>NW_027411977.1:250388422-251588422 GCF_047663935.1 Musca autumnalis
GATTTGAATTTAAATGCAAAACATGACACTAAGCCTTGAATTGTCAACACTACGCCCCTTGCCGTCAGGCTAGTAATAAGTATTTACTTTGGCAATCCAATCTAGTCCAACCAACCAGTCAACCCACCAAGCAAACATCCAGTGTCATCACATATGAATCTGGGAATTTGTACAAGACCAGAAAGTATGAAGACAAGCAATGGAAAAAACAGAATGTGAACCACTTGACATGCTCTCTTAGGTTGTTGTTAACGAAAAAATACTACCAACTCGGTAGATTGCTGTTGAAATTCAAGGTGTCAAAAAATGTAACCAAAAACATCAAATAGAGGCATGAACATAATTGGATAAAGAGAGTGTAACATCAACACGACTAGCTGACTGACTAAATTACAGGCAAAGTGGCTATTGTGCCATAAGTAACTGAAATGAAGATACTGCAATTTGCATTAACATAATTTCGCATAAGTACTCCAATTTTATGAACTGATTGCCAAGAAGTATCTAAGGAATGTTGTACAAATTATACACATGAATATGAATAATAGTTAATGTACCAATGAATGAACATGCATTGAAAATGAGCATTGTGAAATGGGGTATACAACTGAGTAAGGCATCTATATAATCTCTTTATTCTGTTCACAAATATCTGTTCACAAATATCTGTATAAAAATTACTTTCTCTCTTTCTACCACAGTCAATTGATTACCTTTTCTAAATAACCACTAGCAAAACTGTATTCGGTAAATGTTTTTCCTTTGATAATTAGATGATGAAACATTTATACAAGTCAATACGTGCAAAATGTCTATGGCAATTATATTTGCATTTGACATATCTGTCAGTACCAATTAAAATATCATTTAACAATTATGGCATAAATTCACAGATGACACCTTCAAAGAACACATCTCAAAAGTGAAAAATACCACAGACACACAGCAAGAAATTAAAACCCCATAAAGTATTCTGTTTAGCCAATAAGACAACAGACTAAGCCAGAATGTTATCCTTCCTTTCAAAGAGATTAAGGTCAGAAATAAGTTTAGTTTTTTTCTTAGCGTACAAAAACTCAACAATCAGCATGCATACACGTTTATATGCATAGACACAGTGGGTCACACTGGAAGTGGGCCAACATTCTGAGAAAAAAATGTTGTGTTAAACCTATTATTAAAAGGAAAGTTACACTGTGTGTAATTTTTTGTTAAACACTTTCCGACACCTCAACATCTTAAAAGACCAAAAAGGGGAGGACACGAACTCGCCGTTTTTCCCTATATCATCAACTTTTATATAATTTTGATTTTCTGTCTGAGACAAAGTTACTGCTATTACACTATGCAACACATAAAATGCAAACAACTTCTACTATGCATTTTTTGAAAGCACATATTAAGGCTACAAAAACCCTAGTTGGTTTTTCCAGTTCGGATTGTACGAGCTCATCTAAACCGGGATAAAACTAAATTTTTTGTTTGCATTTATCGGGCCTTTATCTGAGAAACGAATATTATAGCCTTAAACTAGTAAAACTTATAGAACAAACCTAAATAGAACAAGTAAGAAAAGCGTTAAGTTCGGCCAGGCCGAACTTTTTATACCCTCCACCACGAATTGTATTGAAGTGAATAGGAACAATTAGTTTTATTTCGTTTATGAAAGTACTAAACTCTTTTTTTTGCAGGAGTAATATATATATCTCAACTGATAATACTCCCTTCAAAATAGTTAATATTGGGGCGACATTTTTGTTCTTTCCAAAACATGGACCAATATTTACAATTTCTGAATTGGGCGAAATACATAAAATTGGGCAAAACCGACTAGACCTAAACATGGATATTCTGGAATTTGGATAGTTAACAGCATCGGTAGCGCCGTTCTATGGCGGGTGTATAAAACATTAACCTGTACCGATAAATTTCTGGAGGAAACTTTCGTAACTCCAGCGAAGACTAAATACCAAATTTCAGTTATTCCTATTGAATATTGTGGCTAAAAATTTCAAAATACCACAAATTGGGAGGGATCTTTCTATGGGGGGTATAAAATACATGTAACAATGCCGGAAATTTTTAGGTGAGAAGTTTTATACCATCAACGGAGATTAAATACTAAATTTCATCCGTTTCGATGGGATATTGATGACACAACCTTAAAATATCGAAAATCGGAAAGTACGCTTTTATGGGGTTATTTGAAGAAAAGGGCTTATACTGATAATTCTCTTCTGCAATATTTTGTACACCGATGGTAATTTAAACACTAAATTTCAGTTATATCGGTGGTACATTAAGGCCACAACTTTCAAAATACCGTAAATCGGAAGGGACGTCGACCTATACCGGCACATTTCGGCTGGAATGTTTCATACCTCTATCAAAAACTTAATACCAAATATCAGCTATTTTGGTGGAGAACGAGCTATATGTAGAAAATCGGGCGGTGCCGTTCTATGGGAGCTATACGAAGACGTTGACCTATACCGACTAATTTCAGGTGGAAAGTTTTATATCCACAACGAAGACTATGTACCAAATTTTAGCCATTTCGGTGTTATAATGATGCTAAACCCTTCAAAACACCGTTCTATGGGGGCTATATGAAGGCGTAGACCTATACCGACAAATTTCATATGGAATGTTTTATATTCCACATGAAGACTAACCACCAAATTTCAGCCATTTCGTTGGAATATTGAGGCCACAACCTTCAAAATACCGAAAATCGGGAGGTACCGTCCTATGGGGGCTATATGAAGGCGTGGACCTATACCTACAAATTTCCCGGGCAAAGTTTTATACACCCAACGAAGACTAAATACCAAATTTCAGCCATTTCGCTGCGATAATGAGGCTAAAACCTTCAAAATACCGAAAATCGGGAGATATCGTCTTATGGGGTCTATATAAAAACCTGGACCTATATAAACATTTTATGGTAGAAAAATTTCTTAGCCTGTGGAAACACAAAATACAAATATATATGGGGTGTTATATGGGGGCTCTACCAAAACGTGGACCTATGTAAACAAACTTTGGTAGAAATGTTTGTTAGCATCTGAAGACACAAAATAACAAATTACAACCAATTCGGTGCTCAAATGGGACTAATACATTCAAAATGTCTTAAAATGACGCGTACTATATATGGGGCGTTATATGTGGGCTATACCAAAACGTGGACCTATGTAAATATTTTATGGTAGATATGTTCCTTAGCCTCTTGAAACGCCAAATGCAAAATATCTAAAATGACGCGTACTATAAATGGGACCATATATGGGGGCTATACCAAAACGTGGAGCTATTTGAATCAAATTTGGTAGAAATATTTTTTAGCCTCTGGAGACACAAAATACCAAACAAAACGACGACGCGTCACGCGCCACTTTGTATGGGGGCTATACGAAAAAGTGGACCTATATAGCCCGCTTTCAATACCAAAAGTCCTACATACATATAATAGATTTTACCAAAATTTGATCCACCAACTTCAATGCGTTCGAAAGCTAGAGTGATTTCCACAGACGGACAGACGGACGGACATGGCTATATCGATGTAGAATTACACGCTGATCAAGAATATATATAGTTTGTGGGGTCTACAATGATTATTTCGAGTAGTTACAAACGGAGTGACAAACTTAATATACCCCCCATCCTATGGTGGAGGGTATAAAAAAACTCCATCTAAGGCATCAAAATGGATAAAATATTGTTAAGTTTTACATAGTTTCTAGAATTCTGGTCAGTATCAGCTAAACTATTGGGAGGTGAACCAAGTAACTAACCAAATAGTGTTCTCAACAATTTATCAGAACATTCTGGAACTCTAAAATGCTAATTTCATTTGTTTCAGCGGCTGTTTTTGTATCACACCTTTTACAACACGTATTTCGAACAATGTTCACACGAGCGTTTTATTCTCGCATTTGGCATTTCATCACATTATTGACATATTTATAAAATTGTCGTTGACAAATATCCTGAAAACAACATGATAGAGGTATTTTAAAACAATAGCATGAAAGAAGCTCTAGATGCTACCTTTCAGATGAAAACAAAGTCTTCTAAAAAAGCTTGGTGGATTTCTTGTAAAAAAAATCATGAAAAATGGACTCGCCGTTCCAACTCGGCGATAAACATTAGGTACCTACCATCGGTCGCACTCATTGATATAAGAAAAGTCATCCTTGTCCCTTCTGGGATGTTTGTGGAATAATCATATTATAATGTCAAAAAGATGACACAATTTCCACGTTACCCACTGTTCAAAGATATGTATGTACGTGGTGTATAAGTTAACCTACATTTAAAACAATTAAAATTTATTCAATCTAACAAATGTTGATGTTGTTGGTGTTACACTTTTTGGTTCCATTTTCATATTTAAGAATTGTGTTTAAATATGGTTTTTATTTTTTTCAATTTTACTTCTATTTGGGAATTTATGCATATTGTGTATAAGCACATACATACATACATATGTATGGATAAGAAAATGTACATGCAAATAAATACACATAAATATGCATGGTAGGTGTAATTGTATGTACATGACACTTGGCTAAATACGGGCCATCCATGTAACTAACACACATTCGAATTGTATATACGGCGATGAAAGCAAAATTACAACGTTATCCTCTACCACACTGTGGTAATATATAATAAAAATATTTTGAAAATATAGAAAAGGATGCAGTCGTAACGACACGTTAATACAACTACAACTACAGTTTAATGGAAACTTAATTGATTGATTGTCATCTATAAATTTCATATTAGGTAACAAACAACAAACATTGTTCCACAACATCCCATACGGGACAAGGGAGACTTCTCTCATATCAATGAGTGCACCCCGATTCATATTTAGCTCAATGATATGGGACCTACTGTTTATCGCCGAGTCCGAACGGCGTGTCCTAAGACACCACTTATATATTAGGTAAGTCTAAGAAATTTCACAAATCTATGCTCTGAACTGCTAAGCATTTAAGCACAGACCATCTGCAGTACTATCTGAAGATAATGTTAATTGTAGGAAATATGAAGAAATTCTTCATAATTGCGACTACGAGGTGGAAACACATTTTAAAAGTTTTAAGTTGTTAAACACTGAAACTACATACATATATAGCACTCTGCCATATAGTGTTGTAGGGTACACTTACAATGATATAAGATATGATAAATGCCTTCTAGTCAACAGCAACAACAACAACGTCACATATAACAATTACAAAAAAGAAAAACAACATTTACATTTATAAATCAAAACACATGAATTCTTGCAAAAATACTTGAATTAAACCAAAATGTATGGTAGAACGAAGAAAACAAAATAAATATCAGACATTTTAAAAAAATTCCTCAGGAATCCATGGCATGCCACCATGGATCTGTAAATGCCACAAAGACACCTATTAGCACATCCACATTAATATCATAAGTGAAAATTATGCATACATCATGTGGCGAAAACACACCCACCTACACACCAAAGTGTGTTTATGGCCTCCGCTTGAGGCACTAGCCTAGCCCTACCTGCACTTATCAAATAAAGTCTAATAAAATAAATTTTATAAAATATGCGAAGTAATAAAATCTGAGAGAGAGATAACACAGCAAAAAAATGTAAAACATAAAAAACGAATAGGGAGACAGACATAAATCTGTGGCAAAATATGAAATATTCCATCGAGTGAAACATTGGCTTCTACTCACTCATTGGACCTGTTGCCCTGTATTTAAGAAGGATATTAAGCAATGGTGTTGTTGTTGTCGTTCCTTAGCAACAAATGTGTGTCAGTGATAAATTTGCTAGTTGCCACCTCTCTAAGCTGAAAGCGGTAAGGAACATAACCTCCATTAACATGTTGGCTCCTCTTCAGGCGTAACACCCAGGCAACATTCCTCAACGGGAAAATGTACTGGGCATTTTATGGAGCGACACACACCCACCCGAAAACGGAATATCTCTACATACGAATATGAACTAACTTAAGTGCTGGCGGTTGAGAGTTAAATAAAAGAGTTTGAGTGTGTACAATTTTATACATTCTTTTTTACACAAAAATACATTGTCGGAGAGGGTGTGCGTGTATGTGCAAAGAACAACAGTTTCACCAATGTTTGGCGCTTATATAACCTGCTCATGAAGCAATTATAATAAATGGAATGCTTTCGTATGAATTAAAGCTGGTGTTGTAGTTGTGATGTTGTCGTTCGTTCGTTGCAAATGGTTTTAACACTCAAGGGACTCGAATGGATCCACAATGTGTAGGCATGGTTGGACCCAAAATCTCACAGAAGCACAGACATCGCAACGACTTTACACAGACGTGTGGGTGTGCGTGTAGGTGTGGGAAAATAAAGGTGAATACTTAAAATTGTTACAAGTGTAAACCTCAACAGAGTGCATATGTAAATGTCAGTTTTTCCGCTTGTCGGCTTTTCTCGGTTGCAGCAATCTGAGCAGAGTTGCTTGGTTCGAGTAGACATGAAAAAGGGTAAACCGACCACCATTCTACTGGTCCATTGCAAGTGCAATTATGTTTTATGAAATTAAATATTTTAAATTGTTGCAATTGTGTACGAGACACACTGGCAGGGAATGAAAAGGGAAGCAATGAATGCCCACAGCAATAACAAAAATAACCGTGTTTACCAGCAGATCAGGAGTCATGTTCACGCAGCTGTACTGTGTGTGTTGGTGGTGGTGGTACCTTTCAAACGTAACATAAAATGACCAGAGATGCTGGTTGAATTATACTCTGCTGCCAACGTTGCAGTACGTACAAAATTACACGAAACAACAAGTGTGTCAACATAACGGGTTGTAAAGTATGCCACAAACAGACACACCAACACCCACCCACATCATCCTGGCATGTCCTCATTTAATTAGAATACATTAAATGCCAACAAAAAATAACGACATAATGCCAAATCTAAATAAGCATTACTTATGTGCATAAACTCATATAAATTCGTACGACTTAATGGTTATTTTAATATAAATTAATTTAAATAAATAATTTTCAAAATGAAAAAAAAATGTCAACAACTTGAACAGAAATATGTGGGCCACTTAGAGAAATGTCTGCCATACTCAATGTGGGGAAGAACTAAAAATAAAAAAGAAATGGATGCTTGCTTTTGATGGTAATGTAGAAATTTGGCATAACATAATGAAAGTGAACAAGTAAAAAGTCGTTAAGATAGGCCAGGCCGAACTTCTTATACCCTCCACCATAAAGTATTCTTAATTAAAATTAAACAAGTAGTTTCCTTTCCTGTCCACAATTTTAGGTGCAAAAATTGTTCGATCACGTATACCCCCAATGTCTAAAATATCTAATTTTATCTAAAAATCTATATATGGGGGCTATATCAAAGCAGAGTCTTAGAGGAAACTTTTTATTTATTCCCCCTGACAGCCCCGTTTGGTCTCTGGCAAGATCAATCGACATCACATGCCCTAATGGTTTAAGATGAATATGTGATTAGAGTGGGAAGTGGATAACTATCGTAGCCAGAGCGCTTGATAGAGTTCGGAAAAATAGAATCATGAACTAAATAAATATTCTATGCATCATATTTGGCAATGAGCGTAAACCAACAAAACGATTCCCGTACCAATCACACAAAGCTACAAACTTTTCAGCTTCTCAGAATCGTTTCATTCTCACAAACAAAACAAAACCACAAACTTTTCAATATAAAAAGATGAAAACCGTACGATTGCTGAAATGTACTTCGGCTATGCTTTGCCGAGTTGTTTCATTCACCACCGAAACAAAAAGAATTTTTGGCAAACGTTTGCTATGCGTTATGGTCAATGACGCACTCAGGCACACATACACACACATGTGATTGCTTAACAACCCTGTAAGTAGCATCAGCATACCACAGTGAATTTTATCAACCACCATACGTTTTTGACTTATTCACATATGTTTAGTACTATTTCGTTTTCTATCTGCTCTTGTGGTACTGAACTCCTTTCGTTTTCGCTTTTCGTTTTGTTCGTACACACGAATGTAAACAAAACGAAACTAAACAGCGAGCTCCGCCAACGTGAGTTATGTTTCGTTTTGTATTATTCCTATGGAAAATACGAAACGAAACGATTGGAAATGTTATTTAAAGAATTTTTACGTACGCTGATATTTAGTATATACAGACTAGTGACAAGAGGAGAATTTTTATGGTATAAAAAGGGCAGCCAATGCTAAGTTTCCTCCTTGCACTTGTGCTATTCAACATATTTATATGTGAAGTACTGCGTGCTCCTGAAGAGTACCGTTGACAAAGTGTAAGGCAATACCCTTCAAAGGTATGAAGAAATAACTGTACTGCAGAGAAAACCATTATAAACCTTATATTTCAATTGGAAGGGAAATAATCTTAATTTCAATTAAAGGAGTAATTTCAATTTAACGAGTATATAAAAGTCGAAAATCGGCTACTCAACAGATGTAGAGCACCCCCCCCCTCCCCCCCAATAATTTCATGAGGTATAGACTTGCCCCTGAAAAACCTTGCACTGTTGTAAAGTGGCAGTGAATGAAAGAGGTCTTAAACTCCACTATTCTCAAATTTTTTGTGGTCCCTATTCAATCCTGATTTATGAAGGCGACGGAGGCGATAATATTTTTGAAAAAAAATTGCCCGATTTTTACAAAAATATTTTCACAATTTAAGAAGATAAAATGTCTGTTTGTTTTGTTTTAGTTGAAGATTCAATCATATGATTGTTTAAGTCTGGAGTTTCCCCCATTGGCTTAACTTCATCACTTTCCTCTTTGCAGAGAAAAATGTTTACAAAACGCACTGACAGCTTGCAAAATTTACTGATCGCTACCAATATCATGATTTCATCACGGCGAAGGGAAATATCAATTGGCTTTTCAGTTTTTGAAATGATGATTTTTTAGTGAAAACCTGAACACTTTAAGCATCGAGTATTCTCATGTTAATGAGAATGATGCTCACTTTTCGGCTTTCCCAAAAAAATCATCATTTCAAAAACTAATGATGTGATGAAGTGATGAAGTTAAGCCAATGGGGGATAATTTTTTTTTTTGTAAAAATATTCAAAACTTTCTGAAAAACGGAAAGCGCCGCAGGTGAAATAAATTTTGAAAAAATTCCGCGATTTTTTACAAAAATATTTTCACAATTTAAGAAGATAAAAAAAGTTTGAAAATGAGCAAATGCTTTCTGAAAAGCAAATAGAGGCACAGACGAATATATTTTAGAAAAATATCGCGTACAAAAATGTTTTCACTATTTAAGAAAATAAAATTTTAAAAATAAGCAAATACTTTCTGAAAAGCGAATAGCATCACATGCTAACATATTTTTGAAAAAATCGCGCGATTTTCTTAACAAACATTTTTCACAATTAAAGAAAATACAGATTTTTTTAAAAATTTGTAAATACTTTGAAAATTGCTCCCTTAAAAATTAAATTTAAATAACTATCATGTATACAAAATGTTTTGGTCGAATAACGTAGTATGGCAAAATTAATTTCGAGCATAAGTTTGTTTTTAAATAATTTTATGATATCAGGGGAATTTTATGGATACTTCGGCATTGGTTGGCACATAGGCCTTCTCAAATGTATAATTCCGCTTACAATCTAACTTATACTCTATAAGTTATAAAAATTGTATAATTATAAATTTCAAAATTAAGCATAGAAATAATTTTGAAATTAAGAAAAAAATCGTTGGGAGTTATGTCCGCGATTTTTTTGGGAGTTATGTCCGCTTTACTTCACGGACATAACACCCAAAATCATTTTGGGAGTTATGTCCGGGCACCAAAAATGTATGGTTGATCTGTTCGTACTCCAGCCATACAGACAAACGAATGTTATGGAATCTACTTCTTTTCGCCGAATAAATTTTAGTTAACAACTTAATTGTTAAATATTGAATTTTCTTCGACCTTTTTGTTATACAATGTTGTTTTCATTAAACAACAACTTAATCGAAAAAGCAACGCTATTGTAGCCTATCCTACGAAAAATCATTCCCGACAAATAAAATTCGTGAGAAGGCATACTAAAAAAACAACAGAAACCTGTTGAAACGATTATGATACTGCCACCTGAACAATGGATAAATAACATTTTCTCATTAGGCTTCGGTATAGATGTATACTTGGAGGTGATATAAAATTCTTTAGGTTCTAATTGGATCTCCCGCGAAATTAGACACACACTGCTAATGAGAGCTATACAAATTCGAACAATTAACACTAAATCGTAACATGTATAGTTTTTCGGTTTAACCTCATTCACACATGCTTTTGTTTTCGTTTTGAAGAAAACTCCCGCTTGAATGTCCACTAAGCCAAAAGCATTAAAAATGTAAACCCCCTTCAAATATTCATAAACATTTTTAGTAAAAAAAGAAGTAACTGCTTTTTAGCTCAATTTTCAACTACAGCAGAATTTGCAACAACCATTTTTTTAAGATGTTCTTTTGCACCTAAACAAATTTTTACTTTATTGCCATTAAAAGTTATTTTCTTGTTTTTGTTGCTGTTAGCGTGCCCTGCTTTTATCTTTCGTTGTTGTCTTTTCTGTCAGTTCTCTGATACTCCTTATAAAACGCACATTTTGTGGCATGGGGTAGGTGATGGAAAAAAGCTTTTAGAGTAAAACAACTAAAGAAGAATACATTACAACTTCTTTGACATGGCTCTTAATGTTGTTTTTGTTGGTGCTGATTTTGCGAAACGACAAAAACGAAAAATGAATGAAGTTTTGTTAAAAAAAGAAAACATCAACACAAATATAATAACCTCAAACATTAACACCCATAACGTGATTTCATATTTTTTTGACACACAAACATATCCACTACCCGCTACCGGATTCATACGCACCCATCTACACATGCCTAAGAAGCTAGCTCGCCCAAGAAAACCGTAATAAACTCTTATGAATTTTCATCATCGCCGTCATTAAGCCGGAATCAGCCTCACACCCCGGGCTGGGCTCCACAAGTCGAAGGAACTGGAACAGTAGCAACGGCAACGTAACCATCAACGCTGTCAGTTAGTAGACTACGTCATACACGTACACACATATGAACATCTTGTGCTATTTTTCATAGCGACAGCCAAAGACAACACCACCAACAACAACAACAGCAACATATCTTAATGTAGCCACATTAAAAATTCTCTGTGTGATGAGGTTTTTGTTTGGTTCCATTTGTAGACAAGTGGAGCAGTGGAAAATCAATGAAGAAAACAGAACAGCTGGAGCTGGAAATTGTATTACCAGAATTTTTGTTTCTTTAATTCATGCTGGGGATACTCAACCCCCGCCCCAGTTCAAATTTACATTCTGTGCAAAAACGGAAAAAACCTTCTGTGCCTGCTCCCCTTGTTTGAAACGAAAACAAACACGAAATTATAAAGAATTAATGCATTTAGAAGAAAGTTAGAAGCCATTTTGGCGCCCTTAATGATAACTGCTACCGTTACCACCAACATTGTCGTGGAACTGGCATTGAAGCTTTTTTGTTCTCCTCCTTAAAGTTGCGAGCAAATTTTGGAGAAAAAAGACAAACCCAATATTTATATAGAAAATATCTTAAAGGTATAATCTGAACATGTGTGCAAATTTTGTCATTTAGTGTTTCAACGCGTGTGACAGACAGCCATTACCGTTGACGGTAGGTACCATATTAGAATCATGGGTATTTGTTGTAGAGAAGATGTTGTTTGTTGTTTACTTATGGATGGATGGAGCATGTTCGGTAAGACCTATGACTAAAACCTAATAAAAATCGTATTAAATTTGATAATATTATCGCATTAGAGTAATCAGCAATAACAAAATTATAGATAACAAATCCGTCATAATTCGTGACAATACAACAAACAACAATTTAATGGTAACGTAGGCGGCAAAGTTACCTTTTTAGAGGTAAATTTAAAAATGAAATGATTCGATGCGTGGCTGGGCATATCATTTTATGTTATCTGGGAATAGATATAATGTAACACCCATGAAGATTTGGTTATATCGAGTAAAAGCTAAAAGAGGAAATCTTTGAACGTGGTCTATGGATCAAGCTGTGTTGAGTGTAAATACTGGCATCGGATGAAACATTAGCAGTAGGGAGCTATACATTTCTTCTGTAAAGGTCAATCCACAGATTTATGTAAGAATTTTGCATAATCTATAGTGGTCCATAATGGCCTAAGGACCTCCAAACTATTAATTTTAGTCATGTTTATTTCTGGGTGCCACCGAGGTGCAATGTAAATCATATCAGGCAACATCATTATAATTGTCAACGGTGGCAAAAATACTCTTCAGCATAATTTTGGCGAGATTTGCTGAGTGTATCAGCCATGTAAAACTGAATCGGAGTACACTCATTAATATGAGAGAAGTCTCCTTTATCCCTTCCGGAATGTTTGTGGGAACATACAGTCGAAATCGCTTATAACATCGTCGTTTATAACGTTTATAACGCTTTAACGACGAAATCCAAAAGTCCCAAATTTCTGCCCTTTATAGCCCACACAATATATATCGCTTGTAACGACATCGTTTATAACGACATATCGGTTGTAACGCCGTCTTTTTGGCGACGAAACATACGAAGAAGAAACGTTCTGCTCTAGTTTTTGTTGCATTTTTCAAAACTTTAATAAGCGCTCAGGAATATGTACTCGCAAAATAACCAACATATGTACAACATGTTCGAAGATGGGGTTGAACAACTGAATTACGACCAACAACCTGCTACTGACTTATGACAAAAAAGTTTGACTGAACTCTTTTTTTGAATAGCGTTGTGTGAGAAACTGAAAACACAATTCAGTTCAATACAAAATCTTGTGAAATGAGGGCTTCGGCACATTGTTTTCTTAATTATATAAATTCTTCGCGAAGTTCTGGCAAATTATGGCAAATTTCATCTGCAATCTGTGTCAGATACAAGTCTAGCTGTAGAAACTCGTCAAAAATGTATTTAGTGTTTCTGAAAGTCTTTAAAAACTCAGATCTGAGTTGGATTTAAAACTTATGAATGCCTATAAGTCCTTTATACGAAAAAGTAGGAAATTGCATTTATTTAAATAAAAACCAACATATTTATGCCCAGAAATCATATAGAACTGTCACCTTATTTCAGTAATATCGTTTATAAAGACTATTGCTTATAGAATCCGAATTTCGCCGGTCCCTTGACAGACGCTATAAGCGATTTCTACTGTATATATCTACGTATGTATTTCGAGTAGTTATGATGTAAAGGCCATAGAATTGTAAACTGGCTTCAATTGCAAAGCAAATAAATAAAAATAAAACAAGTAAAAAAGTGTCAGTCGGTTTTGCCGACAGATATATACCCTCAGCCAATGTGAAGCGAAACTTTCACCCCCGGACAGATCGAATGTATTTAAGGTCTTTTCAGAATTTTGTGGCCCTTTTTGGGCATTTGAACTTGCCGACAAAAATGTGGACTAGTACAGTTAATCCTTGGTATCTTGGGCGGTACCGTTCCACGGGGGTTATATCAAAACGTGAACCAATACCAACAATTCTCTGTAAAAATATTTCGCAGGACCTGGCGAAGACTGAATACCAAATATCAGCTGCATTGGTTGTTTAATGTGGCTAAAACCTTGAAAATACCGAAAATCGCGCGATACCGTTCTATTGGAGCTATATCAAAACGTGGACCTATGTACATAATTTTTATCAGAAAAGTTATTTGGTCCATTGGGAACCCTCAATGCAAAATTTCGGCGTATTTGGGCTTGAAACATATGTAAAATCTTAAAAATTCCAAAAATCGGGAGGTACCGTTATATGGGGTCTATATCAAAACGTGGACCTATGTCCATAATTTTTATCGGAAAAGTTTTTTGTAAAGTGAAAATTCCGCATCTCGAAATTCAATCAATTTGGTTGATAAGTTTAGCTAAAATATTCAAAATACCGAAACATTAAGAAGTACCGTTGCACGGGGACTATCCCAAAACGTGGACCGACCTTCCCAATTTTTTGCTCTCGACATTGTCAGTGAACTATAAGTATTTATACCAAAATTCATCTGCCAACGCCAACTCATTTTATATTTGACCACCGTTGCAGTGCAGCGTTTTTTTGAGGTTATGCGCCATTATCTCGGGAACTATGGACTTGCCCTCGAAAAAAAAAATACAATGACGTAACGGGGGCCGCACGAACATCCTGTTACAAAAAATTTCATAACGATTCGTGAGGTGTCACTAAACTGCACTTATTTCAAATTTTGTGTGGGAGGTACCTGAAGGAGTGGACCTATATAATCCATATTCGAACTTGATGTATGCCTAGAGGTAGTATTACCATATGCAAAGTTTGGTTCAATTCGGTTACTCCCTTGGAGAGTTATCGTGCGCACAAGTTTTGCGACAATTTTTGAACATTTGTGGGGGAGGTACCTGAAGGAGTGGACCTATATGGCCCATCTTCGAACTTAAATCAAATCTGAACGAAATATTTCGATACCCAAAATTTGAACCGAATGGATTGATCCGTTCGAGAGTTATCGTGCGCACCAGCCAGCCAGACAGACAGACGGACAGACAGACAGACGGACGGACATTGCTAGATCGACTCAAATTTGTCTGAAACAGATATCGTACAAACATACTTGGGGTCTAAAACCATTATTTCGATGAGACACATTTTTGGTCGTATCAAAGTGTAAATACCCTCTTTAGCCTAAAGGCTGAGGGTATAAAAATTAAAAATAAATAATATTTATAGTCATAACATTTAGAATCATTACTGCCGAAATCATGGTGCTTAGTACCAGCTAAGCTCGAAATTGGTATATAAAGATACTAAGCACTGCACCTTTATATACCAACTTCCACCTCTATTCTTCCGTCGAATCCTTTTGTACCAGCTTAGTTGTACAACTATAAACCATTTTTCGGGAGCTATGATCGTGTGAAAGGGGACGTAGTAGACCAAGCATAATAGTGATAGATAATGGAAAGAAAGTACATTGAAGTTTAAGTTGACCTTTAAACGGCATTTTAGTAACCACATCCATAACCAAGGACGACGTCGTTTTTCCTTATAGAAAAAATTATATATGTATTTCAAAACAATGGTATAAAACCGAAAATTATAAATTTTAGATCACTTTGCATATTTCGATATAGAAGTTACTTATTCTACACGTTCTAAGCCATAACATAACTTAAAGCTTACGTGTCCTTAAGTCATTTCCTATAGCCTATCTTGAAAATGACTTTGTTCAATATAAGTCAATAATTGTTGTTTGTATGTGAAACTTCCTGTAGAGTGCATATAATATTCTTCTCTCAAGAAGTCGCCTAGAAGTCCACTATATTTCTTCAATTCCTTATAAATATCCACATAGTTTTAAAATTTCAGCACTTCTTCAACACTTTAAAACATTTAATATAACAATATACAAGAATTCTCTAAAAATTAAAGTCCACACCATGCTCGTCTTCAACACCACCATTACAACAATAAAGAAATTCTTTAAAGTTGCTCCAATTTCATTCTCCAATTCTTTTCGAAGTATGTCCACAATTTCACTTAAACCAACCGAAATTCAACTTACACAACCCATATTCTTTATTCAACCAACGAAGGGAAACAAACCGGAACAGCCAGAGCAACATTGTGACGAAGAAACAAAACAAAGGCAAATATTCAAAATTCCCTGTGGAAAATTCACTGAAAGAAACTATGAATGCTGTATGTACGTTGTCCATACTGCTTGTGCTGTTGGTGGTATCGGCATCGGTATTGTTATCGGAGACGTAGGAGTTCCAAAGAACATATGATTGGTTAACATCTGTACGCTTTTAAGCATACCATCATACTGGAGATGAATACGCCAAATATTTGCAACATTTCCTGTAACATTTTCCAACTTTGTTATCCTGCACAACGAAGCGGTTCGAAGTGATGATATAAAGAAACCCAACAAGAAAGAGAACGAGAAGAGGGAGAGTAGAAAATAAAAATTTGTTACTTCGTAAAAGCAAACAGAAATATTGTTATTTGCTTACATGGATTGTGATATCCTTGTTTATAGTTAGCTGAAGTTATTTAATCGCTTGGTCAAAATAACATCTGCAACAAATTCAGGATATATAAATTTGCTAGCAGTGCCACAAACACTTTGATAATCAAATAGATTTGATGTGTTTCGTTAACCTCATAAATTAATTAAGTCAACATGAGAAAAGGATACTCTCACACCATTCCTTCTCTCTGTTTTCATGCTCTCACTATTTTGTTTCGCTCCCGCTCTGAATTTTTCTCTTTTTTATCTCCCAAAAATTGTCGCTCATTTTCTTTGCTCCGGAAAAACTCTACACTTTCTCTACACATTGACTGTGAGGTATATTCACGATGATGGTGGTGAATATCTCATTACTGCCACTCCGTCTGCTCAATTTGTATTCCCGCTCTCTGTGTTGTTGTTGCTGTTGTTGAAAAGAATCCTACATGAAATACGAAACCATTTAAAAATTCCTTTTGATTGTTGCAATGCAAAAACAATGACAACAGTAATACAAAACCGTGGCTCTCAGACTGGCTACCTACCTAACCTAACTCAATATAAACAGAAATGTCACCCAAGGTATTGGTGACACATTCGAAAAATGTCTTGCAGATATTGTATTGATGGAATGCAACAACATCTCACACAGAGATGCAAACTTTAATACCGCTGTGTAGCGTTATTCCCTAAATATCCTGCTGAATATAAACGCTGTTAAAAGTCAATACATTCGGCATGTTTGTCAGCGGGCTGGCCGTTTAACTGACATTACCGGCGATTTACCGTTGATTGGCTATGCCTCTGCCGTTGGCACAGCAGTAGCCGTTTCACACCCAAAGTTTACTTTAGGTTAGGTGTTATTCTACCAGACAGCCAGCCCGTAGCTAAACGACTTACAATGCATCTACACCACATGGAAGCCACTGGGATTTAGATAAAACACAAATGTAAATAATGAGATTTCGCGCTCGCCTCTAGCTCTCGCTGTGATTGACAGTAATGTGTCAAAAGGACGATATTCAAAATCGAAACCAATTCTAACGATTGAATGAGCAAGGCATTGCAAACGAATGACATGTTGTTGGCTGTCGTTCCGGACTGACGTGCAGCAGCTCATTTTATTTCAGGTTGATTGTCGTTTCGAAAAATTTTCATTTTCATGGTTTCTGTTTTAGGCGTAAGTTACGCTTAATTTGCCACGCCAATATGATTGTCATTTCAATTTTAATTATAATTAAAATATTTACGTTCATTTTCCACACTTTGAACAGCAACAATAACAACTGGGAAATTTCGCACTGTGTCTCATTTAGTTGAGCGGGAGGAGGAAACGCACAAATGTTGCCTAAAGGCCGAAAACAAAAACTAGGACATGGCAAACAGTTGTGTCCGTCAGAACTAAAAACCTTAACTATCGATTGACACATAAACGAGGTGTTAATTGAATTTGTATGCTTGCACTGTCCCCATTCTTCTTTCTATTTATTGTTAGGGGTTTTCGAACATCTGTGCTTTGCTATTCCTGTTGCGGTCAGTTTCAATAGATCGGCGTTAGATATTCATATGTACATAAAACACACAATAGAGAGGAAACGAAATGAGTTGTTCTAAATTTTATATAGGTCCCAATAGTTAATTTGCCTTTAGAATTGTATAAATATGAATGGAAATGTCGATTTCTATATGTAACGTATTTTAAGTGTGTCAATAAATGTTTATATAGCTTATCATAAAGTTTAATGCAAAAATAGAAATTGTTGCACAAACTGAAACCACATGAGGGACCTTTATTAAACGTTGTCAAATCTGAAGACATTCGATCTTCAAACAAGATATATGGGCGTTATGACCGTCCAGACCGCGTCCAAAACTAAATTGGAAGTCACAATGCCGATTGGGTAAGGTGTTGCGTGAGTTTTTAATGAAAATGTTACTAAGGTAACAAATAAACCTCTTCCACCATATGAAAACCGTCTAAAATTAATCCAACACTGGATAAAAGACGTTTAATGCTCAGATCTATATTCATTATTAAAATCTTGCGCGGACAAATAGAATCCCCGTTTTTATTAGGCAAAACAAAGTTTGATGTAGCTTAACGTAGTAGTCAAAAGTACATACCACTTTAATTATCGTTAGCAAAATCTAATTATGAAATAAGAGGATTAATTTTCTTTCGATCTTTATATGATAAATATAACAAGTTATATAGTAGAATGTCTTTAATCGAACCTCTGTATGTCATAAAAAAAACTTTATCTTAAGTTCTTAGTATGTAGCAACAGTTGCCAGGCAATATGTTAGATTGGCCTATTTCTTTCTTGATGTGTTTGTCTCTAAAATGTAACTGTCTAACGGGCTGATGTTTTACTGTACCCGGTTTTCCCTAACCCCCATATTCCGGAATATGAGGTATACGCGCTCCCTACGCTACGAGGAGGTGACCCTCTCGGTCGGCAGGTGCGGGAAAGTGTGGCGTTGAGAACGTCGTAAAAAAATACTCGTATTTAAATTCTTGAATTGACAAAAACGTTTCAAAAATTTATTAAATTATAACAACGAAGTTGGATTAAAATGCTAAGGCAAACTACAAAAAATGTGGTTACTGAAAGCACATTTTACACAGACAATTAACATTTTTCTACTTTACATAGCATGTACATAAATCCTTGTCTCCACATTCAATGGAAAAAGTGGAAAGGCCCTCTAGGATAACAGGAAGTAAAGGATAATATACTTAAGTAATTGTAATGCCTCTACAACAAGGATATTAAAATAAAGATTTGGTGGAAACTGTTAAGGACCCAAAGATCGTATTTTGAATTATTTATACTATACGCAGGAGCTCCGTCTAGGGACTTTAGGGTTTTATCCGAAAATCTCGACTTGGCCGAACAGTTTATATCTTCTATCAAGAAGTATTCTGAACTAAAATTGTTGAACCACAATTTCCACTACCATTGAAACACCTCCAAAACGGGGTTTATGAACTTTTGACCAGCATATTCTATTGCTGTTGCGTTTAGGGCTTATAAAAGTCTTTAGGAGCACCATGATCGTATTTTTTTAATTTTCTCTCGCCGATCGACACGGAATCCAACTATAACAGACTTTTTACGGCCAGGTGTTCATGCAATATCGAATGTAAGCTGGTGGAAGCAATTTCCAGCAATGCCTCTATCATGGCGATCTTGCATTTTCAGTTCCGGCTTCAATGTTTTCTGGCACAACGGCAGTTGTTGGACGACCTTTACTACCTTCGTCGTTGAGCAAGCGTCGACCACGATTGAATTCATTAAACCAGTTTTTTACAGTGCTATAAGATTGAGCTTCATCGCCATACAATGATTTATTTTCATCGATGCTCTCTTGACGTGATAATCCACGTGGAAATTTGTGAAAAATTATCGGACGAAAATGTTCACAAGTAAATTCGATTTTTTGGCAAATTAATTCTTCAAGCCGCTGTTAAAAAACGCAACACATGGTAGTACGTCGAACCGTACTGATTACGTTTATGCTAAAAAAACACACTTTCTAATGGAAATGGCGCCTGGTAACTCGATTGTTGTCTAGACCCGAAACTTATTTAGTAGCCCTCGTATATGTACTCTATTTTCATCCAAAAATATTGGCCACCGTAGCTATATCGCATATCTACAATTAGAGGAAGAAAAGTTTTTAACGACTCGACAAACTACCAAATTATAGCTAATTTGGCCACAATATGTAGCTTTAAAATCTCGGGAACTATATAAAAATATGGGCCTATGTCTATAATTTTTAGTGGAGAAGTTTTTCAAGGACTGAGAACCATAAATGCCAAATTACAGCGCCAATTTAGGCTGAAAATCTAGATAAAAATGTGAAAATACACCAAATATAGGGCCTGTTTCTAAAAATGTTAGTGGATTCATTTATTTACTAATAGGAACTTTAAATGTCAAATAACAGTGAATTAAGGCCGAAAATTGTGGATAAAAATCAATATATTTAATATTGATGTACATATATTTCAAAATACCTGAACTCGGATGGTAACGTTTTATAGGAACTGCACCCAAAGTGGACCTATACAGACAGTGTTTTGTGGAAATGTTTGTTTTCACCTCTGAAATCACAAAATCACAAATTACAACCAATTCTGTGGCCATAAGGGACTAATATATTTAAAATTGCTTAAAGTGATACATCGAGTTATATGGGGGCTACCCCAATACGTATATCTATAAAGAAATGTTTTAATACAAATGATTTTCTAACATCTGAAAACACAAAGTTACCAAACCATTCGGTGGGCAAATGTGACCAAGACCCTCACAGTACCTTAAATTGTTAGAAACACAAGATCCCAAATTAGAGGTATAATTCAAAATTTTTTAGTGTGACTACTCGCATTAACATAGAGCTATATACTCTATTTTCAATACCAAAGTTTTTACGGACCCACAATACCTTTGACCAACATTTTATCCGCTTACTTCAATTTGTTATGACGCTAGAGTTGTTTGCACGGACAGATAGAAATACTACACGAAGTTCTGCATCACAAAACTGAACATCTCCGACGAGACGTGGCGAAACTTCTCTCATACCAATGAATTATATAAATATGAATGAATGTATATTTCAATAGCCGAAGTACACAGAACATTGGAATCGAACCACTTACCCGATTCAGAAAAAAATGTACAGTATATAGTTTGAATATAAGATTCCATATATTTGGATCCAATATCTGGGGTCAGCTTTAAGGAATGCCAATGTCAAAATGAAATACAGTCGGAAAATATCAGAAAAAATACATTAATACATTAAAATAACAATATAAATATATAATACGCATCTATATATGGGAAAATAAAACTTGAAGATAACATTGAAAAATAACTAGAGTGATATTCAGGGTAATCTGGAATATTGCTATTGAATTTTTCTGTAGGGAAAATAATTTTTCAGTAAATTTTTTTTTAACACTTGCGTACAAATGGGATGCTGCGGAATGAAAAATTCCGCTGTGATGTCTGATCCGTCATTGTTTTCATTGATTACTTAAAGCTATATTGTTTAGGGAGGATTTTCAATCACACGACGATATAACTTATGTATGTTAAACATTCTTTCAATAAAAATTACACTATGAACCGAAATTTTGGGGGATGGAAAATTCCTTTTTGGGTTGAAAGCCCTTGATGAGTATATACAGAAACCCAAAGGTCAGATCCGCCGTGATTCGATCTTCTGAGTTATGACGTGATGAATTTTTGAATCGACTCACGGCGGATCTGACCTTTGGGGTTCTATATATACTCACCAAGGGCTTTCAACCCAAAAAGGAATTATCCAACCCAGACCTTAAACACCATTTTGTTGCACAGTGTTATCCATCAAAACATGTACATGGGAATAGTCCCGAATATTCCAGCGTTTTCGTCTTCATAAGTAAAACTCTAATCTTATGTCCCAATTTGAATTTAATAATAGTTAAATGGCATTAATAAGTCATTAAATATGACCACTATAATTTGATAACAACTGACTCTTTTCTCAGCACAGACACACACATTGCAATGGTGTTGGTGACTAATGATGTTGTTAATTTCATTTTCATTTGGAACTCCCCGAACATTTTGACCGTCTGTCATTTCTCTCATTTCTCTCGTTACACCCAACATTGACAAAAATAATAATTATCTCTTCGTCGTAATTTTTTGTGATTATTATTTTCATTTCAGACTGTTGTTAAGTAGTATAACTCCATCACATGGACCCATCAAACCATAACATATCTGCATCCAGTCACAGTCTGTCAAACATACCATCACAGATGTCCTGTTTAGCTATGTTAGTTTTTTCTTCTCCCATTTCCCTGAGTTCTTTATGATTATGATTAATGTTTAAGTAAATGTTGGCTGGGAATGACTGTGTGTGTCGGGTTTCTCTACATCCTTCTTCGATTTTTACAATTATTTTCTTCTTGTTTAATTTTTTTGTTTTGTTTTTCTAGTTATGATTCGTTTTGATGGCAGCATTGAAGCGGAAGTACAGTTCAATTGTATGTATACGCGGTAGTGTGTGTCTGTCTGCTGTTCATGGGGATAACTAGTTCTAGGTTAATGAAAATGATGACAGTTGTTGTTGATGATAGTTGTGCTGGTGGGTATTGCTGCTGCTGATGATGATGATTATGATTTTGATCCTGAGAAGGAAAGTGCTGCATAATTACATTGTGCTGGTGCAGTTATCATGGGATTTTTCCTTTGTCATCTCTAGTTTTCTTTAGGAAATAAATGAATGGTGCTGATTTCCCTTCCGCTGGTCTTGGGTAATTTCTTCCACCACCGGCGCACTTGTTACTCCGTGCTAATGATTTAAGATGTTTGACTTTTTGCTGTGTGTTATTTGCTTTTTGCGCCTTACTTCAAATGAGGCTATTGTCTATTTGTCAAAATCACCATCATCATAGACGAAATCAAAATCATCGTCACGGAGGAATTCGTTATTTTTAGATGTATGTATGTATGTGTGTACTGCGCTCTGATTTCCCATCAGTCCTTCTCATGGTATACAACATGACATGGATTTTAACAGGCTCCATGAATTGTGCACTGATGTGGGAAATCCTGTTTAAGTTAATAGGAACAAATGGTTAGTTAACCATAACAATTCATACCGATAATCAGGCAGCTATTATAAACGATTATATAATGGAGCATTGCATTGAGGCAATGGTCAGGAATAAGGGAATACCGCAAAATGAATGGTATGAGAAGGAGCAGTGGCAGGTATTACATACAAGTACGAAATAATTATATTTGGAACCGACTGCGTGTGTGCATCTCATACCCTTTATTACTGTATCTGCAAACAAATATCTTTAGGAAAGTCCGTTAAGCTCAATAAAATGTTGTTATATACCCACGAACTTACCCTGATGGGTCGTCAAGAAAGGCAATCAAAGTTTTTTTTTTTTTTGAGCAGCTTTACAACAATCTTGTAGTACTTTATAGGTGAAACGATATTCTTCCAAATATTGTCAAATAAATTGCATATATCCAAATTCTTGCAATATTCCTAATTTCTTTAAGAGTTTGCTAAATGCAAAATAGCCTACTATGGAATTATCTAAAAAACGTGAACCTATAGTAAAAACTAAAAATATTTTTTTATACTCCAACCCAAAGTCAGATAATAAAAATAAATCAAATGATAATTTGCATCCTAAGAGGAAATCCGACTTACTTAGCTGGCTTTATGTTCTAAACGGTTTGTTCCATAAAAGGAACTAAGAAAAGATTTCCAATTTTGGGAACCATGTGTTGTGATATCATCTACCATGCGACTTTTGGTCTTCCCTTGGGACGTGCACCGTCAAATGGTTCGTATATGTCTTTTTGGCGGGAACACTTTGTCCATCCTATTGACACGACCAAGACAATGCAAGCGTTGTAGCTCGATATGCTTTACTATATCGATGTCGGTGGATTCACCGTCATCGCTTATAGGTCCAAAAATCTTTCGAAGAATTTGTCTCTCAAACACACCAAAGCTTTCGCAAGTACCCATGCTTCGTATTCAAACATAACGTTGATAAATGCGTACAACTGCTGAAGAGCATAGAGATGTAGACAAATATTGAAGTTTTCCAATTTTTAGTCCAAATGTAGTAGCCTATATTTTTAATAACCATTTGACTGAAAGAAATTAATCTACACCTGCCTAATAACTTGTGTATTTATTTTTGATGGGCTTTTTTGGTCAGATCTAATTAATGAATACAACTAATTTTAAGGGGTTATGGCAATAAAAAAGGGGTTATGGCCACTTAAAAATTTTACAAAATCGAAAAAAAGGTATTGGCTCAATTTAAAGTGCAGGTAGAACAAAATATGTTGCAAAAATTTCGGATCGGACAAAACTTAGCCGAGATATGAGCGTTAGAAAGAAACACTTCATTGTGATTTGTATGTAATACCGAAGTTTGAAATGCTGTTTTCTCAAAATGGCATTTGGGAATGCGGTGCTCACTGTAGTTCGAAAACAAATGATGCGATCTTCATAGGTTTTTGTGGGATTATTATACACATAAAAAGATTGTAAATAATCAAGAAATTTTTAAACAATTTTTTTGACGGATTTATGGCGAAAAAAACTTTTTAGTTAAAACCGAAATTTTGACTTTGACAGTTCACAATTTTTTTTTAAATTGATATTTTTTATTCCCTTTTCGCTTAAGTATAAGATTATTAGGTTCTTAATGATCCCAAAAAAATATATGCTGATCGGTTTATTCGTTTTTGAACTACAGCGGGCACCGCAAACTGCCATTTGCAAAACACTGTGCAATGTATTTCAACAAAAAAAAAATTCCGAAAGTAGTTCAGGTTGTAATCTATCAGATGAAAACAAAACCTTCTGAAAAAATTGGTAGATTTTTTTGTAAAAAAATCATGAAAAATTGCATTTTTGTGCCCAATAAGTGGCCATAACCCCTTAAGATGAATGTCCCTTCATCAAACTGATGGGAACGGTATCGGTCGTGTTTTTAGGCGACCTACATGTACAAATATATGGAGAATGGTTGTCTGAAATAAAATCTATGCTAACTTTGTTTAGATCGACTTAAATTTAACAATACTCTTATATATTCTCAAATACGTAAGTTTAATAAAACCACACGGTGCGCCTTAACTAATTTTAAATGAAAGGTGCTTACACCTGGGAAGTTTTTGCAAATTCTGAAACTACAATGCTCATAGATGAGAAATATCAAGAAACAAAAAAAATCGCCTGAGGGATTTTCAAATAAATCGCGATTTAAGTTCACATTTTTAGGGGTTCTTTAGGTTTTCACAACTTTGCTTGGAAACCGCGAGTCCTATGTTAATGGGCCTAAACAAAATGTTGTAGCAGTGAAAATTGTCCACCAGATTAATTTTTCTGATATTTTCGTAGGTTTTACCGTTTTTGAGATATAGCAGTTCAAATTGAGACAATGTACTGACTGTATCGCCTCCTTATGAAACAATGTCATTACTGCAGTTTCCCAAATTAAACTTATATATCTTGAAAATGGTACAACCTAGGAAAAAGTAAATCATCCAATCTTGTAGAGAATTTTCACAGCTTCAACATTTTCTTTAGTCCCATTTTGATATGACTAGCGGTTTCCAAGCAAAATCTTAAAGACTTAAGATAAAAACCTAAACATTTGAACTGAACCTCTATATCTCAAAAATGGTAAAACCTACGAAAAAAACCTTAAAGTCAGTCTTGTAGAGAATTTTTACAGCTACAACATTTTCTTTAGACTCATTTCGATACAACTTGCGGTTTCCAAGCAAAATCGTGAAAACCTAAAAAAACTCTAAAATTGTGAATTTTGATCGCGATTTATTTAATAATCCCTCCGGCGATTTTTTCTGTTTTTTTTCTTATCTATGAACATTGCTGTTTCAGAATCCGCGAAATGTTCCCATGTGTAAGCAGTTTTCATCAAAGGTTAGTTTAGGCGCACTGAGCATGATTTTGTTCTATAAGGAGGCGATACTATATCTCAAAAACGGTAAAAGCTACTAAAATATCATGAAGGTCAACCTTGTGGAGAATTTTCACAGCTACAACATTTTTCGTAGGCACATTCACATAGGACTCGCGGTTTCCAAGCAAAATCGTGAAAACCTAAAGTACCCCTAAAAATGAGAACTTAAATCGCGATTTATTTGAAAATCCCTCCGGCAATTTTTTTTTTTTTTTTTTTTTTTTTTTTGTTTCTTGATATTTCTCATCTTTGAGCATTGTAGTTTCAGAATCTGCAAAAACTTCCCAGGTGTAAGCACCTTCCATTTAAATTTTGTTAAGGCACACCGTGACCACTGAACAGAAAATAGATTTTTTTCTGCCTTATTTTCCAGCCTTATTGTATTTGAAAATATGTATTATAACAATAAGTCCTCGTATATCGGTAATGTTCTAAAGACATGCAACCATTTTCTATTTTTAATATTTTCAATTATTTATTAATTGTTAAATTACAAAACAGTGAAAATGATATTTATCGATTACTAAGCTGTTACATCGCCTTGAGGTTATTGATTTTATTTCTCTCTCAATTAACAGGGTTGGGTTTCATAAAATTTCTTTCATAGGGCCAATAAACTGTTATTTACTCTGCAGCACTTATTGGTTGATTGACCATAATCTTTTATAGAACTTATTGCTCATAAGCGAATGAAATGTGATAGGTGTTCTTTAGCAGAATCAATTGCGTCGTTTCTTCTTATATGACAGTTTTTGCGCAATTTGTCTTATATGTACGAATATGTGTGGTATATGCATTTGTCATGGCTTTTGGAATTGCAATCAATAATAGGGATATATATATATATCGTTCGTCACAGCAGCTTCTAAATATGACCTCATTATAAAACTAATTCAAATATTATCCTACGAATATTTTTTTCTAAGGGCTTTATTAATTACACCCACCAAAAACAACCGCAACTAGCTCTACGATAATCCTGTCATGGTAATTGACACATTTCAACTTTTTTTCTTCCGCTCTGACTGTTGCTCAAGCAGCCATCTATCTAGCTGATGGAGATGGGTATTAGCTCTTCTCCGTCGCTGGGAATATAGCGGATTGAAATGAAGTAAATTAGCAAACCACTAAATAACGTTTTATTGTCCTTTTTTGCATCATTTAATAAGAATTTGTTTTATTTACTTCAACTCTGGCTTCCCCTTTTCATTTCCACTTGGACTTCCTTAACGCTCTTGGGTTTGGTCAGCCAACACACACTACGTGTCCATCCATGTCAGGATTGATAAGTGAGGGCAGCAAGGCAGGGCGGCATGATATACAAATGTTGTGTATGAAAAAAATCATTACCAAGAGACTTGTGGCAACAAAAACTAGAACACATCACAAACTAATTGTATTATTTGCCAAGGAAGACAGGACAAGACAATACAACGAGAACGAAGAGGAAAGACATCAGAAACGACACTGTTGTATTTAAGTCCTTTGCAAATTGGAGGAAGAGGTTGTTGTGGGGGCCGAAGGGAAGCTTTGTTAATTACCCAGCTATTGTCTATAACGTTTTGTGGCATATTAAGAGAATTACTTTACCATGCGATACAATAATAGCCGTAGCAACAGCAACCCGATAAACGAACATATAAAGTTAGTCAGCGAGTCATTCAAAGTGATGGAGATTTTCATCTTATTTGAATTTATTCCTATATCTTTGTGTGTATGCGAGCTTCCGTGTGTGTGTGTGAATGAATTTGCGATTGTATTTGTTAGGATATAAAATATCGTTTTTACTGATTAAAGATAAAAACAAAATAAGAAGAAGGTTTTATGCTCGTTGAAGGTAATTAGCAACTGACATGAATTGTTCATTAACTCTGGCCGACTGCGTTGCCTATTCAAAAGGAGGTGTAGGTTGGCTTCTTGGCTTGGTTGAATTGGATTAGATTGGCCGTTAATGTGGACCACCCGTTATAAATTGAGAGCTCACTTTTGTGTGTTGGAGGTTGTGGTGGATACCCACACAGAACCAATTTAATGGCAGTCATCCAATACACTCTTTTAATTTGCAATGCCCGAAAACTGGCTTCCGAAGGTCATCTTAGTTCAAATTGTAACTTGACCAAATACTCAGATTTAGAGTGTAAAGAAGTGTTTTAGATACTGGCAATAATTTCAATCCCTATGAAGTGATTTGCTTCGGCATACATACATTTTATTATTTCTTTAGAAATAGTTTGTTTTTAGTCAAAGTTGCAAATATTTCCGTTAACCTTTGAAGGAGAAGGCGATTTGTAAGATTTTGGGAATAGCTTCTCCATTAAGAGTCCTTGAGGGAACAAACCTTTTTACAATTAAACTCAATGACAAATCTGCACACAATTTCCGGTATTTATCTTTTGTTCTCTTCCTCTTTGCCTCCCTCTACTATTTATTGCAAATCGAAACATCGTTTGAATTGCTCAAGGCCATTTTGTGTGTAAATTGAAAATTAAAACTGTGTTCTGTTTTCAAAAACCAGCGAAAATCTAGTGATTGTGGTAATGGCAAAATTGGCAAGTCTTGTGAAACCTCGATTTTGTGGCTAAGTCACAGCCAAATAGCCGAGTCAACCCGCTAGCCGAGCCATTAAGTCAAGGACATTTTGCGTGTAATAAATTTGTGTGGCTGAATTTTATGACTCAGGTTTAGCGAAAATGTTATTGTTGTTCCTCCGCTGCATTCAAGGATAATGATTTTGTTTTGGTGGGAAAACCGGCAAGCATATGTGCGGATGTGCAATAGGGTTATGACTTTTTAACATTTTTCCTCAAAAATGATTTCCTGTAGCAGGGATGAATGAACTTTTGCCTATTAATCACTATGCTATCGTTTATTCCATTGAAATATAAAAAAAGTTCACGCACAAATCGATTTTAAAAAAATAATTTTTTGAAAAAATATATGAAATGAAAAAAAAAATTTTTTTCAAAAAATTATTTTTTGTTGCGCAAATGAATAAATATAAGCCTACTAATAACTATAATAACGTTTATTTCATTCAAATATTAAAAAAGTCGCAAAAAAGTCACTTTGAACAAATTTTAAATTTTTTGTTTTTAGTTAAAAAATTATATTTTTGAATAAAAGCGTTTACGACATTTTTACGATTCTCAGAAATGAAGAAAAATAGTGAGAAATAAATTTTATGTCATTTTAATTATCTCATGTGGCTCTCAAGTTTATTTTCAATTATATATCTGTTTTCAGTGACTTCAAGAAATTGTCCATAATTTTGATAAATTCAAATTTTAAAATCATTTTGTGCGTGAGGTTTTTTCACCGAATCACCTTATAATTATGATTTTATGTAATCTTATGGAAAAACTCATCACGCTATGATACAGGGATATGAGGTTGTAAAAAAGTCATAACCCTAATGTGCAAATCAATGTTTAGTTATTGTCTTGGAATTGTTGCAATAACAACAAGAACAACGACGACAGCACAAACTGCATGACATGACAAGGACTTGCAAAGAAATTGAAAACCAATGTGGCCACACACAATTAAGTACGGACTGACTGGCATAATTGTCAAGTCTTAAATGTCCTTTATTTCTCTCAATACAGCTTCATAATTGAAATGTCAAAATAAAATTCCCACAGGAAATTGATGCTGCAGCAATGAAAAGGAAAGAAAAACAAATGCCACCACACATGTGAAAACATTGACTCCCAACTCTCTCTGGGTTGCCTGGCATATTTACTTCCTTCCTCCCCTGGACATCCTTGTGATCCTAGCCAAAGGTCAATTCTATGTCTTGCAATAGAATTCTCGATGCTTGTGAGGCCGAGTGTGAATTGCAAAAAGTAATTGAATTGAATGGAGTTCTATAGAAAAATCTTACAACAAAACTTACCTCTATTGTTGACTTCCGGACCAACCAAGAAGTTCTTCTTGTTCTGCTTCTTCTTCTTCATCAAGTTGCATATGTATGTATGATGATAAATGGTCACCACATACCAAGCACAACAATGCATTGTCCGAACGACTGATGGTGGTATCTGAAGAAAAACAACAACAAAAAGACAAAAATAATAACATTAATCACAACTTGAGGGCAACAAAATGACATACAAAGAACATAATCTTATTTTTTGGTTTATAAATTTATGGTCAAAACTATTGATTTCCTGTAATAAGAAGATTGTCACCGAACAGAACAGTACTCAGGAATCCTTAAGGAATCAAGGGCAACGTATTCATATCAAAGACAAAAGCCAACCAGTCCATTGTTAGGGATGGACGACAGTCAGACAAACGGAAGTAAATAGTAATGCCAAATCCGATACACGGATTGAGTGAAAGACCGAGGAAGAAAAAAGTTATTTAACGCACAATGACGTATGTTCATAATCAGCTTAAAATGCAAAGCGGATTTAAAAAGGACACCGTTGTCGTTGTCGTAGCAAGCATCCCATTAACTTAACTCCATTCTTTTATATTCAAAATCATGTTTGATGGATTACCGAAGTTCGTTGAAGAATGTAGACCAAACAGCCAACACTAGTTGACTTTTCCATGCCATGTCATACGTATAGCAGTGTCAGATGTGCATACGAGTCTGGGCACCACCATTAAACACTGCAGCTGTGTGAGTGAGCATTTCGCAACTCATCTCATTCCGCCGTCTTTAGTTCAGTTATCGACCAAAGGAAATCTCTTAACATAATGTTATTTTTGAATGAGTCTTGTATTTAGGTATCCTGCTGTGGTGAGAATGTTCTTCTAAGGAAAATCTGTTGCGACAGCTGTTGGACAAGGATGCTGGTGTCCGTCCAACATCTGTCCGTCTGCCACAACATAAGACAATCACAAAAATACAAAACTAAAGACAAGAAAACTCTACACAGAATCCATCCATTAGTTTCTCAACAACAAAAACTGAGCGTAAGAAATTATATATCTCTTTTGCTCTCACCCATATGCTCTTGCTCTCGCCAGGAATTTGATACGCTCTGTTATGATTATTCTACGCCCGTCCATATCCTTTGAACACAAAACGTAAGCAATAACCGTTGTACGTACAACTCCAAACATATGGCATTGCACAACTTGCTCTCCTTCTTTTTCCCTCTCTTGCTCTCTCTCGCTCCCTCTGGTTGTGCAGAACACAATTTCATGGGTTCTCTCCACACAAAAAAGTATCACATCTATATAAGGGTTGTTGTAAGACCATAGCAAGTCAGTCTTTAGTTAGAACTTGTACGATAAACACCTCAATTCGTCGTTCTATAAATTCCTCATACAGAATACAAAACTAACTAAGCAAGAAGAAAAAAAAACAAAAATTCACTTCACCCAACAAAATAAATACACATAACCAGAGAAACGGGTGCGTCTTGTTAGTGACAAAACGAAAGAAACAAAGATAAAAACGAAACGTGTGTAACGCCGCCGTCTTGTGGGAATCCCGCATTCAATTTGTAATTAAATTCAATAACGTTTAATGTTCCTAATTAGACAAAAAGCCTACAATAGTGAGGGCAAGTAGTCACAAAATGTGTTTCTAAGCTCTCAACAAAAATAAAGAAAAAAAAAACAAACGAATCAAGTGTGAGTGTGAATATTTTAAAGAGAAGAAAAAATACAACTAAAAAAACAGCAACAAAAATACAAATAAAACACAAGAAAACATCCTTTTAACCACATCTGCACAGCAAAGAAAAGAAAACCGATTTTCAACAAATTAGAGAGTGCGTGAGTGTCGGCGTGTGTGTTTTTTGTTTTACTGTGACAACAAAATATCCTTCACAAGAAAAAAAAAACGATAACGACAAGAAACGATAAATAAACAAATGAAAATTGCGAAACACAATCTGCCTCCTTCGGTACGATAACGTTATGTGAAAATTGTCTAAAGAAAGACGACAACAGGCCTAACCACAAACGACGACGACAACAACAACTATAATACGTGAATTTACAACCGACCACAGGGGCCTTAGCACAACACATCACTCAACATGCTTAAAAAGGATTAATAGACCTCAAAACACCTTTCCCAATTTGTTTCATTTTTGGTTTTTCGTTTTCGCCAATTATTTGGTTTTGTTCTTTATCATTTGATTTGGCTCACCACACGCACACACACAAACCAACGACCGGATACAATGGCTTCTTCAGCGAAATTCATTGCAATTCTGGCTATGACCAGTCTCTTTGTATGCAATGTCAGCATGCAACAGCAGCAGTCACAACAACAACAGCAGCAACAACAACAACAGCAGCAGCAACAACCACTGTCTACACACACAACACAACAACAGCTGCAGCAACATTCAAATGCCATAATGGGTGAAGCTGGTGTCTCCAACACCCAGTTACATTCAACACACATGGTCATGCACGGCACACGCATGGATAGTCAAGATATGCGTTACGATACACCCGATGATTGTCATTTCTTGCCGGCAGTTGGACCGGAACATCCAGAAATTATGTTGACTTGCAATTTACGCACCGTCAACAGTGAATTCGACACAACCAACTTCAGTGTCATACCCTCCGAGCACACGGTCGGCCTGCATGTCCTGTGCAACGATGAAATTATGGCCAAGAGCTCACTGGAGCCCCAATCCTTCGCCCACCTCACTCGTTTGCAGGAACTATCCATCAAATACTGCAAATTGTCCAAGTTCAATAAGAACGTATTGGATGGCCTTAGTCAGCTGCGTAACTTAACCGTTCGTACCCACAACACATTGTGGCCATCGCTCAGTTTTGACATTGAACCCGAAGCCTTTGCTGTGGTAAAGAATTTGGAACGTCTTGACTTGTCTTCCAATAACATTTGGTCCTTGCCCGAATTCATCTTCTGTTCCCTGAGTGCTTTGATATCTCTCAACATGAGCGAAAATCGCCTCCAAGATGTCAATGAGCTGGGCTTCCGCGACAGAAGCAAAGAATATACTCCAGATGCCACAGCTTCCACCGATGCCAAACGTCTAAACACAGCTTGCAATCTTGAAATCGAAGTGTTGGATGTCTCGTTCAACCACTTCGTCTTGCTGCCCGCCAATGGTTTTGCCACCTTAAGACGTCTGCGAGTTCTGCAAGTGAACAACAACGAAATTTCCATGATTGCCGATAAGGCTTTGAGTGGCTTGAAGAACTTGCAAATTCTTAATCTCAGCTCCAACAAAATTGTGGCTCTTCCCTCAGAACTATTCGCCGAGCAAGCATCATCTATTCAAGAAGTTTACCTCCAAAATAACTCCATCAGCGTTTTGTCGCCAAAACTCTTCTCGAATTTGGAACAGTTACAAGCCTTGGATTTGTCCTACAACCAAATTACCTCAACATGGATTGATCGTAGCACTTTTGTCGGCCTCATTCGCTTGGTGTTGCTCAATCTCTCGCACAATAAACTCACCAAATTGGATGCTGAAATCTTCACCGATCTCTATACACTTCAGATTCTCAATTTGCGCCACAACCAATTGGAAAACATTGCCGCCGAGACATTTGCTCCCATGAACAATCTACACACGCTCCTCTTGTCGCACAATAAACTCAAGTACTTGGATGCATATGCCCTGAATGGACTGTACGTTTTGTCCTTGCTATCGCTAGACAACAATCATCTTATCGGTGTACATCCGGAGGCATTCCGTAATTGCAGTTCTTTGCAGGACTTGAATTTGAATGGCAATCAATTGAAAACCGTTCCTTTGGCATTGCGCAACATGCGTCTGTTACGCACTGTTGACTTGGGTGAAAATATGATAACAGTGTTGGAAGACAATGCCTTCAAGGGCTTGAGCAATTTGTACGGTCTGCGTTTGATTGGTAACTACTTGGAGAACATTACCATGCATGCCTTCAAGGAATTGCCCAGTTTACAGATTCTGAACTTGGCCCGCAATCGTATTGCAGTTGTGGAGCCAGGTGCATTCGAAATGACATCCAGCATTCAGGCCATTCGCCTTGATGGCAATGATCTCAGCGATATCAATGGTCTCTTCAGCAACATGCCCTCCCTGCTGTGGCTCAACATCTCCGACAACCGCCTTGAACACTTTGACTATGCCCATGTGCCTAGTACGCTTCAATGGCTGGATTTACATAAAAATCGTTTAGTTGAACTGTCCAATCGTTTCGGCTTAGATTCCCAAATACGTCTGCAGACCATAGACGCCAGTTTCAATCAAATCCAACGCATTTCTCCCTCCTCCATACCAAACTCCATTGAGCTATTGTTCATTAACGACAACCTCATCACCACAGTTGACCCCGACACATTTATGCACAAAACCAACCTCACACGCGTCGATCTGTACGCCAATCAGATTAGCACCTTGGACGTCAAATCTCTGCGCATTTTGCCCGTGCACGAACATCGTTCACTGCCCGAATTCTACATTGGCGGCAATCCATTCACATGCGACTGCAACATCGACTGGCTGCAGAAGATAAATCACATTAAGTCGCGCCAGTATCCCCGCATCATGGACTTGGAAACAATCTACTGCAAGCTATTGAATAACCGTGAACGTGCCTACATCCCACTCATTGAAGCTGAGCCTAAGCACTTCTTGTGCACCTACAAAACGCATTGCTTTGCCGTCTGTCACTGCTGTGAATTCGATGCCTGCGATTGTGAAATGACTTGCCCTACCAACTGCACATGTTTCCATGATCAGACGTGGTCCACTAACATTGTTGAGTGTTCGGGTGCTGGTTACTCGACCATGCCTCGCAAAGTGCCCATGGACACCACTGAGCTATACATCGATGGTAACAATTTCGTCGAGTTGGCCAGCCATTCGTTTTTGGGACGCAAAAATCTCGCCGTACTCTACGTGAACAACTCCAATGTCCAGATTATTTACAACACCACATTCAGTGGCCTGAAGAGATTGGTGATCTTGCATTTGGAAGAAAATCACATTACCTCGCTGGAGGGCAATGAGTTTGCTAACTTGGAAAATTTACGCGAACTATATCTGCAGAACAACCGCATCGCCACCATTGGCAATGGCAGCTTCCACGCCCTGAGAAAATTAGAAGTATTGCGCCTGGATGGCAATCGTCTCATGCATTTCGAGGTATGGCAATTGGCATTGAATCCCTACCTGGCCGAAATCGGACTGGCTGATAATCAGTGGTCGTGTGAGTGCAGCTATCTTATGCATTTCCGCACATATTTGGCCCAGAATTCTGGTAAAATTATCGATGCATCTCGTGTCTCCTGTGTCTACAACAATGCCACTAGTGTTTTGCGTGAAAAGAACGGTACAAAGTGCACTCTGCGTGAAGATGTTGCCACCTATGTACAGGCCAGTGAAATTGAAAGCCTTCTTCCACTGCTACTGATGGCCACTTGTGCTTTCGTGGGCTTCTTCGGTCTAATAATGGGACTCTTCTGCTATCGCCAGGAACTTAAAATGTGGGCCCATTCCAATTGTCTGCTGAACATGTGCTACAAGAACACCGGCTTTGTAGAAGAACTCGACAAGGAACGCCTCAACGATGTATACTTCGCATACAGTCTGCAGGATGAACATTTCGTTAATCAAATTTTAGCCCACAACCTGGAAAATGATATGGGCTACAGGGCCTGCTTGCATTACCGTGACATTAATATTAATGCCTATGTCACCGATGCCGTCATTGAGGCTGCCGAAAGCGCCAAACAATTCGTGCTAGTCTTGTCCAAGAACTTTTTGTACAACGAATGGTCACGATTCGAATACAAGAGTGCCCTGCATGAGCTTGTCAAACGCAGAAAACGCATTGTGTTCATTTTATATGGGGACTTGCCGCAACGTGATATCGATATCGACATGCGTCACTACTTACGCACCAGTACCTGCATCGAGTGGGATGACAAGAAATTCTGGCAAAAACTTCGCCTGGCCTTGCCTCATGTACGCAGCAAACGCACCACAACGAACTGTTTAAGCAATCGCTCGTCGGTAAACATCTATGCAGCAGCCCATGAATATCAAGCAACAGCTAATGGCCGTGCCAGTGGTGTAATGGTAGCCGATAAACCATACAGTGATTGCAGCAACTACGCCACAATTAATGACTGTGTCCGAGGATATGCTCCCATACCAACGGCAACGGCTAATTGTAAATTCAACACACTCAACGAGCTGGGCTACAAGGCTCAAAAGGAGAGCAAAGAGATGCAGCATGCCAAAACCTTGGAATTCCAGCGACATCACAACCACATGCGACCACCACCACCAACAGCAGCTTTGTCAACGGCCCACATGCATCACCAGCAACAACACGAATATGCTGTGCCCTCGTACTACAGCATGGGCAATGGTCAGATCCCAAGAGGTGTTAGTGGTGCATCTGGTGCTGCTGGTGTGGGTGTGGGAGAGATATCTGCTCCCACATACGACAGTGTGGATTATTCCAAGCAATCCACTTTACAAAAGACTTCCAATAACTGTGATTGCAGTGGTGAAGGCACCAGCAGTAGACGTAAACCTGGTCTGCAAGCCAGTTTTTCCTCGAACTTTACTCCCCCACCACCACCACTGGCTAATGGTACTGTAACCAGTTATAATTGCAAGAAGCCACCCTGTAGTTGTCGACGTGGTGAGGATAATCTGAGCTGTCGTTGTGGTGGCAACAGTGCAGCCAAAGCCAGCAGCAGTAGTAATAGCTCCAGCAGCAATAGTTCGAATGACAGTTGTCGTCCCGATGACGATGACCTAAATCATTATGAATCGAATCTGTCACTGAATGAAATTAATACGACCACAGCCTCAGTGGGCGAGGAGAGCAACAGTTTGTGGGCGTAACATCAAAATTACCAACAAGTGCAGAGGCAGCGACAGCATCAGCAACACCAGCAAACAGCCGTTTGTTGACGTGCTCCAGAAGCCCAAGAAGCCGCAAAAGCCGAAGCAGAAGAGAAAACTCCAGACGATGGTGAATCTGTTCTAGTATTTAAGCTTTCCAAGGAGACAGACTATGTAACCAGTGAATTTATGAAGTGCACAACTCTCTATTTCCAGAATAGAAGGATTCCCCAGCACTTTTTGTAAAATATGAAAAAAGTATCCCAATCCCCGTATCCCTCCTCCTCCTACTCAGCCTATTTTAGATTGTATTTATTTATTAATTATAATCTGTACTTATTGTTTATAATTGTTTTGTAATTTTTTAAGTTTAAGTTATTTTTGTTTGAATTGAATTTAGTTTTTATACAACAACAAAACAAGAAACAAATTTAAAATAAGTCCTCAAAAGTTATACAGAAATTTTGATTGGATAAAATAACAGACTGATAAACTTAGTTCGTTCTATTTAGAGAAACGTGTGGAAGAGAGCAAAGAAGAAGTAGAAGAAAAAACTGAAAATAAAATAAAAACACAATTAAAAAATGTAAATATGTATCTCTTTTGTTTTTTATTTGGATAAGGTAAAAAGACATTCGTAATTAACAATTAACTAAATGACAAGCACACCGACACACCAACATACCGACCGACCGACGTGATTAGCAGTGGATTCGGTTTCATTTGGGTTTCGAAGGAGCCCCACATTTGATTAAAGCTCCAAAATTGACTTGAAATGAAATCGAAAGCGGAAATTCATTCAATAATGATAATAACTCATTGTAAATAGACATTGACTGACCATTGACACACACACACTCACACATATTTTTCAAAACATCCAACTGCAAAATGAATGACATGTTTAAGGCTAATTCGAAACTTTATTTATTTGTTTTTACTAAAATAAGATTTCAATGAAATTTAACCTAAACTTAACTAACTGATAAGCGCCACTTCTTTCCGTTAACTCAAACTAAACTCAGCAGCCATATATAGAAAATATGACATACAAACAAAAAAAAAAAACACAAAAAGAATGAATGACAAAAGAAAAAATAAAACAAAGAGAGAATAACTAATTAACAACACGATAACAACAACAGCAAGAAAATAAAATAATAATGAAAATAATAAAAAGCAAACAAATTGAAATTCTAAAAAATAAAATGATTTAAAATGTTTCATTTATTTAAATTTTCTCATCAATGTGCGTCCCCATACCATGTCCATTCCCCTCCTCCTCCATTCGAAGCGGCGACACCTGACGCCCAACACTTCAAAAGCTAAACATTGTAGAAACAAAAAAACAATTAATATTCCGCCAGTGTAACTGCAAACACTTAATTTCCTCCGGTGAAAGACTTCACAAAACAATCCATGAAACAAATGTGAACTCGTGGCTGAAAAACTGAAAATAATAGCCAATATAGCCAGGCAAACATCAGCATACGCACTGACCAAATAGCCACATTAAACGCGCATTAAATTTTAAAATTAACGATAAACATCGCATAATTAATTTCACAAATACTTGAAAAAGACCCTGAAGTGCAAATGAAAATAAAAACAAAATGCTTGAAATTAAATGACACATTTCTTTCTCTATCTCTCACTCCGGTCAAGGTAAAAAACGCGAAAAATTGACTTGGTGGACGAAGTTGTTATGCTGTAAAAATGACATTGCGCTACAATATGACAAAAACAAATTACTGTCAGTGTTTTATATAGCTTCTCTTTACGTATTAAAATGTGTAGCAAAATATCATAAATGCATTTTCAATGGTTCAATAATAAGTCTACCATGTTTCTGCATACAATAGTTGTGTCCTTTTGTGGATAAACTTCCTAATTACGAACTGGAGAATATGATGTTTACCTGTGAAAAGCTACTTAAATAAGGTTCCCGAAAAAACAAATCAACTTCCATTCATGTTCCAACGAATATCTGTTTATTAGATATGGGACTTATAAAGTATAAAATTGTTCTTTTTAATATTGTTGTAGCACTGTGTACCAAGTATACACATTCGTATTGCACTAAAGTTACAAGGCGGAAATGTTTTCGAAATTGAATAGAGTGTTTTTTGAGATTTTTTTAAATTAGAACTATCTGAACAATTTTTGACGATTTATTGTTTTTCAAAAAAAAAACATAAACGAAATCTTCCACACACCATCTTCCCCATCTATCCCCATTTTGCCAAATAGCAAAACTTAGAATAACCTAAAACATTGTAAAAACTAAACCAAGGTAGCAAGTTTTTCTTCTTAAATAAGTTGTAAAAAATTAACAAAAAAAAAAAATAAAATATTATTGAAGAAAATTATAGACTACTTCATCAAAATGCAAAACTCTATACCACAAAGCCAAGAAAATAACCACAACAACAAATGCAACGAATTATACTCGTCGTATGAAGAAAAAAAGAAGCTGAGCATTTTTATATTGAACTTTTCTTCCACTCCCCCTCCTCCTCTCCCATTAGGAAGAAAGCAACTTTTATTTCATTTTCTTTCAGTTCACTTCACTCTTCATTTATTACAAAAACAAGGAGAAAAGCTCATCGATTTTAGTTCTTTCACAACATCATAACAATCATCATCGTTATGAGCATCACCACAACTGGCAAGAGTTCTATGTGTATACTACACTACAGAGACAGACATAACATATGTATGTTTATTATTATGTTCCTATTAGTTATTATAAAATGCAAAACGACTGCATTGGCATAAAATCCATAATCCGATCAATAATTTTAAATAGTTTTATTTATGGTTTAGTTGTATTTTTCCATTTAATTTCTGTTTCTTTCTGTTTGTTGTTCTGTGTTATGTCAATTCTTACACAATTTTTTTATGAAATAACTTCCCTTGAGTATATAAAACAAAATAACGTAAGAAGTATTGTTTAAGCAATACTTTAAGTTCAAATAAAGTAAAAAGAAGGAAATTTACAAAACAAAAAATATGAAAAAGAAATAAAAAATATTAAACTAAATAAATAAAAATAAAACAAAATGATTCAATAAATAATTATTTGAATATTGCAAAAAAATGGAAAAAGAAGTATTCAAACGAAAATTAAATTAACAAAAAGCTGTTTTAATCCGTACAATTTTCATTTGGCAAACGTAAGTAAACATACTTTTTATTCCTTAATATACATGATAGTTTCATCTTTTTTATAAGCAAATTCAGAAAAAAATATGAAAGAACAATACACTACAAATTCATTTTAATAACATTGTGAACTATAATAGTTTTGTTCCTTTACTTTTTTAATAGTAAAAGTAGCAAAAGAGAGAACTGTTAAAATTGTTCTCAGGTAAAAAATAGTAGATTTGGCAGCAATGTCAAAAAAAACAAATATGGTTGCTTAAAAAATAACAACAAACAAAATAAACTTAACTGTTTTTTTATTTTTTATTTCACTGCTTTAAATTTCGTTGTTTTCCTCTTTTGACAATTAAATAAATGTCAAATCTGTTTTCAAAAAAAATATTTTAATTAAGCCTAGCCTACATTGGTGAACTTGAATGACAGTCAAAGAAGCGTACATATTTTAGTAATATCAAGGTCGAGTTACAAAATTATTTTTCTAAGCTTTAAATCAATTTTATACAATGTATTTCGAACATTTTAGCTGAGCAAGAAGTTATTTGTTTTCAAATTCTATTAAAGATGCAGCCTCCTCAAATCGTACTGGGCCCGAATTTATGCCACGATACCCAACACATGTCCAGCATGTGGATTAGGACCACACGACACACTGCATTTGTTTAGCTGCCCAGTTAACCCCACTCACCTGTATCCTGATTCTTTTTGGACGCAACCAGTCCAGGTTGCAGAATTCTTGAGTCTTGATACAGAGGAACCAGAACCTGATAACTGAAATAATACACGAACTAACATAGAGTGATGACCAGCTAATTAGGGACAATATGCCTTATTTTATTTATTTATTTACAGTGTATTGTTCGGAATATTGCCAGGGGTTACTAAAGATATAATTTTTGTTATAAAGATCCAAAAAAAAAAACAAGTAAAAAAGCATTAAGTTCGGCCGGGCCGAACTTTTCATACCCTCCACCATAAAATATTCTGAACTAAAATGGAATAATTACTTTTCATTCCTGTCCCCAACTTTAAGTGGGTAAGTTAAAATGTCAGATATTGTTTATGTACATTTATGCTTCATTCGGGAGGCCCTTTTTTATGGTGCCTATATCTAACTATGTATGTTGACAATTTTTGGTGGGCTAGAAATTGGGAGGTACTGTTATATAGAAGTTATAATAAAACATGGACATATGTTGACAGTTTTTGATGGGAGCTTTTAATGTCAAATAACTCCTAATTCGGTTAAAAAATTTAGCTAGAATCTTCAAAATATCGAAAATCGGTACATAACGTGGGAACTTCAAATGTCATTAACAGCTAGTTCGGAGGTATCTGGGCTATACGAAAATATGAACTTAAATGAACCGTTATATGGGGGCTATACCAAAACGTGGACCTATGTCCACAAGTTTTGTCATATAAGTTTATTGACATTTAAGAACTTTAAATGTTAAATTATAGCTACATCGGTCTGAAAATGTAGCTACAAACGTCAAAACACCGCAAATTGGGGGTACCGTTATATGGGGGCTATACCAAAACGTGGACCTATGTCCACAAGTTTGGTTATATAAGTTTATTGACACTTAAGAACCCTAAGTGTCAAAATATAGCTAAATCGGTCTGAAAATGTAGCTGAAACTGTCAAAATACCGTAAATCGGGGGGTACCGTTATATGGGGGCTATACCGAAACGTGGACCTATGTCCACACCTTTTGTTATATAAGTTTATTGACATTTAAGAACCCTAAACGTCAAATTATAGCTACATCGGTCTGAAAATGTAGCTAAAAACGTCAAAATACCGCAAATCGGAAGGTACCGTTATATGGGGGCTATACCAAAACGTGGACCTATGTCCACAACTTTTGTTATATAAGTTTATTGACACTTAAGAACCCTAAATGTCAAATTATAGCTATATCGGTCTGAAAATGTAGCTACAAACGTCAAAACACCGCAAATTGGGGGTACCGTTATATGGGGGCTATACCAAAACGTGGACCTATGTCCACAAGTTTGGTTATATAAGTTTATTGACACTTAAGAACCCTAAGTGTCAAAATATAGCTAAATCGGTCTGAAAATGTAGCTAAAAACGTCAAAATACCGTAAATTGGGGGGTACCCTTATATGGGGGCTATACCAAAACGTGGAGCTATGTCCACAACTTTTGTTATATAAGTTTATTGATACTTAAGAACCCTAAATGTCAAGTTATAGCTAAATCGGTCTGAAAATGTAGCTAAAAACGTCAAAATACCGCAAATCGGGGGGTACCGTTATATGGGGGCTATACCAAAACGTGGACCTATGTCCACAAGTTTTGTTATATATGTTTATTGACACTTATGAACCCTAAATGTCAAATTATAGCCAAATCGGTCTGAAAATGTAGCTGAAAACGTCAAAATACCGCAAATCGGGGGGTACCGTTATATGGGGGCTATACCAAAACGTGGACCTATGTCCACAAGTTTTGTTATATATGTTTATTGACACTTAAGAACCCTAAATGTCAAATTATAGCCAAATCGGTCTGAAAATGTAGCTGAAAACGTCAAAATACCGTAAATCGGGGGGTACCGTTATATGGGGGCTATACCAAAACGTGGACCGATATATCCCATCTTCGAACTTGATCTTCCGACGGCTAAAAAAATGGTATTCCCCAATTTTCAGCGAAATCGGTCAACAAATGCGACCTGTATGTTGCGAACGGACGGACGGACGGACGGACGGACATGCATAAATCGACTCAGAAAGTGATTCTATGTATATCCCTAGAAGGAACTATGGGTCTATCTCGCTTCCTTTTGTATGTTACATACAAATGCACTAACACATAATACCCCTTACCACATAGTGGTGTAGGGTATAAATATGCCTTTTTTGGTGCATTGATGAAACATAATACTTCGGCCCCTTTAACCATGAAATCAGTTAAATACACTATAAACTAACTAATACAAGCAAATGATGTACAAAAATGTGCTTCACTTAATATTAAAGTTGATTTTACTGATAATGTCCCTAATTAGGTGGCCGGGCAAATATGGACCATTTTTAGAAAAGTCGGCTGTACTTCCCCCACATATGGGGAATCTCAGGATGTTTTGACATCACTCGATAGTGCTTCTAGCAATACCTTATATAGAAAATTTATTTCATCAAAATATTCACATTTTTAAATGTAATCTATTAAACTGAATATATTGTCCCTAATTAGCTGGGCGCCCTGCATGCATATAGTTTATATTGTAGTTTTATATATAGTCGAAAAGTAAAATCAATTATTAAGATTTAAGATTATCAGATTTGTATGCAGAACACAACTTATGTCGATATAAGCTGTTTTTCAAAAAAAAATAAATAATTAATTAACAAATAGTATACAAATTCATAATATTTTTAAATATAATACATTTTTCGGTTGGCCTCGAAAAACTCCAATCAACGACACTACTGATTTTTCTGGTTTGCAATTGCGCACACTATTCAGTTTATAGGAGAATTGCTTAGTGATGTTTAAGTTATGAAGTTTTTTCCGCCGTGTACTTGCGAACTTCTGAACTTACTAAGTTGGGTTAGCCGATATAAAACGGTTGTTCCATATGTAGAACTAAATTTCGATTTTCAGCCTCGGCAAGACCATAAAGCTTGTGTTTGGAGCCACATGAGCAGAATAACGCATTGCAACATAAAGTTAACAAGCTACCGACTCTTTACTTAGTTATTAGTAAAATAAACAGTTTTTCCCTTAATGAAATTTTAAAGAAATGGCCCATAATTGCACAGCTATTGGTTATGCTGAAAGATGACTCTTCACATTACTTTGATATATGTATATTAGGGCTATAACCAAAAAATACCACACCAGCACCATGTGCGGAATATTGTCCAGATAACGAAAACGCGGTGAAAAAAAGTTTCCACACTGACTAAGATTACTAAAGGTCTCTTTATAATTTTGTCTTTGTAAAAATTTTGATTTTAATTAAAATTGAACGAACATTTATATGTATACATATGATTTATTTCGGTTTAAATAAACGTTTTATTATAGCAATTTTGCGAAAATGCTGTATTATTCAATTATATATAATTGCATATAATTCAATTTCTTATAACCCCAATGTTTATTGTTCGGTTCATGTGGATAACAAATTTTTGTTGTGATATTTGCTGAAGGTCTTAATTCATAGCCTCATATAAAGCGAACTAAAACGAGCTATTTCACACTGATCAGGGCTTAATCTCAGAAACGAATGGCCCCATCTAGCCCATCAAAATCGATAAATATAGAAATTGCTAGAATATATCGTCGGTGTCATGCTTAAGTGTTCCATACGCCATTTTCTCGTTTTGAGATAAACTCCTTTTAATGTTTGCGTGACAATTGCGTGGAGACGACTTAAGAAAATAGTTATACTTTTGACTTGAATTATTAATAATATTCTATAGAATATCTTTGCAAAAATTTAGAGGAATATCTGTTGGAACATAAAAGTTATAGAAGATTTTTTGAAAATACAATTTTTGTCGATTTGTTCCACATCCATGCTTATGACACAAGTGTGAAATATTGTATATCACATGGTACAAATTGACAAAAAAAATTTCGCAACTATGTCGCAGTAAATTCAAAAGTTTTTAAATGTGTTTTTAAACATGTAGGTTTTAAAAGTATTAATTTTATACCAGGAAAAACGTATGCTTTCTCAAAAACGTAAATATCTCGGAAACTAGAGCAGATACGAAATGCCGACCAAAAATTCTTAAAAGGCATACGCGAAAACCCTTGAAACCACCGATATCTCTAAATGTCAAAAATGGCGTATGGAACACTTAAGCATGACTCCGACGAAATAGCAGAAATATAGTTCAGCGAGAATATAGCTTTGCAGGGGCGGTTTATTCTCATATTTGGGACTTCACTTGATACAATTATGCCATCGAAAGATATTCTAGAAACAACGCCATAAAGTCATTTTTTAACAAATGTTCTGAAGAATGTTTCATTCCAGCGAATATTTTTTAAGATAGCTCTACGAAAATTTTAACATATGGCGCACAATATACAGAAGTCATGGAATTTTTAGATACATTAAAATGTTATTTAATTTTTTAATGTCATTATATTTTGATCATGTTATATTTTGACCATGTTATTTATATTTTGATCATGCTCTTATCTACAATAGGTCAAAACAAGATTTGAATTAATGTCAGTGATATAAGCCAAATTTATTGTAAACAGTCAGTATTTAACATAAATCCCAGTTTACGTTCCAGATAAGACAACAGCGGCAAAGCCTTTAGCGCAATATTATTAATACACCACTCTGTGAAGGGAAGTTTAAAGGATTGTATTGGTCAATCATAAAAATTCATCAACAAACAAATCCTTGAGGCTAATTTTTCCTATGTCAAAATATTTATTAGCCAATTATGTTATTTATTTTGTAGTTCAATCCTAATAGTTACAATGACAAACAAGCCTGACTTAAGCACTTTATGTGGTATTGTACTTACGTACTTACACGGTGATAAAAAGGAGCTAAAATGGAGTCAGGATGCACTCATTGATGTCTTTAAAGTTGAGTTATTATGTCCAAGGGAGTTGCAAAAAGCAAGCTTGTTGAATTTTTTTCAAAAATTCTTCTATTCTTCCCACATAAAGTTGTCGACTCATTTTTCAGTATGTATTAATGAAGAGTTCAGTTATGCACGATTATTTTGTAATATAAATTTTTTATTTTGTACGATTATTTTTTACCAAGAACTAAAATTGAAGTGCACTCTGTTACGGAAACAAATTCCTTTGTATATTTTCAAATATAAATTAAATTTCCTAGAATTGTAAACATTAATTGAAATGAACCATCATAATTGCTAATTAATAAAAAAACAGAAGCAGTAGCGGCTTCAATACATAAATCCAGCACAATAAAATGTTTTAGTGACCTCGGTTCAGCCATTGTATGTTATTAATTAATGTTCGTTAATGAAAACTCCCACAAAATCTCACTTAAACACTTGCAACTAATTAATATATGGCCATAAAGGCATCAATAGATCTGCAGTACTCTATTTATGCAGGCAAAGCTTAAGCAGAGGTAGAACAAAAACAATACGAATGTGCAAATAAACTTTACACAGATGAAAAAAAAATTTTTTGCTTAAATATCAAGAAGTACACTAATACCTCGATTTGCGTTAAGGATTGGTTTCGGGGAACTCCAACGCAGATCGAAACACATGTTTGTGTAAAGAATTTTGTAATGAGTTCCAAAGATTTTTTCTGAATTCTTGCACTAAAAATTCAGAAAAATATGTGATTTTAACATGCATTGATACAAATTCTATGTAAATGATTATATTATTAAAAAAGCTCAAAATCAGCCCATTTTAAATGTAATTTTCATCTGGCTGGTTGTCCACAAATATATCAATTGCTTTGGTTATAATTTTCAAAGCTTCTGATATTTGAAAAATCTTTAAACCTCTTTTATCTGCAGTAACATTATTAGACACAGGTGATTCTTTCTTAAATGCATGTTCCGTGGCAAAGGAAAATAAATAATCGTTGGTAATTGATTCGTCGTAAGTTCACGATATTCAAAGCCATACACATATATTTCTTATTTTATGTTATTATTATTATTATTATTATTATTATTTATTTTTTTTTGTTAACGCAAATCAAAACAACGCAAATCGACGTATTACAGTACCTAATTCTCATTAAATAAATTTGAACCTTGGTCCTAGGGATCTCATCATCAAAATTATATTATTGCCATTTTGACATTAATTACCTATAAAATGTGCATGTCCCTGCACTCGATAATTTGTAATATTTATTACAAATGTTTCGAATTTTTACAGTTGTGTAACTGAAAAGTTGCTAAAAAGTGTTTCAGCAACATTTAGTAAAAATTATCGAGTTCAAAACCATTTAATGTTACCCAGTGTAAGTGTCATTAATATTATCATTACATTTCGTTAAAAAAAATTGCATAAAACAAACAACAGAAAAAAACGCCCTTAAATAAAAACTATAAAATGTCATTCATTAAATTAATTATATTTTATTTGAAGCGAGACTTTTAATTGTTTAAATAAATTATGCTTCATTCAAGCCCACATAAATTTAATACATTTACTATATCATTTTGTATGTATGAGTGTGTGTGTTTGCGCTAGTGTTTACGCTCAAGCAGTTGTGTGGAAAATTGTAAAATATGTTTTGGACTTGATGTGTTTTGCTGTAATTTGGCCACTTTTAATTTGCCATATGAAATGAAAAACAAAAAAATTCTTCTCAAACCAATACACTCTCATAAATATTGCAAATGAATGCATCAAATAGAGCACCTTTGACCCAACAAATAAATATGCAAAAAAAAAAAACGCCCAGTGTGTTTGTGTTTGAACAGAATTATTACATGTCCTTAAATAGTTTTACCCAACCACCATCATCTACCACAACTCACTTGCATAACCACACACACACATACATACATATATTCCTATTAATGTCATCATAAATTTCGTTGTTGTAAAACAACAAACAACACATCATCAACAGCAATATGGCTTGTTTTTATTCTTTCCCTCCGTTTTCCTCCTTTGTTGCTTGTTTTAATTTCCACGTAAAATGAAAGAAAAAAAGCACGAATAAAAAACAAGAGAAAACAAACTAAAATTAAATTTCAACAACTCTTATTTGAATACTCGAATAAGCTGTTCTTGTTATAGTTGTTTTAGTATTGAGTTTTGTTATTGCAAGGATTCATTTTGCATCAGGCACCCACCCACACACCTATCCAGCAATCTACAGCTCCCACTGTACATACATCCCCCAACTACATATACACATACTCGTACATACCTTGGAACACAATGTTGAAAAGTTAATTATTTATGAGTGTATGTTTGGCTTTGTATTTGGCAATATGTGTTTGTTGAATCTTGTTTTTTCTTTCCTCAGTTCCTCTGTTGAAAAAAAAAATACAACAATGCCTTTGTTATGGTGTTAGTTGCAGTAGTCCCAAGAACAACAACAAAAATTAAATTAACAATTTAACATAATTATTGTGATTTTCTCCTCGCTTCTTACCTCACTATGACACCCATCAATATTAATGTAAATATAGACAGGACATTATTTAAACAACATTTCCTTGCATTATTTGTGCTTCAGATTTTTTTCAAGTCCGCTCTCGGCGACCTGTAGTCAGTCAATGCGCCTCCATTGTTCTCATGGCCTTTGTTATTTTTTTATTTTTTATTTGCACGGTGTGTGGGTGACGACATGGACATAATTTCATTAACTATTTATGGCAATTTAAACGCCAACAACAAACATTCGTTAGGTCAATATAAAATTTAAAATTAAATACTTATTTTCATGAATTATTCACCAGGCATCAACATAGTGGCTACTGGCGATGTTGGCTAGGTGGTTGACAGGTTTAGTGTTTGCTGCTGAGATTAAATAAAAAAATCCATACATTAAATCATTTACGGATTTGTATCCTCAGCGTTAATCGAAAACACATCAATCATTCTGGTCTAAGAGCTATCGATGGATTTCCAATAGCCTAGCAGCAGCAGCAACCAGAGTGTCCATCACACCCTGCTGCCTTTTTCTAGTTTATTTCGTTGCATCCGTTTAATCGGTCAAGGTTTAACGATTTTAGTATAAATGTTTGTGGGGTGTAGAACATAAATTAGGGTGAGGGAGTTGGTTAAGTGAGAAGTGTAAATTGTAGAAACATTGAAACTTGAGAATGTTCAATCAAAGGAAGTGCCTTAAACTGCGGTAAAATGCACAGAAAAAATATCATTATTTTTGTCAATTTACAGCGGTTATATGCCAAGGTAAGTCGAAGAAGTTGAGATTTGTACGTGGTGCCTTAAAAACATAAAATACATCCGCGAAGAATTAGTAGTTTATGAGTGAAATTACAAAAAAAAAGTAAAAAAGTATCAGTCGACTTTGCCGACAGAGATATACCCTCAGCCTGTGTGGATTGAAATACTTTTCTCCCAAAAAAAACTTATGTATTTAGACGGGTTTTCAAAATTTTAGGCGTATGAATTGACAAAAGTATGGATAGAAGTAAAGGCCAAAAATTTGCGGGGATATCGATAGATAGAGTTTTCTTATCACACTAGCCAACGAAAAACATAATATCGCTGTAAACAGGGCCACTAGAAAACCCTTCGGTAAAAATGTCCAAAGGATCATCGAACAGACCCTTAACCACACAAAAATATTGAACATTTGTGTGGGTGGTATCACAAGGATTGGACAGATTGGGCACAAATTTGAACATAAACTAAGTTTCGACAATCCAAAGTTTGGACCAAAACGGTTGCTACGTCTATGAGAAATCGCGCGTACCATTTTAGCGAATATTTTCGAACTTTTGTGGGGGAGGACCTATAAGCACCACCTTCGAATTTCATCTAATATTCGAAGAAATATGTGGGACGAAGGAGTGGACCGATATGGCTTATCTTCGAACTTAAACTAAGTTTGCACAAAATATTACGAAGACCAAATTGTGGACCGAATCGGCAGATCCGTTCGAGAGTTATCTTTCCCTCTAACCACTACACACGGTGTCACAGACTTTTTTTGTACCTTTCAGGCAATTTTCGCAGGAAGTATGGACTTGCCCCTGATGAAACTTATACCGTTATGTGGGGGGCAGTGAATACCAGTAGCTACAACAAATATCAAAGCTATTCGTGAACAGGTCCTAAACTGAACTTTTCCGAAATTTTTTGTGGGAGGTACCCGAAGGAGTGGACCGATTGAGTCCATATTGGAAGCTCATCTAAGTCTGGTAGATATTTCACGATGTGCAAAGTATGGACCAAATCAGTTACTTCCTTCAAGAGCTATCGTGCGCACAAATGTTGTGGGGGAGGTACCGAAAGGAGTGGACCGATATAACCCATCTTCGAACTTCAACTAGGTTTGGACAAAATATTACGAATTCCAAATTTTGCACCGAATCGGTTGATCCGTTCGAGAGTTATCATGCGCTTCAGCTAGCCAGACATACAGACAGACGAACGGACATGTCTAAATCAACTCCAAATTGTCTGAAACACATTTCGTCCAAACATACTCGTACTTGGGGTCTACAACCATTATTTCGATGAGGCACATTTTGCCCGTATGAAAGTGTATATACCCTCGTTAGCATAAATGCTGAGGGTATAAAAAAATTAAGATGTAAATGTACAATTTCCAAAATTAAAATGATAGTTGATAACATTGACAAAGTTTTTACGAAAAAACATATTCATAATTCGTTTTGTAACTTCCATAAAAATAAATTCTTTGTAAATGACTTTTTCTGGTATTTTTAATATCATTACTATTAATTTGTTGAGTTTTAATGGTGTTGTGAGTCTCGATATTTTTTTAAATACTGGAGAAAGTCTCTGGTTTACGATGAAAAAGATGCCAGCAGCCCCCATCCGTCACCCGGCAAGTTATTCTCCTTGAATCAGCATGTAAAATCATCAAAATTGCGGAAATCGGGGGGTACGTTTATATGTGAGCTATACTTCAACTTTCACCTATATTGAACATTTTTTGCTAGACCATATTTTGTTTACTGAGACCTCAAAATGCAAAATGACAGCAAAATCGGTTGGAAAGATTGATATAAAAAGTTCAAAACACCGAAAATCGGGCGATACCTTTATATGGGGGCTATACCTAAACGTAGACCTATATTAAACATTTTTTGTAAGGCGGTATTTTGTTCACTAATAACTTAAAATGCAAAGTTTCAACTAAATCGGTTGGAAAATTTGACTAAATTTGTCATAATACCAAAAATCGGTATTATTACCATCTTCACGAAAAAATGTGAAAATTGGTTTATGACTTTGTATAACAGCAACATATATAAGGTATTTGACTGTAATTCAATTCAATTCAATTCGTTTATTTTCAGTCTTTAGAATATTACAATGTTATTCCTTACAGACTATGCATTAATATATAAAGTGTAATACATATGAATAAATTTAATCAAATTTAGTAAAAAAATACAATTTGAAAGCATCTTTCGAAATGCTAAACTCTATATATTGTTTATATTTCTTTTGAAATTTTATGCCAATATCATTTATGTAACAAAAAGCTCTCGTTAATGGGCTATGCAGAGCATAGTTAACGCGATGAAGTGGAATATTGAATACATTAATGTATCTTATTTGCCTAGGAGGCACATACAGCGGTATGTTTGACAATAAATCTGGAGAATCGATTAAATTATTAATTACATCAAAAACAAAAAGAGCAGAATGTAAATGCCGTCGCTGCTCCAACGTTTGCAAACCCAACAGTAAACACTTTGATTCATATGTGTCGTGAGCATTAAAAGGAAATGTTCTTAAGGCGAATTTGACAAAGGTACGTTGTATTCTTTCAATGCGAGATATGTGAATTTTAAATCGCGGATCCCAGATGATAGAGGCATATTCAACTTTAGATCTAACATAAGATGTATAAATAACTTTGAGAGTATGGGGATCTGAAAAGTTATAACAATTTCTTTTAAGAAATGCCAACATTCTATAAGCTCTAGGGAGAATATAGTCAAAATGAGGCAGGAAGGACATGTCTGAATTAAAAACAATACCCAGATCTCGAGTTGAGGTTACTGTTTTCAAAGCAGAATTTCCTAATTTAAAACTACACAGAATAGGATGACTTATTTTGTGAAAGGAAATATGAAGACATTTTGAAATATTAAGCGATATATTATTATTGCGGCACCATAAAAAAAAGATTATCTAGGTCTTGTTGTAAACGAAAAACATCAGACAAATTATTGACTGCACGGAAAATTTTGAGGTCATCAGCATACAGTAAAAATTTGGAATTTTGGAAACATAATGAAATATCATTTATAAATAAGTTAAACAACAGAGGCCCCAGAATGCTCCCTTGAGGAACTCCTGATGTTTGAAAATATGGATTAGATATAAATCCTTCAATTGCAACTCTACATATTCTGCCTGATAAATATGATGAAACCCAACGTAACAAAGTCGAGTGGAAGCCTAGACATTTTAGTTTTGATATTAATATAGAGTGTGACATTTTGTCGAAAGCTTTTGAAAAATCGGTGTATATTGTATCCAGTTGACTACCTTGCTCCAGTGTAGAAATACAATACTCACTGAACACTGTAAGGTTACTAACTGTAGATCTTCCAGAATAGAAACCATGTTGATGAGGCGATACTATAGACTTAGTTAAGAAAAATAGTTTTTTATAGATAATATGTTCAAAAACTTTGGAAATGCAAGGTAATTTAGATATTGGCCTATAGCAAGTGACATCATCTTTTCTACCATCTTTGAAAACTGGTGTTATAAGTGATGTTTTCCAACATGATAAAAATGCGCCATCTTTAAGGGAAATATTAAAGATAAGAGTCAAAGCATAACTAATACTGTTTGAACACCTTTTCAAAATGTAAGAACATAAACCATCAGAATCGGATTTAAAACTACACTTTAATTCATGAATAGCCTCATAAACCTCTTCTTTGAAAACCTGCATACAACCTAAATTAATATTAGGTTCAATTATGTGAGCTTCATCATAACTCGATGACGGAGGCTCAAAATTAGATTTGAAATATTCCGCAAACATATTTACTGTTTCAAGACCAGACTGTGAAGTTTTTCCATTGAAATTAACATTGGATGGAATATTAGTGTGGCGAAGTTTTGATTTAATGAAAGACCAGAATGCTTTTGGATTTGATTTGATTTCATTCTCCTTATTATGAAGGAATTGTGTATATAGAAAATTATTAAGGAATTTGAATTCGCGCTGATAATGAATAAACTTATCTCTATCATCAGGGTCATTAAACTGTTTAAATCTTTTTTGGAATTTATTTCGGAGATTTTTTAATCTCTTAAGATTTTTGTTATACCACGGCTGTTTGTACATCTTACTTTCCTTTAAAGGCACGTTTTCAGAAAGAATATTCAGAGTTATATTTAAAAATATATTGTAGCACTGCTGCAAAGGATGATCGGCAAATAATGAGTCCCAATTAAGAGAATCAAATATAGAATTTAGCATATCAAAATTGCAGTTTTTAAAGTTAAAGTTTGGGGAATTACCTGATGAGGAACATTGTAGATATTTAAAAGAATCGATTTCTATAGAAAGTGGGCTATGATGGGCATTGGAAGGGGATATAGCTATTAATGGCTCCATGAGTTTAAATTTGCAATCAATGGAAACAAATACCAGATCAAGAAGCCTATGTAATTGATTAAAAATGTGATTTATTTGAACTAGGTTCATGTACATAAGTGTGTCTATAAAATTAACTTCATGTTCTTTAGTAACATTAATAGAAGAAAGAAACTCACTATTGTCGAATTGAGTCCAATTTATATTAGGTAGATTGAAATCACCTAAAACACATATAAAAGATTTCTGAGGAATATCCCCATCCAGTGCCGAAATGTTCGAAAGATGTTTATCATAAATACATACAGGACTACCAGGTGGAATGTATGAAACGCATAAATAAAGCTTAATATTAGAACCAAAAATACATACAATGAGTTGGTCAAGTAAACCATTATCACTATCTAATGATTGCAAGGAAGACTTATATTGTTTCTTGACAGCTACGAGAACTCCACCTCCTCTTGAACAACCAGTAATATCAGCATTTCTGTCCTTTCTATATACATTGTATAAATTGATATCAAAAAATTCAGCAGTAAAAAAATCGGGATTTAACCAAGTTTCAACCAAAACTATGACGTCATAGTCGAATTGCGAAGAAAACTCAAAAACATCCTGTGATTTTGTGCGCATACCAGATACATTTTGATAATATATTGATAATCCTTGACAGTCATTAACTATGTCTGCTGTTGTTGTATTGGATTCCTCTGAAAATTTTTAAAAGGCCGTACTTTGATATCTATCGGCCAAAGATTTGGATCCAAAAGGTTATTGTAAAAACAAGCGGAAATTCCAAATTTAAAGTTTACTTTTCTTAAGTTAGTTGTATCTGCATCTTTCTTTATAAGCTTGAAGCATTGCATATGTTCTTTAGCAATTTACGATTTATTTTCCACATAATTAATAATTTGTTCACTAGAAACAGTTGGCTTAAAAGATGACAAATGCACCCATTTTTTAGACTTGATAGTTTCCAACTCTGACGGTTCTGAGTTTGAACCAAAAACAATGTTGCGCCTTCTACGTCTACGTCTCTGCACTTGAGAAAAACCATCATTTGGTTGCGAAGCAGTATCAAACATGTCGCTCTCAATGTGATCAGCTTCAAACCTATTATCAGCTACATCATTTGCATTGTTTTCGTCAGTATGCATTGACGACAAAGATGAACACGACAAAGCGGGTAGAATAACTCTTTTATTTTGTTCAGCAGACTTAGCTTGTAGTTTTGTTGTTGGCTTAGGTACAACAAAAGCATCACAATCATTTGACGATTGAGCACTGTTTTGAGGTTTATCTTTTATGATGCGGTTTCTTTGACTCTCTTGTTTGCCACTGACCATAATTTGTTGTTGCAATTCAGTCAACTGATTGGAGATTGTTGACTTAATAAACTCTCTAAGTTCTCTCACTTCTCCGGATAGAGTCGAGACATGAGAAATTAAATTTGACGTAACTTGCAAACAATTATTGCAATTAAAAACGATATTGGGATTTGTTAAGAAAAGTTCACCGTATTTCTCATCAATTCTGGCACAAATAAGATGATATTTAGCTCTACATAAATGGCAAGCGATAAATTTGTTATTAAGCGCATTATAACATTTCGCGCACAGCGTTTTTGACGGAGGATCCATACTGCACAACCGAATAACAAAGCAGTCGGTTATAGACTCCACCAAAGTTTCAAATTTTCAAAGTGAACATAGTTTAATTGCAAATTCAGGGCGTAGATCGTCATCGCCTTGTCACAGAAATGCAATATCGGTCCATTTATGGCCACAGCCTTCAAAAAGCGTTACCAGTCAAAATTTTACTACCAAAAGTATTCTCGGTTTTAGGTGTGTGGAAAACCTCAGAATTGTTTAATATAGATCCACGTATTGACGTGGTCCAACATCAGGTTCTCCCAAAAAAGTATATGGTAATAGTCCCAGCAGCTTCAGAAGGCAGCAAAAACTATACTACTCGAACACCGGAAGGTAGTGGGCCCGGGAACTATTTAAGGTTAAATACTAAAATAATTTAATGTTAAATAGTCAAACTGCATTTTTAAATCTCTCTTCTCCAAACTATGTTTCCAAATGAGCCTGACTACCTACACAAATTTATGCATTCCAGGGTTGAGATAGCTAAAACCATCATAACACTCATGGAACCCAAATTTATCCCAACAAACAATAATAAAAACCTACCGAAGAGGTTATTCTGGTTTGGAAACTATAATTTATTAGCGCAAACATTGTGTACCCAAAATAGTGGTTGGTTGCATGCATCATATCTGCATAATAAAGACTTTTCAAAATAACCACTTCATAGTGTTGAAATGTTTTAATTAGCAATTTATTAAATATTGTATTTTGAGGCCCAACAATGTTCCCGGTTTTCTAAATGTTCTACAAAGGTTCTAGCCCTAGCACCATCACAATGCTAATTAGAGTACTTTTTTTCTTTGATTGATATTCATAGGGAGAACAATACCTCCCCTTATTGAAGTACAATGGCATGCTGTGATAATAGCAGCCCAACATTTAAACGTTACAACAAAAAAGAGACAAGAACAACAAGCAATTCATAAAAACTGAAGACAAAAAGTGTTAATACTTCAATTGCAGGGCTTTAAAGAGCCAGTTAAGCACATACCCACACAAAGACATTCACAAACACTCAAGCTCACAAAAAGCAATTAAAGGCTTTAAAAAAGAGAGTTATATATCCCCTACCCCCTTCCAATGGTTGTGCCCTGCTCATCATATTTATAAAAATACTTGAATTATGATGACAATTTAAAAACAAAAACCCACAATGCTGATATGGATGGATCGCCATGCCTGTTTGACTGAATTATTAAAAATAGGAAAAACGTGGCTTGATGGCTTTTTTGTTAGACTAGGATATTGTGGTTGGTTGATGGTTTATCTACTCGAGAACATAAATGCTTTGCTGTATCATCCTTTTTGCTGCAATTCGTTTTTTTTATTCGGTAAAAGATGTTGCTATCATCTGCAGCCAACCAGCAGCAGCAACAACAACAAAAACAATTAAATATCATAAAAGTAAACAATCAAAATAATGGGTAATAAATGATGAATGTACTTGTTTGTCGTCATATGAACAATAATATAAATATATTATACAGCAAGTACCAAAAATGGGTGTGTACTTTTGCTATTTTGTACAAACATGTCTTTATACATAACTTTTACTGTGACTAATGTCAAATGCTTTGCATTTGTACTAACAAACAACCACCTAGCAATCGATACCCTGAATAGAGGGTAGGTATTAAGTAATTTTTGGAATTTTTAGTTGCAAACCTTAAGGATTTCCTTATCCTACTTGTCCCTATAGTGTTAAATCCTACTTTTTACAGAAAGGTAATTCTCAACCAATTAGTTATTTGTAGTTATTTAGCGCTAACCTTATTTCAACGGAAAATTTTTAAATAAACCCAGTACTCCAAATCATGTTTTATTTAAACGAAAATACTCGTTTCCGTTCGAACACATGTTTTTAACACTCTTTAAAGACTATTTACAAGCTAGTGCTAAACCACACCACTGGAAAACTGTAAAACAGTTTGGATATAAAACAAATTTTATGAATTAATATCTGGTAGATTTTGGAAAAAAGCTTCGGAAATATGACGAAATTTCTCGATTTCGTCCTTGCGGTAAGCGGAATAAAATTACAGCAGAATTATGACCAAAGTCTGTGATCCCATTCCAGAGACCAAGGAGTAAATAAGATGTTCTTCCTTACACAAGAGATCCATACTTATTGGCCAAATATTTAATAAAATCATTAATAAAACATTGAAATAGGAATAATTTATTTGCAGGAAATTTTAACTTTTTAACTTTGTAGTCATTGTTTATTTAAGGGACCAAAATTAAAAGGATATGACTCCCGATATGTTTGTAGGACACATACCACAACTAAAAGTACAAGTGTATTAATATAAAATTGTTTATGAATAGTATTTCCCCTCTTTGTTTAGATAGAATCGAATTAAAATTGTCCTTGAAAAATATAGATTATTTCTCCAAGTACTTTTCTATTAATTTTGACACTCTCTGTATACAAGCTGTATATGCGTGTCCTTTTTCATTGTCATTCCATCTAGTGGAAAACAATTACATGTCCTTGCATATTCCAACACACATACATTTAGGTTTATATTTGAAGGTATGATGCATGTAACATACATACATAGCTCGATAAACGATGGCGATGACTATGACAGGATGTTGGTTGCTAAACAACCCTTTAGTTAAGAGTTTGTATAATTGGACATGTGTGCTGATGTGTGTGTGTGAGTACTACATTTTTTGTATCACTAAGTGTGCTGTAACACTTAGACAAATGACTGCGTGTACAACGACCATTTTGTTATTGTTAAAGGCTGTTGCACAATTAAGCCGATAACAATAATAATCCTGGATGCTGTACTGGCAATGATGGAGACTTAATAGAACAGCCTGTATTCCCACTGTTATCACTGGACCAACTGTTTAGAAACACAAAAACAATTCCACTTAACATTTTATAGGGAATTGTGTAGCGCAGGGAGGAGTGCACAGAAAGAACTAAGTCGGTACGTCCCTTTGCCCAAGCAAGAGCAGAAAAAATTAGCCCAGCAATTATGGGTGCTTTATCTCGTTGTGTCCATTATCCGCTTTTCTGTGTGTTTCGTTTTAGTTAATACTTCAAAATTTATACGAGTGGTTGAATTGTTAATTATTGTGTGCTAAAAAGTTGTAATCCCTACAGAGGATTTAAAATGTACACCGCCAGTCCGCCAAACAGCCAGCCACCGAGCCACGTAGCAATTTCTCTTTCCCCATTCCTTCCTTCCTTCCTTCCTTCTCGTTGAACGCACATCACTTAGCCCAGTATAATCAGGACAATGGCCACAGCCACTTGGAGTTAATGAATGGATGAGTTCCAAGTTCAAAATGTGAAGCAAAACAAACGAAAGCGTTTTATTTTAAGTCTGTCGAGGGACACGAGGACAGAGGAACTGAAAACTAAACTAGAATGGAATTCTTTTCATTTGGACATTTTTCGAAAATAACTTTAGTTTTTCAAATAAAGTGATTTATGATGTGTTGCAAGTTTGGCAAATGTCTAACCTGTGTCACTCCGCTACTGACTCCCAAGTTTCAAGCAGTTTTTGCTAATGTCTGCTTTCTTTACGTTTTTTGTTTATAGAAAACAATCATTAAATGGCTTTAAAATAAAAAAGGAAACTTTTTCTTTTTATAATTCATTGGTGAAGGAGGGTGTTGTATGTAGGAAAGTCTCAGATAAACAATGCCAATATATGGCTGATGACTATGAAACTCCCAAGGACAACAAATGAGTCTTCTACACTTGTGTACCCTTCTCATCTTCTCTCGTCTTCAACCCAGACTCCTCGCTCCTCATCAGTTATTTGATCTTCTCATGCATCAAAGTTGAGTAGAGTTGAATGTAAGCTGTTTAGTTTTCTATTTAAATCCTTCAACCCCTCTCAGTTGTCGTTGTTGTTGTGAGTTTTTCTCCGAACAAACTTTTTGGAAGTAATTTTCCTTCCATTTGTAAATTGACACTGAAACTTAACTAGACAGACTCCCAATATCAAATATTTTCTTCTACTTTCACAATAAATAAATAAATAAATGTGTGTGGATGTGTGGGCGTCTGCACACTGGGAAATGTGTGGCTTCATGCTCACAACTTCAAACTTTCTATATGAGGATATTTGTTTACAAATACGAAATTTGGGGCTCAGAACTAAATTATTAGCGAGTTGGATCCACGCGAAAACTATGCCGTCATTCTTCTGGTTTTAATTGTTTTTTGCTTTTGTTGTATGTTATAAGTTTGATCCTCTCACACTAACAAACATTAAACTTCAGCCAAGACCGAAATTTAATTTGGTTTTTATAGCATAATTCCAAAATATTCATTACTCTCTGTGGGTGGGTGACGTAGGGGATGGAAGATACCAAGGAACGGTCCTGACCGGTTTTAACATGGCAAAGCCCAGGATTTATCTTGGTCCCTCTTTCATCTCAAGTGGACACTGACCTCCCCGTGGTGTCACCTGGGGAACTGCCTTTAACATCCGTTAAAGGTAGTGAGCTAACATGTGCCGCGCGTTCACCCATAAGAACGTTAAAAACTTGGGTTTGGGCGTCGGGTGAAAAAACTAAAGAAATGAAAAACAAACCCCTCTAAAGTTGACGAACCCCGCAAACGTTTTAAGGACCATGATCTGCGAATCTGCACCTGGAATGTTCGCACTCTCTATAGAGACCTAAAGGTGACGCACTGTATTATAGCTGCCATGACACAAAGCATGAGTTTGGTTGCGGTTTTGTAGTTGGTCGGAGGTTAAAACATCTGGTCTCCAGCTTCACCCTAGTGAATGAAAGACTTGCTACAATTCGATTTAAAGCAAAATTCTTCAACATCAGCTTTATCTGCGCTCATGCCCCAACCGAAGACAAGGACGAACAGACCAAAGATATATTCTACGAGAGCTTAGAAGAAACATATGACCGTTGTCCTGCCCATGACATTAAAATTGTTCTAGGCGATTTTAATGCCAAAATTGGAAAGGAGAATATCTTTGGACTAACAGTTGGGAAATTCAGTCTACATAGTGAAACATCAGACAATGGAATGAGGCTGATAGACTTCGCAGCGGCAAAAAACATGGTAGTTAGCAGTACCAGATTTAAGCATCTCGATATTCATAAGGGCACTTGGCTGTCTCCCGACCAATGAACAATAAATCAAATTGATCACGTTGTGATAGATGGAAGACATTCAGTGTGAACAAATGGAGATGTACAGGAGACAGAACGAAGTCCGAAAATTCTACCAAAGAGTGAAGCATCAAACTGATGGCTTTGGTACAGGAATATCCTCCTGTAGAGATCAACAAGGTAATTTGGTAACTGATACAGATAGTGTGCTCAGGATATGGAAAGAACATTTTTCCAAACTGTTGGTATCCGATAGCAGTGAAGACGGCGAAGATACCACAGATCCAATCCCAGATGATGGTATTGAATGTATACCGCCCAGCCAAGATGAGGTAAGGACAGCAATAAACCGGCTGAAGAATAATAAGGCGGCAGGAGCAGATGGCCTACCAGCCGAGCTGTTCAAAACCGGAGGCGACACGCTGATAAGGTGTATGCATCAGCTAGTTAGCACCATCTGGCAGGAAGAACGCGTACCCGACGAATGGAACGTGAGCATCCTATGTCCAGTCCACAAGAAGGGTGATAAGACTGTGTGCTCCAATTATAGGGGCATAAGTCTGCTCCCTATTGCATATAAGATAGTATCTGGCATATTGTGTGAGAGACTAAAGCCTATGGTCAATGAAATTATTGGACCCTATCAGTGCGGCTTTAGACCTGGCAAATCCACCATTGACCAGATATTTACCTTGAGACAAATCCTGGAAAAGACCCAAGAAATGCAGATCGACACCTTCCATCTTTTCGTCGATTATAAAGCAGCATTCGACAGCCCTATACGTTCAAAGGTGTTCCAAGCCATGTCTGATTTTGGTATTCCTGCAAAGCTCATTCGACTTTGTAGAATGACATTAACTGAGACGAGATCCTCAGTTAAAATTGGAAAGAACCTCTCCGACGAGTTTACTACCAAAAGAGGTTTCAGACAAGGAGACGGCCTGTCGTGTGATCTATTCAACATCCTGCTGGAAAAGGTCATACGAGACGCGAAGGTCAAAAGAAATGGAACGATATACACGAACAGCCACATGTTACTGGCTTATGCCGACGACATTGACATCATGGGTCGATCGGTAAAGGAAGTAACTGACACCTTTGCAAAAGTCGAAAGAGAATCTGCTAAAGTTGGTCTGGCAGTAAACGGCGTAAAAACCAAGTTGATGGTATCGACGCGTAATATGTCCATAAACACCGCACCATCTGTGAATGTTGGTACCTATAATTTTGAGGTAGTAAAGGACTTCGTCTACCTCGGCACCACCATAAACACAACAAATAACATCAGTTGTGAAATACGAAGAAGAATAGTGTTGGCTAACAGATGCTACTTTGGGCTGAGTAAGCAGTTTAGGAATAAAGCCACCTCTCGTCAAACAAAAATAACACTGTACAAAACACTGATACTACCCGTGCTAATGTATGGTTCCGAAGCATGGGTACTTGCTCAAGCAGATAAGGCAGTGCTTTGTGTGTTTGAGAGAAAAATTCTTCGAAAGATCTACGGGCCAATCTGTGTTGACGGCGAATATCGGCGTCGTATGAACATCGAGCTGTATCAACTATACAATGACATCAATATAGTTGAACGAATCGAGATACAACGATTGCGATGGCTAGGCCATGTTATAAGAATGAGTGATGATGAACCCGCTAAAAAGGCGTATAAATACGGGCCGCATGGAGGTTCTCGCAGATCTGGAAGGCCAAAGCTTCGTTGGTGCGAACAAGTGAAACGAGATATCACAAAGCTACATATCCCAGATTGGGAAAATACAGCAGCAAACAGAGAGGATTGGAGATTTTTTCTTAGTTCGGCTTATGGAACAAATGTTCTGTAAAAGGCCAGCTAAGAAGAAGAAAGAAGAACATTACTCTCTGTAAATTTGGTGAAGGTATTTGATTAATTTAGATCTAGCATCAACATTTTGTTCATGATCACCATCATGGTACACTGTGATGGTTAAAACAAATCCGGGAACATTTTGGACCAAATTCATCATCACACACGTGGTAACTTTTACTAGCAGAAAAATGTATTTTGTGTGTAAATGTATATATGTATTAGGGTTATGACTTTTTACAACCTCATATCCATATCGTATCCATATATCATAGCGTGATGAGTTTCAAAGTAATATTACATAAAATCTTAATTATAAGGTGAAATTTTTTTCTCACTATTTTTTTTTTTTTAATTCTGAGAATCATAAAAATATCGTAAACGCTTTTTTCAAAGATATAATTTTCTAACAGAAAAAAACTCACATTTTTTCAAAGTGGTTTGTGCATGACATTTTTTAATATTTGAATGGAATAAACTTTATTTTTGTTATAAGTAGCGTTGAGTTTATTAATTCGTCTAACATTAAATAGTTTTTGAGAATTTTTTTTAATTTCACAAATGTTTCATTCATCCGTGAGAAAAAATGTCGAGAAGTCATAACCCTAATGTATATAAATGTAAGTGCGTTGTAGGGTAATACGAAACTTTTACAGCAACATCTAATGGACAAAATAAATTGCTCGTGAATGAATAGAAAAAAACAAGCAGGCAACTTTAACAATGACAAAATACATAGAGATATATAAAAAGTACACTAAACTCGGAATAGGATCCCCCAACTATAATCATCATCCTCGCCAACATCCTGCTGTTTAGATGTCTGGCTCCCTAGCCATACCAACTCCACCCATATCCATACCACGCTCACATACATACATACATACATACATATAATATGAAATAATGACAAAATCTACTAAACTGGCGTCACATGCCACCATGTGAACAAACAAAACAGCCAACCAACCGAGCAAAAGACCGAATCTATGAAAAACAAACATGTTTTCACTAAACCACTTTAAAATGTTCTTCCTCGCAAATACATACACAGCCCTAGGAAAATGTTAGTTGTGTAAGCTCCCGGTTCCCCACACACTCACACACAAGTCCCCTACTTATTCATTTTCCATGCGAATAAAAATTCTGAAAAAAACTCACACAAAAATGCCAATAAAAATATTTGTTGGGGACAAAAAGCGCTGAAATTGGCGATAAACTTCGGCCGCAAAAATACACCAAAAATAATGTTATTGGAGCATTTTGGGGCATAGTGGTGGGGGACATAGTAAAACTAGGGAGAAAGCAAGGGAACAGACATAATTGAAGAATGGTGGCTGAATACATTTAGCAGAGTAGATTTGCTACTGCCTGATTGTGTTTTTAATCCAAATGAAATACAGACTTCCATAAACGCACACACATTCACACTCACACACAGTAAGAAACATTCACCCACATAGCTGTATTCATTCATACACAGACAAAAACACAGACGACGTTTTAGTCGCGTGGCTGGTTAATGTTTAATTTATAAATGGATATACCAAATTGAGAGACCGCGGGGTACACTCCCAATGACACATACCAGTGTCACAGGCTCACACACAACAGCGCTATTTAAAGCAGGCAGCCAACGACGAGCCGGAACGGGTACATTCAACTGTCCCGTTTGCAAAAGGCACAACTTTAGAATACCAGCCTATGTTGAATGTACGTTCGTTCGTTCATTTTTTCGTTCGTTTGCTCATTCGTATATTCATTATTGTTCTCTTTTCCCAATGTGGTGTAGAGTAGTGCGATGGCCCCGGCCCCTTCGAACTCCAGAGTATTGCAAAACCAGCCATCCAGACTGGAAGGCAGACAGAGGGACAAAAACATTACCACAAACACAGAGAGTCGACGTAAATATGTCCTGCTACAATACCATGACAAAAGCATGTAAACATGTACATATATATGTATGTATGTGTGTGCGAATCACATACACAACAATAACTATACAAATATCCAGAGATACAACAGACTCCATTGCCATCAACAACATCTGAAAGACATAACACAACGTAACGGAACAGAACAGAATAGCAGAGCACCAAACGAAAACTAGGTCAAAATGTTTATGAATTGCTTTTGCCTTTGCCACCATATCTGTCGCTGTTTGTGATTCAGATTCAGATGCCGATTCTGACTCTACTGTGTCTAACTCTGTGTCTATGTTGGCTGTTGGGCCTTTAGTTGCTGTTGGACTACAGGACAAGGGATTATCTTTTCGTTGTCAGGACATACCATTGCAGAGTAATTTTGTTAGTGGCTGTTAAAACTTTGAAGCGATTCATAAGGCAGTCGTCACTCCACAACTACTTACTTCCCCCTCTGGAATGAGGTCCTTGGATTCCAAAACCAATCTTCAGTAAAACTATGTTTTACCCTCTGCCCAAAGCCAAAGGATTTGAGGCGGTTAGCTAAAACTGTTGTTGTTTTTTTGTTTCGCCTCTGCCAACTTTGAATGTCAAGCAAGCAGCAGCAAGCAAAGAAATCGATAAGAAAATAAGTTTTACTTTACATTTTTCAACGCAAACGAGAACTTTACCCAAGACTTAACCCAGAGCGCAATTTCATTGTAGTGATACCCGCAGTCAGTATCATCCATTTTCTAGGGCACAAAACCGAGGGATAATAAAAATTAATAAAGATAAAGCTGAAGCTGAAGCAGCAGCAGAAAACCACTTTAAAGCTATTTGGTTAAAAAAGGCGGACACAAACGCACTCAATTTCGCCATGAAATAAAATGACTTTAATAAACCATCATTTCAAAATACAAAATTATGAGAAGCAAACACGCCGCGACCTGAACTGCCACCACAAAACCAATGAGAATGGCTGGAATAAATTTGCAATGACATTAATCGGCTTTAAGGTTATCATTCATATTTTTATGCTGAAATCAATTTTTTGTACACAAAAGCCGAATGTTTGTTGTTGTTTGTTATTGCTGTCGCACTTCAGTTGTCATTTCAAATTTTATTTAATGAATTGAAATTCAATTCTCAGCTGATTTGATTTAGAGGTTTTTTGAAACAGTTTTTTGAGATGATGATTTTTGTCTTTACGAAGTTGAAAAGGGAGAATTTCAGATAATTCGAAATTTAAAATAAAATTGCAATTAATTTTTTTCAAATTCCCAAACAAATGCAATATTTGCATTCCATTAACGGGGGTATGAGACGGTTACGAAAACTGCTACAAACTTTCGTGAGTATAAGTACAGAAAGCCAGCAAAGTAGCTGTATGGACATATTTTAACACCGCTTCTTAGCAATAAAATCGCATACACATTTTTTTCGAATGTAGAAATCTTTATAATTCTTTTTTTAATTTCAATTTTATTGAGTCTTTTCAAAAAATAGTAAGAAGAGAAAGTTTGGAGTGTGGTACTATAGGATGCAAAATGAAAGGAATTATATGCACTAAAGGAACTATATCGTTGGTGTCATGCTTAGGTGTTCCATACGCTATTTTCGACTTTTTGAGATAATGGTGGTATCTAAGGGTTTCCATTATGCTCTTTCTGAATTTTTTGTCAGTTTTCTCGTATCTGCTCTAGTTTCCGAGATATCCACGCTTCGACGCTAAAGATTACACTTTTGTGCAGTTACAAAATTAATATTTTAAAAACTAAAAACTACAGTGTTCATAGATGAAAAAAATCAAAAAAAAAAAAAAAAAAAATCATCAGAGCGCTTTTTAAATAAATCGCGATTCAAGTTGACATTTTTAAGAGTTTTTTTAGGTTTTCACGAGTTTGCTTGGAAACCAGATTTCAGATTTTTGAAGGAATGCGGCTCAAATGTGTGTATTTTGGATGACTACGGATGCCAGTAAAGAAGCATTTATTAAGATGTTTTTATTGTATGTGTGATTTAAAAGTTATAAAAGTGATAAAACCATCATAAATCTATTTTAGAAGCGCAGTTGTATTTTTAAATTAAAAGTTGGGATCATATTTTGTGTTGTGGCGCTCTGTATGGAAATTCAGCTTTGATATTTGACATGACTTAAGCCCCTTTAGTGATCGTGGATCCACGTTACCGTCATTTGAGTTTATATATTCACATATTCAATTCACGCCCACATTAATTGAAATTTCTCATAGCGGAGAGTATGAAAAGTTCGAAAAATCCATGCTTATACGACATTTTTAGCGTTCTGATTATTAGTGATGCTGAGTTTAAATCTATAAGATTATCACAGAACAAAGTAGGTTATAGTAATACTATTCACGTGTTGGCCTCAATGCTAAATTAAAGCCAACGAAAGCCTCCTAGAAATATCGTGTTAAGGACATTGAGTTCTTTTGAAGCAACGTTTTTCCTCTTTAATAAGTAAAACAAAGGATAGCGCAGTCTTCATACGTAGGGTAGCATGGGGCAGCTTCGCCGTTGTTACGCCTTCGCCAGTGCCGATTTAATAGATGCTACATGAAGGTGGTCTAAAGGAAAGTTATGAGTTAGTCGAAGATCTACAAGTTCTCTTTGATGATCTTTATGCAGTTTCAATAAAATCGGCGCTGCCAAAAGCACAACAGTGGCGAAGCTGGCCCATGTTATTCTTCACAGTTAACACCTATGTAAATGCATTAAGAAGATTTTTCTCAATAAGGCGGGATTTACCTTGTGTACCCTCCTTAGTAACATAACAAATGTTCATATAAAACGCAGTTGTTAAAAGAAATCAGCGAAATATTGTAATAATGTACTGTCGTTAAGACTTAAAGACTACTTTTTTTTGGTTGTTAACTTAACAATAATTTTCGGTAATTAACGACATAATTTACCGACAAAAATCGTTAAAATTGGTATACAGAATAGCACTTACCGAAAATTATCGTTAACTACCGATATTCTTCGTTAATTCTGTCGTTAAGGACATTTAGAAGTTTTTAATGGAAAACTTATTTGTCACTTTGTTCCATATGGTGTGGAATATTTCACATTTGTGCCATAAGTCTGGATATTAGGACGGGGCGATTTGATGGAAAGAAAAAAACCTTAATGGGCCCTTCGCGTTTCTGATTCCTGGGATTGAACTGAGTGAAAATCAAGCCTCCTGATTTTGACTTTAAGTTTTTATCCACGTCCATACGGGACAAGGGAGACTCCTCTCATATCAACGAGTGCTCCCTTATTCATATTTGCTCAATGACGAGTCCGACCGGCGTGTCCTAAGACACCACTTGTAGAGAAGTTTTACTTGTCTGAAATACTCAGAAAATGTCACCAACATTACTGAGGGGTATTTTGCCACCGTTTGATGTTTCAGCGTTAAGCACACTCAGAGCTGGAACAAACAATTTGCGAAAGCAGACGAGTTAGTACTTGAATTGTTTCAGAACGACCAAGTAAAGCGAACTTAAGAGCTGAAATAAAAACAGCGTTACATAAATTAACTAGAATTTCCAATCCTCGTTTCGGAGAAAAATTCTGGAAAAATCTATGGTCCAATAGACGTCGTATGAACCTCCAGTTGGCAGTAGCGCATAAACGCTGCGCTATCTAGATCATGTTTTACGAACCACTTAATTAGAATTTTCACAGCTTAATGGTAATTATCTCAAAAAGTATGGACTTGAACCCAAACAAATTATACCGATGCGAGGACTACCGGCTGCAAAATATTTCAAAAGTATCCGTGATATGCAAAGTTTGAAAACAATCGGTTACTCCCTTTGAGAGTTACCATATAAACGATCAATTTAGAACCGCAGGAATCGACAAATGTAGCCCATCTTCTATGTTTGGGCATAATATTATGAGGCGCTAAAATTCGTCTAAGTCAGTTGATCCATTCCAACAATCCAACACCAGGCAAAGTGCAGAATATGTAGGGTCGATTTTAAAAGATATTTTGTGACATAATTTTGTCATTAAATGTTATACTTTTCTTTTTAAAGTAATTTAAATTCTGTTTAAATGAATATCTTATAACAATAAATAATCCAATGAAATCGCATGCTACATTTGTCCAGGTAATTTGTCTAAATATTGCAAATAATGACTAACTGTTTAAAGCATTCAACATAAATTAATTAAACTTTTAGTTTTTATATCATTTTTGACATATTTTCAATCCTGCATACCAACTACATTGCAAGCATATCCGAATAATGGCTGCCGGTCAATAATTGTTATGGCAACGCACTGTGGTTCCGCCCATGGACAAAAATCGAAAAATGTATGTCGACCCATTTGATTGCAATTGAAATAAATATTCTCTAAACACATTAAATTTTTATTATCCAGTATTATTTTTGCCAATTTACAGCAGCAATATGCTAAGTTAAGTCGAAGAATTAGAGATTTGTATGTGGCGCCTTAAAAACGAAAAAAAAGATCCGCAAAGCCTTCGTAGCTTATGAATGAAATTATAAGAAAATAAACAGGTAAATGTGCAATTTCCAAAATTAAGCTTATAGTTGATGGCATTGACAATATTCTTACGAAAAAACAAATTCAAAATTCGTTCTCTAAGTCCCTTAAAATAAATTCTTTATAAATGACTTTTTGTGTTATTTTTAATATCATTGCTATAAATTTATGTTGAGTTTTACTAGTTTTGGCCACGTAAGGGCAAGTCCAATTTTTTTTTTTAAAAATACAGGGGAAAGTCTCTAGATTACGATAAAAAGAAATCCAGCTGCCACCATCTGTCACCCTGTAAGTTATTCCCCTTATACCACGTCTGTAAAATCGCCAAAATTCCGAAAATCGGAAGGTACATTTATATAGCAGCTATACCGAAACGTGGACATATATAGAAAATTTTGTGCAAGGCGGTATGGTGTTCTCTCAGAACTCAAAATGCAAAATTAAATCGTCAAAATACCGAATATCGGGAGACACGTTTATATGGGAGCCATACCTAAACTTGGACCTATATTTAACATTTTTTGCACGGACGTATGGTGTTCCCTCCGTAGTCAAAATACAAAATTACAGCCAACTCGGTTAGAAAATCTGGCTAAAATCGTCAAAATTGCGAATATAGGGAGGTACGTTTATATGGGAGCTATACCTAAACGTGGACCTATGTTGAACATTTCTTGCAAGGTGGTATGTTGTTCCTTCAGAACAGAAAATGCAAAATTACAGCCATATCGATTGCAAAATTCGGCTAAAATCGTCAAAATATAAACATTCGGGCGGTACCTTTATATGGGGGCTACACCCAAATGTGGACCTACATCCATTAAAATTGTTTCTCTTTCTCTTTTGGGCTCGTTATAAAACTATGTTTAAAAATTCGAGGCTATTGAACTATTTTTGGCACTCCTTTCCATACAAGTGGGACCACTGTGCATCGCCTAAATTATTACACACAGAAAATGCGATGGAACACAAAACAACACGAACAAATTTCATTAGAATTCATTTGCAAATCAGCTAAACATCAAATGATAAATGACCAGTCTAATGGGATTTGAACAGCAATATTAGAAGTACAAACTTAATTTGTAAAATATTATGTTCCAATTAACTTTATAAGGGCATCATTAGGTCATAAAATAATTATGCAATATAGGGTTTAAACAGAACAAAAGAGAGACATGAAATGAATATGACACAACGACATGCTTTAATATGGATTTTTTTTACTAAAATCTCTCAGTTCATCAGAAGGTAAAATTGTTTAAATGAGAGAGATAGGTTACGAACTCTTTGGAATCGAATTTCTTTCCAAGTTTTTCGAAATACAAATTATTATCAAAAAATATCACATTGATCTAACAAATACTATTCAAGTTATTTTTTATATTCAACTTGAATAGATTCTTGATAAAATTCCATGTAAAATACATTCTTCATTCATACCCAAAGTTTGTTATTATCGCCCAATTCGCATTCAATGGAAATAAATTTGTAGCATTTCTTTTCAATGTGTTAATAATTCATTCATTAAAATATGCCAAATGGAAAATGCTATAAGTCCTTGAGATGAGTTGAATGGAATTGAATAGAGTTGGGCTGGGCTGGGTTGCTGACTTAAGTCTGTCAAAGAATAAGGCAATAACAATGAAAATCCACTTGCATTTTCTATTAATGAACTCCAACTGTGCTCTAATTTTCCAAAGTTGCACAACAATCTGCAGAAATGTGTTCTAGTCATACACACACATACGTATGCAGAACTAACATACATACGTACATTTATAAATACAGGCACGTATACACTGATGACAATGGAGTGTTAATTAAAACACATACACATCTACATATAACACATATTCACACACAAAATTGAACTTTCACACAGATTCATATGTATGTAGTATGTAGGTTTACAAACATTTATAAAACTATAATTTCTATTACAAGGGCACACACATACTACACAAACAACTCACACATGAACCTGAAACGACATTAAGCAAGTACAACATTTCCACTTAAGAAAAACCATGCCAAAGAATTGTTCAAATCGAAACTCCTGCTGTGTTGGGAAAATGAAAAAAGTAAAAGAAGAATAGAAAAAAACAATATCGACACTCTGTGCCTGGCCCGAAACAAGAAACAACAACACCAGAAGTAACTCAAGCAACAAAAAGGATTTCATACATTCGATGATGCATGCATGGTGCACAAGGACAATAATTTTAAGAAAACCAAGCGAACTAGAGAAACATGAGGAGGACGTTATAGGGGGAAGCATCAGAAAAGTAGGTTGTAACTGCACCCCATTGACAATCCATTAATAACAATGGGGCAAAACATTTAACTATAAAGCAAACAACCGGAATAGTTACTCTGCCATTGGGCCAAGAGTTGTGTGCGGCCGACGATGATGACGATGACGTTCTTGGTGATGTCGGCATTAAAAAGTGTCGGCCTCATGAAAAGAGAGTAAGTAATGAATGCACAACAATAGCAACAAAACAAAATTGTAGCACACCACCAAAAAAACAGAACGAAGAAAAAGCTAATTGTAGTTTTGTCAAACACACAAAAAATAATAACAATTACCAAAATAATGGTAATGATAATGGCCTGGGAGGTAGTAATGATAATGCCAGTGAAAGTGTATGACCTTTGTCACCGACACTCATCGTTTCCAATACAGGGAAATAAAGGGGGTGGATTCTATCCGTGAGTGTTTTGGACGCTTGCTTATTACCTCTACCCGTTGCTGCCAGCCATCAAAGCAATGTGTCAAAAACACTTCAAACATATGCCAAGTGTCATGCCAACTGACATTTGCAGCGAACGGCCTTTTTGGTTCTAGGCACATGAAAAACTCCAGCTCATACACGCACATTAGGTTTGGGGCGTAAATTATAAGACCGTCTAGCAAAGGTTGTAACTATTTCAATGTTGGCCAGAAAGGCATTCGAATTTAAATGGCATAAAACTTTATGGCACCTCATCATAAGTTACTGGGTGCGGTATATGTATGTATTTAAACACAGCCATACACATACACACATTAAGTAGATGTTTATAATTTTTATTATTACATAGCTGATCCTTTAACGTACGTACGACCAAGCTATGATGATGCAAATGAAATATTAAAGTTTTTATTTATATTTGTGTGAAGTAGTAAAATGTTTAAATAGTAAACTAGTATTTATTAAGTGCCAAGAAACTTTACGCTTAGCCTCTGATATCCCAAATTGTAAGGGGTTTCAAACATCTGATCACATTGGTCTGATAAAATTTCCTAGATGTTGCTTCTATAGAGAGGTAGCGAACTAAAATAACGTTTAATAGTTCGGGTTATAACCAAGCATTTGGACAAGCCAGAATAAAAGTTCATAAGATATTATTCAGCTATGGGCGATAGAAAATTGGAGTATTTGGCGATATCCGAAATTATGGTCTTATCTGATTTTTCCTTAAGCAAATCAATTTCTGCCACTGCAAAAAACCTGGTGTTTTTAAAATTTAGAACAACAAAACTGAATTACTTTACTATAGAAATTGCGAGAACATTGTGTCTTTGTGTTGTTTAGAATGAAAACTTGTTGCCATATACCAATATTCTCTCCACGTTTCTCCACTTTTCGGCATACACAACAGAAGAAAACTTCTTGAACTATACTATGAACTGTAGGTAATTTGGCCTGTTTTTGAGGCAAAAAGAAGTAAAAAAAGTATCAGTCGGGTTTGCCGACCGAGATATACCCTCAATCTGTGTGGATTGAACAGTTTTTTTTCCTCGAAAACGTATGTATTTAGGGGGTTTTCAAAATTTTGGGCGTGTGAACTGACAAAAATATGTATTGGATTAAAGCTCAAAAATTTGTGTCGATAGATAGGGCTTTTGTACCATAATTGCCTACGGAAAATATAATATCGCAAAAATGTTGAACAAATTGTGTGGGTAGTAGCCCAAGAAATGGACCGACAGGATCCACATTTGAACATAAACCAAATCGGTTGCTACATTTATGAGATATCGCGCGTACCATTTTAGCGAATATTTTCGAAATTTTCTGGGGGTGGTACCGGACCCGAGAACCACCTTCGAATTTCTTCTAGTATTCGAAGAAATATTACGATGTCCAAAGTGTGGACGAACGCAGTATTCGGTTCGAGCTCTCTAGACTCTACATACGGTGCCATAGTGGATTTTTACACCTTTCGAGCTGTTTTCTCAAGAAGTATGGACTTGCCCCTGAAAAAACTTTTACCGTCGTTACTGAGGCAGCGACTGCAAGTTGCTTCAACAAAAATCAAAGTGATTCGAGAGCAGGTCTTAAAGTGAATTTATCCGAATTCGAGAGCTATCTTGCGCTCCAACCACTACACACGGTGTCACAGGGTTTCTTTGCAGCTTTCAGATTATTTTCTCAGGAAGTATGGACTTGCCCCTGATGAAACTTGTACCGTCGTATGGGGGGCAGTGAATACAAGTGGTTACAACAAAAATCAGAGCGATTCGAGAGCAGGTCCTAAACTGAACTTTTCCGAAATTTTGTGGGGGAGGTACCCGAAGGCGTGGTAATCAAAAATGGATACAGGTTGACTAATTTTATCGTATTTTATAAATAGTGTTATTATTTATGCAACACTAACAAATTAACCATATTCTGACACTGCAGCGTGATAGAAGACCAAAAAGAAAAAGAAATGTATCTCGGCGTTCTTCTCTATCATATGTCGTTATGGGCATAATTTTGTCAGGGTCATATCTTCCAATCCATTAAGATTTTGGATTTATTCTCAAAAGCTATGTATGGTTAAGTTGTTCCCGTTGCACAGTGTTATTATACCCTACACCACTATGTGGGGAGGGTATTATAAGTTGGTTTTGGCCAAAAAAATGTTAACGCATCGAAATAATGGTCATAGACCCATACTTATGTATACCAAAATGAATGTCTCGACGAGCTGAGTCGATCTGGCTATGTGTGTCCGTCGGTCCGTCCGTCTGTCCATCTAAACCTTGTAATCACGCTACAGATCGCAATTTTGATCGGATCGTCACCAAATTTTGGGTGTTGATGGGGGTCCCGGAGGGGAAAAAGCCTATTGATTTTGTTGATGGTCGGATAATAATTAGGAGTCGGAATGGGCTAAAAAGTTATTTGAAGAAAATGTCAATGTATTTTTCCAAAGCAAATACCCCCGCTTCCATAAGGGATATAATGAAAGTAGAGAATATCGCCTTTCTAACGATGTAAAGGAGGTTTTCGTAGGTGGTCAAACAACGAAGATATCGCAAAAACCGCAAATTAAACCCAACTTTTAATTTTTGCGATTTTAGTTATAATGACGAATATCACAACTTTGGTTGGCGACTTTCCAAAAACAAAGTCTGACTATGAAAGTTTAAAATCCCATCTTTACAACGATACAAAGTAGGTTGGCGTAGTCACGCTACAGGTCACAATTTTGATGGGATCGTCACGAAATTTTGGTGCTTAATGGGGGTCCTAGGTGGGAAGAAGGCTACTGATTTTGGTGATGACCGGATAATAATCAGGGGTCGGAATGGGCAAAAAACTTATTTGGATGAAAAGCCAACATTTTATTCCAAAGCAAATATCTCAGCTTCTAAAAGGGGTATATCAGCTTCTACAAAAGTAGAAAATATCACCTTTCTAACGATATAAAGTAGGTTGTAGTTGGAGGTCAAACGACGAATATATCGCAATTGTCGCTAATGAAACCCAACTTCGCATTTTAGCGGGTTTAATTATAATGACGAATATCACAGCTTTGGTTGGGGACCTTCCAAAAGCAAAGCATGACTATGAAAGTAAAAATTCCTTCTTTACAATGATGCAAAGTAGGTTGGCGTAGGTGACCAAATAATGGAGATATCGTAATAGTCGGCAGTACATCCCATTTTTCATTTTTTGAAATCACGCTACAGGTCGCAAATTTTGGTCGGATCGTCATGAAATTTTGGGGGTTATTGAGGGTCCCAGAGAGGAAGAAGCCCATTGAGTTTGGTGATGGTCGGATAATGTTCAGGGGTAGGAAATGGGCAAAAAACGCATGTGAAGAAAATTCAACGCTTTATTCTTATGCGAATATCTCCTCTGTAGGTAAGAGTATTCAAAAATTCAATGGAAGAAGAAAAGTTCTCTGTTACATTGATGTAAAGTAGGTTGGCGTAAGTGGTCAAACAACGAAAATATCGCAAAAGTTGTGTAATCAAGCTACATTCGGAATTTTGATCGAAAAATCACAAAATTTTGGACGTTGATGGGAGTCTCACAGAGGAAGAACGCTATTGATTGTGGTGATGCTCAATTTTCAGGGGTGCAGAAAGTTCAAAGTTGTATTCATATGCGAATATCTCCGAAGAAGAAAAGTTCACCTTTATATTGATGCAAACTAGGTTGGCGTAGGTGGTCCAAATATGGAGATATCGCAAAAGTCGGTAATGAATTTCATATTTCCATTTTTTTAATCACGCTGTAGGTCGATTTGATCGAATTGTCACGAAATTTTGGGAGTTGATGCGAGTGCCACAGAGGAAGAAGCCTATTGGTGATGGTCGGATAATATTCAGGGGATGGACAAAAATTCATCAGGAGAATAATACAATGTTTTATTCTTTAGCGAATATCTCGGCTTCTAGTAGAGTATTCCAACGGCAAAGCCTACCAATGTAAGATGAAAATATCGCCTTTACATTGATGCAAAGTAGGGTGGCGAAGGTGGTCAAACAGGGAGATATCACAATAGTCCTTAATGCATCCAATTTACCATCTTTTCTTTTTGTAATTGTGCTACATGTCGCAATTTTTATCGGATCGGCACGACATTTTGGTGGTCTCGGACCCCCGAGAGGAGAAGCATATTGAATTTGGTGATAGTCGGATAATACTCCCTAAAATAAATGCGAAAAGCTTATGCACAGTGGTAGTGGTGTAGGGTATCACATAGTCGGCCCCGTTCCGACTCTTGCCTTTACTCACTTGTTATTTATTAAATACTTTGTGGTTAGTAAATATGTACACATTTTTGCTCGCCCCTGTATATGGAAGATTTATATTATATGGTATATTTCAAATGTATGTAAATATATGAAATCGTTTTTGTGGAATAGTTACGGAAGAAATCTTTAAACAACATCATTACTTGATCAAAAAAGACAAAACTCCCGGAATTTATTTTTTACAATCGTTTCAATAAAACTAATAAAAATCTTCCCGTTGTGCCATAAATACTACATATACACACACATACATCCTGTAATATACTAATTTCTAACTCCAAGCGCTTTATACTCGTATGTTTTTATGTGTGTCATAAAAATAAACATAATTATATGTAGTTATGATGGATGTAAGTATAGCATTTAAATGGAAATTTTCTTTAATTTTTCCTTTTGAACCATCCTTACCGCTGGCGGTTACCTTCAATGCCAACGCTGTTGTCGTCGTCATAGCATATTGAATGTGATGATGAATGACATTAAAGTATTCCTTTTGCTGCCATTGACTGTCTGTCTGTCAAGCCAACCAACCCACCTTCATAGCAACCAACGAACCAACCAACACGACGATGAAACAAACCAGAAATGAAAATGAAATGAACAACATTTTGTTATAAAAAGCACGCATACCGGAAATCATAATCACAAGGAAATTACGCGTTCAAGTCATATGCAGACACAGAAAAATATAAATCCCTACAACACACACATACAAAGCAAAGCGATCAATGAACCTGCTCATGTGAGAGTGTATGGTTGGCAGACTATTCACATATCTGAATGAGTGTTACAAAATGATAGAGTTTTTTTCTGTTCATTGGTTTTTTTTTATTATCATTTGCCGGTTATGTGGAAAAGTAACCAGAATAAATATTTTCCATGCATAACATTTAGGATGTCATTAAAAATTGTAATTACGTGCTTACATTTCCAAAATAGTTCAAAGCCGAGACAAAAAATGGTAAAGAGATGGTGGTTGGCAAAGCAGGAGAAATGGTTACAAGCACAGAAAAAAATTCTTTGGAAAATTGTGACAAAATAGGTGTTGTGTATGCGAACGGAATTGGGTGGGAGGAGGTCGAAACCACCAACTTAGTGCTCAACACTTTGAAAACTTCCCAGACCAACTGGTTGATACACTATTGCTCACATATCTACGTGAAGGTATTTGTGTATTCAAACCGGAAGAATTGAATATTTCATTCATTCGTAAAGAAATATTTCCATTTAAACAGGTGCATCAATCATTCAAATGAATTTATGTAAAAAATCCCAATACAAACAGACAAATGCTTTCAAATATCATTTAACTAGAAAATTGCAGAACATTTAGATTCTATGAGAAGTTTATTTGAAAAATGTGACAACAATTTATTTTATATAATCAAGTTAGTGAAAGCTATAATAGTTATTGACGTATTTTTGTTGCAAAAATGTGGCATTCGTTTATAGGTGTGATGGAGGGGTTTAGAAGAGTAGGAAAGATAGTCTCAATGATGATATTTTGTCTGCTCGTACATCAATGGACTGCTCATAAAATATTTTATGTGATACTACTCTAATAGCTTCTGGGAAAAAAGGGATCGCTAATAAACTCATATTAAAAAATGTGTTTTATTACCCAGAGTAACGAAAATATGGTTAAAAATTGTAAATAGTGCCCTGAGCTTTCGGATATGAAAAAATTTGAGTTAGAAACACAAAAGATTCGGATGGAACAAAAGTCGTGTTGGTCAGAGTAATTGTTTAAGACAAGGTAAATGATAGGATTTAGAGTCCTGAATATTGGTATACCGTCTTTATAATGGTTCGTTGGTTTTGAAGGCAAAGGAATATTATTTTTTCCAGAGAAAATTGACAAACCTCTCAGTATGGACCAGCAAATATCGAAATGAATACGAATTCGCTGGTCCATACTGAGAGGTTTGTCAATTTTCTCTGGGAACCAAGTGCCAATATGTAATTATTTTGTATATGGGATAAGAATATATACAAATAGTGGTATATTCTTCTATTCCTTGCGATGGGTAGCCTTCTGAAGTTAAATAAAAAAACTATCTTTAACTAGACTTACAAGCGGTAAAATTACGGCGACTAATACTAGGTGGAAAATTTAGAGAAGCATAGTTCTTCCACAAAAAGGAGATGCAATGCCTCGGCTGGGAACACGTCTAGATTAGAAAAAAAGAGTTGTCATCTATATAAGGAGTTGTTGATTCCCTGCGGTTCAAAAACCACTTCTAACGACAACATTTTTGACACTGACTATGAATGAATATCACAGGTATGTTTGAAACCAGGATTTCGGAATCGAAGCATTTTGGGCTCGACTCCGACTCCAGACCAGTTTTTTATGACCCCGGCTCCGAATCCGGAGTCGACTCCGGGGGTACATTTTTAACATTTTCCTATATTTGGGCCCATATAGGCTAATCTGCTGCTTTTTACTAGCAACATATTTAGAAAGGGCATTCGTTCGAAAATAATACTCAACTACAGAACATAAATATGAAGTAAAATTCATATCATATTTTTTGTACTGAATCTTACATTGAAAACATTGAAAAATAGCAACAAAATACAAGTTAGAAAATCTTGGCGGTTATTTTGCACGAGTTTATTCTGAAAAGAAGTCTACCCCGTGAGAAAATCTTTAAGCTTTGAAAATATGTGAATATAAGAAATTTATGAGCAGGTTTTAAACTGAATGTAAGCCTACATTTTAGAGTGCCTCGAGATCCTTAATGGGTTACCCACAGTTGTAACGCTCAACAAAAGCAAATGCTCATGATATTTGTCCAAGAGAAGTACGAAACTTTTTGGGTAGATTTTTTCTTTATCTGATTTTGTTTAAATTATTATGAAATTTTGTGACAAATGGCCGACTACGAAACCCTGTTATTGTTAAAGCGTTTTGCCGTGCCAACCCTGGCGCGAGAACTAATAAACCGATTGTGGGTTTATCAAGGACAACAAAATCTAGTTCTTTATCGATCGATTTTGCAAAAAATATTAGATTTTAAGGCATTGGTGTGCAGAATCAAAAATCCAATCAAAATTCCAATTTTTGACATAAAAATCTGAAGTATTTGGCCATAAAACGGGCAAATAAAATTCATAAATAAAATCGATCAATGAATTACTAGATTTGAATGTACTTTCTAAATTTTTATTGAATCACCTAATAATTAAGATTTTATTTAATCTTATGTAAAAGCTCTTCAAAATATGATACAGGGATATGAGGTTGTAAAAAAGTCATATCCCTAGTAACCATCCGAATATTATACAAAGTTAAAGTCTGGGTACGTAAGCACTTTTCTCCTCTATTTTTTATTCTTATTATGTCAGAAATGAAGCAAGGCAAGGAAGCCAGGTGACGAGGTTGCTTATGCACCCAGGACTTTAATAACTTATACGAAATGTACCGAAAAACATCAAGATATGGATTTTTTAGGAAAGGAGCGGGTAAAACTGTTAAAGGACAATGATAATATGATAATATCGATTTCTTGGGTGTGGCGAACCTACATAAAATTTTCGTAGGAACATTTTTGTACAATTTTTCATGTAGAAAATCAGCTCTTGTGGTACGTTTTCAGTTCAATGACAAAATGGACATGGAAGGAACTGAGTTAGAAGGACGAAATTTTCTTCAAAAAGATTCCTCATTCTATTTAACGGACATTTTAAAATAAAGAAACAATTTCGCTAAACAAAGATATAAAGCTATTTTTTCAAGCAATGACCCCCAATGTTTATCAATAAAATCTTTACATCATAACTCAGAAACTTCAGTTATGGGATCCTTTGGACCTCTGAATATACTTAAATAGGGGCTTTCATTCCCAAAGAGAATTTTCCACCCCCAGATTTTTTCTTCCATTTTGCGTTCTTTAATAGAAGACCAGGATGACTTCACACAAATGGCAAGATGAGAAAACCAGTAGACCTTTGTGAGAAGATCAGTGTCTTCCGGCAGAAGACTTGTAGGATATCTGAGGCGCTCAGCGCCAAAACGGCCTAACCCACAAAGAAATGATTCTGAGAAAAACGAAGTTGAAAGAAAACAAGTTTTTAAAATATTTTTATATTTTTCTTATTCATCATAAATACATATTAGTTGTAATATTCGTTTTAGGTTAATCATTAGGTATTAGTTTACATAGATAAAGAATGTTTTAAACAGTTATTAAAAAAAATAAAGTGGCTTAGGCCGTTTTGGCATCCATTTAAAAAAATATATTGATAGGAACTGAGGGTTAGGCCATTTTGTCTCCATTTATTAGAACAACAAAAGTTCTTCAGATGAATAATAAAAATAACTGTGAGCGTTTTAATTGATACATATTAATAATAATTATTGGTCTTCTTCCTGGATATCTTCATCTTCGAATTTGTTTTTAAATTATTATAGAATGCATGATTTATAGGAGGTATGAACTCTTTGAGTTCCTAAAAATCCTTAAACTTTGCTGCTTCAATGAATCTTCCTCCCAGATAAAGCGGTTCCAATTCAAAATTTACGTACTTGCTGGAGTTCCTTTTTGAAATATCAACTTCTTGAAATAAAACATTTATGTCATTTGAATATTTGTATTGAATTATAAATGGCTTCGCATTTTGGAATCGAAGACACTGAATCTTAAACCATTCAACTTTCTCAATTGAGGATATGCTTTTTATTTCATCTGTCGTCCTCTTTACCAAGTGAAATGGTATCTTGTTTTACCGTTTGGATTACACGATCCCAATCATCAGGCGTAAAAATGTCCTTATAATATTTTTTTCCTTTTCAATGAGACTAAAATCTTGATCGCATGGTAGGAATGAATGGCCGGACACTAAAAATTTGTGGTCTATCTGTTCCACTGAGAAGGTCGAATTATTGATCATGTATGTGCAAATAGTGTTCATTCTTATTTTACGGTTTTGGCTACCGCATTGATCGCAATACATCATTAACTTCTTACATTTTACATTGACGCCAGGGCGTAAGTCATCTTTATTACTACATTTGGTTATTACTTACAAATTCTTCTCGAAAATTTGGTTTTATATTATTTTTCAAATATACTCCTGACTAAAACACTTATTTTTTTATTTCCAGTATTCGATTTTGCCTATGTGGCTTAGGCCATTTTGGCGTCCACATTTTTTCAAACTTTCAGTAAAGGAAAAACAGTTTCCGGCATGTAGAATAACATAGGGTTAACCTATGCAATAGGGAATTTTTTAGTATATATTTCAATAGGTTCCTGTTCGATCAGCATAGTCAGTTTGATTTTTTTGAAAATGTGGGTTAGGCCGTTTTGGCGCTGAGCGCCTCATATAGAAGTCGTTAAATGTCCAATTATAATTCGATTGTCGTAGAACTTTACTTTTGCTTGCAAAAAATTAAAGGATCAATTGGACCAAAAAATATTCTCGACATACATCTGGTAATTAAAATAGAGAAAAGACTAGATTTGAAAGAATTTGAAAGAAAAACTACCAAATTTGAGTGTGTTTTTCAAATTTGTTTTTTGTTTTGAAGCAAAAGCAAATGAAATAATATTTCCAAAACTAAAGTTTGGGTGTCTTTCATGCGCACACATTTTAGTTTCGAAATACATAAACAGGGGGTTAATGTTATATTTCTATATGTAGAAAAAATTTGCCTGGAGTCGAGTTATTTTTTTCGACTCCGACTCTAGAAAAATTGCTCGACTCCGACTCCGAAACCGTGTTTGAAACCAGTTTCGCTTTTAAATCGATTCGAAATCCCAACTCAGATGATGGCCATGTTAGCAACATACCTTAACTCACCTATATGGTAATTCAGCAGATAAACAGCAAATAATATCAGTACTATTCGGAATCAATATATAATACATTGACCGATATAGACAAAGGGACTCAGCTAACCATTGAAGCCCGATGGCAGCTATCATTTTCTATTTATAAAAATAATATTCAAATATAAAAAATTCGCTTCCCAACGGTTCCGTTCAGGCAATTCCCTTACATTTCCCTAATTAAATAACCCACACTGTACCAAAAGTCAAAATTGAATTTATTACCCTAATTACCTTTAAAGTTGGTCTGGCCAAGACTGGCGTTGCAGTAATAATACCTCATTGCGGTTGGCTGTTATTATTAAATATTATGATTGGGCTTATTTAGAACAATCACAACAATTTGTCTGTGTTCCTCACTAGCGTCTCTGTTCTTGTGTTTCTTTTTGGCTACAATTATCCAGATTACAAAACAATTTGTAGTCAAAAATGTCAGAACAACGAACAAAAATAAAGAGAAACATTTGTTCTATGTCCAAAACTCCAAAATTGCTTAGTTCCTGTGTAAATTCCCACCACTTTTGTTTGTTCACTTGTTTATAATCACGAGTCTGGAATTTGTTGAGCAATAAGTAGATGTGTAATTAGTTACTAATTACATTGGAAATCCTTATGTCGCTTTTTTCATGGTGGGTAGTTTAGTTATTTCGTTTAGAGTGAATAAAGTTTAGCAATGGGTCATATGTGAGGCAATATATGTGACTCAACGCCTGGTTGGAGGAAAAAGGGAACCAAATTCATAATGACATGGGTTGTACCCTTTTCAAAATTCGGGGGAAAAACAACATAAGCAAGACTATGGTTGTGGAAATAAAGCGTTGAAATTTTGGAAAACTAATTTTGAATTCATAGAATGTTGTGGTAAAGTTTCCTTTTTAACAATTAGCCATACAGAAAGACATGATGAAGAGTCAGGTGCAGGAGGAATATAAACACAGCCAAAATCTCCTGCCAAATGTTAGTTAACCACACACATATACTAGATAGAAAGGCTCATGATTTGTTAGATTTCTTGTTTTCAACAAACTATTATTCCAGACAAGGCCACGCTAGACCACCATCGATGACAGGTTGAATTAGTTATGCCAACGCCACCAACGTTGGCCAAACCAAATCTACACAACCACTGCTACTACCGCTAGGCTAGCATATGACGTCAATTCATGTATTCTCTTCTGGTCATATGACGCTGTTGTTATTTCCTCCAGCCAGGCTATTTAATAGTTATCTTTACAAGAATATTTAGCGCCTTTGCAATGATACTTAAAAAACGATATTGCATACATATGGTGTCCAATGGCCAATGATCGACAAAATTTGTTTCGAATCATTTGTTTTCAATACAAAGCACTTGATAAGGCAGCTCCTTTTTAAGTATTGACAGCGGAGTTACCTTTGAAAGTAGGTTCTAATGATTTGTTTCGCTCTATGGCAAGAGTAGCATGGCTAATTGGTTAGAGAAGAGGGTATAGTTCATTGATCGAAAGTAAGTTAGAATGCGGGCGGGCGAACGAGCTGGTAGGTAGTCTGGTGTAGGAACAATTTTTGGTGTTACTGCCGTTTGCGATATCATGCATTGGCATCAATGGTGGTAGCGGTATCTCTCTTGCATCTTTGTGCACTACCACCAATAATGCCACACATACACCACACCAGGTTACTTCCTCTCTCTCATTGTGGTGGCAATGTTGTGGTAGTTATCGAACTGTTATTAGCGGCATTAATAAAAGGTAATGACAGCAGCGGTGTATCCGTGTACTATTATTGTTGTTATTTTTAATTATTCAATACCCCCATTGTGCAAATGTTTTAATTTATGAGCAGCAGCATTCAGATATACAACACTTTTCCACATTTCCATTGTAAGGAAATGTATATCTCCAATTGTTAAAGTTCGGCATTTGCCTTTCAGTTGGTAGCGTTATTTTTGTTCTCAACAATCAATTGATCACTAATGAGGGAGGCATCGAAGCGTTGAGTTCGACATTGGGGGAGGTTGAATGCATTTTCCAAATACTAAAATAACCATTATGGCCAATAAAAATAATCATAATTACCCGCCAAACGATGTGTGGAAAGTGCTCGTTCAGCTGGCCATGTGTGGGTCATTTGGGAATGCCATCAACTTTCAAATATTACTTTTGAAAGCATAAATTATTTATTTCCCCAAATAAGAATGAAATGCAGCAAAGCAACGAAGCCGGAAGACGGAAGTTCAATAATTGATTTTGTTTTTCAATATTTGGTTGCTAAGCGTTTAAAGGGTGTTAGTTTTTTAGAACACATTAGTGATAATTGTGACAGGGGAGACCTAAAAGTACATTAGAAGGGAAAATTCTTGGTCAGGTGTAAATATTATCGTGTAGTTTTTGAGTTATTCACTAAAAACTTTTCTGGCATTTGATAACTTGTTTTGCTGTCACCCCCCAACAACAACGCAAAATTGTGATTCGTTTTATCGACAATTGCCCGTAATTCTGTTACAGGTTAAAATTATAATGGTTTTCACATCTGCATATGTTAAGTGATATTCCTCGAAATATATAATAGAATATCGCATGAAAAACTAGTGGAACATGTCCGCTTAGATTATTCAATGTATCGCTCAATATGTGAACAAATGGCGCATTAGTTAACCAAATACCTTCGACTAACTTCCTGTCGATGACAGGAAGGAAATCACAAAAAATAGAATAAGGTAGCACTCTTTAATGTAAGGGAAGTCACCGCATGTCCTTCTGGAATTCTCGAGAAAATAGTATGTAGGTATAATTTTATACTTGCCAAACTGGAGCAGAAACTTATTTTAGGGCTTCCCTATTTCGAACAAAATTCACTGGAATTTAATATTTTAATTGCTCAATGAATAGCAAACATCCAAAACTAAATTGTACATAAATAGGTTCAAAAATATGTGTCGTTAACGGCATAAGAAGAGCTAACTATGGTAAATATTTCAGATACACACTAGATGTGTACATTACAAATACCGAATATACAACAAGTAAAAAAGTATCAGTCGACTTTGCCGACAGAGATATACCCTCAGCCTATGTGAACTGAAACTTTCATCTACGGACAGATCGAATGTATTTAGGGTCTTTTCAGAATTTTGTGGCCCATTTTGGACATTTGAACTTGCCGACAAAAATGTGGATTAGGATTAAAGTTCAAAAGTGTTAAAGAAATGGACCGACATAGTCTATTATGGTCATTAATCTTTTTTGTCATATCTTTTCGATAGATATCGCGCCCACTGGTCATTGTATAACTTCTGGACTTTGTGGGGGGAGGTACCCTAAGGAGAGGACCGATATGGGTTATTTTAGAAGGTAAATTAAATTTGGACAAAATATTTAGAGATCCCAAGTTTGGGCCAAATTGGTTGCCCCGCTCAAGAGATGTCGTGCATACCATTTTAGTGATATTTTTGAAATATTAGGGGAAAATACCGGAAGTTGTCGACCGGTATTGCCCATCTTTAAAACAAAACTAAGTTTTGACAACATATGACGAAGGCCAAATTTTTGGACCAAATCGCTTGATCACATCGAGAGTTGTCGTGCTCTCCATCATATGGTTTCATATGGGTTTTTTACTAATTTCGGGCGGTTTTCTCAAGAAGTATGGACTTGCCCCTGAAAAAAAACTTTTACCGTTGTAATGGAGGCAGTGAATGCAAGTTGCTTCAACAAAAATCAAAGTGATTCGAGAGCAGGTCTTAAAGTGATCTTATCTCAAATTTAGTGTGGGAGGTACCCGCAGAAGTGGACAAATATAGTCCATATTCGAACCTGATATATATCTGTTACATATATTCCTAGGTGTAAAGTACGGACCAAATCGATCACTCCTTTTAAGAGTTGTCGTGCGCACAATTTTTCCGCACATTTTTGAACTTTTGGCTTATCTTATATCGATATGGCTTATCTTCGAACGTAAACTAAGTTCGTACAAAATCATACGAACGCCAAGTTTCGGACCGAATCGGCAAATCCGTTCGAGAGTTATCTTGGGCTCCAACCACTACACACGGTATCACAGGGGCTTTTTGCACCTTTCAGGCTATTTTTTCAGGAAGTATGGACTTGCCCCTGATGAAACTTGTACCATCGTATAGGGGGCAGTGATTGCAGATTACTACAGCAAAAATCAAAGCTATTCGAGAGCAGCTCATAAACTGAACTTTTCCGAAATTTTATGTGGGAGGTACCCGAAGGAGTGGACCGATAGAGTCCATATTGGAACTTCATCTATGTCCACGATGTGTAAAGTATGTACCAAAACGGTTACTCCCTTTAAGAGTTATCGTGCGCACAAATTTTCCGAACATTTCCGAAGTTTTGTGGGGGAGGTACCGGAAAAAGTGAACCGATATAACCCATCTTCGAACTTAAACTAAGTTTGGACAAAATTTTACGATACCCAGAATTTGGTTCGAATCGGTTGGTCCGTTCGATAGTTATCGTGCGCACCAGCCAGCCAGAGAGACGGGCAGACGGACGGACATTGCTAAATCAACTCCAAAATGTCTGAAATGGATTTCGTCCAAACATACTTGGGGTCTAAAACTATTATTTCGATGAGACACATTTTACCCTCGATAGCATAAATGCTGAGGGTATAATTAGTTGTCATTAAAAACTATACCTAAAATCTTCTGAGCAACATTTTTATACCCTCCACCATAGTATGGAGGGTACTTAAAATTGTTTGTAACACATTGAAATAATCATTTTCGACCCTATTAAGGTCATATATTCTTGATCAGGAGTCGATCTAAGCCTGTCGGTTTGTCCGTCTGTTGTAATCACTATAGTGTCTGCAAAAATCGAGCTAGTGGGCCCTCATATAACGTTACCCCCGATTTTCGTTACTTTGAGGATTTTAGCTACAATTATTAACCGAATTAGCTGTAATTTAACATTTGAAGTCATAGCACTTTCTCACCAAAAATTGTCAACATATGTACATGTTTAGGTGTGTCCCCCATATAACGGTATCTCCGGATTAGCTACAATTTTTAGCTGAACTAGCTGTAATTTGACATTTGAAGTTCTTATTTGACATTTGAGGTTCTAAGGGGTCACAGCACTCCCTCAACAAAAATTCTCAACATAGGTCCATGTTTAGGTGTAGCCCCCATATAACGGTATCTCCGGATTAGTTACAATTTTTAACCGAACTAGCTGTAATTTGACATTTGAGCTACTCAGTGGTCACGATACTTCTTCACTAAAAATCGTCAACAAAGATCCATATTTTGGGATAGCCCCATATAACGGTACCTCCCGATTTTCGTTATTTGAGGGTCTTATCTACATTATTTGACGGAACTATCCGTAATTTGCAGTTAAAAAACTTTTCCACCAAAAATTGTCAAGATAGGTCCACACTTTGTACCTTTCACCCGGTTGAACACATTTGTTAGATTAGATAATTTAGGAATTTGGGGTATCCATGGTCAAAAATTTTTTGAACCTAATATTTAGGACTGGAAAGGAAACTAACTATTCCATTTTAATTAAGAATATTTTATGGTGGAAGGTATAAAAAGCTCGGCCGAACATAACGACTTTTAACTTGTTTTGATTAGTTTGATGTTGAAGAATTTAAGGTTGTTATTCTTTTGCTGCGGTTCAAGAAAGAAAGGATGAATAGGAGTTTAGTTTCAAGGGTGAAATGCAAAAGGATTCGGCATTCGATTTGACTTAAGACTTGTAATCTCAAAACAAGGCCACAATAGGGCGAAACAGATACATATATAAATCTGTTTTTTTAAGCATTATAGGAAGGCAATCCAAAAATTCATCACGCTATAACTCAGAAACTTGACCTCTCAATTCCAAAGGTATTTCCCACCTCCAGAACAGAGGAGATGGTAATGAAATAATTTTCAAGCAAATATGTACTGCGAAACATCTTCAAGATAATTGAAAGCAAACATTACTAATCCCGAATAGAAGGAGGATATCTTTATTTGATATATGTATGTATTAAACACACAGCTTTAAGATTTCTACATGCACGCATATAGCTATAATTGCGGTAAAATGAGAACCAACATAAATTTAGGTGTCAAAAATTGGTGACTCTGTCCATGGAAACATATATTTTTCTTGTATATTAAAGATGGTCATAAGGATATATGTATATGTGATTTACCATTAAACGCTCCTAGATTCTTTTCAATATTTTCCTATGACAAAATTTATGACAACACATTAAACACATTCAATAAACGTTCTCCATAAAACCCTTTGTCACATAAGAATATCCTGCCAAGGTTTATTGACTGACTTATTCAATAGGGGTTATCTTGATGTTGAGATTGCTTTAAAATGTGTGGCCAACAACAGAACTCCTTTATCATTTAACTTTAGCACTCATAGCTGGTTATAGTTTTAATGGTGCTAAACATAAATTTATTGAGCATGACAAATTGTCTTTAACACTTTTGCTTTAATCTGTAAGTCATTGTAATGATGTGCATCGGTGTATGTGTTACGAATACCCCTAAAACATTTGTCCCAGATACATAGTCATGCATCTTCCTACTCATTTTTTCCTTTTTATTTTTTTTAGAAAAATGTTTTCGTTTTTAATGTTCCAACCCAGTAACCTTATTAAATTAGTGTCCTTGTCCAAACGAATGACCAGCAAGTTGAGAGCACGGGGGCGTTTTTGGATAACAAAAGATTTATACGACGACACCACATCCACTGATATAAGCTTTGGTGAGAGTTGAATGTGTGTTTTGGAATGTGGTTTGTTGTACCAAAACCATTTCAATGTCAAGTTAAATACTTAATCTTTCCCAAAAGTCTTTGTATGAGGAGGTGGTGGAGGAGGGGAGCGCCAGTCAGCTTCAAACACGCCCACTTTTCACACACAACACATCAGTCTAGGGATATTTTGTTGTATACACTGTGATTTTTTAATGGGAATTAGTATTTATTTGTGTCTGCTGCATGCATCCATGCCTTACCTCCTAGCCCCTCGGGAGCGTTCTACTGTTGTCCGCCGCGTCATGCGAGTATAGTTAAAATGAATCACAGGACTAAAAGTAGCAAGAGCAAGGATTTTATCTTTCAACCAGCCATTGCCACCACTGATGATATTTTTCTCTTAGCCAAAAACACAGTTTCTAGAGTAGTGGGAGTAGAACGTGTGAGGGAGTGTGTGTGCTATAATCTGCAATATTTTCTTGGTTGACTTTGTCATTTTGCCATAATACTAACAACAACATGCCGTACTACTGTTCTACTACACATCTTTTAAAAACCTCAACTAATTCATACAGGGGTCGGTCGTCCTTAGTGTTATTTGGCCCTAGCATGTAGTTTGTTATTGCTGCTGTTGTTGTTGTTGTTGTTTTCATCTAACCAAGTGGTGATATGACTAAAACTTGGCTGCAAGATATCCTTTTCTTTGAAATCGTTCATACGTTGTCGTCGGTTGCCTTTAGTTGTTCCCCTCCGACTGGCAACAATGTAACGAGAATTGTTGTTGTCCTTACTGTTCAGGAAACTTGAATGTGGCTTAAAGCCACTCTTTTGTTGTGGGGGAGTACAATGAAATTTATCACTTGTATTTTTTCAGTTTTTGTTTTTTTTTCAAATTTCATACCGAAAAAAGTCTTCCTTGTTATGATGGTGTTTCTTTTTTCATCATCGCCTTTTCGTTTTTTATTCTTCGTTCAGCTCTTCCTTTTTTATTGTATTTTGTATGTGTGAATGTGTTTTCCGTGGTTTTGTTAGATGTGCGTGGCAGTGGCATTGGCGTGTGCGTCGAGGATTCTTTTATTAAAGTCATGTTTTATGAAATTAAGCGTGAATGTACTTTTCTGCTTCATAAATTTAATAACAAATAAATATTTTTATAAATGGGATTATAAAGGATTTGCATTGGGGCTTAGTGTTTCCTGTTGCTATACCCCTTTGTGACATTGTGTCTGTTTGGGTTGGAATGGTGTTAAATGTAATGGGTTTGTGTCTGTGATAATCCATGCAATGCATTTTAACCTATCATTTCTAATTGCACTTTCAACAACACTAGCGTTGCAAACGCAATTATTCTAATTAGAATTTGTTCAGTGTATAATCACATTTTCTAATTAGTTAACTTCTCAGCAGTTTGATAGGATTAGACAATGCAATTTGGAAGTTGTCATGTGCCATATGTTGGTGAATAATAATAAATAAAAAACCGATTAAGAAATCGGATTTCAGTAGAAGAATTGTTTCATCTCTGAGGACTGGGGCTAATCTCGTTCGAAGTACTATGAAAAATATTTATTTTAATTCCAAAAACCAAATTGTGGCATGATTATAAAATCGCCGATGGCAATTCTGAGATAGAGTCACCAATTCGATTAACAATTCCATTTTCCAATTGGATCTGCAGGTCTGAAAGGAAAATCAACTCCGGACAATGTCAATATATTAAATGCATTGCAATTATGTTTATTGAGTTCAAACGAAAGGCGTGGTAATCGCTCGACTGGTAGGAAACAGTGCCAACAAACAGACCAAAACACATAGCACACAAACACACTCACTTCTATACTACCTTTCGACAAGACGAACGAACATCACTAGTAGCATTGGAAGCCAAGACATCAATGTAATCATGTTTGTCGTCATACTTCTTGTCCATTTAAGGCATGCACAAGCATAAACATGGGTATGTTATTTAAGCTGGCTATGTAGAAAAAAAAATATAAAAATGTTAATTTTTGGAGAGTATAAAAGAGATTTACTTGTTACCTGGTGTTTATGTAGAGTGTAGGTGGGAGAAAAATAAAAAGAAATAAAAATACAAGCGGTATCAATTCTTTTGTATAATTATGATTGGTTTTATTGAGTTCAAATAGCTTTTTTTCTATTATAACAAACAAAATTACCTTTGTAATTTGGGGTGGCGACAGAGGCCTTTGTGCTTTCGATGCTAGACGACAAGTGAACGCAGAGGTTCTTGCAAACAAGGATTGCAGTGATCGCAGAGGATCTTTGTCGTTTTCTACTACATTTACAATTAATTTCCAGTGAGAGAAAGAGTATCAAATGTACCAAAGTGAGTAAACCAACAACAACCACCGCCCGTTGGCATCAACACTCTACGGTCTCCGCAGAGGGAACTTGCAGAAGTGATGCCTGATGATGTCAATCAGCATTCGTGATCGACTAGGCTCGGGAAGTTGAAGGCCAACGTATCTAACTTATACATTGCCGCCCACTTTGATACATTTAGATGTATCAACATACAAATTTATACCAAATAGAATAAGGAAATAATGCAAATCTTATATTAACTTAATCTACAAATAGGAACGCAAGTTCAGTTTATGTGAGCATTTTAATTCAATTCAATAAATTCATTTTTCTACAATTAGTTAACAATTAATACAAAATGTTGTTTAAAAATGGACTGGACCCGTTATAATCCACCCGAAAGTGGTATACTGCGCAGTAGGGAGACCAGGTTGGGTGATTAATCGAGCCGATATAATCTTTGAATAAATTTCTGGACCGAGGACCATGGCAATTGGTCCAGCACGATCAAAATCAGGGTCTGCCAGTGCGAGACCAACGAAAGATTGCCGTAAAGTGGGTGGAGCCGACATAGGAGGGGTAACGCCGCGGGTTATCTTCGCGACCCTAGCCGTCACGAAATGTCTTTCGGCAGGATCAAAACGTGAAATAATCGCAAAATCCACATGATCAATATTGTTGACGCTAGTTGTAGGCCATTTAAGTTCCTTTATTAACGATGCGCAGACCAGACTAACCGGACAACACGGGTCAAGTATAGCCCTTATCAGAATTGAGGTATCCGGAAGACACAGCCGAACCAATACGGTGGGGGACAGGGACATTACGCGACCGATGGGTAAGACCGAACTTGGTAAAATGTGAGAGGGCGGTAATGGGAAAACCCTCTGGGTACAACATAGCAATACCGATAATAGGCTACTGCGCGCAACCGTTTCTCGAGAGACAGGCGTTTAAACGAATGGCATTTGTACAAGGGGTGCATCTGACTGCACATCCTACAAGGTACCGGTGGTTTTCCGGACGGCTGTGTTGCTCTATGATTTGAGCTGGTAAAGGAGGTCGCTGGAGGGGCTGCAGGCGTGGTGATAACCAGGGCCTCTGTGGCATGAATAATTGGGGTGACCGTTTCGATCTCAACTTTTGGAGTGGAGGTGATGGCGATATCTGCAGCTGCAGCAGAAGTGTTCGGCGGGAGTTCCGAGTTGGTTCCCATTATCTCTTGTTCCACTTCTCGGTCGGACATTATGTCGTCATCAGAATCGGCGAAGACCAATTCCCTGAACAAATCTTGTTGAGATGCCATAACTAACACAAAGGACAGCACGAAAGAAAGAACAGATAATATGCTTAATTAGGCAGCACGACTAATTTCGCTACTGGTCGCCTAACAATACCCTGAGAAGTTCGAATATCTACAACGCGAACCTTACCATCATCGCCGGGATGAGTTTCAACGACCCGACCTAACTTCCAAGACGTAGGTGGCAATTTCTCGTGACGAACTACAACTAGATCATCGACCTCAACATTTCTCTGGGGATATTTCCATTTGTATCGTTTATTCAAATTGAATAGATATTCTTCTTTCCACCTAATACACAATTGATGGGTTAAAGCTTTCAGTTTTCTATATCTATTGATCAAACTCAACGGTGCTTCTTCAATAAGGGGTTCAGGTGGAGAAAGGAGGGGTGCACCTATGAGAAAGTGACCCGGAGTGAGTGCTACTAATTCCTCGGGATTATCCGACATAGGATACAGGGGTCGAGAATTTAGACATGCTTCGATACGGGTTAGAATTGTAGAAAATTCTTCGAAAGTATAAGACATGGACTTTACATGTCGATAAAAATGTTTTTTGAAACTCTTTACAGCTGCCTCCCAAAGACCACCCATGTGGGGAGCGCCAGCTGGTATGAATTGCCAAGTAAGTTCTTGATACCCTAAAGTAGACGACACAGTATCACGACTTTCTCGAATAAAGCGCCTAACATCCTCTTCCAATTTATGTGAAGCACCAACAAAATTAGTCCCATTATCTGAGAACATTGATTTGGGACAACCACGACGGCCTATGAATCGATAAAAAGTGGCCATAAATGCAGCCGCCGAAAGATCAGACACTGCCTCTAAATGGACCGCTTTAGTTGCAAAACAAACAAAAACGCAGACGTACCCTTTCGTAATACGACAAGCACGTCCGGTAAATGACTTAATGTCAAAGGGACCAGCAAAGTCTACTCCAGTTGTGGTGAACGGCCTATTCATCATAGTTCTTTCTGGCGGTAGTGCACCCATGATCTGTGGACACGATCGATTTTTATCTAACCAACAAACCTTACAACTATTAATAACGGTGCGGATAAGTGTTTTAACACGAGGAATCCAAAACTCTGTTCGAATGATACGCAACATAAGCTGGTTTCCACCGTGAACTGATTTTGCATGTGCAAATTCAACTAGAAGGCGGGAAAACCGACAATTGTAAGGCAAAATAATGGGACGTTTTTCGGTCTCGGATAAGGTGTGAGAGTTGACTAAACGCCCATTCAAACGCATAACTCCAAAATCGTCTAAAGCTGGGTTTAAAGGTAGGAGGGAGCTAGAAGATGGCAAAGGACGTCTATCCAGGAGATGTTTATACTCCTGTGCGAAATAAGCCTTTTGTGTCAATATGGCTAAATTATTTTTGACCATTCTAATTTCCGCGGAGGTCGGAATATTTGTTGAGAAACGATATGGACTAGAATGTGGACGAGTTTTATGTATGAAACGATACATATATGCCAAAGATCGCAACGCTTTATCAAGAGAAGAAAAACGATCTAAGAGGTCTTCGAATTCCGAGAAGAAAGAATAATGAACTTGAACGGTACGAGCTTCTAAGTCTGTTTCAAGGGGAGTGATGTCTGAGGTTCTCCAAGCGGAGTTATCTAAACTCAGCCAACTAGGACCCTTCCACCAAAGGGAACTGTTAGCGAGTTCTAAAGGCGAAGTTCCACGACTTCCCAAGTCTGCCGGGTTGTCTTCAGACCTAACGTGAAACCAATGACCATTCCCTACATTTTGTTGGATTCGGCAAACCCTATTTGCCACAAAAGTGGTCCAAGTAGTGGGTGTTTTTCGCAACCAAGCTAACACAATGGTCGGAGTCGGTCCAACAGTAAATTTTATGGATGGGAATATCTAAATCATTCAATATGGGCTTTAGAAGTTCCGACGCTAACACAGCCCCACACAATTCTAATCGAGGTAATGACACCGATTTTATAGGCGCTACTCTCGTCTTGGAGGCCAACAAATGAACATGAACTTCTCCGTGCGGGCTCCTAATGCGGATATAAATTACCCCCGCGTATGCTTTCTCTGAAGCATCAGAAAATACATGTAGCTCTGCCAACGAGTTTGGTTCATACTGAACCCAACGCGGAATTTTTATAGAGTTCACCTGAGGATAATTTTCAACGAAGCTTTGCCAGGAGTTTCTTGTAGCGGTAAGAAGAGAATCATCCCATCCTATATTGTCTAACCACACTTTTTGCATTATTATTTTCGCTCCGACAATAACAGGGGCTAACCATCCTACGGGATCAAACAATTTAGCTATATGAGAAAGCACTTCCCTCTTCGAATAATTAGCTTTGCTAGGGATGGGATTTACAGAAAAATAGAACGAATCCAAACTGGCATTCCATCTTATGCCCAATGGTTTGGAACTACTAGCCTCTACAAATGAAAGAACCTGAGCGTCAACTAAATGGTCAGGAGGTAAACGAGCAAGTACAGATTTATTATTTGAGGTCCACTTCCTCAACTCAAATTTAGCAGTGGAGAGAGAAGCAATTAGCTGGTCACGAGCAAGCACTGTGGTTTCTAAATCATGTGCACCAGCGAGGACGTCATCAACATACATGCTGCTGCGCAGAATTCTCGAAGCTAAAGGAAACTTTGATTCACAATCATCAGCAAGTTGTAACAAAGTTCGAATTGCTAGAAACGGTGCACAATTTACACCAAACGTTACAGTTTTCAATTCGTAATCACTAATAGGGTCATTTGGGGACTCTCTAAACAGAATTCTTTGTAGTGGAGTATGTTGTGGGTGGACGCGTATCTGACGATACATTTGCGTAATATCACAGTTAAATACGAACCGGAATAAACGCCATCTTAATATTAGCAAGACTAGGTCTGCTTGAAGGGTAGGTCCTACATGAAGAATGTCGTTCAGACTTATACCATTAGAAGTTTTGTTCGATGCATTGAATACTACGCGCAATTGGGAGGTCTGTTTTTCTAGATTGACCACTGGATGGTGGGGTAAGTAACAGACAAGTGGCGCTTGTGAGGGGGAGACTGGACGCATATGACCTAGGTCAAGATACTCACGAACAACTGCATCATACATTACTTTGAGAGAGGGTTTACGCAAAAGCGAACTTTCATTTCTAAGAAATTGATGTAATACATTTTGCCGAGAATCACCAATTTGCAGACTTTGCGGAAATTCAGACCGAATGGGGAGTGTGACAACGTATCGACCCTCTGAATTCCTCGTAATTGTGGACTTATAGTTCTCCTCGCAGAACTTGTCCGATGGCGAGAGTACTTTACGTTTGGGAACCTCCTCAAGTTCCCAAAACCGCAGAAGAGTGTTGTTGAGGCTATCCTCCTCACTAAAGTCTAAAGTGGTTGTGAAGATCTGCAAAGGGGTACAGGGAATTGGACCAGAAAGGATCCAACCAAACACCGTATTTTGCGCCAACAGAGAACCTAGTATGTTTTGTTGTACCCCAGGCAACAATATATGAGGATATAAGTCCGCACCCAACAACATATCTACCGAGCGACAATCAAAAATGTTTGGATCAGCCAAACGGATATTAGGCAAATTACTTGCTAAAACGGGGTCAATAGAAAATGATGGAAGGTTACCAGATATTTTAGAGAGAACAAATGCATCGGCTTTCAATAAAAGGGAAGGGCTAAAGCGAGAGCTTATACAAAGACGACAGTTTTTCCTAGAGGTAACAGAAGAGCAATCACTTACACCAGAAATCTTTGCAACAGGGGATCTAGACGATAATTTTAGGCTATTGAGAAGGTTTTCAGTTATGAACGTAGCCTCAGACGCAGGGTCAATGAGGGCTCGAACAGGGTAAGTAGTTCCTTCATGAACAACATTGACAATTGCAGTACCGAGCAGAACCTTGGAGTTGTGGGACGTGTAATGAACTTGGCGGTTCATTACAGTAGGATTAGCACCAGTGGAGGTAGAGGCAACATTATCCAAGTTAGAATTTGATTGAGTTCTAGTGTCTGAACGTGGGGTTGTCACAATCGACGTGATACTACTTGGGGAGGGCGATCTATTGAGTTTATGCATAAGCGTATGATGCCTTCTACGGCATACAGTGCAATTATGCGTGCTAGGACATTCGCTAACCGAATGACCTCTAGACAGACAATTGAAACACAAGTCTTGTCTTTTCACAACAGAAAGTTTTTGTTCGAATGTCAACTTTTTGAAACGAGGACAATAGTATATCGCATGATTTTCAGAGGAGCAGACAACACAACGATGTTTTGCATTTGATTTTAATGCATCAGCGGAAGTTTTCGCCAAATGTGCCTTAACGTTGCGATTATGTGGCGAACTTGAGGAATCTATACCTTTAAGGTCACGCAAACAGGCAAGCGTCTGAATTCTGTCCGTGAGGAAAGAATCGAGCTGAGACCATGACGATAAGGACGACCTATCAGTGAGGCTCTGTTCCCAGAGTGTCACTGTAAGCTTTGGCAGACGCTGAATGCAAATAAAAACTAAAATTGGATCCCAATGATCCGTAACAATGTCATAGACTGACATGGCAGACAAACAACCGTTAATGCCCCTTTGTAAAGTTTTTAACCCAGAACTAGTTTCATGTACTAAAGAAGGGATGTCGAACAATAGCTTTAAGTGGCTGTTAACAAGGATTCTCTTATTTTCATAAGTATCCGTAAGTGCTTTCCAAGCAAGACTAAAACTCTTGTGAGTGAGCGGAAACTTAGACACGATTTCCCTAGCCTCACCTTTAGTTTTTTGTACTAAGTGACACAACTTCTCGATGTCACTTAGCCGAGAGGATCTAATAAAGATGGCTGAAAAAAGATCACGAAATGTGGGCCACGACAAGAAGTCTCCGTGGAAATCATCAATATCACACGGAGGTAAGTTAAGGTTATGCGTGGTATCAGAACCACAGGGTGGCAAACTCCAATTGGAGATCGAAATATCAGCAGAATTGTGAATATCAGAGTTGACCGTATTAGAAAGATGAGGCAAATTCAAACTATTATTAGGAATATTTCCCGAATTAGAATTTTCTGGCAGCATATTAGATATGTTTTGAACATTTTGAGTTGGGGTATGTTGAGGGGTGCTATTGTGAAGTGCAATTGGAGCTACAGGAGAAGTTTTCAAAGACTTCAATTTTTCTAATTTTTTCATTTATATTAGAGAGACAAACGACATATTTCTCACAAGTACTGTCATACTTGCCGTCAGCAGAAGCAATTTCTTCGGAGGAAGCCCCCTCAACAGTAATTAAGTGGTCTATATACTTATCATAAGTGTCAGAAGCTTTGCTCCACAAATTCTGGAGTTCGGTCTTTCGAACGTCCAGACTGAAGACCGTATGATCTTCCGTTCTGATAGCATTAAAGGCAGTAGTAAATTTGACTACCTTATCAGAAGCACGGATAAATTGAGCTAGAGGAGTGACTGACATTTTATTATAAAGTAGATTTCAACAACTATTATCAAAAAACTGAAATAAAACGTAGCAACGTGATGGGAAAATCGAAGTTTAGTTATACAACAAAAAGCAAAATTATAGCAAAGCAAAGCAAATTATGAAATAGTAAAAGTAAAAATAATATGATGGAAAGGAGAAAGCTCAAATTTTTCTGAGAATCAGCAAAATATCACAAAACCCAAGAAAATAGCAACCAAAGCGGTGTTTTTCTCTAAAGGAGCGAAGATGGGTAGCGAATTTCAAATAAGAAAAGTACAAATAAATATTCAACTATGGTAATAAATGTTTAAAATAATTGAAATTCAATCAAAAATATTCAAGAATAGCGTAAAAAATAAAAATACAAATTTTTCGGTATGTACCGGGCGTAGGGTGCACGAAATTGGAGCAAAATTTCAATACAATGTTCAAATAAATATTCAAATATTATAATAAAAAGGTTGAATTTCAATTAAATTCTATCAGAAATAATCAAAAGCGAGAGAAAAAAAAATCAAATTTTTCAAAATTTCGGTGTCTACCACGCGTAGGGTGCACGAATTTTCAACCGATTTACAGAATATAAAGTATAATTACTTATTTGTACACGTGTACTACAATTTTTTTTCCCAAGAAAATTGATCCAAACTTTAAGAACAAATTATTCAAATATCAATATTTTCTCAAAAAGGAACGCAATAAATAGTGCAAATAATATGCCGTGTGTAGGGTGAATTTAATTTAAAAATCAAAAACGTTTTTGTTTCCAAAAAATTTTCCACAAAAAAAAATCAAAAAAATATTTAAAAAAAATTTAATTAAAAAAATGCAAATTTTTATTGTGCCAACTGTGCTGTGGTGAATAACGAATACCACACAAAAGGTAGTGAGAAACACACAAGTAGCGGGGGTGTGTGTGTATATAAATACCTCGCTACGAACAGACCAACGACAACGACCAAGCAAGCAGTGAGAGTTGGAGAGGCAAATATTGTTGGTATGTTTATTAGGGCATAGAATGACGCTATCAAAAAATAAAAAAGGCGCGTATTCTTGTTGTTGTATTACACGACAAATAGAAAAAATAACCAACAGTGAGAGCTGGGGAGATAAGTATATTGGTGGTATGCTGGAATTTCAATAACAAAGGGCACTGGGAATATTATTGTTGTTGGGAGTATTAGAAATTATGATCTCTCAACAGCACAAATGTGTGGTGAATTTTTGCAATAAGCAAACAAAAATAAATGCACTATACGACGGCAAATTAGTTTAACCAACAAGATATTTTTATGCGTAAACTATTAATCAATAATGGCAAATTTATTAGGGAAATCGATTATTTCGCGACGAAATGGAAATTAATACGATTGTAACTAAATTTTAAGCCAAGTTCAACGATTTCAGAGACAATATTTTATTGGAGTGGACTGTATTTAATATGATACCGCGAAATAGGGTGAAACAAAGGCGACCAGTACCGCGGAACAAACTAAAAAACAACACTTTTTCACTTTTTTTTCTCGAAAAATATCACTTTGAAGCTCACAAAAACAATTCACTGAACTTACGTACCTGGTTTTTTGATGATGATGGTATGAGGAGATGGATTTCTGATGCAAGTTGTGAGGGGGGATGTGTTGTTGGTGATTTTTGTTTCCTTTGTAGATGAAAAGAAAAAAAACAATTATTCCGGGCAACTTCTCAATTTTAGCAAATCCGGCTCGATGCGACCAAATGTTTATGTAGAGTGTAGGTGGGAGAAAAATAAAAAGAAATAAAAATACAAGCGGTATCAATTCTTTTGTATAATTATGATTGGTTTTATTGAGTTCAAATAGCTTTTTTTCTATTATAACAAACAAAATTACCTTTGTAATTTGGGGTGGCGACAGAGGCCTTTGTGCTTTCGATGCTAGACGACAAGTGAACGCAGAGGTTCTTGCAAACAAGGATTGCAGTGATCGCAGAGGATCTTTGTCGTTTTCTACTACATTTACAATTAATTTCCAGTGAGAGAAAGAGTATCAAATGTACCAAAGTGAGTAAACCAACAACAACCACCGCCCGTTGGCATCAACACTCTACGGTCTCCGCAGAGGGAACTTGCAGAAGTGATGCCTGATGATGTCAATCAGCATTCGTGATCGACTAGGCTCGGGAAGTTGAAGGCCAACGTATCTAACTTATACACCTGGCAAGCACAGTACAGTATTCCATGCACACACATCCACAGTACAATGAACGGAATAAAGCGGAAATCCAAGATGAAGATGTTCCAATACCAATGTAGGATAAACAACCAAATCAACCCTCACTCCTACCGAAGTTCAATGTGTCTTACTTCATGCCTAGCTCCACATGACTAGATTGTTGTTGTATTGCCTTCTTCGCATGTGTATGTACGTATGTAATGAAATGTTAAGTAAGAAAAGTGGGATACCATTACCGAAAATTAAAGACAACAAATCTATCTGGAACCAAACAAACAAGGACGTTAGACTACAACCATAGATGTATGGAGAGAAAAGGAGTTGGAACAACCCCGAAAAGTATCAACAATCGACCGCATTAACAAGCCATACAAACCCAAACATGAACAACAAGAAAAGGAACATTCGCACACACACATATAAACATCAATAAAACTACAGTATCGTACCAAGAAGAAGGAAGAACTCCTGCTATTAAAAACAAACAAACTCAATTGGAATGGAGCATAACGACGAAACTAAAACAGACAAGACAAAGGCATACTCTCCACCCCACATACATACATGCGAACATCCATATGTAGCCAAATAAAGGAAATAGAAAACAATGCAAAAAACACGAAAAATGACGCTTCAACCAAAGGATAACGTCGTCGTCCATGCCAGAAGAATACGTGTGTGTTATCTAGAATATATTTAGAATTTCTAGACCAATACACTAACACACCCAACCCATCCATATACGCTGATATTCACATCTTATGTTAGTTTGTAGTCGGTAGCACAATTCATGCCAGACTTGTGTCCGTATGAATGGTGGTGTATTCGCATGTAGCACTCACTACTAAATTGCGCTATATCCATAACTACATTAGAGTGGGTGGCTTCAGAGATGGTCTAAAAAGTATGTATTTTATAAGCAAAAACTAAGAAAGAGTACAATTTGTAATAATTATTGTATACGAGACATTACAAATCGAATAAATATTTGAGGATATAAATATTATTACTTAGGGAAATCAGAAAATCATTTATTCTTTTGAACCACCTTAATGTACATTGACATGCCAGAGTGTTTGTGTGTAAGTTAGCTTGTTGTTTATGTGTCTTTATAACAATTTATCTGTACAAGTTTAATATTATATATGTCTGTCTGCAGATGTTTGTGTGTGTGTTTATGTGTGTCACATCGACCAAAGGAGTAACAAGCTTATATCTACTTCTTGTATCCGTGTTTGTATGTGACCATCAAGAATAGGGAGTATAATATAACAAATATGTTTGTCGACACAAAAACATTGAGCTCCTTGCTATCAATGCTTTACAAGCAGCAAAAACCAATATGGCATCAACATTGCCATCGCTATCGTCATCACCATCAACAACATCAATACTACCAGCTGCAACGACAACAGCAACAACCACAAGGCAGCAAGCAACTAATAGCAGACTACAACAATTTTAAGAGATGGCTAAGTTGGCAACGATGCCAATACAATTCAAGTAGAAGCAAGGGAAAACGCCACCATGTATTTTAAGAAAATTAAAAATAGTTGCATGTGTTTGTGTCCATGCATTATTCGCCGAACACAAACACACTCACACATACATACATACATCTGTATATGAAATTGCAGGTATTTGCACAAATATACAATGACATTTAGCAAGATTACTTCAAAAATTGCAAAACAACGGCAATAACTTTATTGTCACAATATGAAATATTAGCAGGAAGAAACATTGCCAATGACAAAACCCAGAAATGTGGTTAATTAAACTGTAGTTGATATTAACAAGCAGGGACTTTGCAGGAATGACGACTGAATTACACCTTCCATAACCAACATTTTGAGGGTTTAACAAACTTTTATTTTTGCAATCCATAGAGAAAGGGACGAACAAATGTGCATCAATGGTAATAAATCAAAAACATCCAATCAATAGAAAAGAAAATGAAATTCGAGTTAAATGTAAAGGGTTTGAATAGTCGTATATGATACTCCCTATTTTTTCTCTCCAGCAAATTCAATAATGCAATTAAAACTATAAGTTCTAATTGAAATTTTAATTTTGGTCAGTATACGAGTCCATTTTCTAATAAGTTAACTCCTCGATTTGATGGGATTGGAAACGGTTAGGTAATTTGTAGGTTTTCTTATTATACCATATAATTACACTGTGCTACATCGGTGAACAAATGGCTAAGTTATAGTGGTTGAAGTGCGAAAAAAACGCATCAAAAATCGGTGATGGGTTTTTTGTTTCGGGACAGGTCAAGTTCGAAAATTGGCTAAATAGATCCACGTTTTGGTATAGACCCAATATAACGATACCGTCCGGTTTCAGGTATTTTGGCGATTTTAGCTACATTTTCAAACCGAATTAGCTATAATTAGGCATTTGGGGTTTCCAGTGATCAAGAAACTTCTCCACATGGGATTATTATCCTGTTTTCTCTGCTTCTGGTCCACAGATACTAAACCGTTCAATATTGAAGAAAACAGCCAACTGCAATAATGTAGCAAAGACATCAATGAACAACTTTCTGGAAGATGCGAAATGTGTATGAACGATTCTTAAAGGTGAAAATAGCAAAAAACTTTTGAAAATATTAAATTTTTACACTTTTTTTCTCCGATTCTGGTCCAAAGATACCCAACCGCCCAAAAATTAAGGATACCGTCAACTAGTCGATAGGTCTTAACGACAGTACATTATTGCAATATTTAGCTGATTTATTTTTAAAAAAAGGCGTTTTTATTTGAACATACATATGTATGTTAATGAGGTGGATATACAAATTCCGCATTATTGACCTATGTTGACAACTTTCGGTGGTTAAATTTCGTGACCACAACCTGAAATGAAAATAACAGGTGGTTGGTTCAAAAAGTAGTTAAAATTCTAAAAATATTTATATTGATAATGTTAAGTGGAGAAGTGTTGTGACCGCTAGGACCCCCAAATGGCAAATTACAGCTAGTTTGGTTAAAAATTGTAGCTAAAATCCTCAAAAAACCGAAAGTCGAGAGGTATCGTGGATCCACGATCTCATTTCAAATTTTAAACCTCAATCTTCGTCTAGTTCTTCTTTTAATTGCGCTATTCAGAATTTCCTTACAAATCCCCAAAACCGAAAATATGATCCTACCTTTGTAATTAGACAAAATAAAACAGCGACTTAAATACATACATACATATAGGATCTACCGCATTTATATTTCTATATCACACACACTCATTACATCCATTAAACATAAATCATGCAGCTTCTGTTGCTACACCACACACGGCGTATAGATGCACACTTCCTTACATTGTTGCCAAATTTATTGGTCCACTTTGAATCCATAAAATAGAGATATTCTGCATTTTTGGCTTGCCGAGCTATTACATAAATGTTATTCATATCCTGGAATAAAACCACCAAAATCTATGTCAATCATGTATTGTTAATTTTCCTCCTAAATTTACTCACATAAACATTTGATGATTTCAATCCCACGGCAGCGGGTTTTTTTGTACCAGATCGACCCAAAACTATAGCTTACGGCTTATAACGAGTGGTTTTATCTAGGGCTGAGGTAGGCTCAGTCGCTGCCAGGGTCGGCCTAAGGTCCCACAAACCTTAAGTAAAACACGAGTGTTTACAAGTTTAATCTTTATTGTGAACTCTTGGTGTTTGATGAACGAATAATATATGTGTGTGGAGAGTGGATGCAATATTAGTTATTATTATCGGCAGTGGCTCGGTAATCGTTAGGCTCGGCTCTACAAGACTCGGGTTGCTGTCGGCTCGGGGCAATCGGGTGGCTTTCGGCTCGGCAGATGTCGGATGTGGCTCGGCTCTAAAAGACTCGGGTTGCTGTCGGCTCTGGGCAATCGGTAACTTTCGGTTCGGCAGTGGTGGACTCGGCTCTAAAAGACTCGGGTTGCTGTCGGCTCGGGGCAATCGGTAACTTTCGGCTTGGCAGTGGTGGACTCGGCTCTACAAGACTCGGGTTGCTGTCGGCTCGGGGCAATCGGTAACTTTCGGTTCGGCAGTGGTGGACTCGGCTCTAAAAGACTCGGGTTGCTATCGGCTCGGGGCAATCGGTAACTTTCGGCTTGGCAGTGGTGGACTCGGCTCTACAAGACTCGGGTTGCTGTCGGCTCGGGGCAATCGGTACCGTTCGGCTCGGCAATGGTGGACTCGGTTCTACACGACTCGGCTCGGGGCAATCGGTACCGTTCGGCTCGGCAATGGTGGACTCGGCTCTACACGACTCGGCTCTGGGCAATCGGGCGGCTGTCAGCTCGGCAGTTGTCGGTTGTTGTTCTGTAATGCTTTCGGGTGGTTGTCGGCTCGGCGGTCGTCGGGTGTATGACTCGACTCGATGGCATTCGGGTTGCTGTGGGGGAAAGAGGTCGGTAAATATTTAGGAGCTGGCTATGAGCATTGAGCTGGCTATGAGCGTTGAGCTTGCTAAGAGCTTGGAGCTTGCTAAGAGTCTGGAGCTTGCTAAGAGCTTGGAGCTTACTAAGAGCTTGGAGCTTGCTAAGAGTCTGGAGCTTGCTAAGAGCTTGGAGCTTACTAAGAGCTTGGAGCTTGCTAAGAGCTTGGAGCTTGCTAAGAGACTGGAGCTTGCTAAGAGACTTGGAGCTTGCTTAGAGACTGGAGCTTGCTAAGAGACTTGGAGCTTGCTAGGAGCGTGTTCGAATCGTAGCTAACGAGTAACGAGACTGCGGACGAGCCACACGTCTTGTCGTACTTTGTCGGCTGGTGATCGACGACTTCGATGAATAAACCCAGAATACATATTCGGCTAGTTACACGAAGTGAATGAGAATTATTATAAACGGTGGTTATCGTTAATTACCCCCAAGTTAAATTTGTCCACTATACTGACTGTGAAGTGGTGGTTGATGGTAATGGATGCATGTAGAAATACATATATGAAACGGTCACGTTACAGGCTGCCAACCCAGCTTGAAACCTGTGCTTCTAGGTAGATTTCTATGCTGCAACAGCATATGTTGTTACAACAACAACATTTGATGCTTACCCTTGTGTAACGCATTGTTGTGGTACTTGCGAATACTTATTTTCGGCACATTCCTCCAAACAGCAGTCCTTTTTCCCAGATTTATGCGATGTATGTTCAGTAGTTGCAAAGGAATCTCTTTAACACAAAAATTCATTAATAAATATTAAAATATAATACATATTTGACATTTTTCTTTCCATCGATATTCGTCGGTATGTGCTAACGATTGCTACAATCGGTAACATAAAGTTACAGAATAGCACATTCCTTAATTCAAACGAATATTTTCGTTAACTACCGATGTCGGTTATTAAAAAAAGTTACAGAATCGCACTACTGAACCTATTTTCACCAAAAGCAATGGCGTTCTTCCTATGGCTAAAAAATTATATTCCCCAATTTTCAACTGAATCGGACAAAAAATGCGACCTGTACGTTGGGAACAAAAATACATGGACAGACGGACGGACATGCACTAATCGACTCAGAAAGTGATTATATGTATATCCCAAAAGGAACTATGGGACTATTTCGTTTCCTTTTGTATGTTACATACAAATGCACAAAGACATAATATCCCTTGCCACAGTGAGGTGTAGGGTATAAAAATTGAAGTGAACCAAAGGGACCCAAAGGAACCAAAGGTATTTGCGTTGTCCATAGACTCCAACACGATAGAATTCTTGCATCAGAACGCTTGAATATTTTTTAGTCAACTTTTGTAGCACAGTTTTATTAATAAATGAAAACGCAAAGGCTATCGTCGTGACGGGCCGACTATTTAATACCCTACACCACTTTCCCTGTGCATAAGTTCTTCACGAATCAACATTTCTTTTAGGCAACATTAAAGTTATTCACCACCCTGACTGACTGTAATTTAATTACTAGGATGGTTTTAAAAAATCGATGTCGTATTTATTTACGCGTCACCCTCCTAAAGTGTTTAGTTTTGTTAGATTTTATGATTGCCAACGTTTGACTACAATCGGAATATGTTAACATGTGCCACTGGGGCCTCAAAGTTTCCATGGGCCCTATATATAGCAAATATTAAAATCCGACCCAATTTACACAATTTTTTGTAGGACTAGTTTTCGGTTGGACAATAAATGTGCTCTGTAAAGCGATTTCGTGAAAATTCGCATTTGGCCCCATACAAATTACTATGGAAATTTCGAGGCCCAAGTGGCACGGGTTAACATATTCCGATTTTGCTCAAACTTTAACAACCTAAAAATCTAACAAAACTAAACACTAGAGGGGGTGCTGCCTAAAAAATCCGACATCGACTTTTTCCCTTTGAGTTAAAACCACACTAATAACACACATCCATATGTCGATTTTTTGAAAGTTTATATCACGAGGTAGCCCAAACACGAGGGACAAGACACATTAAAACATTTTTTTAATATTCGGCTTAAGTTTCCTTGGAATCGTTGGCTTTCATGTAGAGAGTCAATGATCGTTTTGACTCCTTTTTTTTCAGAAAATTTTTCAAACTCCTTAAAGCCTTGGCATAGATTAATTTTGTTGCACACTCTTTATTTGAGGATGTAAATCGGACAATAAATATCAAAAAATACCGGGATAAAATTTCTTACAATATGAAGAAAGTATTCACATTTCTAACAGAAACATATAAGGATGCTTCAAAGTATGATATCTCTATGTAAATGAGTTTCCAATGATAATCTTTCTCAGGCATTAGTGATACTAAATCTTAGAAATTAGCGTTACTCAAATTACTGGACAAACTGAATAAAAAATATCCTCTGGAATTCACAGGTGCGATTGCTGTGTTTTCTTGTATACTTTAGTTCGTACTTCAACAAAAAATGTCCCCCTTCAGCATTCTTTGATACAAACAGCATATTTCAACACAATTCCTAAAGAATTTTCCCGACATTTATGTATTAATTATCTCAATTTCTGAAACAAATATGCAACATAATATGATACGAATGTAAACAATATGTACCAAATTAATTCCATTTTGTCTAGTTAAAAAATATTGTTTCTCATTTAGGGGAGCGGTAAGGTCACAACATCCATACAAACTACCCAAAAAAAAAAAAAAATAATCTTCTTTCATTTTTTCCCAAGGTGTATTTTCATTTGCGCTTCAGTGCCGAGGAAAGTAATTAAATGCCCTGAAGAGACACAATTCAGGAGACGAAACCCTGGGTAGATATGAAGACATTTATTTAGTGGCCAGTAATCTACTGGAATAATATCCATCCAACTCAAAATATATGCATACTCTTCTATCCGTAGCAACTGGATATGGTAAATTTATTACCAAATTAACACAGATACAAAGGTAAACATCCTTATCGAATGTAAATCCACACAGAAACACATACACATATACATGTATTTGCAAACAGGTAAGAAAGTTGGTACATACAGTGAATGTTGTAAAGATGCCAAGCTTCTTTTAGTTTACAACTCATTCAGAGTAAATATCATACAACCATTCCATACCATTTCATTCCATTCCCTCAACCACTCTACCATGCCTGCAAGCTGTCCGGCTATTGAGGAGCTTAATGGTAAACAATCAAAATAACTAATTGCAAAATTACTACTTAACTTCTTGGTTAAACCAACATCAGAGTTTTGAGTTGAGGGTTTGTTGAGAAAAATGTATTTGTCTTAGTTCTACCTTAAGGTCATGAGAACAACTATCTACTATCATTTACTACCTATTTCCCTTAGTATTGTCCAAAACCTGAATTTATTTTAAGGGGAAGAATCATCGTCGAAGCCATTCCGACAAGTTACCAAATATAACATGGTTAATGGTCTAATTTCTCAATTGAGTTCGAAAAGTTTTAAGCCACAAAATGCTTATCTAAACATCAGTTGGAAGTTTTACATCGACCATTACTACTACCTGTAGTAGTTCCTGCCACTGTTGTTGTTAATTTTTGTACAACTTATGCTTACATCAGAAGGAAGTTGGTTGGTGTAAGACGATGTAGGGAGAATTAAACTGCTTGGGATTGCAAACATTTGATATGAACGACCAAACGAATCGATTTTGTTGAAAAGCAGTACCAGTCAGCATTTCGAGTACGATGAATGAATAAATCGATGATTGTAAAAGAAATGAAGCAATGAAGGATATAGTTGGTACCCAAAGACTTGTTTTCCTATAAGTAAATAGGTAAACAGGGTTGCCGTCGTGTACTCTTCTTGTTTATTTGCATATTCGATCTCCAAATATCAGTGACCAATACAATTATATATCATTGTGTTTGTTACAAATTTTAGTACTTTTTCGTGATCTACAGAAAAGCGTCTCTATTTCTGGCTTGAATATTGTCAATCCGTGATGTTTCTTTCGGTCCTCAGCAGAGTAGTTTGCATTTTGGTTTCCTCATTATATGTCCAAGATATGACGTTTTTCTTCTTTTTATTCTTCCAACGAGTTCTCGTTGACGGTTAACCCTTGACAGAACCTCTGTATTTGGTATCAAATGTCTCCATGGAATTTTTATGATACGACGACAGATCTACATTTCAAAGGCTTGCAATTTCTTTATGTCAGCGGTTATTAGTGCCCATACGTCTTGTACCATTCAGAAATGTATCTTAAGGGTAATTTAAAATGCTCCTTCCTGCATGTAGTATTGCTGTTGAACCTTGTGGTGTTAAGCTATAATATAACATTGTTTTCCCTCTAAACCAGCGTGATTTTTTTTGTTCTTTTTTTGCTAAGGCTTTATTCTGCGGGCGCCCAATGTTTATACGCTACACCACACTGTGGTAAAGCGTATTATGTCTTTGTACATTTGTATGTAACATACAAAAGGAAACGAAATAGACCCATAGTTCCTTTTAGGGATATACATATAATCACTTTCTGAGTCGATTTATGCATGTCAGTCCGTCCGTCTGTCCATGTATTTTTGTTCGCAAGTCGCATTTTTTGTCCGATTCAGCTGAAATATGGGAAATATAATTTTTAAAGCCATAGGAAGAACGCTATTGCTTTTGGCAAAAATCGGTTCAGATTTGGATATAGCTGCCATATATATTTTCGGCCGATTTGACGTATTTGCTGCACCCAACACGCTATATACGACCAAATTTGATGAAATTTGGACTGTGTGACTGAATTCGGTCTAAAAATAAATGCACCAAATTACATCGAAATCGGTTCAGATTTGGATATACCTCCCATATACATATATTTTCGGCCGGTTTGACGTAATTGCTGCACCAAACACGTTATATACCTCCGATTTTGATGAAATTTGGAATTCTGTGACTGAACTCGGTCTAGAAACAAGTGTGCCAAATTATATCGAAATCGGTTCAGATTTGGATATAGCTCACATATATATTTTCGCCGGATTTCACGTATTTAATGCAACAAACACCCTATATCTGTCCAATTTTTATGAAATTTGGAATGTGTGACTGAATTTTGTCTAGTAATAAGTGTACCATATTATATAGAAATCAGTTCAAATTGATATATATCTCCTATATATATTTTATATATTCACAGTGGTGTAGGTTATCATATAGTCGGCCCCACCCGACTATGATCTTTCCCTTACTGGTTTATTTGTGCATGTGCTACTCTCTCTTTCACTCAAAGTATACGTGAACAAAAACAAATAATAACCAACAGTAGTTGTTGTGTTTTTCACCTATACATACATACTTTTGTTTGATGATATTGTTCTGATCGGCGATGCTCTCACGCTTATATCTCTTAGCCAACAAGCAAGTGTTCCCCCATAGATTTCAGTATTAAATATTACACATAGGGCCCTCATAACATGTCACCTTGGCTTTTTATGATGAGGTCTAAAAGACTAAAAGACAAGATTTACGTATGAAAGTCTTAGCAGCCGAACAACATAATCTAAGAAATGGGTAACTCTATAAGCAACGACAACAACACTGCCCATCACAAACTTGAATTAAGATAACTTGTTATCGAGCATTTTGAAGAGTTTTATTTTGTTGGCTTCCAGTTGGCTTTCACTCGGAAATACCTTAGTAGTTGTTGAAGGCCATTACTGTTTCTTTTGCACAATTATACACATTACACAAACCACCCACAATAAGTAGCAAGGCACCCATATATAAACACACACAACCCCAACGGAGGCAACTCAAATAACAAAGCATACAAATCAACTTAAGATAATTATTGTACAACATCAATCGAATTGAATACTGGCATGGCTTTCCCGAATCATTTGTGTGGCAAAGTAACAACAACAGCATACAGCCAGCAATGATGGGGAAATTGCTATCAAAGCAAATTAAAATGAAATCGAATGACCAAATGAGAGCCCAAAATATATTTTATACTTTTACCAATCATTATAGTAAACAACTGTCGGAATGCCGGAAAGGACAACAAGACAAACATGGAAACGGAGACAACCGTTTTGGCTCCACACCCAGACGAAAAGCTTTAAAGGAGATACCACGAATCGTTCTCATTTTCATTGACAGGAATTGATAAACACATTTATTTACCAAGCGGAGGAAAACAAGCATCATTATGGCAAACTTCCGTTTCCGTTTTATGAGTCCCAATGGTGGTTATGGTGCTAGTGGCTGCGTGCAATAAACACAACTATAGTGAAAACACAGAAAACTGACTGTATCATGGTTTCCTTTATGCGCCATACTTATTGTTATTGTTATTACTTTAAACATAAGGCATAAATTCTTCATACACCTCTTTAGTGTCGTCCGCAGCAACTAACCAAACGAACAAAACCATTGGCATGTGAACTCCATTCAATCTCGTTCGTTTTTCCTGTTCTGACACTCTCGCACTATTTTATAGTCGCACAATGACACTGCGACGTTCGCAACGATCAAATGTTTATACATAGGCAACTTGTACTAAGAAAATTACCAAGTCTCTATGTGTGTGTGCGCTTCAGTATATGTACATGTATAAATAAATGCGTATGTATAAGTAATTCTTATAGTGTCTCCTTTATAGCCATTTCATTTTGTGGATGTTTGTCTTGTGGACATTAAAAAGGCCCACACAGCCACACAAGGATACGAACTAACCTACAGTCCAATGTTGAAATTTCTTCCATTAAAGGGAATTCTTATTAAAATAAATGTTCATTACCACTTTCAAGGAGCTTTCATTGAATTGCAGGAAAAATGCCAGAACAGACAACGGAAACCAAGAAGAAAACCGTATATTTTTTACAAACTCCGCAACAACATTTACAAATATTGCAACTATGCCGGAAATATGAGTGGTAAAATAACTTCAAAATTGTAATCTTTCCAATGAAACGAACAGAAATTTCAGGGAAATTTTTTAATTAAGTCAATTAAAGGATCTGCTAAACAGTACTCGTATTTAAGTCTCCTCTTCCTTAAGAATCAAAAATATAAAGGTGCTTAAATTTTAAGGGCCGATGTTGAATGAGAGCATCGCCTCCAAAACGGGAAGTATTTTTCTACATTTCCTTTGGTTTTTCTCATTCTCAGACTAACTCAATTTAAACCATGGAAAGATACACAACCAAGCAATTTACAAGTCCAATTCTGTGTATAATCGGAAAATCTTGCAAACATTTTAACAAACCTGGTCAGAGATGTGAAAACACCAGCAAATAACCGGTACAGTTCGTACGGCAGAAAATATCGCTGATATTCGCGATAGGGTCAAGAGACGTCCACTTCAATTCGTCGTGGTGCCCAAAAATTGCATCTCTCACCGTCGTACTTGAGGAAAATTATGCATAAAATCTTGAATTTATACGCTTACAAGGCGCAATCGACTCATGAACCAAAGCCTCTTGACCATTCCAAAACGTTTTCAATGGTCAGAATGGTGACAAGAAATGGCAACAATGGATGATCAATTTTCGAAGAAAATCATCTTCAGTGAATTCGTCAATAAGCAGAAGTGCCGCATTTGGGCGAATGAAAATCCAAGACTGATTACACTGTGACCCAAAATGGAACTCAAAGTGTGTGGGTGCAAAATTCCTTTTGGAGACGAAAGCCCTTGATTAGTATATTAAGAAACCAAAAGGAAATTTTCGTCATAGGTCAAGTTTCTGAGATATCGCGTGATGATTTTTTTATTTTTCCCCTATAATACTTGGGAAAATAGCTTCATCACGGTGCTCCTTAACTTATTTTGAATGGAAGTTGCTTACACCTGGGAAGTTTATGCAGATTCTGAAACTACAATGCTCTTAGATGAGAAATATCAAGAAAAAAAATCGCCGGAGGGATTTTCAAATAAATCGCGATTTAAGTTCACATTTGTAGGGGTTCTTTAGGTTTTCACGATGGGCCTAAACAAAATGTTATAGCTGTGAAAATTCTCCACAAGATTGACCTTTATGATACTTTCGTAGGTTTTACCATTTTTGAGATATAGAAGTTCAAACTGAGACAATGCACTGATTGTATCGGACATTGGTTTCTAAGCAAAATCGTGAAAACCTAAAGAACCCTTAAAAATGTGAACTTAAATCGCGATTTATTTGAAAATCCCTCCGGCGATTTTTTTTTTGTTTCTTGATATTTCTCATCTATGAGCATTGTAGTTTCAGAATCTTGAAAAACTTCCAAGGTGTAAGCACCTTCCATTTAAATTGGGTTAAGGCACACCGTGTCATATCTTTCTTTGGCGTTATTGTAGCTTCGTTTTGAGAATTCATGTATTCATCAAATCTATTGGCGAAACTTTTTGTAGAATATTTCTTTCTTCTAACTCAATTCTTTTCATATCTTTTCATCCTTTATTTCTTGAACCGTAGTAGAAGTACCACAAGATGAGATTTTCCAACATCCAAATATTCTACAAAAATGTTGCTCAGAAGATTTTAGGTATGGTTCTCTTTGGCAACTAATCAATACTTCCCGTTTTCGTTGTCCTTTTTGATGTTTACTCGGTCTTGGTTCAGAAAAAACTATGTTCGGGTTTTCCGTATATTCGATATTGGTTATTTATTGGTATGCATTGGTTATTGCTTATGTAAACATTGGGGTGCTTTTATAATATTTACCATAAAAAGTACCTGTAATGAAGAACACGTTAATAAAAAATTTTCATGGAGGAGAGATCCGGTTATCTCAATTTTTGAACCGGATATTTGTAATGTACCATCTGGACAGACATTAATATTGCTGTTGGTAAGATGTTGTTACCTAATGTTCTTTGTGAGAGGACTACGGGAGCCTTTGTAAAGCTAAGCTTCAGCCGGTGCACTATAGGTAATTTGCCCAGTTTTTGAGGCAAGAAGTCGATTTTGCAACTTTTAAGAATAACATTTTTTTAGTTGGCATTTAAAAAAGAGCATGTCAAAATGTATTAATATGAATGATATTTTTCAAAATAGCGTCATTATCGCGGTTTAAATTACAGTCAAAGTGAGAATTTCGAAGAAAAACTAAAAAAATATATATTGTAAGACATATTTCAATGTATTTAAAACCGCGGAAAAATAAACCAAATATAAATATATGCTAAATGGAATAGATTGGCAATTGCGAGAGGAATTTATTTAATATATAATATATCTTAAATATTTTGGGTAGCGACCAAAAAATACAAAAAGGCAGAAATAAATATTTTATTTTTCTTAAACTCACTTCATACAGACTTATACTAAATTGGCCGTGTTTGGCCGTGATTTGGCCACCTAGAACACATTACTGAAAGTCTTCTGCATTGGTATTACTAGGCTTTAAAACCCGATTTTGCCCGTTTTTTGATATTTATGAGATTTTATTAGGTTACTTCTCAATAAAAAGTCTTAAACTTGTGGAAGTTTGATTTGAGGAAAGAAACAATAAACGTAAAAAATATTGTTGTTTACAATTTGATTGCAAGTAAAATAAGTAATGGCGACAAATTGTTCGGTTTATCCGTGGTTTTCTATAAACGGTGCGGAAGTAAGCTTTATTTTATCTCTCTATTACATATTAAACATTGATACGTCTTAGGGCAGTACTAAACTCGTCTTTATTAACGTATATTCAAAAAATATACCAAACTGTAGTAGCAATTCGTTGGAAAATCTTCTCGCGGGGACAAAATTTTTGTTTCTTACTACCATGATCGTTTTCAACAGTTTGTTGTGTATAAGAAAACTAATGAAAATTGCATTGGAAAAAATAGCTTTGTTCGTTATATACGTAGTTGCTTATAACCGTTGTTCGTTATATCCGAATTTATTTGTAAAAATCTTTGTTTTATCTCACTTTTACATATTAATAATTTAAAAAGTTAAAAAATCCTTTAATTCCGCTGTTATTAATTTTTGTCTCAAAAACAGGGCAAATTACCTATAGTGCGGTGGGGGGTTCTCGTCCTTCTCCGCAGAACTAGATTTATTACAAAAAAATATTTTAGACTCCCTTTTTATTGAAAAAGTGTACTAGTTAATAGCAGTAAAATGTATTACTACAGGAACAAAAAAAAAAAAAAAAAAAAAAACTATTGAGTTACCCCAAAACAACTGTAAGCATTCAACTCTTTAACATATTTTTTTATCTCTCTGATGTTTTCGAGAGATTGCGCATCTTGACCCACCCTTTCCATGGTCCTAATAGCGCTAGAAGTATTTAATAGAACCCCATAGTTTGACTTCAACCTAGCTTAACTCTACCACATCATTCGTATGAAAACACAATTTTGTTTATTTACCAATTTTTCATTTTGAAGGTTATTTATTCAAATAATTTTGTAAATATCCATACAGAAGAGAGAATGTGTTTATTCAACTTATTAAAGTCCTGACTAATAATTAATTCATACTTGTAACATTGTTGGATAGAAATCGTTCTACTCACTATTAATTTCAAAATCGAACAAATATCATTTAAAGTATGCCTTTATGTTTATGCGTGAATTATTTCATGGTTTTGGATAGCAAATTTTATGCGTAACATATTCAAAATTTCATAAATTGCAACAAATATCAACAATATAATATACTCATTGGTAACCCTTATTATTCAAATGAGATATCCATAAAACAATAACAAATAGTGGAGATTAAACAAAAATAATTGCAAGCCCCAATCAAAAAAAAAAACAACAAAACATCGTGATATGCAAGAGATTAAACAATAATTACATAATGCTTATGCGTACTCACCAAACAGCAAAAACGTTGAAGGCCTCCAATGAATTGCAATGTGATGATGATGATGATGATGTTCGTAATGAAGGGTCGATGATAATGTGCTTGCAGTTATTGATCATACTAATGATGTTCGATCAAACACTCAATATGATTTTTATGATCACTGTTAACGCTTAGGTATATCCAAATTTTTTTCGCTTAGCTATTAAATGTATGTATGTTTGTTCGAGATTATTGTTGCGATTTATGTATATTAGGGTGAATCTTAGAAAATGTGTATTAATATATGGAATTATACCTTAAATTAAAGAAATGTATATATTAATATAGCTTAATCATAAGAATGCATATACTTTTAAATAGATAATTTATGGGTTGAGGTTATACTTAATTGAATATAAAAATGGCTGACTTTTTCTTCTTATTGGGCAATTTTGCCATGATTTTCAAACTCGAAATATGTGCAATATCAGTGACTTTGTGTATATTTCCTTTTAGTGTCTTGGCAATGAAATTAACAGCAGTCCCAAAACCGTTGGCTTATGGAATTTCTGGACCAAATATATAGATCCTGGGGAGGTTATGGAAATACTTGCTGTTGTAGGCTCTTGTGGTGCTAATTTGCAAATAGTGGTGGTTTGCCTTTGGGAATTTTCCGTAAAAAAACGTCAGTTTGAAGCAGCTTTAAGACTAGTTTCGGCGTATTGTAGTTTCTTAGGCAATATGATGCACGAAAAGTATTGGAGCCTGGTATAGCGTGTATACACGTTTTCTGTTGCCCCGGCTTCCTCACGTGTTCTGACGACTTCTCTTCAACAATGTCGTTTAGCAAGGAAATTTACCGGGGTAGAGTGTATGCCAATATTTAACTGTCAATGATTCACTTCACTAATTTATTGGATTAAGGCAGATGTATGTAATAATTCCAGAATATTTCCTATAAAATTTAAACACCTTAATGAACACTGTATTTTTTAACACACACTAATTAAATTACCTTGAGATTTTATGTGAATTTTCTATTTTTATTTAAGCAAATTTTAAAGCTGGTGTATTTTATTTCCGCAAATCTTAAAGTTTATTTTATTGTATTTAAGCAAATCTTAATACATGTGAATTTTGACTGCACTTTAAAAATAATTAAATAGACAATTTTGGACAGACTACTATGAATTGAATTGTTGTCTGTACTAATTAGAACTTCTTTGCAGGTCGAATGTTGGAAGAAAAAGAAATTTGGCTTGTGCGTTTGTCTAGTCATAAGTTCTGGTTTTTTCCATAGCGGGAGTACAACAACATCACAATTGAGATCTCATTTGCATATCATTACATTGTTGTATTTGGGTTGAATATCAATTGTAATAGATTTACCTCATATTAGTGGGTAACAACAACAGGGTGATACAGGGTGGTACGAAAGCATGTAGTTTATTATGTATAGGCCGTTAAAATGCAATTGTTACATATTCCGACATTAAAACCGATTTTTGAAACGATTTTAAGTAACCGATTAAGTTTATATACATACCATTACAAAGCTTTTAGAGTTGTCAATCAAATGAAATTAATTCGGTGACTGAAACTTTGCTAGTTGCAGTGCTAGAACAAAAAATACGTTTTGTTGAACCGATTTTAAGGAAAAATATCGCTACGCGCAAATATGAAGATCAAAGGCTGGGCGGCGAAACATTCCTTTTGGCAATGAAAGTCGATGATGATAATATTTCGAAGCCGGAAGGACAGTTATGGCGTAGGCGGACTTCCAAATGGAATGTTTTTATATATTTTCGTATGCAACAAATATTTCAAAAATATCTTCAAAAATGTTTATGTGTACATTTTTTCTGTTAAAAATTCACTTCAGACAAGTCAATAAAATTAAGAAATGTATAACCACAGCCACGACCTTCAAAATACAGAAAATTGGGAGGTATCGTTCTATGGGGGCTATATGAAGACGTGGACCTATACCAACAAATTTCAGGTCGAAGACTAACAACCAAATTTCAGTCATTTCGATGGAATATTTAGGCCACAAATCCTTGCATATGATTTTGCAATTTATGCAAATATGTCAAAATAAGCAGAATATGTAAAAATTTCTGGGCATAATTCGTTTTATTTTGTGATAAAACGAGTTTTTGTCTAATCAGATTTTCTCTACGACCATCCTAACTATGTATGCATTTGCATAGGATTCTGCTATCTACCCATGCCTAATGACAGGTATTTTAGTTATCGCTTGCCACGTTTGACGTTTTTTGTATTTGTGAGGAAAATCTCTAACTCACCTTCATTGTACAAATCTTCCTCTATATTAAATGACACTATAGCTTTGACCAATTTCCTGCAAGAATCTACTAAAGGAGGAGATTCTATATTTTGTTGCCAAAAGAGACTTATGCAAAAAATTATTCTCCTATAAGTGACTGCCATAACAGTCAAATAAGTATCGATTTCAAATAAATTATTTCAAAGGGCAGATTTTTAGAAGATTTTCAGGACAACATTATTACAAAAATCTGGGTATCTTTGAAAAGAACAATACAAATCTCACTTCTACATATCAGGCTGAGAAGAACATTATTATCTAAACCTTTTGTAATTATTTTCTTCAGAGAACTATTTTTAAATTCAGGTTTCATGTTCTTAAGCAAAGCAATCTTCCATTTTTTGCACCAAATTTAATGGCGATACTTTAAAGATATGTCAACGCAAAATTGATTAAAAAAAAGTTAAATAAATTTAAAACTCTCTATATATTTAGCTTAATTGCTAACACAATAAGTAAACACAAAAAAGGGATAAGCCATGACAATAGAATGGAAGAAGAGGCGGAAAGCCGAGACCAATATATAAATATGCCAGACTTGCTGCTGTTCAAAAACCACACATAACTTTCCAATTATTTTCATTTAACCGCTAACAAAACCAATGTGAAATTTATTACAAAAATACCAGAATAATAACCGAAGCGGCATGACATATACGAACGTATTCACACAGACAGATAGACAAACACACACAGACACACCTACATATATACAGTAAGGATGTAAAATATAATTTATCACGTGACAAAAGTAATAAAGCCGACAAGCATGGGACAATATCTCTTTTCGAAATACATGAATGTGTGTCTCGTGTTTGTGTAAGTAAATATTATTGAAATTGAATATTTTTTTTTGATTGTCAAAAGACCAAAGAAAATTATCGTCTGAATGATGAGAAGTCTCTTGAAAGGAATTCTGATGTGTATAATTTCTCACGATTGTTTTCTTATTCTTTTGTATTTACAAGGATGAAATAACTACAGACGAGTTTAACGGAAAGTAAACTACACTGCGGCTTACATAAATAGCAAGCTCCTTAAAGATATTATTATATGTTAAGTTTTATGTATAACTAATCCACTAATTTATATTCATATCCGATTTATATAAAAATTACACCACAAAAATAAAATGAGATCAAAAATTCAAGTAAAATATGTAGGTCAGTTGATTGTCCAGTCAAAATAGGCATGGGTATAAGTGGGAAAAAAATCCCACAAAGCCGAATTTAGGTGGAACGCTAGGGTTTGCCATTAGAAGTAACGTCCTAAAAGTCCCCATCGAACCCATGTGGTCAAACAAAGTTATTCAGGGTCAAAGGTCATTTTTTGGAGGACTTATTCAGTTTTTTTTTTTGTTTTTCTCAAAATCGGCTAAAGTAAAAGTTTTAGATACAAAAACTGTCTTAAAGAATGGTCTTTGTGACTTTTCAATAGGAGACACCTTTCTTGAGATATCGTGATATAACTTTCAAATTACACATGTGAAGAAGTAAGCAGCGTAAGACCATCATGAGCAGGACCAGTTAAAATAACAAAGTCATGTGTGAGGTATTTCCATAAGCTTTCAAACGATACCCACTTTGCAGTAATCGGTTTAGTAGAACCGGGTCTTACCCTCTTTTAAATCAGGCCTTTCGGGTCAAATAACCGGCGAACCGGACCCGCCGCCCATGAAAATTATACATTTCCGTAATTAGCGCAACAAACCCTACCTTTTGACAAACATTGGAGTCATTCCCGTTGGGCTTTCGATTCCACATGTGGGTTAAATGGGCTATTTTTGCATAAAATGACTCTAACATGAAATATTTCTACTAAACAGACTCGGATTTTGTTAAAATTTTTTTAAAAGATAGGTATAATTTCGTTCTTGAAGGAAACATATACATACATATTTTTGGGGGACAGACCCGGTGACTCCGGTTATTTCAGCCGGTTTGCCTGCATATCTCCGTATTTCTTCTCTTAGAACCGCTATATCTCAATATTAATTCCTTCTAGGAAAAATTATTAAAAAACAAACTTTTAGAGAAATTTTCTATCTACAGTATTTGCTCTGGCCACTTTTTGACTAGACCCACCGTTTCCAACAAAAAAATCGAAAACCTAAAAAATCCATAAATTGTCATCTTTGACCCCGAATAACTGTTTGTGCACACATGGGATTGGTGGGGACTTTTAGGACATTGCTCCTAATGGCAAACCCTAGCTCTCCACCGAAATTCAGCTTTATGGGAAGTTTTGCTATTCAGTGTCTATTTTGACTGGACTATAAATAGCCGACGAAGAACCGTGTCGTGCTGAAATTTTTAGCTAAAACATCCGAAAATATTACTATAAAAATGTAGGCGATATTCATCGCGAAGTTTATTTACATGTGCTTTATTATCACCAATTTTTTCCCAAAATTTGTAGTAAACGATTTCGAAATTATTGTCAATTTAGTTTATTGTAATAGGGGGATTATGGATTACACATTCACTTTTTTTTGGCTGTGAGAAAACAGAATTGGACTGAATTTTTTAATATAAGAGGAGTATTCTCAAGCCTAGGAATATTCTAGGAAATAGATTTTACTGTGAATATGTGAAGAATATAAGTGACATTTTATTTTAATATAAAAGATGACCCAATATCCTTAAATGGAAATAATACTAAAAGTTGAGATACTGATCATAAACGAAGCAAAAAGAAACATGTCCATTCCTTGTCCATTTTTCTGCACACCACTGTAAATAGTTATTTGGTCATTTTATGTTACTGGACATTTAAATCGCAGTAAATGTTACATTATGGTCGGTTATGTGAGCATGTGTGCAGAATTTGTATAAGTGTGTGTTTGTAAGTAAATGAATGCATGTGTGTACATTTTGAATTATTTTACATTTTCCCGGATTATGCAAAATTGGTTTCGCAAATATTTATGTGATGAAAACACAGAAAAACAGCAGCAAAAAAAACGGTGGGGCAGAATCGAAAAAATTAATTAATTTTTCCAATGAATGCCAGGGTGAATACAGTGCGGACAAACCAATGAATGTGTCATCGTCGTTTCTGAAAAAAGATTTCTCTTTTCATTCATTTTTGGTTAAACACTTTGCTGTACAGCAATTAAAAGCATAAATTCATTGATCATCGAGCAGATACAAATAGCGACACACACGGCACACAAAACACACACACACATATTCAAGATAGACAATCAACCAAAAGAGCACAATTTTTAATGGGGCTACACGGAGAAAATTTGTACATAACAACTTTTTAAAGATTCGCCAACGAGTCAAAAATAAAATCAGAATGACCCATAGATTTTAAGAGAAGTTTATAGTTGTGCTTAATTGTCTTTAAAGCTCTGCTAACTCGTAGCCCCATTTGTATACCTTCCAAACGGATGACAACATAGAAACTTACCCCACCAGAAAATCACCACCCAGATATGTTGGTTTTACGATTTCGAACAACTTTGTGTCTAGCCTTGCGATCACGGTATACTTTAGAAGTTTAGTTGGAATAGCCTAAAGTGACATTCCATAAGAAATTTTCACCAATTTTGATAGGATTCGTTTTTGAGCAAATATTATAAAAAGCATATTTGTTCAAGTAAATGGGAACAGGTAAACAATTTCTTCAGGCGTATTTTACGCTTTACCATACACAAGGACACCGCTCGAAAATTTCCTAGCTACGATAGCATTTTTACATGACAAATTTCGGTTGAATTGATTTTTTTGGTGCATAACAGAAAGGTATTTGGAATGTTTTTGCTGTGTTTTTCCATGCACTCGCCAGCAGCCAGTGAAAGTCAATTTTTTGAGGGAGGGATAGGAAAGGGACATCATTACGTGTATGCAGCAGTTATTAAAACAACGCAAAAACACGTTTGCACTGTTGTTGTTGCTGCTATGTTGGCAAACATGTCAATGTGCCGCCACACATGTATTTACATTACGGTGATGTTTGTGATGGTCGGGGTGGTGTGTTTTTGTTCGTTTTGTAAAGGCCTTTGTCATGTTGCTGTTGTGTCACTTTCATTTTGATGGTTGGCGCATTAACCTGTAGTGCAATTAAAAACGCAAATAATAGAAACAAAATGTTGTTATGAATGCAATCATGTCACACACAAACACACACAACTGATGTCCATAAAATAATATTTTTCAAATAGACTAGCCACAAGCAGCTGTTGAAAAACGGCGTAGAGTCGCTAAAGGACAGAGGTTAGGCATTGATTTTGTTTTTTTAATCAAATTTTGTTTACGATGATGATTACTATTTATTATGGATGATGAGAGACCAAAAAAACGTGGGCAAAGACCGTGTTCAATTACTAATACCAGAAATGTGATAATAACCTAGAGAGAAAAAAATATGTGTATAAATATTGAGATTATTAAAGTTGTTGGTAATAAATTTAAATGATTGCAGCAAATATTTGTTGATGAAGCAAAAATATTTTATTAATTAAAATAATTAAAATATATGGTAAAAAAAAAACAAATTTCTTTTGCAATTCCATTTGAAAACTATAAACAAAAAATTGCGTGCACTTCTACGATTTTTGGTATAGAAGAGATTAAGGAAAAAAATCTTGTTTCAAATCTCGCGTTCACAAATATAAAAAAAAAAATTATTTGTTTTTATGAGAAAACTTATACATAAATCGTTAACAGCATTCCATATTTTTAGTGGATGTTTAAATATTTACTAAACTTATTTCTATTTTCGCAGAAAATCAACAAATAATGAAAAATCTTGAAGTAAATACGAATCATCCTGCACCAAAGTCCGTACTAACCTTAAAGAAATAAAATAAAAATATCTACAGAATAGAAAAATTTGAAATCAAATTTATATACCATAAATAGCATATTATAGGAACAAAAAAGAGAAAAAAATATTTTTTAAATAATATTTCAAACATATTTTTTGGTTTGATTAAAAAAACACTTGCGAGTACTCAAACTATTTCCCTAAAATCCCATACAATAATTTATGCATTCTGCTAAAACTTCATCAAAAAATATGTTTTACCATCGCGAAAGCTTAGTTGCTTACTGTGATAATTTATAAGGATAGGAAATTAAGAGAAATATGGAAATTACAACTTTATAAAAAATGTGAAAATTAAAAAGCCTGTCATTCGTGAATTAATTAAAATCAGTTGATGCGCATCCGCTTTTAGATACAGCGAATCAATCTCTTTCAATATTTATACATATTACGATGTTTCATTCAGCGGTCAAAGTGTGCCGTCAGTTGCATCACAAAATGCAAACGTATAAGTCCAGAACCGCGGATGTGCCTCCACATTCCATTTTGGGTAAAACATCCATATTACTCGCGTATCTCTGAAATTTATGACACACGTTTTTGCCAATATTATACTCGTGTATAACGGATTCCATTTACGTAAAAAGAAAATCGCGGTTTATTAGTACATGGATTGGTCAAAACATATTTTTGCAGATTTTCGCATTTTGAATGTATATACATATATCCACCGTTTTAGTGGATGGATTTAAATGCGGAAGGGCTCATTATGTCCGTCGCTTAAAAAAAATTAATTCACACAGGGTTCTAAGAAAATTGAGTAACTCTTGTAAATTGTATACGAAACAAGTAAAAAAGTATCAGTCGGCTTTGCTGACAGAGATATACACCCTCAGCTTGTATAAATTGAAACAGTTTTTTCCCAAAAAGCGTATGTATTTAGGGGTTTTTTAACATTTTGAACCGACAAAAATGTTGATTAGGATTAAAAATCAAAAGTTTTGAGGAGGAGATATTAAAAGGAATGGATCTACATTGACCATTATGGAGGTGGATCTCCAGCCAATACATATGGCGCCATAGAGGGTTTTTACACCCTTCGGGCTGTTTGCTCAAGAAGTATGGACTTGCCTCTGAAAAAGCTTTTGTCATCGTAATTGAGGCAGCGAATGCAAGTTGCTTCAACAAAAATCAATGCGATTCGAGAGCAGGTCCTAAACTGAACTTTTCCGAAATTTTATGTGGGAGGTACTCGAAGGAGTTTACCGATTGAGTCCATATTGGAACCTGATCTAAGTCTGGTAGAAATTTCATAATGTGCAATGTATGGACCAAATCGGTTACTCCCTTCAAGAGTTATCGTACGCACAAATTTTCCGAACATTTTCGAACTTTTGTGGGGGAAGTACCGGAAGGAGTGGACCGATATAATCCATCTTTGGACTTGAACTAAGTTTGGACCGCATCGGCAGATCCGTTCGAGAGTTATCTTGTGCTCCAACCACCTCACACGGTGTCATAGGTATTTTTTTGCAACTTTCAGGCTATTTTCTCGGGAAGTATGGACTTGCCCCTAAGGAAACTTGCACCGTCGTATGGGGGGCAGTGAATACAAGCTGCTAAAACAAAAATCAAAGCGATTCGAGAGATGGCCCTAAACTGAACTTTTCCGAAATTTTGTGTTGAAGGTATCTGAAGGAGTGGACCGAATGTGTCCATATTGAAACCTTATCTAAGTCGGGTACACACTTTACGATGGGCAAAGTATGGACCAAATCGGTTACTCCCTTCAAGAGTTATCGTGGGCACACATTTTCTGAAAATTTTCGAACTTTTGTGGGGGAGGTACCGGAAGGAGTGGACCGATTCGAACTTAAACTAAGTTTGGGCAAAATATTGCGAAAGCCAAATTTTGGACCAAATCGGTTACTCCCTTCGAGAATTATCGTGTGCTCCAGCCAGCCCGACAGACAGACATACGGACGGACATTGCTCAATCGACTCCAAATTGTCTGAAACACATTTCGTACAAACATACGTATGTTACCAGTTCGCGAATTCTGAAAGGGTGAAACTCGGATTCATCGATTGTAAAAAACCTTCATAAATAATGACCTTTGTCCTATACGACAAAAATAAATAAATTAAATCATTTTTTACTATATACATACATACACACATTGAAATATTGGTTTCATGATTTCTCATGAAAGTGAACTTCTATGGAAATATCAAAAATAAGTTGCTTAACAGATATAACAAACGCTTAACTAAAATTCAACTACGAAACAAGTAAATATTTGTCCATATCCATAAATGAAATGGATTTTGTAATAACAATACACTTCTTTCTGATATTACACAGGAGAATTGAAAAGAACATAATAGTTTAACTAACACAAAAACTTCGAAAATTATTATTCACACTTTAAAGGGTTCCTATTATCCTAACAAAAGAGGTATCTTCTTCCGTTTTAGTAATGTGGAGTGGAAAATTCTTGGAGAACCTTATAACCATTGTAGTAATTAAAAAAATTTAAACAATTGCAGTCGGTGTCGGAATGGTAAAACGTTATCTAGCAACGCAAATACATTGACCATTTGAGAACAATTCTAGGAAGAAATATTTGCCTTCAACCATACATACATATGTACATACAACTAATTATGAAAAAACCTATACCCTATGAATGCTAACTGTAAAATACCATATTCTATTTTATATTTTCTTTAATACATAACAACTTTAATTCCATATCAGATATTTAATCTTGTCGTAATGATATTGTGCTGTTAATCCCTTGGTTCATATAACAGGCAGAACTCACTTTGTGTGAACACCGGGGCGTATACATACGCGTGTACTTCTTTAAATGAAATGACACATCATTCATACGCACCACTATACCATTCAACATCGTGACAAACCTTAAGGCACTCCAACAACATTCAATGGCAATCCAATTTATGGCAACAGCGCAGTCACCACCATCAGCAATAGTGTAGCTAGCAACAGCAAAAGAGAGGATTAAAAAATAACACTTGCAATCATGTTCACGTTATAATCTCTCGTGATAAAATCTTTTCGAAAACTTGATCCCACCAGAGGTTGATGCATAAATCCCACATATTCTTCTTCGTCTTGGTCATGTTAAATCGAATTAATTTCTTCGACTTTCTTTTGTGTTGACCTAAATTCTTAGAATACAACTTTAAAGTTTAAATACACACACATGAATAAAGTGTTTTGTCTTTGTGTGTAAAACCACACCACACACACACATACACTGCATAGGCAGCAGGCCCAGATCCACAAATATTTTAATATTTTTTTTTTTTTTTTGTCATAGTTGTTGCACAAATTTCTGACAAACTGCTTTGGCATACGCAATTTCTTCTACTCAAAGTGCAAACGTTTTATCTCAAACCGAGAATTTAAGCGAATGATAAGTGTCGAGTAGTAGGCAGTGGAGCAACCTCAAACTCTTACCCAAAGACCCACTTTGAACGAGTTTCATTAAAATTAAACATAAGACAAATACACGTAGCAATTTTTACATTTACAAGTGCAAGTAAGTGCGTGTACATGTTGTCGTTGCAGAGCAGAAAATAGAAGCACGAACATATAAACGAGTTGTATGTAAACCAGGACAAAGCACGTCTTCTCTCCATAGATATATATAACTGTGTATATACAAGAGTGTGTGTTTGTCATTTTAATGTTCAGTAAAAGGCTTTTGCATTTAATCCCAAAGTCCCCATTGCAACAAACTCAAGGGTAAGTTTGCTCCAAAAGCCCAAGCCAGCTGACGAGGACGATGATGATCGTCATCATCTTTCGCAAGCAGTATGCCACAATGACGATGATGAAATCCAGTTGCGTTTTTTTTTTGAAAAAGAAAAAACATTGAAGATACTGTGGAAACATTTTAGAACCTACTTGAAGAGTACACTTAAACAATTACACTTATATGTATGTGTGTATGAATGCGTGTGTGTGCACACACAGACACTACTTCAACTAACTGTACGCATGCATAGTTCGTTCTACTATTTATCTGAGCCGAGTAATAAAATTGCAGGCAGGAACTTGTGAACTACTTTTGCCACAGTTACCATCATGCCTCGTGTTACGACATCCTTCGTCCTTGTGGTGTAGCGAATTCACCGCATTTAATTTTCCCACAAAAAATCTACAAAACATCTCCTTGAGGAATTGCGGTTTCAGATGAGTTACAAAATCTCAGAAACCAGAAACAGTGGAAGCAGAAAAAAAACCAACACCAAAAGCATCAACAAGAATCGCATCCCAAATGTCTTAAAGATTGAAAAAGATCAAACCTCAATGGGGGAAATGTGTTCTTTAACCGAGAAAGGGTTTAACGTTTGCTTTGGCCAATATAAAATGTACAAAAGGTTGGAGAAGAAAAAAGTGGAGTACTGTTTTTGCAATTAATTACTACTTTGATTTAAAGAATAAACAGAATGATGTCATTATTGTTCATATGTGATTCTTTTTGTATAAAGGTAAATTGGGAATAAATCAACATTGACATAGTTATGTGTAGGTGATATTTGAAATAATACTTTTAACCTGTTATGCCTAAGTCATCGGAAAACGAATAGAATACAGTCACACCACAGTGTGGTAGGCAGAAAAGCTCATGAGAACAGATCAAGGTACATCTTAAATTTAATTATAAAAGAATTTATTAAAATAAAATATTAACATAATTTAAAAAATATAACCATTGAAGATCAGGAAATTAGCCCATTGCCCAGTGTTCGAAATCACTAAAACTGGTTTAATCTTAATAACTGCCTGCCTAATTTAGATGGGTTGCTAAAACTTTGCATATATTTAGAATATATCTATAGAGCTTTGGGCACAATACGAGGTATTATGTATATTGGATCAAGTGTTGTTATAATATATAAATTTATATATAAATTTTCTCCAATTTTATTAGCAATTTATTTTTCTGAATTAAGCTGTAGGATAAATTTAAATATTAATATATTGGTCTAAATATTGAATAAATACTGGTCTACGTCGCAACGTAGTTTTGATTAAAGTTTTTGCTGCGCAAAATACAGAAATCTACTGTACACACTAGGATGGTTTTAAAAAAAATTATGTCGGATTTTTTATGCGGTACCCTCCAAAGTGCTTAGTTTTGTTAGACTTTAAGATAACTGGGGCCTCAAAGTTTCCATAGTAATATGTATGGACCCATAGTAATTTCTGGAGGTCCCAGTGACACGTGTTAACATATTCCGATTGAGATCAAACTTTGGCAATCTTAAAATTTAACAAAACTAACCACTTTAGCCTTAGATGCTGATATAATTTTATTGTAATTTTTTATTATTATAAATATTTGTCGCTTAAAAAATCCGACATAAATTTTTTCCTTAATTCTCTTTCGAGTTGAGCTTATTAGACCTATTATATACATTGAAAAATTAGGAGTCTACCGAAGTCCAACACATTCAACCATTACGCTGCGTTTCATGGGTGGTTAAGCCGATCTTCAGGCGTATTGAATGTTGTTTTTGTGACAGACGAAGGCAAAGCTTGGGAACTAGTATATATATCGCACTTCATTAGATAAATGAATATGCGAAGTTATGTTAGTTAATTGAAACTCCAAACTTTTCCTATAGTCCTGCTTGGTAATCCCATTTTTCAATGTTCACAAATACTATGGTAAGTTTTATTCCTACGTCATTAGTAATTGCTCTTTCCATTTAAGGTAAAACCAGTCTAGTACACACTTCGTTTCTGCAGCATAGATCAATATTTTATGGTCCAAGTGACACTTAAGTGCAAGTGCACTGAACACATCGAAACCAACCAAACTAACCTAAGAAATTTTTTGGCACAATTTGCAAATATTTTATTGTTAATAGTCCGTAGTAAAGTAGACTTTCTGTCTCAATGAGATAATAAATCACGAAATGAAGGTAAAGAGTTTTCACCAAAGACACACAAACTTGGTAAAAAAGACACAACGCACACACACACACACCACAAAAAATCTAGATCAACTGATTTGTGGTCTGTGTAATTTAGGGCTTTATCATTACTTACTCTCTGCTGTCACCGAAGCCGAAGCTTAGTAAAATGTGTCAGACCACCTGGAGAAGAGCAAAACAAAGAGAAAAGAACTTGAATAAAAAAGGCTGACTGGCATAAATGCCAGTTAACACTAATTGGTAGCAATGTCACTCATACACTAGCGCACACACGTACACACCTATTACGATGAAAGGAACGTAGCTGCAACAGCAACACGAACGATTCTCATATGCGAATTCAAAATTTCTAAAACAAAAAACCATGGCACTCGTCGTTTAATTGAAGTTAGTTGGCATTGGGCCGGCGAAATGGTCGTCTGAATGGCTGTTAGTTTACCTAGCAGTGACGGCTGTTGTATGGACTGGATTTTTGGTTTGCTAGATGAAACCAACCACTACAGTACTGGCGACAAATGTAGCTTAGCTTGAAATGAAAATTGCTACAACTCTCTTTCTAGCTATTATACGACTATAACAACTCGTATTACAAATGTTCTTTAAAACACATACTGTAACACACGCACCTATACTCACGAGAATAGCTCACCATTTCAATAGTTTCGAATCTCTTCACTTTTGAATGACTTTTGTGTGTGTTTGTATGTTTGTGCTAATATGTATGGAGCTACTTGTGTCTCACTTTGTGCTGCAATACTTGTTTCCGTTTTACTGCATTGCATGTGAATTCGTGTGAGTACATGTGAGCTGGCAAATAATACATTGGACTCAAACGGATGTAATGAATTAAAGTGCATGTGGCAGTTAGTTCTCCTTTTTGTTTTGTTTCGTTCTTTGTGTGTGTTTTTAAACTATCCACCAAATACTGTCGCACACACACACACACACAAAAACGGGCACGCACACAGGTTGAATCGAACAAGCAAACAAGAATAAAAACAACAAGCACACGCACAAAAACAACTACTAAATGTATGGAACGAACACAAAAGCTCAAGAAAAAGACAATGAAAATGTCGTGTTTTTTGGAGCATAATTGTTTTATGGCTCTTTGTTACTCAATAATACAAAACGAACTCGGAAAATGTCGTACAATTAGATACACATAGTTGATAGCCACCCCAAGGGCAGGCAACTAAAACCACCGACCGGACTCAAGGCAGTCACACACACAGTGTGGAGTCATGGAATTAGGATAGTTTAAATGAGTGATTTGTATGTCAAACAGGCTTTATCTAGATAAACGCATAGACACGAGTTTAGATGGCTCATATGGATCATTTCAGTTCAATATTGTTTTGGAAGTTCGATACACTTTTTACTACATTGGTCGACATATTATCTCAAAATGTTACCCAGCATTCCAATTAACCGCAATAACTCGCCACTGTATGGAGTTCAATGAGGAAATCTTCCCTGCACCTAGGCTCTGATTGTAGGAAATAGCTCTCACCCCTTTCCTAGAATGTACATACACATAGTTCGAAAACTGAGAAAATATTCAAATACTTTGGTTCTAGTTGTTGATTACAACCTGTTGCCGTTAATTTCGACACCTCCAAATAATAGTATGCTAAGTCTAAAAAGTGAGTTTTGCAGGAGAAGCTCTCAAAGTTTGGAAATTTTTTTGAACTTCAGTACTATGCTAAGTCAATATTTGTTTATAACTTCTGTTCGGATTGACCGATCATTACCAAAATTAGACAGAATTTAAGTTAAAGGACGTTAAATATAAAAATGTAAAGAACTTGAAAACATGCTAAGTCGACTTAGCATACTATTGTTTGGAGGCGTCGATTTGTTCACCGCAGCAGCACTTATTGTTGAACATTTGAAGGAGTAAAATTTTGTTGAGATTTGGAAAGTATGGATTAAAAATACCTACTTCCTTACTTAGCTGGTTTTTATAGAACATTTGTTCCACAAGCCGAACTAAGAAAAGATCTGTAAACCTCTCTGTTTGCTGCTGTAGTTTCCCAATCTGGGATATGGAGTTTTCTGATGTTGCGTTTCATTTGTTCGCTCCAACGAAGCACTGGCCTTCCAGTTTTGTAGGTGCCGTCATGCGGCCTGTATTTATACACGTTTTTTTTTTAGCGCGTTCATCATCACGCATTCTTATGGCATTGCCTCGCCAATGCACTCGTTATATATCGATTCGTTCAACTATACTGATGTCGTGGTATAGTTGATACAGCTCGTTGTTTATACGACGTCGATATTCGCCGTCAATGAACACACCAAGAACTGCCTTATCTGCTTGCGCAAGTACCCATGCTTCGGAACAATAGATTAGCACGGGCAGTATCAGTGTTTTGTAAGGTGTTACTTTTGTTTGAAGGGATGTGGCTTTGTTCTTAAACTGCTTACTTAGCCCAAAGTAGCATCTGTTGGCCAACACTATTCTTCTTCCTATTTCACAACTGATGTTTGTTTTGTTTATGGCGGTGCCGATGTAGACGAAGTCTTTTACTACCTCAATGCTGTAGGTACCAGCATTCACAGTTGGTGCGAAATCTGTGGACGCGTCGATACCATCAACTTAGTTTTATCGCAGTTTACTGCCAAACCGACTTTAGCAGATTCTCTTTCGACTTTTGCAAATATATCAGCTACATCCTTTACCGAACGACCCATGATGTCAATGTCGTCGGCCACTTCGTTTGACCTTCGCATCTCGTTAACCTTTTCCAACAGGATGTTGAAGAGATCACACGACAGGCCGTCTCCTTGTTTGAAACATCTTTAGGTAATAAACTCTTCTGAGAGGTTCTTTCCTATTTTAACTAAGGACCGAATATCAGTTAATGTCATCTAACAAAGCCGAATGAGCTTTGGCTTGGAATACCTTTGAACGTATAGGGCTGTCGAAGGCTTTATAATCACAAACATATGGTAGGTGTCGATTTATATTTCTTGTGTCTTTTCCGGGATTTGTCTCAATGTAAACATTTGGTCAATGGTGGATTTGCCCGGTATAAAGCCGCACTTATAGGCTTTAGTCGCTCACACAATATTCCAGATACTCTCTTATATGCAATAGGGAGCAGACTTATGTCCCTGTAATTGGAGCACACAGTCTTATCTCCCTACTTGTGCAGTGGGCATAGGATGCTCAAGTTCGTCGGGTACGCGTTCTTCCTGCCAGATGGTGCTAACTAGCTTATGCATACACCTTATCAGCGTGTCGCCTCCGGTTTTGAACAGCTCGGCTGGTACGCCATCGGCTCCTGCTGCCTTATTATTCTTCAAGCGGTTTATTGTTGTCTTTACCTCATCTTGGCCGGGCGGTATTCATTAAAGAACATCTTCTGGTATTGGATCTGAAGTATCTTCGGCGTCTTCATTAGTATTGGGTACCAACACTTGGAAAAATGTTATTTCCATACACCGAGCACACTACTTGCAACAGTTACCAGATCGAACTTATTGCATTAATTAGAAATAAGTTCGCCAAACTATTTTTAAAGTGGTTCAGCCCACACAAAAAAAAACCACCACCCACGTGGTTATGGGTTTAAAAGTTCGGCAAGGTAACATGACATAGTTCACCAGTATTTGACTCTGTTTATGTTTCATAATGTTCGACGCGACTACAGAAACTGAAAATTGTTTTTTTTTATAGATCTTTCATTTACTCATAAAATGCAATAGAGTTAATAAATTTTATTTTTTCTGACACTAATTATTGCGTCAAAATTTGATGTTGTTACAATAAGTTACAGATCATTTCTTGAAGTTTTGCAAGAATTAACAAAAAAGTTTTTTGAATTCATGAACCACTAAGAAACTTCAAATGCATCTGCTGCGGTTAGTCATATGGAAAAGATAAAGTTTGTAGGTATTTATTTATTTACTTATTTATTTATTGTCGTATTTTATTTTTTTGTATAATAATATTTTTAAATCGGAAAATCAAAATTCAATGGTCAACATAAAATGCGTTTTCTGCAAAATCTTTGAGAAATTGAGCGATGTGAATTTTTATCTCTGATTGATTAAAATTACTTTTTAAAAGAGTGGAGTTCCGTAAATCGTTACGCTTTTCCCAAAACAAAATGCTCTGGGATGCCCTGCGAAACAATGTCGTAACACCAATAAAATAAAATTGTCGTAAGTCGAGTTATACTACTCTTTTAGAAAACCCCATGACAACAATAAAACAAAGTGACAAACTCTGAACTGAATCCTGAACGTTGTAATATTCGCAACCAAAGACTGTAGGCCGTAAAAATGTCACAAATTTTTTTCTTCGCAAATTTACCCTGCATATTTTGACCAATTGTTGTGCAATTCTTTCGAATATTCTTTTGTTTGGCCTAAAGCACACTTTTTCCGCCTTTGTTTTAAGGGGAGAAGCAAAAGCAACAACACCAAAACAACTAGTTTCTGTTGCAAGTTGTTGCCCAAACTAACTCTCAGCTCTTTTACATTCTATTAGCCTCTATTTTAGAATTGCCTTGCAATCAACAAAACGGCTGCAGTTATTTTACCTTGGCTATGTGAAGAAAGAACGGGAAGTCTAAGTAGAACTCGGCATAGCTTAGAACACATTAGCAAATTTCTTTGTGCCGGAATGTAAAACGTCTAATGCATGCCTCGTGATGTGAATATGTACATATGTATGTGTCTAAAATATGTGTGTGTGAATGACGGAGGCCTGAATGATGTCTGAACAGTCTGAACAAACGTTTTGTATGCGATTGTTTAATGTAGTGAACGAAACGGAACAAAACGAAGTCGAGTATAATGTAATGTAATGCTGCTCGGTAATATTGTGTACACGTGTTCATGAACGTGTAAGTATTGTTGTTGTTGCCTATTAACCTCAATTTTAAGTAAAAAAAGGACGGTAAAAAACGCAAACAGCAACAGTGTTCGTGAATTTTATGATGCACATATGAGTTTATTTATACTCGTCCAATGCTTATTACATAGATATGTATGTACATACTTACAGGTTGTAGATAGGTAGTTGAGAGCTTGCTGATGTCTGTTTGTCTCAGGCTTACAAGGATTGTCTACACAAAATGTGATTACTTCTTTCTTATGCTAGTGCTTTCTTTATTTCTACTTCTTCTTTTTTTCGTTTGCTTATACCTCAAACAGGGCAAATCGCCTTTTCTGTTTTTGGTCTTAATGTATTCCACACCTCAGTGTGTGCATATGTACTTACATATGAATGTACATATAATATGTATGTATGTTGGTTGCCTTGCTTTTTGATCTTCTTCCTAGAGATTCCATTATAGAGATATATAAAACATGTTAATATGTTTATATAAACAAATGTACAACATGAGGCCCAACTGAAGATGTAACAGGAAGGGCCCTATTCCACCTGTTATCTTGGAAGTAGGCATATTCCGGTTATTGCCGTCATAAGACATTGATTTTGCCTATCTCTCTATGTCTAGGGAACACTAGAGCACGGAATGGAGTTGCAGGATTAGACATTATAGCTTCGTTCCCGTACTTTTTAATAGTAAAACTCGTAAAAGAGAGAACTGTAAAAAAGTTGTTCTCACACAAAAGTTTTTCGAAATAGCTCGGAAACGGAAAAATGGAAAATACGTCATAAAAACTGGAACAAATGTCAAAGTCGGCGTACCAGCCAATCAGATGCCGGCAATCATGTTACTATTTTATACACGCTCAAATTTGTCGAATAAAAAGTTTTTAAAGAGAGCGTAATTCAGCGCCATTTTTGTTTAAAGAGAAGTGAACATTTTACAACTTTTTTGTGTACAAGAACGGTTTTTCGGGTAAAATGTGTAAAAGTCGTAAAAACTTTTTAGTTCTGGAACAAAGCTTATATGTATGTATGTAGGTAAGCAAAGCAAGAGTGGCGCTCTGGCGTCTGGGAGTAGAATGAAGGATAGAGTTGGGCAATTGAACGACTTAGTTCACTGTTCTAGTTCAAAAACGTATATGTAACGTCATACAAAGTAGTGTCCATTGAACTAGATAGTGAACTAGATCGTTCAATATAGTGCAATTGGCACAGCTCTAATGACGGAGCTCACATTATTTTCCTTTCTGAAATAATTATGTAAATAGAGGCAACGTTTAACTCTCTACCTCATTCAGAGAGAAAAATTATTTAGAAATACATATATGTATGTCGATTTGCCCTTTATTTTATTTGAGTGGCACATACATATATGTATACAATGATTAGCAAAAAGAAAATAAAGTTGGCAACCCTTGAAGTGAGAAAGTCAAGAAAAAGTTTAGCTCCGTTGTTACAAATTTATTTTGAAGAAAATTGTAATAAACTGCAATACTTGTGCCACTAAGAACATATCTTCATATACAAAAATCATTGGATTTTCTAAAAATAATCAAGAATGCCTGCTTCAAAAAGAAGAAGTGTTAAAAATAATGTTGTAATTTGTGGACAATGCAAACTTGTTATAGATGAAGAAGAAGAATCATCGATTGAGTGCGATGAATGTGAAAAAACACTCCATTTCAAATGCTCTAAATTGAATAAGAGAGAGTATGAGCGTCTATTGAAGAATGGGAGTGAGAAATTTGTTTGTCACCTGTGCAGCAACAGCAGTGTGTGCATAGAAACTGAGTTGAATTTGATAAAAAGGGAGTTGAAAAAACTCGATCAGCTATCAGCTATGCATGAAACTATGAATTTCATGTCAAAGCAGTATGATGAAATACTCAGAGGAGTGAATGAAAACAAAAGGAAACTGGAGTTAGTGCAAAAAGAAAATAAAGAATTGAAGGATGAAGTAAAAAACTTAAAGAGATCAATGAAATATGTAAACGATGAGAGAGTAAAAAATGATCTCATAATTTCTGGTGTCAAAAAAGTTGATGAATCTTCTGCATTAGAAGCTCTCATAAAATTAACTAATGATGCTGGTGCTGAAATTAGTGGGGAGAGTATTGAAGATGTATTCTACATGAAAAAGAAAGGAATGAATAAAGAAAACACTCAAACAATTGTCGTAAAGACCAAATCAAAACAAACTAAAATGAAAATATTATCGATTAAACAATTTTTAAAACAGAACGATGAAACAAAACATATATTCATAAACGATTTTCTAAGTCGTGAGACAATGTTTTTGTTTAATCACGCAAAAACCCTTAAAAAAGTTGGGTTTCGCTCCGTTTATGCTGTTGGAGGAAAAGTCTTTGCAAAGAGAACTGAACTATCGAAACCTAGGGTAATTTGGTGTGAAGAAGATGTTAACAAATTGTTACTAGAAGCAACAACACAAAAGGCTCGTCGAACAAGATACCAAAATGAGGTCAATGATGCTGAAGAAAATGATGATGAATATGTGTCGTCATAATTATAATATTTATATACATATTTTTGAGATATTTATTTTTATTTTTCATTTATGTTGAAGTCATACTATTCTGACTTTTCATTATTTAAAAATTATTTACAAAATATTAATAATAATCAATTAAACATAATGTCTATTAATATGCGTAGCTTAGCATCTGTTAATAAATTCAATAAATTCAAAACATTAATTTCAAGTTTACCCAAACTACCTAGTGTTATATCGGTCCAGGAAACTTGGATTAAACAAGAAATATCACAAATGTATTTTATACCCGGTTATATAGCAATACATTGTTGTAGAGTGGATGGTTATGGGGGTACGACTGTTTTTGTTAGGAACGATATAGAGTTTGATATTGTTAGATGTGAGAGTAGCCATTTTATTGATTATATACAAATAACTCTACTTGGTGTAAAATTTTGTGGAAAACCAATAAGATTAATTTCATTTTATAGATCTCAAAAGTGTTCGATTGCTTCATTTGTGACTTTTATTGAAGACATGTTTAATAATTGTGGAAGAGATCCATGCATATTCGTTGGGGACGCCAACGTAGATTTATTGGATCCACAAGTTTCAAATATGTTGCTAAATATTTTAGCCACTTATAGCTATGAAAACTGTCATACCCTAATAACGCGACCAATAAGTGGTACATCTCTTGATCATGCCTACATAAATTTTCATGGAATTTCTGCGGTTGTTTCTACTGAGTGTTGTTTATCTGATCACAACATTGTGAATTTATCTGTTCAAACTGCTGTGGAGGACAGGATAGTTGGTATCGAACATTCTTCATTTATAGATCAGCAAGAGCTAGTCCGCCAGATTGAAAGAGAGTTGCCACTGCTGAATATAACTGGTGATCCTTCAGTTGACATGTGTTCTTTGGTTAGTCTAATTCAACAATGTACGGGTAATTCCACAGTTACTAAGACCTACACTCGATCAAGAAAATATAATATTGCTCCTTGGATAAACTGTAACTTAAGAAATTTGATTAATTATAAAGAAAAACTACTAAAGTCCAGAAGGAAAAATAGAGGCAACTACTTAATAGAAAAACAACTGAAAATGATAAGTAGAGTAATAAAATTTGCTTGTAGTGAATCTCGAAATAACTACTACATGACTAATCTGCAAAATCTCCGATCTGAGCCAAGCAAAAGTTGGAAATTTTTAAATGAGACTTTAGGTAGGTCTAATGGGGATAAGTCAATAAAAGTGAGAAATCATAATGGCAATTTGATAACCGATGATATCGAAAAAGCAGACGTCTTCAATCAGTATTTCGAAAATTCCGTGGAGGATTTGAAATCTTCAATAGAATCGCATGATATTGATCATTGGAACTCAATGAGAACTATAAATACTTTTAATTCTAGACTAGACCTTAATCCTACAACTGTAGTAGAGGTTCAAGAAATCATATCCCAATTGTCTGCACGGAAAAGTTCAGGATATGATCATATTTCTCCTAAAACCGTTTTGCAATGTCGCAATTCTCTGGCTCCATATCTTGTGAAAATTTTCAACAACATGTTACAAACAGGCACGTATCCTGAAGTTTTGAAAGTACATAAGGTTGTTCCTGTACCTAAAGCACCGAATGTTACAACTGTGGAAAACTACAGACCGATTGCTATATTGCCAGTTTTTAATAAAATTTTTGAAACAATAATTTCAAAACAAATCTCTGGCTATCTGAATGATAATAATATTCTCAGTGAATATCAATATGGATTTAGGAAGGGCTGTGGCACTGAGGAAGCTGCTGTCAATGTTATTACAGCCATTTGCAATGGTTTAGATGAGGGTTCAAAGGGTGTGGGTGCTATTTTTTATGACCTTTCCAAGGCGTTTGACCTTGTAGATCACACAATTTTATTGGATAAGCTACACTGTTATGGGATTAGTGGTAATACTCTTAAGCTTATGAAGTCCTATTTAGAAAACAGGAAGCAGTTTGTTCAGATAAAGAAACAAAAGAGTTCTGAGACGTGGGTAAAATATGGCGTACCGCAAGGCAGTGTCCTTGGACCGCTACTTTTTAAAGTCTACATTAATGACATTACAAATTTGGGTTTGAATGGAAAGATGTTTTTATATGCTGATGACATGTGTCTTATTTACCCTTATAAGCATGAAACAACTGCTAAAATTCATATGGAACGTGATGCTGCTTTCATTAACGAGTATGTAAAGATTAACAAGTTATTCTTAAATGCCAACAAAACAAAATTAATACGGTTTAAGCCTCATTGTGATCATCAAAGCAGCTTTAGTATAAATGTAAATGGCACTGTAATTGTTGAAGAATTTTGTATAAAGTACTTGGGTTTGCAAATACAAAGCAATCTTTCTTGGGATAATCACATTGAGTTTGTGAAGAAAAAAGTATCTGCAGCTTTAGGTCTTCTTTACAAATTTAAAAATTATTTTAATACTGAAACGAAGTATCTGATCTACCAATCATTGATTCATAGCCACTTAAGTTATTTGACATTACTCTATGGTTATAAAAAAAGTGTGGAATTTAAGGCGTTGTCTAGATTGCAAAATAAGGCGTTAAAATGTGTAGCCAATCTTCCTATCACGTACCCAACTATCCAACTGTACAATAGTGTATTTCCTTCGGTTTTACCGTTGTATGGAATTTTTATTATGCAGATTCTACTGTATGTATTTAAATGTGTTCGTAATATTGGACACCATACTATTCAATTTGTCGTTAATCAAAATCATGTTAATACCAGAAATAATAGTAACTTAAGGGTAGCGAGGTGTAGACTTGAACTTACTAAGCAAAAAGTTTCATACATAGGTGCTTCTGAGTTTAATAAGTTACCAGCTGAATTGAGAAATATTATACCAATTTCTGAATTTAAAAATCAAATAAAAAAGTTTCTTCTTGATAGATTAGATGAAATTTTAAACTGAAGTTAAATCATTTCATTAAATATAAAAATTTTGATGTTATATAACTAGATTGTTATTTATTTGCCAACATTTGCCTCTATAATGTCTCTATGACGCTGAGGCTTTAATATATATGATTAAATGAATATTCTAGTTCTAAGTTTATATCATTGTTAGACTTAAGAACTGAATTTTATAAATAAATAAATAAAATAAAAAAAAAAAAAAAAAAAGCATGACAGCTTTGAGCACTGAAATTCTGGATTTGATTCCCCGGGTGAACAACATCAAATACTTTTAGCGAAGGCAAATATTACATTCGTATTGCATTACATTCCCTAAGTATTTTCAGACATGTATAACTTTCCCACAAGGATGTAGTTGGACACAACATTCGGAGGCGGTGACTAAAGACGGTTCCATATCATTGAGCTTAATATAGAACCGGGCTACAATCATTGATATAATTGATATGAAACCTTCTCTTGCCCCTTCAGGAATGTTAATGGGAAATAGTTTATTTCTGATAGTGTTAGCTTGTAGTTGGAGTAGATGTACTTCCTCCCTATCTTCCTTGTAGGAAGGGTATATTTTTAAAAAGAATATTATACATGCAATATTTAAATGTACATATGAATGTAAGCAAGGAAATAAAAAAGAACAAAATAGCATCTCCAGCATGTATACACTAGTCATGATTCAATCACAAGTTTTCCGAACTTAAGAAAATACATGTTGAGGGCTTGGAACTATTAGCGGGGAAAGAAGACCCTGTTGAGCTTCACCTTCTTCATAATAGATGTCACATTGACGGAAATCTTGTGTCAAAATAGATCGTCCTGATTCTATCTGACAAAAAAAACTTTAAATGGCACAGAAAATTATTTTTCTTACACGAGGCCCTTCAAAATATAACGCCTTCTTACGCTTAAACTTAATTATGATAACATTACAAATGTATGCATGTAGAACACACTGCTGTAGTTATTTTGAATATTATTAATAAATGGCTGTTTGAAGTCAAGACCTACAAAGCCATTGGGCAAAATAAGGTTGAGTACAATAACAAAAAAGAGAACATGTCTTCAAATGAAGAAAAATGGAAAGTAAGTTATTTTGTACATGTAATGGTGTCAATGCTTGTCGTGATCATGTACTACCTATGCACATATGTATGTTTGAGCCATCATAACAATATCAACAAGTACATATAAAGACAATAAACAAATTCTTTTAATATTTGTCTTAAATTCGATGCTTTATTTAATACAAAAATATTGCCTTTTTACGCCCTCTGACCATGACCACTCTTTAAAAAGAAATTCAAAACTTGAACTTTACACTTTATGGCATTATCATCGAAAGGAGTAGCCGCCTGGTGTTCTTCAATTCATTTCAAGTTGATTTCATTTTGCTTTGCTGTCAAACGTTAAATGAATTGCATTTTAAAGAGTTGCTGCTCTGTTCTGTTCCATAATCTTGTCACTGCAGTTTTTGTCCTTAATTTAATTATATGCTGCATATAAAGTACTTAAAGCTCAACACCAGAGTTGAGCCATTGCGGAGGCAGGAGCAGCAACAACGGCAAAACTCTATCCAACTGATGGATATATGAAGCAAAAAAGTCTGCCCTTGTCATCTCTGGCTCTTCGTTAGCATCCTCTTCAGCTTCCTTTTCTTTTAAGCTTGAGTTGAGGATTTTCTTTCTTTGAACTCATTGTCCTTATAGCCCACTAATAGCAACAACATCAACAGCTACACTCAAGGCGAATGGCTAAAAGACAGACAGTACAACTGTCAGTCACTGCTCGTTCTTAAATGTCGCTTGTTGAGGAAAATGTATTTTAAATATTTAATTAAAGACCGTAAAGATTGAAACAAGTGGATGGCATGACATAAAAGACAGCATAAACAGTACCAGAAAAACGACAAGCAGCAAGAGAAGAAAGAAGCTATGCATTGCAGGGGCAGATGATAAAACACACAAAAAAAACTTTACCTTGACATATATCTCATCTCATCGATTTGTGTCAATTACTTGTTGCCTAAAATGACAAAGAAATTGAACAAGAAACGAGAGAAAAACTTTGTCCTTTTTGTTGAGCACAACGAACAAGGCAGAGGTCCAGCAAAGGGCACGCCAACATACAAACAGCACACTGTATAGAAAACACAGGCATATCAACATACATATCTACCAACAAACTACCAACCATCCAGGCAGCATTCGAGATGAATCGACCTGCTTAACTACTTTTACTAACTGCAATGTTTTAATGGAAACAGTTTTTTTGTTGTTTTTGTGAAGAGCATTACGTTCGAGGCTGTTTGCTTTCCTTTATTTATGCTGTTCTTGTGTAACGTAATTAAAAACTTTAGACTTGTAACACGAGAGAGGAAAAAACACAAAAAATAAACTACAAATAGGTTCTCTTTTTGCGGGGAATACCACGTCGGCTCAAGGCTAGCCGCCATTGAAGTGTGGATTTCATTGGTACTTAATAATCAATCATTGTCAATAGTTGGCAAAATTTTTGAAAGCAATGTAATTGCACATATCTACAGAGCAATAAATGTATTATTTATGTATTACATGTTCGTTTTCTTTTAATGAGAAAATATTTGCAAAAACTAATGGCGTTTTTTAAGAATATTCCATGTTTAAGAGTAAGTAGGAGCTTAATTTGGATTCAAAAGAGGTTATTTTTATAGAGAGAAATATGAAAAACTGTTAGTGTTCTGTAAACAAATATTTCGCCTATTTCAGTGATATGGGATCTTCTCCAGGTCGACTCAAGTCTCAGAAAACTAAGGATCCGGTATGCCAAAAGTATTTCCTCACTAGACACAAATTAACAAAAATGGGGACGGACCATTTTGTAGCATTTCCAGGCTATTAATCCAAAATTTCGATATTAAAAAGCAATTCCCCTAAATGGCCCGATAGTGGATATCATTGAAATGGTATCATCTTTTTATTCGAAAGTCGACATTGTGAACGATATGTTCATGTTAAGAACATCAAAACGAACAAAGTTAGATTGCTACAATTTTGTTTACATACCTTCAATGCAAGACGGCATTACCGGAATGTGTATGATCTATATATATGGGGAACTAAAAAAGTTTCTGGCCTAACAATGAAAACGCGAATATTTATCTTAAAAAATAGTTTTATTGTCTTCTTAAGTAATCACGAGCATGATTAATACACTTTTCATTCACTCAAACCAATTGTTGAAGCACTCCGATTGAGACACCTCAAAAACATGTTTTTTAACGCTTTTACAGCATCCTCTGGCGATTGCTGTTTTTTCGGGCTCATACGCATAGTTCCATTATTCGTCACCTGGAACGATCGTATTTTTTAGAAATTTCTTCCACCGATCCTTCCACACGGGCTCCAACGAGAAACCCCCCATTTTGCCGCCAAGTGTTCATGCAATATCAAATGGTAGTTGGTGGAATAAATATATAATAATAATATAACATGTAGTTCTTGCATTATCCGTTCACGCACGGCTTAATTATACCCTCAGCATATATGTTAACGAGGGTATATACACTTTCATATGGGCAAAATTTGCCTCATTCGTCCAAACATACTTGGGGTCTAACAAGTATGTTTGGACGAAATGTGTTTCAGACAATTTGGAGTTTATTTAGCCATATCCGCCCGTCTGTCTGTCTGGAGCGCACCATAACTCTCGAACGGATCAACCGATTCGGTCCAAAATTTGGCTTTCGTAATATTTTCTCCTTCCGGTACCTCCCCACAAAAGTTCGAAAATAACCGATTTGGTCCATACTTTGCACATCGTGAAATATCTACCAGACTTAGATGAGGTTCCAATATGGACTCAATCGGTCCTCTCCTTCGGGTACCTCCTACAAAATTTCGGAAAAGTTCGGTTTAGGACCTGTTCCCGAATCGCTTTGATTTTTGTTATAGCAACTTGTATTCACTGCCCCATATAACGGTATCAGTTTCATAAGGAGCAAGTCCATACTTCCTAAGAAAATAGCCTGAAAGGTACAAAAAAAGCCCTGTGACACCGCTTGTAGTGGTTGGAGCGCAAGATAACTCTCAAACGGATCTGCCGATTCGGTCCACAATTTGGTCTTCGTAATATTTGTGCAAACATAGTTTAAGTTCGAAGATAAGCCATATCGGTCCCCTGTGACCGATTTGGTCCATACTTTACACATCCTAAAATATCTACAAGATATAGATCAGGTTCGAATATGGACTATATTTATCCACTCCTTCGGGTACCTTCCACACAAAAATTTGGATAAATTCACTTTAAGACCCAATCTCGAATCACTTTGATTTTTGTTGAAGCAACTTGCATTCGCTTCCTCAATTACGGCAGTAAAAGTTTTTTCAGGGGCAAGTCCATACTTCTTGAGAAAACAGGCCGAAAGTTGTAAAAATCTCCTATGGCACCCTATGTAGTGGCTGGGGAGCTCGAACCGAATACTGCGTTCGTCCACACATTGGATATTGTAATATTTCTTCGAATATTAGATGAAATCCGAAGGTGGTGCTTATAGGTCCACTCTTTCCGGTACATCCCCCACAAAAGTTCGAAAATATTCGCTAAAATGGTACGCCCGATTTCTCATAGACGTAGCGACCGATTTGGTCCAAACTTTGGATCTCTAAATATTATCGAAACTTAGTTTATGTTAAAATTTGGGCCATAGCTGTCAAATCCCTGTGGTACCACCCACACAAATGTTCAACATTTTTGTGTAGTTCGAGGATTCTTTGGACATTTTTACCGAAGGTTTTCCTATTCCTATATTATCATTTTCGTAGGCTAGTGTGATAAAAAAGCCCTATCTATCGATATCCCCGCAAATTTTTGGGCTTTAATCCTATCCATACTTTTGTCGGTGCATACGCCCTAAATTTTGAATACATAAGTTTTTTTTGGGAAAAAAGTATATCAATCCACACAGGCTGAGGGTATATCTCTGTCGGCAAAGCCGACTGATACTTTTTTACTTTTTTTTCTGACACAACGGCCGTTTTGGACTACCCTTAAGATCTTCGTTTTTAGCGAGTGTCGGCCACGATTGATTCGCTAAAACCTTCTTCATAGAGCTATAGGATGGTCCTTTATTGACATATAAATATTTAATATGATCAATGCACTCCTGCCGTGATTATCCACGAAGAAAGTTGTGAAAAAAAACTTTCCTAAAAAATGTAAAAACAGTGAATGAAAGACTTGCTGCAATTCGAATAAAAGCTAAATTCTTCAACATCAGCTTTATTTGCGCTCATGCTCCCACTGAAGAAAAGGACGAACAGACCAAAGATATATTTTACGAGTGCTTAGAAGAAACATATGACCGTTGCCCTGCCCATGACATTAAAATCATTCTAGGCGATTTTAATGCCAAAATTGGAAAGGAGAATATCTTTGGCCCAACAGTCGGGAAATTCAGTCTCCACAGTGAAACATCTGACAATGGTATGAGGCTGATAGACTTGGCAGCTGCAAAAAACATGGTAGTTAGCAGTACCAGATTTAATCATCTCCATATTCATAAGGGCACCTGGCTGTCTCCAGATCAAAGAACAAGTAATCAAATTGATCATGTTGTGATAGATGGAAGACATTCATCGAGCGTGTTGGATGTACGATCGTTCCGAGGCGCAAACATTGATTCGGACCATATTGCCCACTCCATGCAAACAGCCGCAAAATCCATACTTGGATTCCAGAGACCTCCACAAAGGAATTCATGGTATGACCAGGAGTGCCGTGCTGCTACCGAAGAGAAAAATGCGGCATATAGAGCTACTTTACAATCAGTAGCAACGCGTAGCGCACGAGAGAGATATCGGGAGAAAAGGAGAGAAGAGAAACGTCTTTTCCGCAAGAAAAAGAGAGAAATGGAAAAGCGGGAGTGTGAAAAAATCGAGATGTACAGGAGCCAGAATGAAGTCCGAAAATTCTACCAAAGAGTGAAGCATCAAACAGATGGCTTTGGTACAGGCACATCCTCCTGTAGAGACCAGCAAGGTAATCTGGTAACAGATACAGATAGCGTGCTCAGGATATGGAAGGAACATTTCTCCAATCTGCTGGTATCCAATAGTAGCGAAGACGATGATACCACAGATCCAATTCCAGAAGATGGTATAGAATGTATACCGCCCGGCCAAGATGAGGTAAAAACAGCAATCAACCGGCTGAAGAATAATAAAGCAGCAGGAGCCGATGGCTTACCAGCCGAGCTGTTTAAAACCGGAGGCGACGCGCTGATAAGGTGTATGCATCAGCTACTTAGCACCATCTGGCAGGAAGAACGCGCACCCGACGATTGGAACCTGAGTATCCTATGTCCCGTCCACAAGAAAGGAGATAAGACTGTATGCTCAAACTATAGGGGCATAAGTCTTCTCCCTATTGCCCATAAGATAGTGTCAGGGATATTGTGCGAACGACTAAAGCCAATGGTCAACGAAATAATTGGACCATACCAATGTGGCTTTAGACCTGGCAAGTCCACCATTGACCAGATATTTACCCTGCGGCAAATCCTAGAGAAGACCCAAGAGATGCAGATCGACGCGCTGATAAGGTGTATGCATCAGCTACTTAGCACCATCTGGCAGGAAGAACGCGCACCCGACGATTGGAACCTGAGTATCCTATGTCCCGTCCACAAGAAAGGAGATAAGACTGTATGCTCAAACTATAGGGTCATAAGTCTTCTCCCTATTGCCCATAAGATAGTGTCAGGGATATTGTGCGAACGACTAAAGCCAATGGTCAACGAAATAATTGGACCATACCAATGTGGCTTTAGACCTGGCAAGTCCACCATTGACCAGATATTTACCCTGCGGCAAATCCTAGAGAAGACCCAAGAGATGCAGATCGACGCGCTGATAAGGTGTATGCATCAGCTACTTAGCACCATCTGGCAGGAAGAACGCGCACCCGACGATTGGAACCTGAGTATCCTATGTCCCGTCCACAAGAAAGGAGATAAGACTGTATGCTCAAACTATAGGGGCATAAGTCTTCTCCCTATTGCCCATAAGATAGTGTCAGGGATATTGTGCGAACGACTAAAGCCAATGGTCAACGAAATAATTGGACCATACCAATGTGGCTTTAGACCTGGCAAGTCCACCATTGACCAGATATTTACCCTGCGGCAAATTCTAGAGAAGACCCAAGAGATGCAGATCGACACATTTCATCTTTTTGTCGATTACAAAGCAGCATTCGACAGTCCCCTCCGATCAAAGGTATTCCACGCAATGTCTGAATTTGGTATCCCCGCAAAGCTCATCCGGCTTTGTAAGATAACATTAACTGATACTAGGTCCTCAGTTAAAATTGGAAAGAACCTCTCCGAAGAATTTTGTACCAAAAGAGGTTTCAGACAAGGAGACAGCCTTTCGTGTGATATTTTCAACATTTTGCTGGAAAAGGTAATACGAGATGCAAATGTCAAAAGAAATGGCACAATTTACACCAATAGCCACATGTTACTTGCCTATGCTGATGACATAGACATCATGGGAGATCAGTAAAGGAAGTAACTGATACCTTTATGAAGGTCGAAGCAGAATCTGCGAAAGTGGGTCTGGCGGTAAACGGCGAAAAGACCAAATTGATGGTGTCGACGCGCAATGCGTCCATAGAGCTCGGACCAACCGTGGAAGTTGGTACCTACAATTTTGAGGTAGTTAAAGACTTCGTCTACCTCGGCACTGCCATAAACACAACAAACAACATCAGTTGTGAAATAAGAAGAAGAATTGTATTGGCCAACAGATGCTACTATGGTCTAAGTAAGCAATTTAAAAACAAAGCCACATCTCGTCAAACAAAAATAACACTATACAAAACGCTGATACTACCCGTGCTAATGTATGGCTCCGAAGCATGGGTACTTGCGCAAGCAGATAAGGCAGTGCTTGGTGTGTTTGAGAGGAAAATTCTTCGAAAGATCTACGGGCCGATTTGCGTTGACGGTGAATATCGACGTCGTATGAACCACGAGCTATATAAGCTATACAAAGAAATGAATATAGTTAAACGTATCGAGATGCAACGATTGCGTTGGCTAGGCCATATCATGAGAATGAGCGATGGTGAACCCAGTTTAGTTTTTGGTATAAGCGCCTTATAAAGATGCTTACAGATTCAATGGAATTTAACATTCAGACTGCATTTTTAATTCAATATTGTTATATATTTTAGAACAATTGGTTCTAAACGAGCGAAAAAGGTTTGTGCAAAATTGGAAAATTTGCTTTAATATTATTGACAAGCAACAGCTTTGTCACTAACAGGGGTCACCCTCACTTGTAAATTTCGCTAAATCGAAACTTTTTTATTTTGCTTATTTTAAAGTAGAAGTAGCAAAGAATATGTGGTAAAATTATCAAGTCGATCGGAACAATATAGCCTGAAATATGAGCTTTTTGTATGTATTGAAACTAAAAACGTGTTTTTCCCGAAATGACATTTTGACAACTATTGCTCGAAAACTAATGAAGCTATTGTTATACAATTTTGTATGGTTATCAAAGACATCAAAATCTAGCCCTTCATCGATCGATTTTATTTTTAAAATTTTTTTGGCGTCAGTTTTTTAAGCACCATGGTCCACCATTTTAGAAGAATCTAATATTTGTTAAAAAAAGATCGATGAAGGACTAGATCTTTATTTTATTAAGCACACAAAAATATGTATTACTAGCAAATGCCCGCTACTTCGTATGCGGAAAGGAAAAATATATATATAAACAATATTTAATACGGGAATGGTGAACACTGGGGATTCTGTTGTACTAAGACCGAATAGGTCCTTTAAACTTTCGGCATTCAAAATGGTCATGAAAATCCACGTTTTCGTATATCCCCATATAACGGCACCTCTCGACTTAGTGTATTTTAAAAGAAGAACAAATCTATATTGTCCAATTTTCTTTAAATTTGGACCTTGAATACTTAGAGGATATAAAAGTTTAATTTAAAAAATGTCCACTTCAATCCACGTTTATTATAAGAGATATTTTGAAGATATAGAGTATTTTGAAGATCTTCGTCACATTTTCCAACTGAAATTCGGAATTTGTGGCATGAAAGGTTAGGTTAGGTTTTTGGAGGCATTTCAATTTAGGCTTTTTTATTATCAGGGGGTAAATAACTTCTAGTTAACAAAATTGTCGCATTGGATCACGTTTTCAAATTAACATACCAAAGCGGTCAGAACAAAAACATTTTTGAAAAGATACTTCACGTTTGACTACTTAATTTCAGTACACTATTTAGAAACGCCTTGGCGTTAACATGAAATCAATGGAACAATATTCACACGGTGCTCTTGAAACAATTTTAAATGGAAGGTGCTTACACCTTGGAAGTTTTTGCGAATTCTGAAACTACAATGTTCATAGACGACAAAAATTAAAAAACAAAAAAAAAATCGCCGGAGCGCTTTTTAAATAAATCGCGATTTAAGTTGACATTTTTAGGGGTTGTTTAGGTTTACACGATTTTGCTAAGAAACCGCAAGTCCTATCAAAATAGGAGTAAAGAAAATATTGTAGCGATGAAAATTCTCTACAAGATCGGCCTTAATTGTATTTTCGTAGTTTTTACCATTTTTGAGATATAGAAGTTCAAATTGGGACTGTATCGCCCCCTTATAAAACAATGTCATGAAGGACGCGCCTTAACTAACTTTTGATGAAAACCGCTCACACAGGGGAAGATTTTGTGAATTCTGAAACAGCAATGTTCATAGATGAGTAAAATCTAAAAACAAGAAAAAATCGCTGTAGGGATTTTTAAATAAATCGCGGTCAAAATTCACATTTTTAGGTGTATTTTAAGTTTTCACGATTTTGCTTGGAAGCCGCAAGTCCAATCGAAATGGAGCTAAAGAAAATATTGTAGCTCTGAAAATTCTCTAGAGGATTGACGTTTATCATTTGTTCCCAGCCTGTACCATTTTTGAGATAAAGAAGCTCAGTTTACATTTTTAGGTTTTTTGTTAGGGTTTCGCGATTTTGCTTAGAATACGGTAAGTTTTATCGATATGGGACCTGAGTAAATCTTAAAGCTGTGAAAATTCTCTACAAGACTGGTTTAATTAACTTATCCTAAATTGTATAATTTTTTTAGATATATAAGTTTAAGTTGGGAATTTGCAGTCATGACATTGTTTTATAAGGGGGCGATACAGAATTGAATTGAATTTGAATTGTGCCAATTTGAATTTCTATATCTCAAAAATGGTAATACCGACGAGAATACCATAAAGGTCAATCTTGTAGAGAATTTTCATAGCTACAATATTTTCTAAAGTCCTATTTTGATAGGACTTGCGGTTTCTAAGCAAAATCGTGAAAACCTAAACAACCCCTAAAAATGTCAACTTAAATCGCGATTTATTTAAAAAGCGCTCCGGTGATTTTTTTGTTTTTCGATTTTTCTCATCTATGAACATTCTAGTTTCAGAATCCGCAAAATCTTCCCAGGTGTAAGCACCTTCCATTTAAAATTGTTTCAAGAGCACCGTGTTCAGTAAAATTTTTCAAACTCAGAACTTTGTCTCTAATTTTATTTTTCCATTTCGTATTTTTTGTACAAATAGCATATTTCCAAATTATATAATCCCAACTTTGTTCCTACACCCAACACCAAATTTAGTAACTTTACTGTTTACACAATACCAAAATGGTTTTGGTACCAACATGTTACCCAACTTTTCGTACACATAGGACGAATTTCCAAAATGTACTTTCATACCTCAGCTCTATCCGTTCACCTAAACCCAATTTATAGCCAATGTAGTTCTATTTAGCACTTTTCTATAATTACGAATTTCCAAAACTACCTCAATCCTGCACTCCAACAGTAATCTGTTTTCGCAAATACAAATTGAACATCGTGCATATTAGTACGATTTTCTAAAGCTACCTCCATATCTCAATTCAATATTCCTACAGTAATCTTAATTCCAAATTTCAGGATTCCAGCTCTTCAAATCCAAATCCAAATCATACTAAACTCACTACCATTTAGGACTTTTCGACCTTTGGTACTTCTTTCTTACTTCATCAGTGACCCCCATTCCAAGTTTCAGGATTCCGGCCCTATTCGTTAACCCATATCCACTATATTTAGTACTTTTCGTATACTTTTAATTCGAATTTCCAAAAACCTTTCTTTTTCCTCTCCATCAGTGATCTTTATTCCAAATTTCAGGATTCCAGCTCTATTCGTTCACCCAAACCCAAATTGTACTAAATTTAGTACCATTTATTACTTTTCGTACACTTATAGTTCGAATTCCAAAAACTTTCATTTTTACTCTTCATCAGTGATCCTTATTCCAAATTTCAGGATTCCAGCTCTATTCGTTCACCCAAATCCAAATTGTACTAAATTTAGTACGTTTCGTGCACTTATAGTTCGAATTTCTAAAAACCTTTCTTTGTTACTCTCCATCAGTGACCCTCATTACAAATTTCAGTTCCAGCTCAATCCGTTCACCCAAATCAAAATTTTACTAAATTTAGTACCATTTAGCACTTTTCGTACCCTTATAGTTCGAATTTCCAAAAACCTTTCATTGTTACTCTCCATCAGTGACCTTAATTCCAAATTTCAGGATTCCAGCTCTATTCGTTCACCCAAACCCAAATTGTACTAAATTTAGTACCATTTATTACATTTCGTACACTTATATTTCGAATTCTAAAAACTTTCATTTTTACTCTCCATCAGTGACCCTCATTAAAAATTTCAGGATTCCAGCTCAATCCGTTCACCCAAATCCAAATTGTACTAAATTAAGTACCATTTAGTTCTTTTCGTACCCTTATAAAACCTTTACAAAAACCTTTCATTGTTACTCTTCATCAGTGACCCTCATTCCAAATGTCTGTATTCCAGCTCAATCCGTTCACACAAATCAAAATTGTACTAAATTTAGTACCATTTAGTACAATTCGTGCACTTATAGTTCGAATTTCTAAAAAGCTTTCTTTGTTATTCTCCACAATTGACCCTAATTTCAAATTTCAGGATTCCAGCTCTATCCGTTCACACAAATCCAAATTGTACTACATTTAGTACCATTTAGTACTTTCGTACCCTTGTAGTTCGAATTTCCAAAAACCCTTTGGTACATCTTTCTAACTCTCCATCAGTTACCCTCATTCTAAATTTCAGAATTCTAGCTCTTCCCGTTTGCCTAATACAAAGTGTACCATATTTAGTACCTTTTAGTACTTTTCGTACACTTCTGGGTCGAATTTTCAAAAACCCTGCCTTATCTCACCCCTACACACCAACAGCAACCTTCACCCAAAATTTCAACTTTCTAGCTTCAGCAGTTTCGTCTGGGCGCTGATGAATCAGTCAGCCAGTCAGTGAATACCTCACCTCACTGCTCTTTTATATATATAGATAGATTTAGTACCATTTAGCACTTTTCGTACACATAAGTACGAATTTCCAAAACTACCTCCATCCTACACTCCACCAGGGATTCCAGCTCAATCCGTTCACCCAAAATCCAAATTGTACTAAATTCAGTACCATTTAGTAATTGTCGTACACAAAAGTACGATTTTCCAAAACCACCTTCATTTCTCAATCCTACCCTTTAAAAGTAATCTTAATTCCAAATTTCAGGATTCCAGCTCTATCCGTTCACCCAAATATAATTTGTACTAAATTTAGTATCATTTGGTACTTTTCGTACACATTAGTACGATTTTCCAAAACCATTTAATTACATCAACTCCACTTCCCAACCTTGATTTCCATACCAAATTCCATGATTCTAGCTATATCCGTTCAAAATATGCAATTAGTACTAAATTTTGTAAATTTTAGTACTTTTCGTACACTTAGAGGTCGAATTTCCAAAAACCCTTTGGTACATCTTTCTAGATCTCCATCAGTTACCCTCATTCCAAATTTCAGAATTCTAGCTCTTACCGTTTGCCTAATACAAAGGGTACCATATTTAGTACCTTTTAGTACTTTTCGTACACTTCTAGGTCGAATTTCCAAAAACCCAGCCTTATCTCACCCCTACACACCAACAGCAACCTTCACCCAAAATTTCAACTTTCTAGCTTCAGCGGTTTCGTCTGGGCGCTGATGAATCAGTCAGTCAATCAGTCAGTCAGTCAGTCACTCACCTCACTACTCTTTTATATATATAGATTTAGTTTTCGAGCCATTTGTCACAAAGCCACATCATATTTTTCAACAAGAACAAAAATCTACCAAAAAAGTTTGGTAATTTTCTTGGAAACAAATTCATGAAAAATATCCTTTTTGGGCTTTACAAGTGGGGTCACCCCTCAACATACATACCATTCTTAAGTTGTATGTCTTTGGACCCAAGAAGTACTTCCGTCAGGTATACCTAGCCATATATTATTTTCCTCTCTCTTAGATGCCCCTAGAAGTAAACCATCGGAAAGCAAACCAATCTAAAAACAGACCCTAGTGCTTCCAAAACTCCTAAAATTAATGCAAAATACAGAATTCGTATATTTCTTCTGGGTCATGGATATTAATGTTGACTCACTAAATTTTCAGCAGGAAATTCGTATTCCGACGTTCTTTAAGTTGATAATATATAAAGTTATTGCTACAATAAAACCCTTCAGGTCAATTTGACACATGAATATAGAAGAGTTAAGACAGAAACAAAAACTTTGTACACTTTTCAGATTGAGATGACAGGTATTTTGAGGATTTTTTTTTTACTTAATTAGCTATAATTAGGCATTTAAGGTTCCCAACTGTCCAGAAACTTCCCCAACAAAAATTGTGGACATATGTCCAGGTTTTGGTGTAGCCCCCATATAATGGTGCCATCCGATTTCAGGTATTTTATGTTTTTATCTACATTTTCCGCCTACATTGGTTGTAATTTGTTTATGGGGTTCTCAGTGGTCAAAAAAATCTACTTACTAAAAAATTAAAAATAAAAAAAAATATTTAAAAAATTAAACTACAGTGTTTTATTTATAAATGCACTTAAAACTAGGCAAATGATTTTTCACTTAGCCTTAATAAGTATATTTTTCTTAATTACGGGATCTCTCAATAAAACGCTTTAATGATAAAATTAAATAACAATAAACGGCAAGCGTTTAATTTGAGAGATCCCATCATGAAAAAGAGAACAATTATTTTATTAGTGCACTTATAAATAAAACACTATAATATAATTTGTTATTAACTTAAAGGCTTCATTTTAATACATTGCTTGGTTAATGTGGCATAATTTACCAGTGAAAACCATCTGAAGCTTTAAACTTAAATGAAATGTTTTATAATATTCCATTCAACTTATCTACTGAGTGGTAAAAACTATTTTTGAAGGGTTTAGAATAAGCAAAAGAACAAGAGTGCAGCGACCACAAAAAAGTAGTACCGAAATGCATTATATGAACTGAAGAAACTTGAGGCGACCAAAGTTATGAGGGGAGGCTGGGGGGACATTAAACGTTCATAGCGTGAGTTGTTTGTTGCCTGCTACAAATGTGTGGTAATGCAAAGTTTTTAACAACACTTAAGTGAACTTTTATCCAAAACCTCAACCACATCATCCTTTTGCTTCCCCTTGTGCGCGCACTGTGCCTAACTTGCATATCACTGCCGCAGCAACGACAAATCCCACATATGAAACATAAAACTTGGTTTAGGATGCACGACGACGACGACGAGTGCGAATATTGAAATTAAAACAAGGTCACATTCGACTGTTGAACTAATGGGAAATAAACACTCGAAATGGCGTTATGCCATTACCACCGAAAGCCGTAGAGTGAAATAAATGTATGTGTGGGCTTGATTCAATATCAGCCGTCGAAACCCAGTTTCGGCAGGGGTAGATGTGAAATAGAAAACGAAATAAATTCTAAAAAACCTCAAACTGACTAAAACTCGTTCATCATTGGGATTTTGACTAATTTATGTGCAGGAATTCGTTAACGTGGATGCGTTTGTGTTTATGCAAAATTGCCCCCATTCAGGAAAAAGTTTGACACTGTTGTGCTCTGCGATGTGGTGGTATGGTCTCGCGCTCTCCCCACAATTGGCAAGAGTTGTCACTTTTAAGGTCGCTTCAAAGAACTGTTTGGAATAATGTTGCCGTTTTCACAGTTGTGCTGGTTGTTTTTTTGTGTTTTAGCAAATGTTGCATCGGCCGTGCTGCAACAAAAACAACAACGCGAACTCTCGTACTTGTACTTTGAAAAACTGTAACAAGGACAAGGGCATTTTCACTGAACAAAAATAAATGGCAAAAGATGAAAACAAAGGAATTGCACTCTCTCTCTCTCTCGCCACACGCTGCTGTCACATAGTACCTTTCTCAGTTGTTCAGAAAAATGAAAACGATGACAACATCAACTACTATTGCAACAAAAAAACAAAAAAAAGAAACAACGCCATCGTCATCAGCATCTACCGACAAAGAAAAGAAAATGACGACAACTTTTTGAAAAGCGTAAAATGCAATTTAGTACTTGTACACACCCAGCAATGTGCAAAAATATTTACAGCCTAAATCGGTTAAGTTTGTTAAAAAACAAAAAAACTTGAAAATAGTCCTCTTCCCGCCACGGTATACCGCACCGCAGCATTGTTTTTAACCTATGATGCTTGCTTGCCATCCACCAAGTTGTTCTTATTCTTAGTTGCCTGCTGTGGAAACAATGGTCGTCGTTTTTATGTAAAGGAACTACAACTTAACTGCATTTACAGTGGAACGCAAAATTGTAGTGAATTTAAATATTTAACTGAAACCAAATTAAATTTGGATGCGAGTTTAAAACAAATTATTACATACATACGTGTATTTACAGAGAATTTTTTCCTAGACGAAATCCTATGAATATGTTTTAACATTTTCTGAGGGGATTCACCACTGATGAAAATGTTGAACGTTCTGGTCTGGGATTGAACTACAAAACTTCTTTATGGAAAGCGGGTACCCGTACCGCTGCACTATGGTGGGAGAGTAATTGGACAAATCATCGACTGCAACGAATGCAATAGCAATTTGGACCAAAGATCACCTGTGTCAGAAACGTTTATAACTTTTTGCAAAGCCTTCCGAAAGAAAAAGAAAAAAACGAGCTGTACGGGAACCAGAATAAAATCCGGCAATTCTAAAAAAGAGATAAGAATCAAAGTGGAGGTTTGTGGAGACAAGCAAGGTAATTTGGTAACAAATATATGTATGTTGAGTGCTCAGGTCCCGGAAAGAATATTTGTCAAAACTGTTGGTATCCAATGCTAACGAAAAGGTACATTGAAAGAGAATCTGCTAAAGTGTGTCCGGCAGTAAACGGCGACAAGACTAATTTGATGGTATCGACGCGCAATGCGTCCACAGAACTCGAGCCAACTGTAGCAGCTGGTATTTACAACTTTGAGGTAGTTTAAGAATTAACATCAGCTGTAAAATAAGAAGAATAATATTGGCCAACTTTGGGCTAAGTAAGCAGTTAAAAACAAAGTCACCACAAGCCAAACTAAAATCATACATTATAAAAGACTGCTCTAAAGTATTGTTCCAAAGCATGGGTACATGCAAGTAGGCCTATTCTGTAACTTTTATCCATTGAAAAGCTGTTAAAATTTCTTTTGTTTTTGTAACAACTAAAAAACAAACAAATGAAACTGTTGTAAAACAAGTAAAAAAGTATCAGTCGGCTTTGCCGACAGAGATATACCCTCAGCCAATGTGAATTGAAACTTTCATCTTCGGACAGATCGAATGTACTTAAAATCTTTTCAGAATTTTGTGCCCTTTTTTGGACATTTGCACTTGCCGATGTGGATTAGGATTTAAGTTCAAATGTGTTGCGGAGGAGGTACTTGAATGAATGGACCGACATAGTATATTATGGAAGTCGATCTTATTTTGGGAGTCAAATTTTGAACAAAATCGGTTGATCAGTTCGAGAGTTATCGTGCTCTCCAACCACTACATATCGTCACCTTAAATGCCCGAAGACGTAACCCACAAAACCAAAACTTTACAGGAGAAGCAAAATGCGTTATAAAATTAAAAACTGTTTTATGGAATATTAATCTTATGAAGGCGAGTATATGGGATATTATCAATCATATACGAAGGGGAATTAGTAGTGAAACCAAAACAGCTGAAGTGCTTAGTTTTGAGATCCTCCATTACAACAAAATCTGCAATATTATTGCATTTTCCGAAATGCCAATTCTTGAATAGCATCGATGTTTTTGAAATTTTGCCAGATCATGTATTTTAGCTGTATGTATCAGATTACGTCAAAAAACGGATTTAGATTTTCATGTCGGTTACGTCTTCGGGCATTTATGGTGACGATATGGCGCCATAGAGGTTTTTTATACCTTTCGGGCTGTTTTCTCAAGAAGTATGTACTTGCGCCTGAAAAAACTTTTACAGTCGTAATGGATGCAGCGAATGCAAGTTGCTTCAACAAAAATCAAAATGATTCGACAGCAGGTCTTAAAGTGAACTTATCCGAAATTTTGTGTGGGAGGTACCCGAAGATGTGGACAAATGTAGTACATATTCCAACCTGATCTATATCTGGTGAATATATTAGGATGTGTAAAGTATGGACAGAATCGGTCACTATCTTCAAGAGTTATCGGGTGCACAATTTTTCCGAACATTTTTGAACTTTTGTGGGGGAGGTACCTGAAGGTGTAAACCGGTATGGCTTATCTTCGAACTTAAACTAAGCTTAGACAAAATATTGCAAATTTTGGACCGAATCGGCAGATCCCTTCGACAGTTATCTTGCGCTCCAACCACTACATACGGTGTCATAGGGTTTTTTTTTGCAACTTTTAGGCTGTTTTCTCAGTGAGTATGGACTTGCCTCAAATGAAATATGTACCATGGTATGGGGGGCAGTGAATACAAACTATTACAACAAAAATCAAAGCGATTCGAGAGGAGGTCCTAAACTGAACTTTTCCAAAATTTTGTGTGAGAGGTACCCTAAGGAGTGGACCGACTGAGTCCATATTGGAACCTCGTCTAAGGCTGATAGAAATTTCACGATGTGGAAAGTATGGACCAAATCGGTTATTCTCTTCATTCAAGAGTCATCGTGCGCACAAATTTTCCGAACATTTTCGAACTTTTGTGGGGGAGGTACCGGAAGGAGTGGACCGATATGGCCCATCTTCGAACTTAAACTAAGTGTGGGCAAAATATTGCGAAGTGCAAAAATTGGTTCGAATCGGTTGATCCGTTCGAGAGTTATCGTGCGCACCAGCCAGACAGACAGACGGACGGACATTGCTAAATCGACTCCAAATTGTCTGAAACGGATTTCGTCCAAACATACTTGGGGTCTAAAACCATTATTTCGATGAGGCACATTTTGCCCGTATGAAAGTGTATATACCCTCGTTAGCATAAATGCTGAGGGTATAATAAGTACACACAGAGAAGAGATATTGTTGGAACAATCATATTCTAAGAGCAAAATAGTGTATTTTAAAAATCTGAAAATATATATTGTTGTTTCAGCCATATATTTTTATTAGCAAACATGATGACACAAAATATATTGTTGCGCCAACAATACATATTTTAAGAATTTTAAAATACACTATTTTGCTCTTAGAATATGATTGTTCCAACAATATTTTTTCTCTGCGTGTAATGAGTAAAGTTGTTAAAAAGTTACAGAATAGACTCTAAGGTCGTACTTGGTGATTTTGAGAGAAAGAGTATTCGAAAGATCTACGGGCTAAACTGGGTATACGGAGAATATCGATGTCGTATGAACCACGAGCTGTACCGGCTATACACCAGCATTGGCTTAGTTAAACATAACGAATTAAGACGACTACTAGGTGTCCATTCTCTGGTTGAAAAAATCTTTCGTCAAAATTTAAAAAATCGGGCTTATTTATGGAAATACAGCTTGTTGCATGTTTAAAACTGCCTAGTCCAAAGGGAACAACATTTCAGTAGAATTGAATTCCAGTTCTGGTTCTGAATTTATACCAAAACCTATTTACCTTCACTGACCCACAGTAACACAAAAACTCTTTGGAATTTTTTTTAAACCCCAAGAAGAAGAACAAAACTGTGTAACAAGTATGTGAAAGTACTGGCGAAATAAGCTTAAGGAAATTCAAGAAACAGAGACATGAAATGTATTGCACGCATGGAGAATGAGGACATTTGAGTTGTTGTCGCTTATGTTGCTCTGCTACAACATGTATTTGCATCATAGTTTTTCTTGGGTCTACCCATCCACAATTACACACATGTCCAATGAAACATAGCTCTGAGGCCCACACTTGCATGCGTATGTGTACCGATGTCTGTTTCTTTGTATGTTTATAACTTGGTTTACTTTTAATGTTGTTACAAATATGACAAAACATAGAAAAATATTTAATTTCAACTTGAGATGCTTGTTAATGCACATTTGTGTGTGTGTGTGTGAGATTCCTTGTATTTATATAAAAGAAAGAAGAGTCATAATAATACACGTGTGTTTGTGTGTGTGTGTCGTTATCATGTATAAGTATGGCAAACAAAAACAAATGAGTGAAAGCTTTTAAACTCTGTGTTTGCTAATGACAAATTCCAAGTTTATGCTCGAGTTGATGATGCCGTTCTTGCTTTGGCTTTTCTTCCTCCCCCTCTTCATAATTTATCACCGGAAATACAACACAACAGCAACAATAATATTGTATAATAACAATTACAACAACAACTACTATATTAAATGCCACAACATGTTCTCATAGGATCACATCTGTATGGGCGTGTGTGTGAGTGTGTCTAAAAACATGTAATTGCTTGACTCTATCTCCTCATGTTTTTAGAAAATTGTCATTTTCTTGTCCTCATCCTTTAACATCCGCAACGAAAAAAAATCAAAGACGAATGTGCGGTAAGCTGGGGACTGATGTCAGTGTCCACACTTATTATGTCATACGATCTGTTAATGGTTTATACAGACACACACACAGTGGCATGCATTACAACAAACTCTCATGCACAACACTTGTAGCGCCACAATAACTGCACACATTTATTTTATAGCAATTTTTCAACGCTTGATTTGTGGTCTCATTAAAAACGTGACAAAATGTTGGGTAGAAAATACTCAGATGGATTCTGTGCATCCTCTGCAACAACCTGTTCGTTTTGTTACGGTTCAGTTCACTTTTGCTGTTGTATTCTTCTGTGTCCGTCCTGTATTTCAGCGTCTCCAACTATATGGTTAAGTAAATGTAAATGGGTTTGTTTGAGCATGTATTTGTGAGTGCATGTAAATGTGTGTTTTCTAGCTAAATGTCAGGGTAAGCAAATGATTTGTTGCTTTGTTGGTAACTATTTCCACAAAAAAAAAAACAAAAAACCGGAAATTCTATTTTAAGCTTGATTCAATGGAAATAATTAAAGTGAAATCAATTTGAAGGAAACTGAAGAAGGTGAATGGGATCTAAATGAATTTTATTTCCAGCCACAGAAATGCAAGGTGATTGGTGCTAAATAAAAATATATATTCAATACACCTGAAAATAATTAAAACACAATTAAATATATAGTTATTGGGGTGTATTGACAAATTTTTGATTATGTAGGTTATCCACTTTAAGACGTAAATCTTCATTGTCGTCCCTTGTTTATATTCAAGTTGTTTTCTTTAATAAAAATGTCTTGTAAAACTATCTAACCTGTAGCTTTTCCCAACCCTGCTACCATTGCATATACCCAGCAAACCAATCGTAACGAAATCGGAATGAAATTGGGATGCTACGTCCGATGTCGGATTCGAAATCGCAACGACTTTTTAACGAAAGTTTTTATGAAGTTGTTGACAATATTTCGGAATGGAATGTCAGAGAGAAATCGGATCGATTTCGGTCTGATTTCGAAACGAAATCGGAAGAATATCCTTGGGAAATTCGGAAATGAAATACATTTTCGACATTCGCTCCGGGATCGGAACGAATTCGGTACAAAATCTAAACGATTTCCCCTCCGAAAAATCGTGAAGAAATCTGAACGATTTTGCTTCCGAAATTATTCAGACGCTTCGGACATTCGACATTTGCTTTGCTGGGTACATACTCGTACCTATGTATGTATTTACAGCTTTGACACACATATTGGTATAAATATGTATGTGTTCGTGTGTTGTGGCAAAAAATAAAGAGGTACACAGCATGACATTTTTTATTATATTACTTTAGGTTTTATAACGTTGTAAAGTTTAAACTTTGTTGATGAATTGTGGTTGGCAAACGGATTTATATGAACAATTCCACCATTACCACCAGAAGCTGGAGAACAGAACAGCAATTGCTGCACTACCAACATACAATCATACAGTCACACTGGTTGTTGTAGTTCTACCATGACAGTGAATAGTTGAATGACGATGAAAACTACAGCGACAACGACAATTGCAACAACATCACCGCAACACTACCGCCAACCAACCTGTATTGCCAGTGCCATTACTCTTGTATGGCATGCAATTTACAACTTGAAACTCATATAATGCACTTGATGTACTGCATATGTGTTTGATGATACATATGCGTCAGTGTGTGTGTGTGAGTGTGCATGTGAGGATTGCTGGCTTGCGATTGAAAAACTTTTGCCATTCTTATATAATGGAATGAATTGAGTAAGCAACGAGTGCCAGAAACAAGCAAAAACAAAAACCAAAGAATGCCATTGCAACATTGGATTGGAAGCGTAAAACTAAAAACAACGATAGCAGCAAAAACGACAAATCACAATCCCCATTACACACATACGCTTGCACAAACTAAGTGAACAACTAAAACTGCAAATCTGGATAAGAGATTTTAGAATTACAAATGTTGTTTTATGGCAGTTGCTGGCTTTCACGAATGTTGCTCTTATTTCAGGTGATTGCAGCGAGTCATTATGAATCTCAAGGTAGCTGATGTCGTTATTCGAATTGTGTAAGCAATTTAAAAACGAACGCGTAACGGCTTAATAAATGGAAAAGAAATGAAAACCAAAAAATAAAATGAGAGAATAATTTAAGATTTGTTAAAAGGAAAAGAGATTTATTTAAAGACGTCCATATAACAACTCATCAGATATAATGAAACGAACACATCGTATCTCAGCACTCCTTTCAATTCCCAATGCCATAATTAATCATATTTTTTTGTTTTTGTTTGAAACAGACTTTAATTAAAATGATTGAATGTATTGTCATGTGACGCTTTGTTTCTTCAATACCTCTTTCTTCCATTGCCTTACCTTACCTCTTAAAGAACGTAAGAGGAGCAGGAGGTGGTATATTTGTTTGTACAATTAATTACTTTGATATGTAAACAAATTGCATACAATCAACCATACCCTTAGAGATGGGGAGAGAGTAGAAACACCGTTTACCCCCACAGATGTTGTGTCCTGTCAAACAACCAGACAGTTACATTCACGCATCAAATTATTTGTTACGTACAATTACGCCGAAAGGACAAAGGAATGCTAAAAGCCAGTAGCTTCGGTTTGTTTTTGGCTTGCAAGCGGAGCAAAGAATACAAAAAAAACAACAGACAACAAATGGAACAAGGGTAAATAAGAAATCATAATGTACAGTGGGTAATCTGGACTATTTCAAATAACAGAATCCCAGGAAGCAATAAAGCCAATGTTCTAAAGATCGATTGATTTAACCCATATGTCAGCTTCTTTACAATGTTCTAAAGATCGATTGATTTAACCCATATGTCAGCTTCTTTACAATGCAAATAACAACAAATAAGAAGGACTATAGTCGGACGGGGCCGACCATGTGATACCCAACAGCACTATCCTGAGTGCTAGTTTTCCGATTATTTTTCATGATTGCGACATTTTAAGAATTCACTACAATTTATAAAGAACATAGGGACCGACGGACGAAAAAATCTAGATCGATGTATACTCTGGACCTATCAAGATCGGTATACATAAATGACAAATATTTCAAGCTATTACATTATTTTGATCAAAACCAAAAAGTTCTCCATCATCATAGCTAAATTTTGTATTATGCAAGGAAAATGTAGTTCTTTACACGTAAACCAAAAAATAAGGAATTTACTAATATATTAGGCAGTAGTTCCGTTATCTAACCTCTACATTATTGTAATTTGCATCGGTCTGTAGTGATTCATCTATGTATAAGCTATTTTGCCGGAATATGTCATCTAGAAATTAAACTTATAACGATAGGATAATTCTTCTTCCAAATGTAACTTACCTGGGGAACGTGTCTTGCAGGAATAAAATATATAAAAACAAGTAAGAAAGCGGTAAGTTCGGCCGGCCGAACCAAACGTGGATCTATATTGGCAACTTTTAGTGGATAACTTTTTTTGGTCATTAAGAACCTTAAATGATAAATTATAGCTAATTCGCAAATGTAGCTAAAAGCCTCAAAATACATTAAATGAAGAGGTACTGTTAAATGGGCGCTATACCAAAACTTGGACCTAGCTTGGCAATTTTTAGTAGAGAAACTTTGTGGTCATTGGGAACCTCAAATGTCAAATTTCAGCTAGTTCTGTCAGAAAATGTAGCTAAAAGCCTCGAAATACTTTAAACCGGGGGGAACCGTTATATGGGGGCTATACCAAAACGTGGACCTATCTTCACCATTTTTGGTGCAGAAGTTGTTTGATCTCTTGAAACTCCAAGTGCCAAAGTAGAGCCAATTTGGGAGGAAAATGTAGCTAAAATCATCAAAACACCTTATATCGGGAGGTACCGTTATATGGGACTTATACCAACACGTGGACCTATCTTGTCAATTGTTGTGGAGAAGTTTCTAGTCCATCAAGAACCTCAAATGTCAAATTTCAGCTAGTTTGCTCAAAAAATTTAGATAAAATTCTCAAAATACCTTAAGTCGGCTGGTACCGTTATATGGGGGCTATACCAAAACGTGGACCTATATAGCTCATCTTCGAACTTGATCGGCCAATGGAAAAAAATTAGCGTTCTATGTCAATTATCCTGATCAAGAATATATATCGACCTTTTTGTAGAAAATTAACTTATGTTGAAACTGAGGTATGGGGTACTGTAACTCGCGAACAGTTGTACTATACCATAACTTTTGAACGCATTTCGGTAAAATAAACTGTTTTAGCCCGATTCACCGATGGGTTTCTTTAAATAATAATTTGAGCGGAAGCTGTGGTCGTTTTAATGTAAAATAATAGAAAAAATTCGTTGAAGGAAACGAGTTTTTTGTGTTAATTTCCTATTAGTGGCTTTATAACACAATGTATAGTATAATGTTCAAAGAAGAAGTTAAAGAATACACTTCAGAGATGAAGTTTCTAATGTATGATTTTTTAATAAAATCACTGCATCAATCTCAAACAGATGCTGTGTTGTGTGTCACCATCACATTATGTTGCCATGCTTTTTGATATTCAGTATTTTGTTTTGTTGAGTTGGTCAGTGCCACAACGAGTTCATTGCTTTCATTGTTTCTTTGTTTTCAAAGCGCTACTCATATGAAGTTCATTGCTTCATGCTCACTCATATGTTGGGCGACAGTTTAGAGTTTCCAATTGAAAACTCAAATACTATTGTAATGAGTCAGAGTTCGGCCAATGGGAATGAAGAATATCCCAATAGTAAATTTCATTGAGTGAAATTCCAGAATATGAGTATGAATGAAAATATGAAATGCATGACAACATATGTAAAAATATCAAATACACACATACAAATATACCTAGTTGTAAAATAGATTTGTAAGAACTCTTTTCTGATTGGTTAACAGAAAAGAGTATTGAGTGATATCTAGATTTAAGAAATTTTGTTAGAATTAAGAATTTTATTATAAATACCGAAAGGAAAAATAAAGAAGTCAGACGTGTGCTGACATCCATCAAACTTGCTCTATCAGCAAGCCGACAACAAAAATAAACGGTGTTTGAAATACTTATTACAGCTGACATTTTGAAGACTGAAAAATTGGGTTTTTTGAATTTTCTAATCGGGACGCGCAACTGTACTCGTTTAAAAACTGATTATAAGATTGTAGTACTCGCGATTACGCATTTTTGATGCATAACTTGGGCGTGTAACCTTCAAAGGATCACGTCAATCTGCGCCCAAAGTCGAAATTTTTATGCGTAAATTTGTCTAAAAAAATTTACAAATGCCATTCGATTTCAGTGGAATCCCGCGTGAATTTAGTTTTTTTTACGTTCTGAATCTAACAAGCCTTTGCGCGTATACATCCATCCATTAGATCGGCGGATATGATACCCCTCAAATTTTGAAAATCTGCAAAAAATGTTTTTGAAAATATCGCGTGTCATTCCTACTCAGACAAATAGAGCAAAACGCCTATTTAAAATGTGCAAAAACAGATATTGAAAAACGTTCGCGAATCAGGAGATATAATAGATTTTTTCTAAAAACTGAGTGCGTGCTACATCCACTGTTCTTGATGGATCGCATTGAAATGACATAGGATGATGTTTGTTTTTGTGGTGATCATTGAAATCGGATGCGCATAAAATGCAAATGTACTTCGCGGAAATTATGGACATTTTACTGTTTTTTGCACCCTAACATGCAGCTGATGCTACATCGTGGTCGCCAAATGGAATTTCACAAAGTGTATATCAAATAAGAGGGATTGATTCGCTGTTTTGGAAAATCGGACGCGCATCTTGTGATTTCCACTATTACGCGGTTTCTATGCGTTTCAAGTTTTGTAATATTTACTTTTACTTTATTTTAATTTTATATCACAATTGGAAGTCCTTGTGATTTAATATAATGATCTAAAAATGTTCGCTAATAACAAAACTTCTCCACTATTGTGTTAAATTTTAACGAAATAGACAAAGAACTCAAACATTTTTTTCCAATAAAACCATAAAAATTTAAAATAAGAATAACATGATTTTTATTTTTCTTCATATCTTCTTCGTTTTTTTTTTTTGCAAATAATATGAATATTATAGCTCCTAGCTGCATGACTTAGGCATCATTTTACTTCTCACAGTGTATGGAAATTTTTTTAAATTTTTTTTGAAATGGAAAAGACAATTTTAGACATTTATCGTGATATACTTTATAGGGTGGCAAATGATTAGTTCGATGTGTTACAAACAGAAAAAAAACTTAATATACCATCCATACTGTGGGGGAGGTTATAACAAATGTAGCAATTTTCACACAAAAAGTTCTGGTCCATTTCACCTCCTAAATATTTTACGATCATCACCAATAACTAATGATGTCTTTCTGGTCGGCCTCGATACAAAATTTCGTGACGAACGTTCCACAACTGCCACCGGGAGTGTGATTAAAATTTTTAATAGCTTTATCTCGTCGAGATGTGAAAAATGGTATACTCACGAAGAATATTTCGGGGTGTTACATGAATTTTCAAAAATATAAACTTATAATACCCTCCTACATTGTGGTGTAAGGTATAATAAAAAAGGCAAAAAATAAGCTTTGTCTCAGAGTCTCACAGCATTTAATCAAAAATCAAAACCCTTCCAAGTTCCAAGAATACAGGCGGGCATCGATTATCAGAGGCCTAATTACGGCATTCGATTCGATCGAGTATTTGCTCGTGAATAAAAAAATCGAACCATGAAAACCTATGCGTTGTTCAAAGAACATTAAGAAGGTAGATGGTAAAAGATGCGTTTAGGCGCGAATAGGTTTTCATTGTTCAATTTTTCCATTCACGAGCAAATACTCGATAGATTCGAATGTCGTAATTGGGCCCAGAGCTCCGATTTACTCGCGAGTGAAAATTTGGGGGGAGGGGGTAAGTTTTTTGGGCAGAAGTTTCTTTAGGGTGGTGCCTTTATTAACCTGAAAAACTGATTATCCTTATATATATATTTTTCGTGTTCGGGAGAAAGTGATTTTTTCCTTTTTTTATTCGAGCTGATCTGATCGAAGAAGCACATTAAAAATTAAATTTGTTTAGTTGGATGTATATGAAACTTCTCTATATTTCGAATAACATCCATACCAATGATACAATTGCTTTGTTCCACCGTGCATTGTTATGGGATGACAGATACAAATTTATTTTATACACTTATCATTTGGAAGTCAAAGAGCAACTGAGCTTCACCAATCGTTCAGGTCAGCATTTTGCCATTTTGCCAATGATGGATACGTACATAAACATCCGCACTAGCAAATAAACAACAGCAACAATACATTGATCAACAATTGTAAAGATGTGGGGAGGACTTGGTCATCGTACGTTTGAACAATTTTTGTACCGAACTGTGTGCGTAACAAGCAAACAACAACAAGAACAATATATTCATGGAGCATTCTCCAGAGAATACCACCAACGCCACAACATGAACTCATCAAAGCAAGAACAAGCGTTGGAAGACCAACCAGCAAATCGACCAGGAACAGGCTTAAATGAATACAAGAGTCGTTGACACGCACACAATCACACACTGATGTACATATGTATGTGTATAAAAACGGCAAGGAAACGGACATAGAAGTCAAACAAAGAATCGTTAAGTTCAACCTCATTCTTGGCCAGAAAAGAAATGTTTCATTTTTGTGTGCATGGCTGGTTGTGGATAAATGTGTCCATGTCATTCATATTTGCCCATTACTCATAATGTATGGCCATATTGAGACCGACAATAAATACTCTTCATTTCATATTTAATTTATATGACAGTGGGTGTGTGCCTGTGTGGCTATGCGAAAAAAGAAGGTATTGGTGGCACCGCTTATTATGCTCTTCCAATGATCCTTGTGGGACAGGCTGGCTATAGTTGCCGGTAAATAAAATGAAGAAAGAGTCAGTCGCTTGTGCTTTTGTTTTTGTTGTCAGTGTTTTGTAATGTAAACCAATTTGCAACTCTTGCCTGATTGACTCGATTGTGGTTGAATGTTGCTGCTGTGGGTGTGGCTGTGGCTGTTGTTTTTGCTGACGATGTTTTAAAACAAACCAAACAATAAAGAAAGCAGTAACAGAACCGGCATAATGTTGCAACAATTGCATGCAACAGCAGCAGCAAGAAAATCGACAACTGCATCAACTTCATTTAATCAAAAACCCAGCAAAGGCAAATATTTAAATAAAAATTCTACTAACCAGTCAGTCATTCAGGCAGATAGCTATAAATAGAGAAGGATCCATTTGCAGACAGACAGACAGATATAATGACGAACAAACAGATGATAGAAGTTGAATTGCACAAAGCTACCCGTACATTGATAAATGCAATGTGGTTAAATTAAACATTTAAAACAATAGCCAGCATAGAACAATGCATTTGCCAACAACACGTCCGTACCCCACATCCTAAACGATGAACGAATATCCTTCATTACCTGTCCAAAGAACACAAATACATCAATAACCAGACTATGATGTAAACAAACATCAGACATGACATAACAACCAAACATAGTAGGATGTGCTCAGTGCAAGGGAATCCATGTGATCTGCGAAACAAGGTGTATGAACTAATATATATTTATATAAAAGACACAGTGGTATGAAAGGGACGTAATTGATGTAGTCATTGTGGACCTATTTTACCCTGCAACGTAGAGTAACTTACGAAGACTTTTGTATTTAACGCTGTCTTGAGCAACAAATTTTGCTGAAATGAGTTCAATGTGCTATTTTTCAGTTAACATGATTGCAATGACAAAAGTTTATAATGATTACTTAAATATTAAAAAAAAAAAAATAAAAATGAATTTTTTTTCAAAATCCATCTTTTCTCATGGGATTAAAAAACAAACATTTTTACATTTTTACACATTACAAATTAAAATTGCTTTGTCAAGCACAGATAAAACATCGAATAATCAACGGAGACTGAACAGAAAGTTTGAAGCAATTCGTAGAGGAACATAAAGGATCTCTTTACACCATTTTAATTAGAAAATTATTTGAACATGGATTTTTTATATGAAAAACATCACGAAATATTTATTTTCAAAAACGAGCTACTTAAGGTTTTTTGTTGTATGTTCTTTATAATTTTTATAAATTTTTCATAATTAATTCCATTTTCAAAAAATAATAAATAACCAACCACGCCTATGGTCATTACATGATGATTACTTTAGGCACTTTCTACACTTCCTATAAGACTAACAAACACTAAAACCTACTTATTCATATCCATTCTGCACTCGTAATCCTGTATATTGTTGTAAAATGGACCTTACTGGTCTCTGGTTTGATGAACAATATCTCGCCTGGTAGAATTTCAACAATTTTCCGATTTAAATGATTAAATAATTTGCATACCACTTGTAAATTGCGTAGCAAAATGTTTTACAACAATTATTGTACAAAACAGCACAATTGCACATCACCACCAGCCGTTTGTGAATTTCAGCAACAACACAAAGAGTCAGTAAGTTGTCGTCTGTTGGCAAGGGGAGGCTTATTCTTTTTTTGGGCTATCAACAGACTGCCACAACACAAAAGCCAGAAGAAAACGTAAGTAAAGCTGATGTTGTTGATTACAGCTAACAAAGTCATACCAAAATATTTATACACTGGACGAAAGAAGTAAATTGAAGGAATATTGTAATTGGCAAATGGAAATACCATTTAGCCATTAGAAAGAATGAAATTCCAGAAATTCCTTAATATGAATTCATTTTATGAAACATTATTTACACATTGTTTCATTTTTTTTAGAATAGATGAATTTTAATAAAATAGAAAAACAAGTAAGCTGAAAACATAAATTTGTTTAAGGAATAAAAGAAAATAAAAAGATAATTGATTAAAGTCGATGCAATATCTGGGCTTACAGTCGCTTTGAACCGCGTGTCTTAATATGCCACTTGTATAGATGTTTTACATGGCTAGTATATCAGGAAATGCTGCAAACAATACGCTTATAAGTCTATGGGTCCATATAAAAATATTTTAAAAAATCCACGTTGATTGGTATATGGGTCCATAGAAAAAATTATTTTAAAAATCCACATTGATTGGTTTATGGGTCCATGGAAAAAATTACTTAAAAATCCACGTTGATTGGTCTATGGGTTCATGGAAAAATTATTTTAAAAATCCACGTTTATTGGTCTAAGGGTCCATGGAGAAAATTATTTAAAAAATCCACTTTGATTGGTCTATGGGTCCATGGAGAAAATTATTCAGAAAATCCACGTTTATTAGTCTAAGGGTTCATGGAGAAAATTATTTAAAATATCCACGTTTATTGGTCTAAGGGTCCATGGAGAAAATTATTTAAAAAATCAACGTTTATTGGTCTAAGGGTCCATATAGAAAATTATTTAAAAATCTAAAATAAATATATAAAAAATCCACGTTTATTGATTTATGGGTCAACAAAAAAAATATTTAAAAAAATCCACGTTTATTGATCTATGGGTCCATGAAGAAATTATTTAAAATTTTCACGTTTATTGGTCTAAGGGTCCATGGAGAAAATTAATTAAAAAATCCACGTTTATTGATCTAAGGGTTCTTACTTACTTACTTAGTTGGCCCATTACAGAACATTTGTTCTATAGACCGAACTAAGAAAAGATCTCCATTCCTCTCTGTTTTTCGCTTGACTTTTTGGAATACCGCGCCTTTCCATTTCTTCATCCACTTGTTTGCTCCATCGAAGCTTAGGCCTGCCGATTCTGCGTGCACCGCCATGTGGCATGTATTCATACGCCTTTTTAGCGGGTTTATCATCGCTCATTCTCATGATATGGCCTAGCCAACGCAATCGTTGCATCTCGATACGTTTAACTATATGCATGTCTTTGTATAGCTTATATAGCTCGTGGTTCATACGACGTCGATATTCACCGTCAACGCAAATCGGCCCGTAGATCTTTCGAAGAATTTTCCTCTCAAACACACCAAGCACTGCCTTATCTGCTTGCGCAAGTACCCATGCTTCGGAGTCATACATTAGCACGGGTAGTATCAGCGTTTTGTATAGTGTTATTTTTGTTTGACGAGATGTGGCTTTGTTTTTAAATTGCTTACTTAATCCATAGTAGCATCTGTTGGCCAATACAATTCTTCTTATTTCACAACTGATGTTGTTTGTTGTGTTTATGGCAGTGCCGAGGTAGACGAAGTCTTTAACTACCTCAAAATTGTAGGTACCAACTTCTACGGTTGGTCCGAGCTCTATGGACGCTTTGCGCGTCGACACCATCAATTTGGTCTTTTCGCCGTTTACCGCCAGACCCACTTTCGCAGATTCTGCTTCGACCTTCCTAAAGGTATCAGTTACTTCCTTTACTGATCGTCCCATGATGTCTATGTCATCAGCATAGGCAAGTAACATGTGGCTATTGGTGTAAATTGTGCCATTTCTTTTGACATTTGCATCTCGTATTACCTTTTCCAGCAAAATGTTGAACAGGTCACACGAAAGGCTGTCTCCTTGTCTGAAACCTCTTTTGGTACAAAATTCTTCGGAGAGGTTCTTTCCAATTTTAACTGAGGACCTAGTATCAGTTAAAGTCATCTTACAAAGCCGGATGAGCTTTGCGGGGATACCAAATTCAGACATTGCGTGAAATACCTTTGATCGGAGGGGACTGTCGAATGCTGCTTTATAATCGACAAAAAGGTGAAATATGTCGATCTGCATCTCTTGGGTCTTCTCTAGGATTTGCCGCAGGGTAAATATCTGGTCAATGGTGGACTTGCCAGGTCTAAAGCCACATTGGTATGGTCCAATTATTTCGTTGACCATTGGCTTTAGTCGTTCGCACAATATCCCTGACACTATCTTATAGGCAATAGGGAGAAGACTTATGCCCCTATAGTTTGAGCATACAGTCTTATCTCCTTTCTTGTGGACGGGACATAGGATGCTCAGGTTCCAATCATCGGGTACGCGTTCTTCCTGCCAGATGGTGCTAACTAGCTGATGCATACACCTTATCAGCGCGTCGCCTCCGGTTTTAAACAGTTCGGCTGGTAAGCCATCGGCTCCTGCTGCTTTATTATTCTTCAGCCGGTTGATTGCTGTTTTTACCTCATCTTGGCCGGGCGGTATACATTCTATACCATCTTCTGGGATTGGATCTGTGGTATCATCGTCTTCGCTACTATTGGATACCAGCAGATTGGAGAAATGTTCCTTCCATATCCTGAGCACGCTATCTGTATCTGTTACCAGATTACCTTGCTGGTCTCTACAGGAGGATGTGCCTGTACCAAAGCCATCTGTTTGATGTTTCACTCTTTGGTAGAATTTTCGGACTTCTTTCTGTCTCCTGTACATCTCGATTTTTTCACACTCCCGCTTATCCATTTCTCTCTTTTTCTTGCGGAAAAGCCGTTTCTCTTCTCTCCTTTTCTCCCGATATCTCTCTCGTGCGCTACGCGTTGCTACTGATTGTAAAGTAGCTCTATATGCCGCATTTTTCTCTTCGGTAGCAGCACGACACTCCTGGTCATACCATGAATTCCTTTGTGGAGGTCTCTGGAATCCAAGTGTGGATTTTGCGGCTATTTGCATGGAGTGGGCAATATGCTGCCATTGTGTTGTTATGTTATCGGGACAAGGAGTGCTCGCGTTAAGCAATTGAGCTAGTTGAGTGGAATATGCTGTGGCTATCTGTTGTGTTTGCAGCTTATCGATGTCCAACTTCCGCGTTGAGTCTGTTCGTGCTTTATTTGCAACGTTTAGACGGGTACGTACCTTTGCTGCAACAAGGTAGTGGTCCGAATCAATGTTTGCGCCTCGGAACGATCGTACATCCAACACGCTGGATGAATGTCTTCCATCTATTACAACATGATCAATTTGATTACTTGTTCTTTGATCTGGAGACAGCCAGGTGCCCTTATGAATATCGAGATGATTAAATCTGGTACTGCTAACTACCATGTTTTTTGCAGCTGCAAAGTCTATCAGCCTCATACCATTGTCAGATGTTTCACTATGGAGACTGAATTTCCCGACTGTTGGGCCAAAGATATTCTCCTTTCCAATTTTGGCATTAAAATCGCCTAGAATGATTTTAATGTCATGGGCAGGGCAACGGTCATATGTTTCTTCTAAGCGCTCGTAAAATATATCTTTGGTCTGTTCGTCCTTTTCTTCAGTGGGAGCATGAGCACAAATAAAGCTGATGTTGAAGAATTTAGCTTTTATTCGAATTGCAGCAAGTCTTTCATTCACTGGGGTGAAGCTGGATACCAGATGTTTTAGTCTCCGACTAACTACGAATCCGCAACCAAATTCATGCTTTACGTCATGGCAGCTATAATACAGTGCGTCACCTTTAGGTGTTGTTGTGACGCCTTTCCCAATCCATCGTATTTCCTGTATGGCAGTAATATCGGCCTTGTACTTTTCAAGTACGTCTGCCAATGCGAAGACTGCACCTTCTCTATAAAGAGTGCGAACATTCCAGGTGCAGATTCGCAGATCATGGTCCTTAAAACGTTTGCGGGGTTCGTCAACTTTAGAGGGGTTTGTTTTTCTTTTCTTTCGTTTTTTCATAGTAGGATGTTTTTTCTAGGGGAGGGTTACTAACCCGACGCCCAAACCCAAGTTTTTAACGTTCTTATGGGTGAACGCGCGGCACATGTTAGCTCACTACCTTTAACGGGTGTTAAAGGCAGTTCCCCAGGTGACACCACGGGGAGGTCAGTGTCCACTTGAGATGAAAGAGGGACCAAGATAGATCCTGGGCTTTGCCATGTTAAAGCCAGTCAAGACCATTGCTTGGTATCATTCATCCCCTACGTCACCCCGTCTAAGGGTTCACGGATAAAATTATTTTAAAAATCCGTTTATTGGCCTAAGGACGCATGGAGAAAATTATTTCAGGGTTCACGGATAAAATTATTTTAAAAATCCACGTTTATTTGCCTAAGGGTTCACGGAAAAAATTATTTAAAAATCCACGTTTATTGGTTTATTGGTCAACGGAAAAACTTATTTTAAAAAAATCCAGTTCTATGTATCTATGGGTCAATGGAAAAATTATTTAAAAATCCACGTTTATTGGCTTATTGGTCAACGGAAAAACTTATTTTAAAAAAAATCCAAGTCTATTTATCTATGAGTCCTTTGAAAAATTATTTAAAAGCCCACGTTTATTCATCTATGGGTCAACGGAAAAAAATATTTAATAAATCGAGATTAATTGGGTCAACGGAAAAAATTGTCAGTCGGTTTTCCCACAGAAATAAAAACAAAAAATGAAAAATATTCTACAGATATTTCGTCATCTTTTAAATTAGTTTGAAGTTCACTTGAAATTTTTCGAAGTCACGAACTAGAATGAAGTCGCATTTTCTGGCTTCAACCAATGGACAAAGGCAAGGAAGGCATTATACTGGAGCATAATTCTCTTGCAGCAGTATTTTTTATACCCTCCACCTTAGTATGGAGGGTACATTAAGTTTGTTTTTCCGTTTGTAACGCATTGAAATACTCTGTTCCGAACCTATAAAGCATATGAGGAAAAGTCAAAATTTTTTAGTTTCCATGAAGCCAAGGTTTGCACTATTATAATACGCGAACTATTGTAGTTTACCAGTAACTATGACTATTGCTGGATTAATTTAGATGTTTTTGTACAAAGCTCGAAAATTTGGCAAACAAATTTAATGTACGTGGTAGTTACGACCGCGTAAAGGAAAAAACATACGTAAAAACACGTTGAAGCTAAACAGGTCTTTTACATTGCTATTCGATTTCTGAGTAAACCATTCAAATGACGGACATCTGTCCAAAGTAAAAGTAGGAGAATACAAAATGAAGATTACACTTCTAATGTATCACTTTCCAAAATTTCCACTGCATCCACCTTTTATGGATGCTGACATTTTGAAGCCGGATTTCAGGTGTTTTTTGTATTTTTTATGTAACTGGGACGCGCATTCGGATATTTCGAAAAAGATTAAAGAACTCGCGATTTCGCATAATCTGATATATATATTGAGTATGTAGCCCACACAGCAGCAGAGTAATCTACTGCCAAAGGCCAAAATTTAGTGTGATATTTTTTCTAAAAAACCTATTTTTTGGGTACAGTATTTACAATATCGTTTTGAGTGTGCTGGTACCCCGCGATATTTTAGTTTTTCGACGATCCGGATCATATGAATCACAGATCATAAAAATCCATCTACTAGAACGGCGGAAATGGCTACTGCAAAAATTGAAAAATTTGCGAAAAATGTTTTTCACATCTTTGTGTTTATTTCAGCTTTAGTCCATATTTTGTTGTATTCAAGTATTTGAATAACAACAAAATGTTTTACAGTGGATATGAAATTGATTAGTTGCGGGCGGAGGGTCGGGAATACTATAGTTTCAGTTGTCACCAAACAACTTCATCAGTTCCCTTTTCCGCCGACTCTGTATCGATAAACAGGTCAATAAGCCCATCCAGCAAATTAAACAAAATGAGAAATTTGCTATATGGCCCTAAAACTGATTACCCTACAATTTGAGTCGAACTAAAGAATTTTATATCCACCACTGTTTTTATGTCGTCTTTGCATTGCAAAGAATACGAACATAGTGTGTTGCTTCAATAAGCGGGGGTAAAACAACGAGAAAGTTGTTGTTTTTGCATTACGCATTGATCAACAAGGCCGTGCTGATGCCTATTATTGTTGTTGGCGTTTTTTATTGTTGGACTGCAGAATTTTACATCTTTGTGTTTGAACTGTTTGTTTGTTTTTGACAACTGAAACTATAGTATTCCCGACCCTCCGCCCGCAACTAATCAATTTCATATCCACTGTAAAACATTTTGTTGTTATTCAAATACTTGAATACAACAAAATATGGACTAAAGCTGAAATAAACACAAAGATGTAAAATTCTGCAGTCCAACAATAAAAAACGCCAACAACAATAATAGGCATCAGCACGGCCTTGTTGATCAATGCGTAATGCAAAAACAACAACTTTCTCGTTGTTTTACCCCCGCTTATTGAAGCAACACACTATGTTCGTATTCTTTGCAATGCAAAGACGACATAAAAACAGTGGTGGATATAAAATTCTTTAGTTCGACTCAAATTGTAGGGTAATCAGTTTTAGGGCCATATAGCAAATTTCTCATTTTGTTTAATTTGCTGGATGGGCTTATTGACCTGTTTATCGATACAGAGTCGGCGGAAAAGGGAACTGATGAAGTTGTTTGGTGACAACTGAAACTATAGTATTCCCGACCCTCCGCCCGCAACTAATCAATTTCATATCCACTGTAAAACATTTTGTTGTTATTCAAATACTTGAATACAACAAAATATGGACTAAAGCTGAAATAAACACAAAGATGTAAAATTCTGCAGTCCAACAATAAAAAACGCCAACAAAAATGTTTTTCAAAATAACGCTGACTAATTCGCGTTTTATGTGAATCGTTTCCATTTCAATGAAGAAAATGAATCATCACTCGCGTTTGTGCGAAAACAGCGGTTTGAAAAATTTAGTGGCGTGGGAGCTGTATCCGATTTATCCAAAAAATACTGTGTGATGCTACATCCACGGTTCTTGATGGATTTTATTGAAATTATACAGTTTGTTGCACACTAAACTGCAGACGATGCTACATCTTAGCGGCCAAAGTAAATCCTGGCAAATGTGTACAAATTAAAAGAGAAGAATTCGCTGTATTGGTAAACCGCATGCGCATCAAGTGATTTTGAGGATTTCGCGATTTACACGCATTTCAAAATGAACATTACCCGATACAATTTTATTTCAAGATTATACGCCATTTAAAGGAACCCAACATTTATTTGAAAGATATCCATATCTTCTGCTAGATGTTAGCGTGTTTTCGAGAAGTGATTAGAATAAAAAATGTGATTTATTGCGTGAAATTTAACTAAAATAGAAGAAAAACTCCGAGCTATTTTTCTTACATTTTGTTCAACTAACTCACAAAATAAATTTTAATAAATATTTTCTCTTACAAACATTTTATAAATTTCCTCAAAATATTTTTTTGTTTTCGCTATAATATGAAAACCACTAAACGGATTTGTATAGTTTTGGTTTCATTTGAATCTTCGCGATGTATAGATTACGTGCATATTTTTTATATATTTTTCAGAGGCACAAGCAGGTTGAATTTTATTAAAACAAGTTGCAAACTACCAATTTTTTAAACTCTTTCTCAATTTCCGCGAAAACTTAAAACTTTTTCACTAATGTTATGGGGCCTCAGTAATCATATATTACTTAGGGAGTCCCTAATTAAGAGAGTTTCTCAATATAATGATTAGAGTCTTTTAAAGATTTTTCTTTTTATCAGAATTGAAACCGCCATAACTTTTGCGCGCAACAACCAAAATTAGTATCTCGAACAGATTTAAGAGTGGGATTTTTTTCCCAAACTATGTACCAAAAATCTTTCATGTAGCTTAAAAAAAATTTTTAATTTTTTTTTTTATGGAAAACTAAAAAATTTTGTCTTTTCTTCATATATTAGGCCGGGGGGATTTGAAAACCTTAACTGAATTTCTCATAATTTTGAAAAATATAATGTTTTTTTGTTTTGTTCAATATTTATTTTGAAAATTGTGAGAAATTCAGTTTTAGTTTTTTAGTGGGCTTTTTCAGACTTAAACCACTATAACTTATCGATTTGTTAACCGATTTAAAACAATATTTTTGATATATCAGAAAAGATGATAATATGGAAGGAGTACATAAAGCTCCTTTTTGCCGACCAGAACCGATCAACATATGTGATGATGACGAATGAACCGCCAGAAGGAACATCTATAACCAAACAAGAAATTGAGTCAGCAGTAAAATCCTTAAAACTTAAAAAAGCATGTGGTCCTGATGAGATTCCATCGGAAATATTGAAGTTAATAGACGGAGATAACATTAATATCCTGAACAAGCTATTTAATTACATATATGAGACCGGGGAATACCCAAATGACTGGCTGAGATCAAAGTTTATAACTATACCAAAGAAAACACAGCCGAAACACTGCAGTGACTACAGACTTATCAGTCTAATGAGCCATGCATTGAAGATTTTCCTAAAAATAATTCATGGGCGAATATATGAGAAGTGTGAAAAAGTTATGGGTGCTTCCCAATTTGGTTTTAAGGAAGGCATGGGAACCCGCGAAGCTCTTTCTTCCCTACAAATCCTAGTTGAAAAATGCAAAGCTGTTCAAAAAGATGTATATATATGCTTTATTGATTACGAAAAGGCTTTCGATACAGTACAGCACGACAAGTTAATAGAGATTCTTACGTCCATTGGTATCGGGCAGAATGAAATTCGATGTATAAAAAGCTTGTATTGGCATCAGACTGCACATGTCGACGTAAACGGAGAATGCACGGAAGACATAGTAATATCAAAAGGTGTCAGACAAGGATGTATATTATCCCCCTTATTGTTCAATGTATACTCCGAAAGAATATTCCAAGAATCTATCAATGATGTCAAAAAAGGAATCCTGGTTAATGGTACTTTTCTCAACAATATTAGATATGCCGACGACACAACCATACTAGCCGATAGCATTGCAGGGCTGCAATACCTACTTACTAGACTAACAACGCACAGTGAAAGATATGGTCTAAAGATAAATATTAAAAAGACTAAGTACATGGTTATTTCCAAAGAAAATATGAGTAATCAAACACAATTAAAAATTAAAGATATGGACGTGGAAAGAGTACATAGCTTTAAATACCTCGGCGTCACAATAAATGACAAGTGGAACATTTCAAATGAAATAAGAAGCAGAATCGAAATGGCGAGAGAAGCTTTTGTAAAATACAAGAAAATTTTTTTAAGTCATGATATTACTATAAAGTCAAAACTAAGATATCTGAAAACATATGTATGGTCTGTTTTGCTATATGGAGTCGAAATGTGGACCCTGAAGGCAGTTGACATGAAAAAACTTGAAGCTTTCGAGATGTGGACTTACAGGCGAATTCTCAAAATACCATGGACCAAGTTTGTAACGAACAATGAAGTACTGCGAAGAATACACCAAGAAAAAGAGCTTATACGTACAATAAAGAAACGAAAAACAGCATATCTTGGACACATCATGCGAAACAGCAAATACAAACTACTCCAAAACATCATCCGATGCAGAATAGAAGGCAGACAGTCCAGGGGAAGAAAAGAGAAGTCTTGGATTAACAATATTCAGGAATGGACCGGCATAAATGATGCCTCAACTCTACTCACCAGGTGCAGAAATCGACAATATTTTGCTGAAATAATAAACAACTTATAAATACATATAATCACTTAATATAATGTAATATATTTTATGTAATTGCACTGATCGCCATAAATTCGTAAAACGAATAGGCAAATAAAGAAGAAGAAAACAATAATAGCTTATTCAAAAGATATTTTTCACCCCATTAAAAGAAATCCGTTGTGGAAAAAATAAGATATGCCCGTTTAAATTTGAAAATATAAGAAACCCAGATGTTCACTACTTTTACCGTTATAAAAAAATAAAACGAAGTGACCCAAACGAACTAAGGGCATTGTCGTTCTCCATGGATCCCAACACGATGGAATTTTGCATCCGAACGCTTGTATATTTTTCTGGTCAACTTTTGTAGCACAGTGCCATTTATCGACATTTTCCGAAAAGTTTGCACTTTCTCAAGACCAAACTGCCTGAAAAAGCTTTCCAATGCTTTTGCGATGTATTAGAGAGTTCTTAATTACTGCCTTGGCAACAATTTTTGTCTTTGTGTTGGCTCGAAAATCTCAATGGTTTGGCTGTTATATGCCAAGATGTCAAAAAAACGTAGATAAAAAAACTTAAAGTCAAAATCGGGAGGCTCGATTTTCATCGTAGACATATGGTCCAGTAGACTTTTTTGCTCAGTTCAATCCCAGGAATCAGAAACGCGAAGGGCCTATTAAGGTTTTTTCCTTCCACACAAATCGCCCCGCCCCAAATCTTGATCAGGGTAAAATTCTGAGTTGATATATGCATGTCCCTCCGTCTGTGGTAATCACTCTAGCACCCACAAAAATGGAGATAAGACGCTGAAGTTTTGAGAAAATGTGACTTTTATTTGCAAGGAGGACAAGTTTGATGATGGCCTATATTGGTCCACGTTTTGGTATAGCCCCCATATAACGGTACGCCCCGATTTCCGGTATTTTGACGTTTTTATCTACATTTCCAGACCGAATTAGCTATAATTTGTCAAGAAATTTATATAACAAAACGTGTGGACATTGGTCTATGTTTTGGAATAGCCCCTTATATAACGGCACCTCCCGATTTTCGGTATTATGAGGATTTTAGCTAAAATTTGTAAACGAACCAACTAGAATTTCCCATTGTTCGCAAAACTTCTCCACTAAAAATTGTCAGCATATCTAGGTCCGTGTTTTGGTATAGCCCCCATATAACGGTACCTCCCAAGTTTCGGTATTTTGAGGACTTTGGCTACAATTTTTAACTGAACTAGCTAGAATTTGTCCTACATTTTTCAACCAAACTCCCAGTAATTTGACATTTGAGATTCCCAGTGGTCACAAAACTTCTCCATCAAAAACTGTCAACATATGTAAAGTTCAAAGGCCATAACCACGCGATGAGTAATAGCGAACTTTTAGCAAAAAAAAAAAAATCAGGAGGAATTGATGATTGTTATCTACATTCCACTTCCTGAGTTCCAATTGTAATTTAGTTATTCACAATTACCAGGTTAGAACAGAATACTTCTACTTCTAGATTCAAAGATGATATTAACATATTCACCAATTTTATAAGCGTTTATCTGGTTACGGAAATTTTATAAAGGAATGTACCTTCCACTACTTACCTTAAAACATTTCCATGCATAATATCTGAAACAAAACAAAAACACAAATTATTCTACATTGAAATATGCATTGGACATTGTAAATTTTATCTCCGTGTATTCAGTTCTGCACAGAATTTAACTGGTTTGTTAAACAATATTTCGACTAGAGCTTTTAACACATTTACCAAACACTTCACATGGCATTGAAAATCGTTTAATTGTAAAAGGCAATTGTTTCCATACCCACAAATAGCATCATCACCTCCACCGCCAGCCAGTAACAATGTTCTTTGCATCTTTCCACAACAACAAGAGCAATAATATAACTTTTGTGCAATAACAAAGCGATTCGCTTCACAGACGGTATTCAAGAAGAAGCAAAACAGCAAAGACAACAAAACGACTTTACGAAGATTATTTCCATTTGCTTGAAATATTTGAGAACAAAAATATTCAAGAGATTCTCACACACACACATCCACAGCCCGCTTGTCAGAGAACTTTTGCGAATTGTATGAGTGAATAACAAAAGATGAACAAGAGGAAGAAGAAGGGAAAAGGGCGGGTGGGTATCAACAATGCAAGCTGCATAGTTTAACAATTAAAACTGCAATTGTTTGAGCCACATTTGTAATGCCTACTGACATTGCCTTATTTACAAAAGCATATGCTCTAAATGACTCATTGACCAACCAACAGTCGCTGACTACCATCATCTGTAGCTTTCACATGTAAAAGTGTAAGTCGAAAATGTAAAATTTACAGGAAAGCAGGATTTTTAAAAAATGTATTTTAGTCTGTAGACTTTATTGTTCGTGGTCGAAACGCGTCCGAAATGCTAAAAGTATTGAATTTTGTGTCCTTAGAGGGTAGAAAATATTTTTTCAAAAGAAGTTCAAATTTTGTTAAACCTGTTTTAGATATTGTGAAGGTTTTTGTGTTGTCAGAACAGGGATCACCTCATTGATTTAATCTTCCAGTAACAGCGAAATTACTTTTGACAAGGCTTAGCTGCATTTTGCCCTTGAGAGTAAATCAAAATTCTTAATGATTAGATATGAGCCTGACAAAATAATTTGTTTTGACATCAAGGACCCCAATCTTTTGTGGCCCATAACAGTCAAAGTGGATCTGATAGCGAAAAACGTCGATACCCGTATCTTCTCTTTTTTAACCTTCTATCACGCTGTAGTGTGTTCGTGTTACACTTTGTTATTATTTACAAAATACGTTAAAGTAAGCGAATATGTACTCATTTGTGCACCCCACTGTAGCACAGTGGGAAATAGATTTCGACACGATATAAAAGCGGAATGACAAAATTCGATCGAAATCGTTGATCGAATGTTTCGAGAGTTACCGAAGTACATACATTTGTTTCTTTTAATTCTAATTTTATTACTATTTCTCAAACGACTGCAAAGGACTTTTCCAATTTCTCTTGTTATTTTTTGTGAAAAACGCTGACATATATAGCATTTCCCAATTAAATGAAACCTTTTCCAAATTAAATGAAACCTTTTCCAAACCAAATGAAACCTTTTCCAAATCAAATGAAACCTTTTCCAAATCAAATGAAACCTTTTCCAAAGTGAATGAAACCTTAATTTTTATTAAAAGAAAGAATCCAGAATATTTTGAAAAGTGAACGAAATAAAATATTATATGGGGTTTCAACAATTCGTCACCATAAATGCCGGAAGACGTAACCCACAAAAATAAAACTTTACAGGAGAAACAAAAAACATTATAAAATGAAAACGGTGTTATAAAATATCGAAAATTTTTAGTATCGTGTTTTAAGACAGAGAAGAAATATATTTTTGGAAAAAAATTAAATTTTTTTTCCAGAATGTTAGAAGCTGTGTGGGTTACGTCTTTTGGTATTGTATTTTTCTGAACTGCTAAAAGACGTAACCCACAACTTATTGAGTATACATTTGAAGAAAGTAGTATAAATGAAAAATTATAAACAAATTAGAACTGGTTTATTGGCCTACGCGGTTAAGCGAACTTTAAACTAGCAATCTGACGGTGTTGCGTTCAATTTCCAGTCTTGACGTTGATATTTCAATGGACCACAATTAGGTGAACTGTTTATTCCAACCATCACTATAATTACTTATAATTTCAATTGTATTAGACGATATTAAATCTGGAATATTATATTTATTGTTGTATTAAAGTCAATTTATGGACAAAATATAGTTCATATAAAGTGATTTGTAAGAGTTTAAATGTAACTTCTAATTGTCATTAGGAATTTTGTCATAAAAGTAATGACAATCACTTGGAATTAAGCATATTAAGTCTTGCAGGCGTTGAAATTTCTTCTTTAAACTTTTAGCCTTTGTGTTTACATCTGAGGAGGATCCACTGCCTCAAAAATTCCGGAAGTTCTCTATGGTAGAATCTGGAAGTCGTCCTTGATATCAGTTTTAAAAAAGATTATACTGCTAAGGTCAAAAGCCAATGCTCGCAGTGACTGTAGGATCTCCAATCTTTTTGTATAAGTAAACTAATACAGAAAATTTGCGTTTTTCTCTGGACCTATTTGATTACTACAATCAGTTGATCTCTATTAAACCATAGGTTGGTTGACAAGACCATATTTTGCAAACTTAGAGTCTAATCGTATCCGTCTTCAAAGAATACATCTTTGCACTAGAACTACGTGAAGTTTGAGCATATACACGTTTTCGTATCAACGCCTCAAATTTTGAATATTTCCGTTCGTTCTTTCTCTTGGAAAAATTAACAATATCGAGACGAGCATTGCCTTCCGAATAACCACTTCCTTTTGTACGGTTAACATATTGTTTTCCATATGTGCGTTTTAGATGTTCATTTAAATCAGGGCATAGGTCTTCTGTCATCATCTTCAATTATTTCAATTATGGATTTTTTCTGTAAGACCAGTAAAAACCGTCTAAAGTGAATGTTATTGCTTAAAAAATTAGCTAAAAGAATGGTCTTTGTGATTTTTGAAAAAAAGGCTACCATTCTTGAGATATCGTCACCAAAGAGTCAAATTACGCATAAGGAGAAATAAGCCGAGTAAGAGACAAAACTGTTGTAAATTAACTACACCATGTGATAGGTATTTCCATAAGCTTTCATAGTAATCGGTTCAGTAGAACTGGGTATAACCCGGTTTTGAACCTGGATTTTCGGGTCAAATAACCGGTTAACCCAATCCGCCTACGTGGAAATTATACATTAACTCAATAAGCCCTCCCTCTGGCATTATAATTGCTGCAAAAATCAAAGAATACATTGTTTGTACTGCTGTTTAGTTTTGAAATAATGTGGGTTACGCCTTTTGTGTTCTATGAAAATTACAGTATGCTGTTACGTCTATTGGCATTTCTTGAATAGGATCGTTATTTTTAAACGTAGAAGCTTTAAATTTTGCCAGAGCATGTATTTTAGCTTAATATATCAGATTGCATCAAAAAACGAATTTCGGTTTCCATGTCGGTTACGTCTTCCGGCATTTATGGTGACGAATTGTTTACTTAAATTCTAATCATAATTAATGACATAAAAGTGCAACTCGCTGCAAGTTTTGCTTCCTTGAACTTAAACATTTTAAATAAAATTGTGTGCCAGAGTCGTACTACGCGATCGGACAATAGATCGTAATACCCTTGACGTGATTGAGCATTGTATCAATCAACAGGACTACTCCAATTATGTAAGGACCATGTCCATTGAAAATTCCCCAAGCAGCAAATCGCGAACCACTTCATTAGGTACTACAATTAGCCCCTGTTATTACACTGTGAACCGAAATTTTGGGCCAGAGATAATTCCTTTTAGGGAAGAAAGCCCTTGGTGAGTATATTAAGAATCCCGAAGGACGGATCCGCCGTGAGTTAAACTTCCGAGTTATGGTGTGATTAGGTTTTTGCTGAAGACCCTGTAAGGCATCTGAAATTAGCGTTATATATTTGTTAACTGTTGTTTTAGCTTATTTATGTGATGACTTGTCTTCAGTCAAATCGTATGAGGATTATTTTTCTAAACCTAAATTCTCTTTAGGATTATTTCGCTATAACCTTAATTGATGTCCAAAAATTATGAAATGTTTAAGTTCAAGGAAACAAAACATGCAGCGAGTTACACTTTTATGTCATTACTTAAGATTAGAATTTATTTGAAAAAACGTTGAAAACCCATATAATTTTTTATTTCTTTCTCTTTCCAAATATTCTGGCTTTTTTCTTTCAATAAAAATAAAGGTTTCATTCAATTTGGAAAAGGTTTCATTTGATTTGGAAAAGGTTTCATTTAATTTGGAAAAGGTTTCATTTAATTTGGAAAAGGTTTCATTTAATTTGGAAAAGGTTTCATTCAATTTGGAAAAAGTTTCATTCAATTTGGAAATGCTATATTTAATAATTTTATTTTTCTTCAATAATCCGACAACAAACAACAATTTTTACATTTTAAACAAAAAGACAATAAGAAATCTTTAATTTAATTCTCTGTCGGAACATTTTATACCACCAACGAAAACTAAATGTCAAATTTCAGCCATTTCAGTTGGATAAAGCGGCTAAAATCTTCAAAATTACTAAAATCGGGTGGTACCGTCCTATGGAGGCTATACCAAAAAGTAAACCTGTACCAATAATTCTCTGTCGGAACATCTATACCACCAACGAAAACTAAATGTAAAATTTCTGCCATTTCAGTTGCGTAATGCTGCTAAAATCATCACAATTACCAAAATCGGGAGGTACCGTTCTATGGAAGTCATATCAAAAAATATATATAAACAAGTAAAAAAGTATCAGTCGGCTTTGCCGACAGAGATATACCCTCAGCCTATGTGAATTGAAACATTCATCTACGGTCAGGTCGAATGTATTTATGGTATTTTCATTATTTTGTGGCCTTTTTGGACATTTAAACTTGCCGACGAAAATATGGATTAGGATTAAAGTTCAAAGTGTTGCAGAAGGGTAATTAAAGGAATGGACCAACATAGTCCATTATGGAAGTGGATCTTATTTTGGGAGTCATATCTTTTCAGTGGATCACAGTTTGCCAGGAAGCATGGACTTGTCCACGGAAAACATAATATCGCTGTAAGCAGGACAACAACGAACAGCATCGGTATACATTTCCATAGGATCTTCGAACAGACCCTTAAACTGCATTTAGACACAAATATTGAACTTTTGTGGGGGAGGTACCCTAAGGTACATCCATTGTAAAAGGTAAACTAAATTTAGACAAAATATTAGGAGATTTGTTCAAGAGACATGCATGCCATATAAGTGACATTATTTAAATATTCGGGGGTAATACCGGAAGTAGTGGACCGGTATTGCCTATCTTCAAACTGAAGCTATGACAAAATATGAGGAAGGCCAAATTTTGGACCAAATCGGTTAGTTCGAGAGTTATCGTGCTCTCCAGCCACTACATATCATACCATAGGGGTTTTTTACACCTTACGGGCTGTTTTCTCAAGAATTATGGACTTTCCCCTGAATAAATTTTTACCGTCGTAATTGAGGCAGCGAATGCAAGTTGCTTCAACAAAAATCAAAGTGACTCGAGAACAGGTCTTAAAGTGCACTTATCCGTAATTTTGTGTGATACGTACCCGAAGGAGTAGACAAACAAGATGTGTAAAGTGCGGACCAAATCGGTCACTCCCTTCAAGAGTTGTAGTGCGAACAATTTTTCCAAACATTTTTGATCTTTTGTAGGGGAGGTACCTGAAGGTGTGAACCGATATGGCTTATGTTCGAACTTAAACTATGTTTGGACAACATATTACGAAGGCGAAATTTTGGACCAAATCGGTTGATCCGTTCGAGAGTTATTTAGCGCTCCAACCACTACACACGGTGTCATAGGGTTTTTGTTTGCATCTTTCAGGCAATTTTCTTAGGAAGTATGGATATGACCCTAATGACATCTGTACCGTCGTAAGCGGAGCAGTGAATACAAGTTGCTGCAGCAAAAATCAAAGAGATTCGAGAGCAGGTCCTAAACTGAACTTTCCGAAATTTTGTGTGGGAGGTACCCGAAGGAGTGGACCGATTGAGTACATATTGGAACCTCATCTAAGTCACGATGTGCAAAGTATGGACCAAATCGGTTACTTCCTTAAGAGTTATCGTGTGCAAAAAATTTCCGAAAATTTTCGAACTTTTGTGGGGGAGGTACCAGAAGGAGTGGACCGATATAACCCATCTTCGAACTTAAAATAAGTTTGGACAACATATTACGAAAGCCAAATTTTGGACCGAATCGGTTGATCCGTTCCAGAGTTATCGTGCGCTCCAGCCAGCCAGACAGACAGACGGACGGACGGATATGACTAAATCAACTTCAACTTGTTTCAAACACATTTCGTCCAAACATACTTGAGGTCTAAAACCATTACTTCGATGAGGCACATTTTGCCCGTATGAAAGTGTATATGGCAAATAACAAAATTCCTTTGCAATTCCATTTGAAAAAAATTAAAAAAATTTTTTGCGAGCACATCTACGATTTTTGGTATAGAGTTAAAGGAAAAAAATCTGGTTTCAAATCTGCTCGCGTTCACGAAATTGGCCGATGCGCGCAAAAGTTATAGCGGTTTTTATCATCTTATAAAGAAAAAATATTTTAAAATTTCTTATTTTTTGTATTGAGAAAATGTAAGCATATATCAGTAACATCATTTGATATCCATCCGTAGATGCACCAAAATTTCCAAAATGTGTTTTTATTTTCGCGGAAAATCAAAAAAATTAAAAAAATCTGGCAATAAATTCGAATTATACTAACTCAGAGTCCGTATAAACCTCTAAAAACTAAATTAAAAATACGTACAGAAACTAGACAACGCGTAAAAAAATGTGAAACCAAAATTATAAACATTGGCTTTATAAATTGCATATTATAACAACAACAAAAGAGAAACAACTCATTGTTGGAAAATATTGTTACAAATATATTTTTTGGTTTGTTTCGAAAAATTAGAAAAAAAATATGAGAGAGTTATCCAACTATTTCACTAAAATCTAATACATAAATTAAAGTATTCTGCTAAAATTTTATCAAAATATATGGTTTACCATCGTGAAAGCTTAACTGCTTACTGTGATTACTTATAAGGATAGGAAATTAAGAGTAATATTGAAATTACTGTCATTTAAAAGATATGAAAATTAAAAAGCCTGTAACTCGCGAATTAGTTAAAGTCGGTTGATGCGCATCCGATTTTGGATAAAGCGAATCAATCTCTTTCAATATTTATGCATATTTCGATGTTTCACTCAGCGGCCATTGTGTGCCGCCAGTTACATCATGCACTGCAAAAAACCTTAAAGTTGGTAAAAGTCGCGCAATGTGCATACGATTTTGATGCGCATCCGGTTTCGTCAGCGCCTATCAAAAATACGTCAATATACACCTATTTCAAATAGATTCTTCAAAAACCGCGGATGTGCCTCCACATTCAATTTTTGGCGAAATACCCATATTACTCGCGTATCTCTGTTTTTTTATGACACGTGTTTTCGCAAATATTATAATCGCGGGTAAAGGATTCCATTTATGTAAAAAAATTTAAAGAAAATCGCGGTTTAGTACGCGGATTTGTCAAAATATATTTTTGCTGATTTTCCGATTTTCAAGGTATCTATATCCACGGTTTTAGTAGATGAATTCGATCGCGGAAGGCTTCATTAGAACCGTCGCGTAAAAAAACTAAATTCACGCGGGTTTCAAAGGAAATTGAATGACAGTTGTAAATTTTACACGCAAAAAATATGTTTTGTAAGAAAATTCACGCATGAAATTTTGGCCTTTCGACTCCAATTACTGCTGTAAAGAGCACACTCATGAGATATGCACCAAACGACGTAAAATCACGAGTTCTATAATCATGTTATGAGTTTGGAATATCATCTTCTTGCGCGTCCGGATTATTAAACAAATTCAAAAAACCCCGAAATTCCGGCTTCAAAATGTCAGCATCAATTTTAGGTGGATGCAGTGGATATATCGAAAAATCATACACAGCTATCTTATTGCCCATGGAGTATTCTGTGATTCATTCTTTGGGAATATGTATATAAAATGTAAGGTTAAGCCAGAAATCGCATGGGAACATAAAAAAACTTGTTGGCTACAACCCATTTTAACCAATTTTTCTGCATTGATGCCATCACAGTTTCCACGAAAATTAATTTTAATGGTCGACATTATGGGATCCCTCCTAAAACACTTCATTTTAAAGAATTGTAGTCATACTTTATAGAATATGTTAACAGTTCGCGAATTCGGAAAGAGTGAAACTCGGATTCATCGATTGCAAAAAATTTTTGTTATTTACCATATACCCTCGTTAGCATAAATGCTGAGGGTATAAAAATACAAATTGACCAAATAGATCAATAAATGAAGTAAAAATATAAATCTGCATTTTCCCCACTTTGTGTAGATACTGCCAAAATTAAAGCAAATCAACATAAGCTCTTCTCAATGATAACCACTGACTTTGTAAAGATAAACATATATTCGTACATCTAAATGTTAGTGTGCGTGTACATATTCATTTATCTTATAAATACAGTCAAGGAGACACATAAATGGATTTCCCTTTGCCTGGTAATGGATACAATGCAGATAATGTATTAATAGAAGCGTAGCCATGTGTATGTCCGTAGGTTAGTATCAGAATATACCAGCATAAGAACAAACACATTTTTGGAATATATGTCTGAGCATTTTGGTCTATTAACATTTTCAAAATCCAGCAGACCAGTGGCTCAAAGACATGCATCCCACTGGCATCACTGAATTTGATGGCAAAAATGCCAGAATCGGACAGATACACGCAGAATGTTCCGCCATACTTAAATTTCATTAAGGGGCTAACCCAACTTGTAGAATGGTAATTTTTTTATTAGCTGAGATATGAGCGACGAAAGGAAGAGCCCGTTGTGTTTTGTATGTGAAATAAAAACTTTAACAGCGTTTTTTTCTCGAAATTCCAATTTTGAAATTAAAATCTGACCTTACAAAAATTATAGAGCTGTGCCGGTTACTGGCATAGTCAAACGTATCGAGTTACAATGTTTGCGTTAGCTGGGCCATTTCCCGAAAATGGGCAATGATACAGGCGGTACACACAGAGCAGGAACACCAAAACTATTGTGGGATGAACAATTTTGATCAATGAGATCGAAAAGTGTGATATTGGAATTTGGGATGATAAAACAATAAATAGCGAGTAGAATAGTGGAAATCTACTCTTAATTCGGCTGATGGGGCAAATGTTCTGTATCGAGCCACCAATGAATGGTTCAAGGTTCCCATGGCTCTCCGTGACCAAAGCTAATCATTACATCACGTAGGATCTTGAGAATATACCTTAAAATATCCCATGAAGCTTTTTAATCCGACCAGTTATTTTTTAACATAAGCAATGTGAATGCGCCATTTATATTATGAGAATTTCTTAAAATATTTCAAGAGAATCATTCCCAAAAAGTCCTACCATAAAAAAACAATGCGAACACAGTCAGTGTATGTAAAACATTTATCGCAACTTACACTGCAGTTAACTTTCATTGGAAAAATATTTACTACAAAAGTCAACCAATCTCCAACCCCCTGCCAGGGTCATTATCAACCAATATGTTGCTTCAACCTAAAAGGGAGGATAGGACAAATGAAAAATATGCTGCTGTTGTAAGAATATTATAAGAGCAGCATCAGCAGCAGCGTGGCCAACGGATATCCGGCATGGTCTGCCAACAGCATTTCAGGAATGTGAAATATTCAATTATTAAAATTAATATCAAATTTTCATTTTAGCAATTACAACAGCAAAAAAAAACAGCAACAACTCAAATTTTGTTCAACTAAGAATAACAGCCAAGAGTGCAGAGGCTTGACGAAGAACAAGCAAACCATAAGTAAATGTGTAAAGGTCAAGATGTAAGGGGTCAATAGTTAACTTCAACTCACTCATTTGCGGTTTTCGTACCTCTACTTTTCTCCCCTTCCATGCTTGGCTACAACAATAACTATATTGACCATTTACTTGAGCATAAAAATAAAATATTAAATATTAAAATATTCAAAGCAAGAATTGAGAACAAAAACCCAGGAAATTACTCGACTACTCGCCCGCCAACTTTTACTAACTAATGAAAATCCTCCATAGACAAATGTAAACGAATGACCAAAGAGGAAAATAGCAAATCTTTTTATTATTATGAAAATTCATTAAAAAAGTATTAAAAAAAAAGCTGTGAGCTCTTGGGACACAGAGCAACCGACCAGCAATGAAGAGCGAAAGTATTACAATAATCCTTTTTACAGGACATAAAACATGAATACAAAGGCCATGGCAACAAAATCCAGCGAAAAAAGAAGAGATTTAACTCGTTCTCCACTCAGCTCTCTCCTGCAGACCAACCCAAGCCCCAATATTAATGCCATAAATCTTATGCGAAAGCATGGGGAGGTAAATGTTAATATTGTCGTTGCTGGGCACCCTCCTTCCTCCTTATTCTCCTTGTTCGTTGTTCAAATGGTATAATTCGCCATTTGCCATAAAGATATTTTCTCGGTTCCCTTCTTAAGTATCGCAGACAAACGCTAGTAACATTTGTTAATAGTAATGGCGATAATAACTAAATCTATTCACTCATTTAAGGGTACTACACCTCTACTCTACCATCGCCACAGGGCAGCATTTGTTCCTTAGTTGCTGAGATCTGTGGGTGCTATAGAAAGTGTTGGGCTCTCCTTTTAAAGCGCCTGCTGACATTATACGTATGTCGACAACAGCCATACAAACAGCCCTACAAGTTTATAAATAAAAATGCTAAGACGAGATTTTTAAGCTCAAAACTCAACTGACAACTTTTGTTGGCTTCTGCTCCAAGATCTCTATTCTTCGTCTCAAGTTGCATCTCTTTTCAGCAGAGTGCAAAAATTCTGTCGGTCACACAGATAGAAACGTTAAATGCAAACAGGACAAAGGTACAAAAAAAGAAACCAACTCCATGGTAATGACTATTCAAGAAAATGATAAAGAAGATTTCATTTGTGTTTCCCTCTCCTCAGTACCATTTAAATGCACACAAACACACACACAGACACATCCTAAGCATGGTCATATCCATCTGTTGGTGACATTGTTGTTGTTGTTGAATACAAAACTAACAGCAATCCAGTCAGCTAGTCACTCTTTTGTTGCCTTTACATACCAATGCCATTAAATCTTTTTCTGACCATAATCTCTGGAATGCCCCTGCTCCAATTGTTGAGTACTATTTCTGTTGTTGTTGTTGTATGATGTTGAGCACTTATTCGCCCTGGTTGTCTAGCTGGCTGTTCCTTTTGTTAGATGCTGGTGTCTCGAAAATTAAATCTTGATTATGTGCAGAAAATATTTACTAGATTACACTACTCTCCAGTGGTTGTAGCTGCTGTTACTCTGTTTGTTTTTTGCATTCATCTTCAGGTGGAAAATTAAGAAAGTTTATTGCACCGTGTGCTAAGGTTCGTACTCCCTGTTTTGCTATCTGTCTCTATTTTCCAAGATACTTATCCAGTAAATTACTAAACAAAATTGTAATAAAATTATGAAATGGAATTAATGGAGAAAATTTGGCATGCAAAGAAACAAAAAGGAATGTCAGATGGATAAGAAATTTAAATTATATTTCAAGTGTTTCACCCTTAAATGACAAATTCATTGCATATATACAAAGCTTGGGGTTACAATAAGCTTTTATTATTTAAGTGGGTGTATAAGATCAGCGAGCATTACCATTGATCCTCAATTACACCAGTCTGCAATTTGTCGAGAACCTTTTATGGACTTGTGGTGGTCTTGAATAGAATGACACTGGAAATTAATGTGTTTCCTTACTTTTTAATGGCAACAGTAGTTAAAGAGTGAAATCTGAATTCCACATCAAAATTTCTTCAAAAAGAACGGGAACGGAAAAATGGCAGCAACGTCGGAAAAAATCGTCACTAACAGAAGCTATGTTGTCTTGTCGAAATTTGGGACCACGAACTTAAGTCTTATACACTATCGATTCCGCCAAGATGTTGTCGAATACTCTTTGGAGCGTCTTTATACTTAATCGTGTTTATGTACGTCGCCTTTCCCCCTATTTTAATAGATCTACCGAATACATTCTTAATAATTGTATTTCAGCACACAGGAAAAAAGTGTCAGTAATCCATGAAAATGATGAAATTCATCATCCACATGAAATGCATTATGAAGGATGCTCTAAAGCATTCAGCTATCTCAGAATAAATTGAGTATTTTGTTAACACCGCTTCTTTTAGCAGCAGCAACAATCACCCATAATACACACCCGTTCATACATATCCTGACATTTGAGACTTTTTGTAGTGGCCCCAAACCAACCATTTATAGAAACAAACCAAGCGAACGGAAACACCATCATTATTTCTATCCTTTATTCTTTCCGTCATCATCTTGTTGCTGTTGTTATTTTTGTGAGGATTGTCAAGACGCAATGGTTCATTTCAAATGCCACTCTTCGAAAAGTGGGTCTGTGTGTTATTCGAACATAACAGCAACAACAGCAACAAGACATTTCGATATATGTTGATGCACTAATGCCAAAATGTGCCATTGCTACTGCTTCTGTTGCTGCCGCTGTTAGGATGTAGGGAGCATCGGGCCTGAGAGTTATCGGCGAAGAGCAGAAAGGCCAAATATGAATTTGAGGAAAATCATTTCATTTTATGTTTGTTTCCTGTTCACAAAACCATGTCGAGCATGAGAAATGAGTTGTGAAGCAGCAAAGCAGAATCAGAGCATCCGAATCAGAACCAGAATCAAATTGAAAATTTCTTATTTCAACGCAAGCTTACAAAAGCACAAAATCTACATTTTTACGGGTAAGTGGAGAAAAATACAAACGTTACCGTACCATACCAACGAAGGCATTCAATAATAAACCCCATAAGGATACTGTCGAAAATTGACAAGGGATTTAGTCATGGAAGATAAGTAAAATAAGTTTGCCGTCGTCGTCCTCCACACACACCTCTTGCATTCCATAATGGTGTGTGATTGAGAGTGCATCAGCAGAAGATTGCATAGACGTTTTTGGGCAAAACACATTTCTAAAAGTATCGAACCGCAAATAAATGCACTTCCGAGTAGCTCTTGGCATTGGCAGGCCACGATAAATGGTACGGGTGGGTGAGTGGTTGTTTGTAATGGCATAAAATCCAAGTAGGCCATGTGCCTTCAATGCTGTATCTGCTGCCGACACACTCTTTGCATTTGCTAAATGATATTGTTATGAATTTCAAATTTGATTCCTGTTGTATTTTAATATTTATTATGTGTGTGTGGCAGAACAGAGGAGGTGTGGGTGGGGGTCGTTGTTGAGCGATGTTTTTTTTTCATTCTTTGATTATTTCAATGGCATGTATGGGTGTTTATTTAAGGATTTTTGATGTGATTTCATCTGATGTTTTCGGATAACTACCTTTGAAAGGGAAAACATGTCAGCCAGCCAACAACAATGGCCTTTTATAACCTCATATAAAATTAAGGGATTTTGTGGTTAAATAACTTCGTGCCTCACATTTTTATTCATTCCCAATCGCGGTTGTGGCTGACGGCTTCAATTTGCAGTGGCAAAAGTGACAACAACGAAGCGAACAACGGCACCCAAAATACGGATAACCAGAACCGAAATACAAAAGAAGCTGTGTGAAATATTCAATGCAGATAGCGAGACATCATCACCCGCCGCCATGAAAGGAAAACACATTTGCCCGTTAATAACAAAACATAATAAATAAATCACGATCCCCAATAAACTGGCAGGCAGCAGCAGGCATTCTTTAAAATGTATTACCTTCTTCTGATAGAGTGGATAAATGTACAAACATGTAAATATACACACAACAAACAGGAAGAAAAATACACACACAGACATGACCATCTTTACACGTTGGCGTTCTTATGTACATACATACACATGTATGTATATATGTCCGTATGTATGCCATCACAAAAGAAACATTTCTGATTTACAAAAGTTATGCAAATATTTCTCAGCACAAATAACAACTTCCTGAAATAATAATTCTGCTGCTCAGATAGAAATTGTAACAAACGCGCGAATTTACAGTGGAGAGCAAAATTATGGGATAATTTTAATGTTTCAGATATCATTTTAATATAAAATTTTTTGCTCACGTAAGTAAAAACAATGGGGAATTTTATATGTTGATTTAAAATATGTTGTTGGTTTGACATCGTAATGTGATAATGTAGATGTGTGGATATTGATATTTGGCCTGATAACTGAAAATATTAAGGATGTTAGCTGCGGATGTTAGCCTAACCAGCTAACGAAACGATCGTCACATAGCGGTTGATGTGTGTATAGGACTTCGCTAGATATAAATTTTTCAATATAATCTCCTTAGGTCATAGAGCTCGATTAATTAAATTAATTAAAATCTCACTAATAATGGCCTTCGCCCCTAAAAAGGCAAAAACTTAAAAATTAAAAAAATATCGCGAAGACGCAATTTACCAAAAATACAGAGATTGTATGGTCACGGTGCTCTTGAAGCAACTTTAAATGGAAGGTGCTTACACCTGGAAAGTTTTTGCGGATTCTGAATCTACAATGTTCATAGATGAAAAAAATCAAAAAACAAAAAAATCGCCGGAACGCCTTTTAAATAAATCGCGATTCAAGTCGGTATTTTTAAGGGTTTGTTAGGTTTTCACGAGTTTGCTTGGTAATCGCATGTCCTATCGAAACAGATCAAAAGAAAATGTTGTAGCTATGAAAATTCTCTACGAGATTAGTCTTCATGTTATTTTCGTAGGTTTTGCCGTTTTGAGATATAGAATTTCTAATTGGAACAATGCACTGACCGTAAAGTCTCCTTATAAAACAATATAATGACTGTAATTTCCTAACTTAAACTTATATATCTCAAAAATGGTACAACCTATGAAAAAGATACGAAAGGCAATCACAGCTACAACATTTTCTTTAGTTCCATTCCGATAGAACATGCGGTTTTCAAGCAAAATCCTGAAGACCTGAGAAAAAATCTAAATGATTGATCGGAACTTCAATATCTCAAAAACGGTAAAACCTAGGAAAATATTAATCTTGTACAGAATCTCTCTCTGCTCAACATTTTCTTTAGTCCTATTTCGGTAGGACTTATAGTTTCCAAACAAAATCGTGAAAACCTAAAAAAACTAAAAATGTGAACTTTGACCACTATTTATTTAAAAATCCCTCCAGCGACGTTTTTCTTGTTTTTGGATTTTTCTCACCTATAAACATTGCTGTTTCAAAATCCGCAAAAACTTCCGAGGTGTAAACTGTTTTCACTCAAAGCCAGTTAAGGCGAACCATGTATGACATTGTTTTTTATGAGGTAGCCATACAGTCAATGCATTGTCCCAATTTGAACATCTGTATCTCTATAACGGTAAAACCTACGAAATTATGGTAAAGTTCAATCTTGTAGAGAATTTTTATAGCTACAACATTTTCTTTTGTCCTATTTTGATAGGACTTGCGGTTTCCAAGCAAAATCGTGAAAACCTAAAAAAAAACCCTAAAAAAGCGCTACGTCGATTTTTTTTCTTTTTTTTTTTTTTTGATTTTTCTCATCTATGTACATTGTAGTTTCAGAATCCACAAAAACTTCCCAGGCGTAAGCACCTTCCATTTAAAGTTGCTTCAAGAGCACTGTGTGGTATATTGCGCCAAATATTCCCAAATAGTACAAAAGAGGAAAGTCCGCCTCTCGTATTTAAGTTAAATTTGGGTGGTTCGAACTTTTTATATCATCCACTATTAAATATATTTCAGCTATTTCGGTTGGATAATGTTGCCTGTTATTTAAAAATTGGGCTCTACCGTTCTATGGTGGCTATATCAAAACGTGGATCTATACCGACAATTCCCTTCCGGAATATTTTATACCCCCAACGAAAACTAAATACCAAAATTCAGCTATTTCGGTTGGATAATGCTGCTGAAACCTTGAAAATGTCTTATCTACAGGAATGTTTTATGCGGAGACTAAATATCAAATATCAGCCATTTCGGTTGGATACTTGGCTTAAACCTTAAAATTTTTAAAATCGAAAAATGCCGTTCTATGGGTGCTATATCAAAACATCAATCTGTACCTATAATTCTCTGCCCCAAACGAATATACATATCCTAAATTAAAGCCATTTTGTTAAGATAACGCGGAGGGGCAACGTAACCCTTGCAATCCCTGACCAGAACACCAACATTTACGGTGGTACCAATTCCCCTCATTTCTGCCATGGAAAACTTATCTTATACATATATAAGTGGCGTCGTAAGACACGCCCTTCGGATTGGCGATAAAAAGTAGGTCCCATTGCATTGAGCTCATAAGAATCGGCGTGGACAAATTGATATGAGAGAAGCCACTCTTGTCCCTTTGGGAATCTTGTGAGAACTTATGAATAATCAATGAGGCTATAACCCTCGAAATTACCGGAAATCGGCCGTGCCGTTCTGTGGGGGCTGCGTAAAAACCTGGACCTGCATCCACAAATTTCGAAGGAAAATTGGGGTTAACTCCTTCAAAATACCGGGTATAATCCGTTGTCTGGGGGCTATATCATAACGTGTACCGATCGCTTTATTGACTTAGAATTGTATGCTGTAAAAAACATATACACTTTTATAGGATCTACGACGAATATTTCGATGTCTATCAAACAGAATGACAACGCTAAATATACCCTGCATCTTATGTTTGTGATTAGTCTAGTTTTCGCCAACACTGTATTGATATCCTTGAAATTCCACAATGTGAATAAAAGCGGCAACTGTAACAACAGCAACTCGAATGGGATACAATTTCCGTAAAATGTAGGGAATCAATTTGGTTGTAAAACTTAAAGAGTGCGAGTGTGTGAGTGTGAATGGTGGCACTGTGTTGGCTGGCAGTCAATGTCAAGACATCGCGTCTCGTTGTACTGCGTGAATACGTGCGCATATTTTATTTACTAACGACCCCTTTTAACTGGCAAAATGTGTTTTCGTTACGCTTACCATCTTTATCAAATAATAATATTACTCTATGCCATCGTTCAGAACGCAAATATTCATGGCAACGCTCGGTACATACATACAAATTTCAGTTATCCCCAACAACAACAAACAATATCAAATCGAATAAAATATAAAATAAGAAATTTATAAGAAAGAAATTCGCACACACACAGCCAGACACACGCACTCGTTTATAAATTGAACTTTTCTTTAACCGTTGTGCTGCACACACACATACACATTCCTCCCAGCGTTTGTCTGCCTTCTAAGTCTCACAAGGTATACGGCCTTTTACAGGCGGCATTTTAACAGGCATATTGTTGCTTTAAAACATGTTTTTTGTTCCCTTTTGCTTGTCATTGTTGAACCTTTTTGCCACGTATCCCACAACCAAACAGAGCAACGGTACAACGAAGGACGTTGTTATGATGGCATTTGGTATTGAATAAATGGCAAAATGTATACAAATGAAAAATAAAAAAACGCTTAAAATTTGCATGCCAAAATATCACCAGCAAGCAGCAAACAGGACTACATCAACTATGAATACCCCACAGCTACTCAACCAAGACAAAGGCTAAGGGCTACACCAGGAATACTCAGCATATATTGGCATGTCGCAAAACTAGACAAAAAAAAAGAACCCAACAACTCCTACGAACATTCAAAATCCATAGAAATTTAAATAAAAGTTAATGTAAAAACCAAAAAAATGGAATCACCAAAGAAGAAACGCACTAAAAATGAACAAAATATACAGGGGTTAAGAAGCAACCAAAACCGCAATTTAGTCGTTTCTTAGATACCCTTCAGAGGACCATGGCAACACAACTATTATAATGTCAAGTCTAAAGGATTATTAAAGTCAAATGAACCCACAGTTATTTACATAGATTCTATTCAAAATTTTCAATTATATTTTATCATGAATTTTCATTGATATCGAAAAATAACTTTAAATCTTCTAGACAGGTAATTCGTACCTACACTTTAATAAAAACACATGAAAATCTGGATACGTGTTGGATATATTTTGTAGTGGCCCTTTGGAAATCAAATTTCTTTTTGTTTTGCATACATGTCCTCATGTCAGAATCGGTCTGATCAGATATATACATACATATCGTCACCATAAATGCCAGAAGTCGTATCTCCAAAAAAGACAAAATTAGTTTCTTTGATTGAATCTAATACATAAGACCAAGCTTCTACGTTAAAAAATAACGACCTATTCAAGAAAAGCCATTTCGGAAAATGGGCTAACATTGCAGATTTTGTTGTAATGACGGATCCCAAAACCAAGCGTTTCCGCGGATTTTGTTTCCTTACTTATGATTGAAAATATCCCATATACTCGCCTTCATAACATTAATATTCCATAAAACAGTTTTTGCATTTTATTACGTTTTTTGCTTCTCCTGTAAAATTATTATTTTGTTAGTTACGACTTTTGGCATTTATGGTGACGATATGTATACTGGGGTTATGACTTTTCGACATTTTTGGTCAACAATGATTTCCTGTAGAACGTATGAATGAACTTTTTCCTATTAACTACTAAAATAACGGTTACTCCATTGAAATATAAAAAAGTTCACGCACAAATCGATTTTAAAAAAATATTTTCTGAAAAAATTTATAAAACGAAAAATTTTTTTTTCAAAAATTATTTCCTGTAATAACTAAAATAAAGTTTATTTGATTTAAATATTAAAAAATATCGTGCATAAACCACTTTGAAGAAATGTTATTTGTTATTAAACAATTTTATCTTTAAAACAAGCGTTTACGACAATTTTATAATGCTTAGAATTAAAGAAAATTAGTGAGAAACAAATGCTATGTCTGTTTGGTTATCCCATGTGGCTCTAAAGTTTATTTTCAAGTATATATCTTCTTACAGTGGCTTCAAAAAATTTCCCATAATTCTGATAAATTCAAATTTTAAAATCATTTTGTGCGTGAGGTTTTTTTCACCGAATCACCTTATAATTAAGATTTTATGTAATCTTGTGTAGAAACTCATCAAGCTATGATACAGGGATATGAGGTTTTAAAAAAGTCATTACATCCTCAATACTATGGTATATTCTTTGTAGCTTTTAGCTCAGCAATCATTATTGTAGTTTTTACCAAGCAGAAGGCCTGAATGCGGCTGATTTGTTTACTGCGTTGATCAACATATTGAAATTACGCAGAAAATAGTCGACCATAACCTAAAATCCTCATTTCTTGTTTGGCTGTGTAGTTTCTCATACTTTTATGCCATTATTTGCAACTCTCTTCCCACTTGAACTCCAACAACAAACAAAACAACTAGGGTAAGTATTAAAATTTTATTGTTAGTACTGGAAAATAAGCAAAGGGTGGGAGGGAAGGATTTATTACCATCCGGAAAGGTTCGACAACAATGTTATTTTGCAAATATAACGGTAATTGAACAATAACAAAAGGATAATAGAGTTGAGTTTCCCTTTTTTCGTTTTCGAACCAAGCATTCCACGAGCCAATGTCATTTTAAAATTCTTTCATAAACTTGGCTGTTTATTGCAAAAAAAAGCGTGATGGTATTTACTTTTGCTTAATAGCAAAATTATGACATACTTAAGATCCAATTATTACTTATGTATATGTTCAAAACTCGCACATACACACGCGTGTGCAAACATACCCATACATCTCGCTTTTTTACTTGTAATGGCTTTTGTATTGAGAGTTTAATGTCGCTGCTTTTACTTCCGCCGTCGAAGCCTTTACGTGCACAACACTAAGCCATGAATCCTTGGGATAAATCAAAGATTTATAGTAGCACAACAACAACAACAGCAACGTTTCACACACAAAGGGAATTTTTTACATATTATGCAAATTTTTCATTTTTTACAATTTTGAAAAAATATTTTACGAGCACTTTCCCCTCAACTCTCAAAGGCAACAATCGAGGCAAAACATAAAGGGGTAACTTTAATTGACTCCACTACCATACTTTTGGCTTCCCGGTGCCACTAAGGTTGGATCCATCCCCCCTCTCTCGTTCTCTTTAAGAACATCCATTATCCATTCATAATAAAGAGCAGTACTTACAGCTGGGTTGCAAGGGTACATCGCTGCAGTAAGACAACGAGAGAGAGTTTATTAAAATATGGATATAATTATTTTATGGCAATAACAACAACAAACACAACTTCATTTCTAACAAAACAGAAACTGAAAGTAAACCTTAGCTGGTAGCTAACGTCACATAGGGAATGAATCTCTAAAGTTGCACGAAAAATAGATTAAATTAGGGGAAACTTTGTTCCGCACTCACATCTAAACGGAAAATGAAGAACAAGAAGGCGATTCGACATGATTTATTCGTTATTGGGGAAAAAGAGTTCACGTGCATAACTTTTGAACATAAAATAAGGAAAAATTATTGGACCTTGGGCGAAAACTTAACACATTTGTTAATTAAAATCTCAACTCTTTTTTACACAGTTGAAATGAATTTTGTTGGACTTTAAATTGGAAGAATTACGAAATATTTTATATATATTTAATGCAACAACAAGTAATGGTCACATCACACTTTCAAAATCTAATCTTTCGTAATAATTCAGCTCTTCTTTTTTCGAATGAAGGCGGATATTTTATACAAATTCAATGCAATAGCAATTAGCAGCAGAACTCGAAGTTGCTGTACGGTATAGACCTTCTTGGAAGTTGATGTATTTTAGGAATAAATTTCACCATTGGCAAAAAAATTGTGGAGAGCTTGAACCTAATCAGAGAGTTCAATCCCTGACCAGAACATCAACAATTTCGGCGGTAGCAAACAGGGTTGCAGAGTAGAGTCATTATTGGTTCGACACCGACTCCGGGGCCGAAGGTAATTTCCTATACCACACAAAAATGAATAAAATATGCACTACTTTTATGTGTTTACTATAATATATAACATATTATGTTGAACGATACATGTTAATTTTGTCCTAAAGTGTTCTTTAGAAAGAACATTCATTCCTATGTAATGCTCAACAGCATTACTTTAATATATTGTAGCATACAAGTTATGATGTTTCATTCGTACGAGTATATAGCCTCTTCACTTTAAAATGAAAACAAGTGAAACTGTTGTGTTAGGTTCAACTGGGAGTATGGGATGTGTATACCCACCCCCATGAGATAGTCTTTAGACTTTCAAGATATGTAGGATCTAAAACCAATATTCCTAAATGCATTGAGTTTTCCAAAAAATGTTAGGGTATACTAAGAAATCGATTCACTTTGAATATTCACCCTAAAGGTGTAATTATAATACGATTGTCATGGAAATTTGAATTTGTTTGTAAAAATTGAGAGGATTAATTCTCGACATGAATTTGGTAATCAAAATATTTTATCTTAAAAAAATATTGTAATGATAAATGTAAAAAAAAAATGCCGGTGTGGGAGTCGACCCAAATTCCGACCACGACACTGAAACCCTGGTAGCAAATTCCCTCAGTGTAATGTTGGCTTACATTTCCTGAGTATTTCAGCCATGAAAGTGGTGTCGGCGATAAACAGTAGGTCCAATATCCGTGGGCCAATATAAACTGATGTGCACTCAATCCCCATCGGGGATGTGGTGGAACATATGTACATATGTGTATGTACATAATCGGTTATCCCTTTCGAGAGTTACGTGCGCACCATTTTAACGAAAAATTTTGAACTTTTGTGGGGGAGGTTCCCGATTGAGTGGACCGATTGAAAAGTATCAATAAACTTTGACAACGCTGTTGCTACCGGTAGGACTTAGCTATTGCTTTATTTTGGTAGTTCACTTACCGAAAAATTTCGTTAATTACAAAAATTTTAAGCATTTTAATTTTACCGACTTTTGTCGATAAGTCAAAAAATGAGTTACAGAATTCCACTACTGGAGTCTAAAGCCATTATTTTGATAGATGCGACGCACAGTGTTGCCGCGTGGACAAAAATCAAAAAAATGTGATGGTAACTTTTACATATGTTTATGTTTTTTTCTTACAGTAAACACATCCGATACAACGAATCTGAAAGAATTTTGTCAATATGTGCATCCATAATGAAGTTATAGCTCTTTAAATATGAAAAATATTTCCCAGGTAATCTAAAGCGATATTCATATGAAAATTAGACGAAATTTAAAATAACATTTTCTGAAAGGTTTGTTGATAATATCAAAAGTTTTGGATGGGGAGTACAAAAAGTTGACATCAACTGCACATGGGCAACGTACCGTTATCAAGAATTTAAATTTGATAAAAAAATATAAATTCTTAATATTTCGTAGAGTATATCTCTAGATTGCCACCTATTGCCACCTTGGCTCTTGATTTCCGTTAATTGGACATATCTGCCGAAGCGAAATGTTTAAAAACATTCTGTCCATCCCTGCAACCTTCTGAGATATATCTGTTCAGATTTTATAAAGCCCTCATATATATATTTTCCTGATTTTGCTACAATTTTTTTCAATTTTGATCGAATAGCCTTCAAATTTAATATGTGTTATTTTCTTAGGCCCCTAAATATCTACATCGATTTTGAAAAAAATCGGTTTAGATTTGGATATAGCTCTCATATATATTTTTGCAAGATTTTATGTATTCGATGCACTAAATTAGGAAAATATGACGTAATTATCCGTAATTGAGCGACATTGGGCGAAATTATATATGGAAGCCATATTCAAACCGGAACCGATATGGACCGAAGTTAATATTTTTCATTCCTGTGCCATCACAAGTACTTGTGCAAACATTCATAACCCTAGGTCAACGGTAGAACTGAACAGGTGCCTGAGGAACATCCCATGTTAAATTTGAAGTCTATTTTTCAAAAATTGACCGATTGATAGCAAAATCGGTGAAAGATATATATGGAGGCTATATCCAAATCTGTACCGATTTTTGCGAAATCAAATCAAAATCGGTAAAACTGGCCTGAGGAAACATCCCATGTTAAATTTGAAGGTTATTCATTAAAAATTGAGAGATTTATAGCAACATCGGGGAAAGATTTATATGGAAGCTATACCTGTTGCCAGATTTAATAAATTATCCCTGAAGATGTTGGGAAACACCAACGAAACGTCGGATAAAAAATGAAATAAAATAATCTTTATTTTTCATTAACAAACAAGGACCTTAAAGCCCTATAAGACAAAGTCTTAAAAATTAAAATGGGAAAATATATAGATTGAGCTATATCCAAACCCGAACCGATTTTTGTGAAAATCGTTAGGGCTACTCAGGGGCCTAATAATAAATTTGAAGGCTATTCGATCAAAATTGACCGAGTTATAGCAAAATCGGGGAAAGATATATATGGGGGCTATATCCAAAACGGAACCGATATGGACCAAAGTTGAACATTTTCATTCCTATGCCCTTATAAGTACTTGTGCAAAAATTCATCAACCTAGATCAACTCCTTCTATTTTTGTCCACAATTGTATGGAAACGGCAACACTGTGTGATGTTACGGTAAATTTTATATTTAAATCCCAAGACACAAACCAATCTTTTAACATCTTAGTTAGCGAGCTTTTACAGCGCATTAACAGAATATTAACAGAGCTATTGCAAATTTAATTTTGCTACAAAATCGAATTTATTTACTCAATTCAGCGTGAAAAGTATCAAAAAGTACACTTTTTACCAAATTATAATGTTTACCAAATAAGGTAGGCTCAACGGTTACTTCCAACTTGCGTGTAGTAGTAAAAGTGTAGGTACCCACGTCCACAAGGACAATTCTGACGGGTATGATTCTACAGGTACATATATTGACCACTTTTTTATCCCAGAATGGCCAAATATTCTTCAGTATCATTCCATCGGTACACATCTTGTCCCGACAGAATTATCCTTGTGGACTCAGGAGTTAAAATAACCGTCCTGATTTGTAGCAAAATCAAATTTGCAATAGCTCTGTTAGTATTCTGTTAAAAGGCCTGCTAACTAAAATGTAACAGGTGGTTTGTGTCTTGGGACTTAAATTTAAAACTTATCGTAACGTACCTTATTTTGATGAGGCACATTTTCATCGTATCAAAGCGAATAATATACGCTCGTTAGCCGAAAGGCTGAAGGTATAAAATCAATACCAAAAATGCGAATTATCATCTGCATTTATCGAAATTCATCATGTATCCATTACAAATACAGCTTTCAGTAGTCGTTATTTTTGTTTCATTTTTGCATTTATGGCTTCGATGATGTTTTAATTTAAACTAGTAAAACAAAGGGAAAAAATAAAAAAGTTTGATATAATTGAAAATAGTAAAAATATATCATTTGTCGACATTTAGTTGCCCAACTGTGTGTATATTTTTACTGTATGCTAACAGTATAAAAAAATGCAAAACAATTATATGTCATCACAAACACATCAATCTGAAATTGCGTCAAAGCCGTTCGTCGTTCGGTAGTTGTAAAAAGGGAATACAGTTATTTTGTTTACATTCGTCACTTCCTATTTAAATTTGCTTAGAATCGTGTGAGTGGAGTACTTGACAAGTTGTCAGTACACAACTACAAGTACTTCAAAGTTTAGATTTTTTCTTTTTTGCTGTTGTTGTTGCTTCTTGTTGTTCTGCACGAAAACACACAAAGATAGGGAGGCATTCAGAACTACTTATAAAGGAATGTGAGAGTCTGACACACACAGCCGCTTTGTCATAGCGTCGTATATGAAGGAAATGTTGTAGTTTCCATTGAAAGCATTTAATATGCAGCGTTGTCACAAAGTTTACACTAATACTTGTCCGTGATGGGTTAAGAATGTAAGTGACGTAGATGTAGTGACTCTGTGCCAGTAAGTGAGTTGTCTATGTGGTGCCTATTCCTGAACTGGTTACGGTGGAAAGATGATGACGACGATGGCGATGCGACTACATAAATGAATATGTGCGGTTAGCAGCTCCCTCTTAGACAAGTTAAGCCTTGCATGGTTTCACATACACACCCTCCACTCTCGGACGACGAACATTCATATCAGCAGTGATAGGCAGGAAGCCGTTAGTAAGGCCTTCTATGATTTTTTTTAGGAATTCCAAGCGTTTTTGTGTTGTGTTTATGTTTGTGAGTGAATATTGGAGAGTGCGAATGTCATTCGTACTAAGAATAGTCATGTAGTCAAAGTTGTGTATTGAGGAGGGGAGAAAAGAGAGAATCAGAATCATAACTATTTTCTGTGTGTTGTTGGAAGAATGGAAAAAAATCTTGTATGCGTGTGTGTCTATGCGGTATGCGTAGATACGAATGTAAGGCAACCAGTCTGTCACTGATGGGTGCGAAAATGCATTGTTGTACTGTAGTTCTTCCTAGGATTGTATAGCGATGTATGTTAGTAGGTATTATTCTCCTTTTTGATTCGAACGAACATTTGCTGCTTCTTCTGCTGCTGTTATGGTAAAAAGTTTCATTTGCACAAAATTGCATAATTCATGGATTGTATTGTTATTTTTTGTGTGTACGCAAGTGTGTGTGTGTTTGGAATCGTGAAGTGTTTGTACCATGACGCTACCACCTTCATATCTTCCATATTCGTTTCGAAGTTTATTATTGTTGTTGTTTTTGTTATGCTTTTATAGTGTAAAGTCTTGGACAGAAGAATTCTGACAGTAGTATACCCAACATTCCCGTAAACGTATATTTTTGTCATAGATACACTGGCAGAAGAAATTTTTCAACGCAAAAAAGTGAAACTAAGAAGAATTGTGTCTTCCCCGATTTTTCCCTGATCGAAAAGAAAATTCGCAAATATTCAGAATTTTAAAATTGATTTGTTTCAAATGAATCATCAGTAATACTTCAAATTTTGTGGTGATGTATGATGCGATTTGATCCAAGGAATTAAGAATAATTCCTAAACAAACATTTTTCAAAAGGACATATATCTTTAAAAGGACATTAAGAAGATTTGGAAATGATAAATATAGTTGCTTACAGAGTATAATCAAGGTACCTAAGGTGACAACGCTCAAAAAACGAATAATTTTTGTAAAATTTAAATATTTTTTATACTCAAAAGGGAATATAATAACTAATCTTTGTGTAATTGAGAACTTAGAAATGAACCAAAAAAGTGAACATAATGACCTATATTTCTGGAGTCAGTGAGATCTCTTTCTTTCAGATTTCTGAACCTAGAAACAAACGCAAATTTGTTATTGTATATTTACATTTTATCTACACTGTAATAGTGGATGGAACAACAATTGCTTCAATATGTAAATGCCCACAAATATGTTTGTATGGATGTGGGTATATGCAGGGATCTACCTCTGTGTGTGTGTGGATATGAATGTTGAACCAGGAAGTGTTGGTTTGCCTCTGTTGTTTTATGCATGTGGAGGTCAATAGTCTTGTAGGCATGTCACAGAAAAAAACACCACAAACACTTTTTTCGTGAGGGCACACATGGTACACACAGATACAAATACTCACGTAAATACAATGCGACATTAACTTCAATTGAAATTTATTAGACATTGTTGTTTAGTTCTAACCTACACATTAAATAAATGTAAGTTGAAGTGTGTTAGTATATTTGTATATGTATCCAGTATGAATGTAAAAAATACAATATATGAATAGAAAAGACTTAGACTAGGACTTAAACTAAATGTACATGCAATGTGTGTGTGGTGCGGTGCGAATGTCATGTCCCAGTGTATCTTTTGTAAGTTAGTTTTTTATTGTTAAATAACTTGTTTTTTATTTGAATTGGATTCATTGCTTTGTCTGTTTTTCCGCCGAGGCATAGGGCGAATGTTGTTAGTTTGTTTCTTTCGTTCTTTTTTCATATTTCTTGCAATATTTGTTGTTGGAAAAAATATGTTCATATGTATGTGTTGGTATTTCTGTTTCATATGTATGTGCAGCAAGACTACAATTGCTGGAAGGGAGTTGTAAACTAACACAAAACGTGTTTTCTTCCCTATGATGCCAATCAATTTGAAAGCTTTTTATTGAGTTTTATTCCCTGTTTTCCTTTCCAGTTTTGTTGTAATGAATGCTGACATACTTGTTTTCAGTGTTGTTGTTGTTTTTCCTTTGCACACACAAACATACTCGTACATGAAGTATGGAGAGTGGGACACTATAAATGTTAACATTTTCAAGTTATGTGTAGAACAAGTGAATGCATGTTTGGGACATTCTGTTTTGGCATTATTAGTAGCGAAATAATCATGAACACGATTTAGAAATCTTGTTAATAACCATTAATGGTAGTTGCCGTTGCAATGAACATTCACAATATGAACTCATATTCAGTTGTTAGCGTAGCCTAATGTCTCTCCAAGTACATGTTAAACATTACATTTCCATTTCTAGTTACCGCCACCACTAGCACCACCATCAGGAAGTAACACCTGTTTGCAGGCATAGGTAAGAGAATACCTAGATGACAGTACATTCTCACCTTAAGATGACAGTTTCACTTGTTTTGTTTCTTTGTCTATTATGCCATTCTTCTTGTTTTCTATTGTGTAAATTTGGATTATATAAAGTACATCGAATACCTTTTAAGGTCTATTTGAAAAGAGACAGCAACAGCAAAAAAAAAAGTCAACCACATATTTTTGTTGTTATGTGACAGAAATATGTATATCTTCTAAAATATATTATGTTTAATATTGGATGTATTTTTAAGAGGATTTTAGTATGTCAACATGCAAACCAATGTAAATATGTTGAAGTGCTACATAACGTATACATGATGTGGAATGGCAATAAACTTAATCCAGATACTCATACGCACAGAAGAACCAACATTTTTTTTCAATTCTATCAGTTATGAAATAATGTTTCTATTTTCGAGTAAATCGCATGATATTGTAAATTTAAAATTTTTGTACAAATCTATATATATAAAATTGAAATTTGTTTGTCTGTCTGTTTGTTTGTTTGTGCCTTATAGACTCGAAAACCGCTGAACAGATTTTACTGAAATGTTTAGGGTACATTGCTACATGGCCTGGAATGAAAATAGGCTATATAATTTTTTGGAATTTCGCTTTGATCTGGAGATATAGCATCAAAACCGGAGGTACCTCCAAAAAATTTAGATTTTGTATGCAAATATCTTTAGAACTATTACAGATACAATCTCCAAATTTTGTATGTGTGACGGAATTTAATGTAGAAATAAATTTATCAAATTATATTCAAATCGGTTCAGATTTGGATATAGCTCCCACATACATATATTTTCGGCCGACTTCCTTATTTTATGTACCAAAGGCGCTATATATGTCCAATTTCGCTGAAATTTTGAATTTCTCACGGAATTTGTTCTAGAAATAAATGTGCCAAATTATATCGAGATTGGTTCAGATTTGGATATAGCTCCCATATACATATATTTTCGGCCGATTTCTTTATTTTATGCACCAAACACGCAATATATGTCCTATTTCGCTGAAATTTAGAATGTGTGGCGGATATTGGCCTAGAAATATATGTGCCAATTTACATCGAAATCGGTTCAGATCCATATCCAATTTCAATAAAATTTGAAACGTGTGACTGAACTTAGTCTAGAAATATATGTGTCAAATTATACCGAAATCGGTTCAGATTTGGATGTAGCTCCCATATATATTTTCGGCCGATTTTCCGCATTTGATGCACCAAACACGCTATATATGTCCAAATTCGCTGAAATTTGGAATGTGTTTCAAAACTAGGTCTAGAAATAAATGTGCCAAATCATATCGAAATCCGTTCAGATTTGGATATAGCTCCCATATATATTTTCGGCCGATATTCCATATTTGATGCACCAAACACGCTATATATGTTCACGCTATATATGAAATTTGGAGGGTCTGACGGAATTTGTTCTAGAAATAAATGTGCTAAATTATATCGAGTTCGGTTCAGATTTGAATATAGCTCCCATACATATTTTGGGCCGATTTCCTGCATTTTATGCATCAAACACGCTATATGTGCCCAATGTTGTTGAAATTTGGGAAGTCTGACGGAATTTGTTCCAGAAATAAATGTACCAAATTATATCGAGACCGGTTCAGTTTTTTACACACTATATATGTCCAATTTCACTGAAATTTGGAAAGCGTGACTGAATTCGTTCTAGAAATAAATGGGACAAATTATATCGAAATCGGTTAAGATTTGAATATAACTCCCATATATATTTTCGGCAGTTTTTCTGTATTTTATGCACAAAACACGCTTTGTATGTTCAATTTCAATGAAATTCGGAATGTGAGACGGGATTTGGTCTAAAAATAAATTTGACAAATTGTATCGAGGTCGGTTCATATAGGAACATAGCTCCCATATATATTTTCGGTCGATTTCATGTTTTTGTTACGTATGTTCAATTTTAATGAAATTTTGAAGACTTAGCAGTCAGTAGAAGTCATCATTATTTACACAAGTACTTATAGTTGGGAAGGAATTGACCAAGGCTACATCCATTGAGTATCATATCTTTGAGAGACTTCTTAAGATTTATGTTTTATTATGATATATATAAATCATTAGGAATACTTATAGGCGGAAATGCTTTCGGAGGAGTGTTACCTCCTGAAACATACAAAAATACCATAGTAGCTCCATAACAACCCTGAAGCAGTATATAACGCCTTCATATCTCCTATATTTATTCGTTAAAATATAAAAACGTTAATATAATTATGCATTCCATTATATTTTATCGTAGTCGGGGCAGCAAAGCGCACCGGGTTCAGCTAGTTATTTATAATTTTAAGTTGGAGTTCTGCAGCTAACCCAATGATTACACATGCAAGTAACTTGCAGAAGGTTGTGCATACATATTATAGTCGAAACTTAAATTTTTTCGAACTGACACTTGCATGTGTGAAGGTTCGGAGAAAAGTTGAAGTTACTTTTAAAGCACTTGCATTGATTACTGACAAGGAAATTTTCTCGGCAGTAAGGTTGATAGTTGGGGGATGTAGGGGCTGGAAGATACCAAGGAACGGTTCTGACCGGTTTTAACATGGCAAAGCCCAGGATTTATCTTGGTCCCTCTTTCATCTCAAGTAAACACTGACCTCCCCGTGGTGTCACCTGGGGAACTGCCTTTAACACCCGTTAAAGGTAGTGAGCTAACATATGCCGCGCGTTCACCCAAAAGAACGTTAAAAACTTGGGTTTGGGCCTACTATGAAAAAACGAAAAAAAAGAAAAACAAACCTCTCTAAAGTTGACGAACCCCGCAAACTTTTTAAGGACCATTATCTGCGAATCTTCACCTGGAATGTTCGCACTCTTTATAGAGAAGGTGCAGTCTTCGCATTGGCAGACGTACTTGAAAAGTACAAAGCCGATATTACTGCCATACAGAAAATACGATGGATTGGGAAAGGCGTCACAACAACACCTAAAGGTGACGCACTGTATTATAGCTGCCATGACGTAAAACATGAGTTTGGTTGCGGATTCGTAGTTAGTCGGAGACTAAAACATCTGGTATCCGGCTTCACCCCAGTGAATGAAAGACTTGCTGCAATTCGAATAAAAGCTAAATTCTTCAACATCAGCTTTATTTGCGCTCATGCTCCCACTGAAGAAAAGGACGAACAGACCAAAGATATATTTTACGAGCGCTTAGAAGAAACAAATGACCGTTGCCCATGGCACTAAAATCATTCTAGGCGATTTTAATGCCAAAATTGGAAAGGAGAATATCTTTGGCCCAACAGTCGGGAAATTCAGTCTCCACAGTGAAACTTCGGACAATGGTATGAGGCTGATAGACTTTGCAGCTGCAAAAAATATGGTAGTTAGCAGTACCAGATTTAATCATCTCGATATTCATAAGGGCACCTGGCTGTCTCCAGATCAAAGAACAAGTAATCAAATTGATCATGTTGTGATAGATGGAAAACATTCATGGAGCGTGTTGGATGTACGATCGTTCCGAGGCGCAAACATTGATTCGGACCACTACATTTCTCCAATCTGCTGGTATCCAATAGTAGCGAAGACGATAATACCACAGATCCAATCCCAGAAGATGGTGTAGGATGTATACCGCCCGGTCAAGATGAGGTAAAAACAGCAATCAACCGGCTGAAGAATAATAAAGCAGCTGGAGCCGATGGCTTACCAGCCAAGCTGTTTAAAACCGGAGGCGACGCGCTGATAAGGTGTATGCATCAGCTAGTTAGCACCATCTGGCAGGAAGAACGAGTACCCGACGATTGGAACCTGAGCATCCTGTGTCCTGTCCACAAGAAAGGAGATAAGACTGTATGCTCAAACTATAGGGCATAAGTCTTCTCCCTATTGCGTATAAGATATTGTCAAGGATATTGTGCGAACGACTAAAGCCAATGGTCAACGAGATAATTGGACCATACCAATGTGGCTTTAGACCTGGCAAGTCCACCATTGACCAGATATTTAACCTGCGGCAAATCCTGGAGAAGACCCAAGAGATGCAGATCGACACATATCACCTTTTTGTCGATTATAAGGCAGCATTCGACAGTCCATCCGATCAAAGGTATTCCATGCAATATCTGAATTTGGTATCCCCGCAAAGCTCATCCGGCTTTGTAAAATGACTTTAACTGATACTAGGTCCAGAGTTAAAATTGGAAAGAACTTCTCCGAACAGTTCAGTACCAAAAGAGGTTTCAGACAAGGAGACAGCCTTTCGTGTGACCTATTTAACATTTTGCTGGAAAAGGTACTACGAGATGCAAATGTCAAAAGAAATGGCACAATTTACACCAATAGCCACATGTTACTTGCTTATGCTGATGACATAGACATCGTGGGACGATCAGTAAAGGAAGTAACTGATACCTTTAGGAAGGTCGAAGCAGAATCTGCGAAAGTGGGTCTGGCCGTAAACGGCGAAAAGACCAAATTGATGGTGCCGACGCGCAAAGCGTCCATAGAGCTCGGACCAACTGTGAAAGTTGGTACCTATAATTTTAAGGTAGTTAAAGACTTCGTCTACCTCGGCACTGCCATAAACACAACAAACAACATCAGTCGTGAAATAAGAAGAAGAATTGTATTGGCCAACAGATGCTACTATGGTTTAAGTAAGCAAAACAAAGCCACATCTCGTCAAACAAAAATAACACTATACAAAACGCTGATATTACCCGTGTTAATGTATGGCTCCGAAGCATGGGTACTTGCGCAAGCAGATAAGGCAGTGCTTGGTGTGTTTGAGAGGATGAATCCGCTAAAAAGGAGTATAAATACGGGCCACATGGCGGTGCACGCAGAATCGGCAGGCCTAAGCTTCGATGGAGCATACAAGTGGATGAAGAAATGAAAAGGCGCGGTATTCCAAAAAGCGAAGCGAAAAACAGAGAGGTTTGGAGATATTTTCTTAGTTCGGAGGAGGTACCTGCAAGAATGTAGATTTTGTATGCTGATACAGTCTCCAAATTTGGAGTAAGTAACGGAATTTGGTCTAGTCGCGGTAGCGAAGCGCATCGGGTTCAGCTAGTTTATATTAAAAAGCTGTAAGAAAAAACTATGTTATATCCAATTAGAGGATGAGTTGAAGGATAATTACAATCATTTGAACTCTACTTATCTCTACCTCGAATACAAAATTAATGTCGAGAATGTCATATTGGACGTCTAGTCTTCTCATGTTTTCTCATATTTTCTCCTTTGAAAGACCTTGTGGTCTTCTATCAGATATTCTACAGAACATCAAAAAGACTACTTTTCACAGTAAATAAGACAGAAACAAAGTGGAATATATTTTTACATCATATTACAATTTTTAGTTCCCGGCCGGAATTGTTCATAGAATTTTTGAACATTTTGCTTTCTGAAAATCATATTTGGCGTAGGCTCACTACCCGAAATGAATTTCAGTCCACGTTTATGTTGAGTATTATATTAGAACGAATGTTCTCTTCAAGGAACACATTAGGAAAAAGCTAACATATTGGTAAAATAGAAATCTTGTGCATACTTTATGCATTAGTAGTGGTTTTAGAAATTGCCTTGGAGTCGACTGCGGTGTTGTAAAGCAACGACTCCGGAGTTGGAGTCGTAGTCGAAGAAAAACTGGTTCGACTCCGAAACCCTGGTTTCATACTAAACATACAAACATATTACAGTCGGTATTTTCTATAAGGAAGCTGCTGCAGGGGTCGAAGAATTACTGTGTTATAAGGGCCAAGACTGTGCAGTCGAGTCGTGAGAAAAACTGACCTGGAGTCAGGAATCGACTCCGACGGTAATCTCCTATGCCAATGAAAATTAATAAAGCATGCATCATTTCCAACTTTTTCCCATACATGGACCCTATATGCTAATCTGTGGTTTTCCCTAAGGTTTTTTGTAATGCAATATGAGGTAAAGTACATGTTCCATATTGATTTAAATGTATCTTACATCGAAAAGTAGTAGCAGAAACAAAGGCCTCTCTTCAATTACTTGAGGATTCTCAGAACCCCAAATACGAGAATTTTGTTTATCAACATTCCCACCGAGTGAGAAATGTGATTCACAGCTGAAGAAAATTTGTTCACGAATCACGAAAAATCAATTAAAAAAATCATCATTATTTTTGTAGGTTTTGAGAATTAGACTCACAGCGGATTTTCGCTTCAGGACTTTCATGCCCAAAAGGAATTTCCAAAATTTCGATTCACAGAGTTATTGATGTAAAAAGTTTAAAAAAGCGAGGCTTTGCAAATTTCCGGGCACAAGCAGTAAAAGACGGCATCAAGTTTATCACTTGCACTACGGGACATGACTTGCTTTCCTAATTAAAATCAAACGGTCAGAGTCCAAAATGTAACTGGCATTTGTTACAAATCGACAATCCTTAAATATATCCCCGCTTTTACCCACAACCCGACATACTGTGAATTTTATTAAATCAATTTTCTAGACAGAAAATTGATATGCTTGAAAAACTTTGGATAATTAGATATCGCAAAAAGGGAGTGATAGCGGGATACTTTAAAAGGTGAAAAGACACCCATTCAAAGGGTCGGCAATTACACTCCATCAGTCACATCATCTAAAGTTTCCTTTTGATGTCAGGCAAGTGATTTATGTTGAATGGCATTCATATTCAACAAAATGCAATTGCGCCGGGTGAGTGCATTCATGCATTCAACATCTTTGAAATGCAGACATTTGCAACACATCTACACATGTTACAATCTCATCCCATGTACCGCCTTCTCACCTGCACAGAAACGGAAATTTGGATTATTATTATTATTTAAATTCATTCACACATGCGAATAGCAGTTATAATGGCATAGAATTTGTAGCAGCAATTATGGCATTCTTTATAGGTGAGAGATGTCAAGTTGGAGCCAACACACCAATGCCGTTGGCAGTACGGAAGTTGGGGGACAACAGGAAATGTGTTTTTACTTTGTTGTTGTTGTTTAGTTCAAATGGATTTTCTTCTTGCCTCGGTTTAGTTTTTTTCTTCCGCCTTTTTTGCAACATTTATTTCAACACATGTTTATGCAACATTTCAAACTGTGAATTTAATTAAGAAACTTTTGGAAAATTTTAATTAAACTTTCTCAAGAAAACAAACTATGTACATGTTGTAACGGCAACAGTTACAGCAATAACAGCAACAACAACAACTACAACTACAACGAAGAGAATAGCAGCCAGCCAGCAGTACAACAAAAGTAATAGTTATAGTGTCAGTGGTAGAGTTGGGCTGTTATGTCCTAGCTATCCCTGGCCTGTCCCGAACTGTTCTGGCCCAGAGTGTAGTTAGTAGGCTATAAACACCATACACATTCATGGGCACACATTCGGATACACATACAATGTGGTATTGTAGGAAGAACAGACGTAGTTTCACTCTTAGGCTTGTAGCAGATGTTATTGCTGGCTGGTGATGTCCTTGTTGCTGTTACAACTACTGCTCGTAGTCTTTATTGGGGTCTGTTGCTATTGTTGCCCCCAGTAGAACAAGCACACAACCATACACATGCACACACGCATACATTTTCGCATTTCCTCAAAGCATGGCTGGAAGAAATGAAATGCACAGACGAAATGTGTGAAAAGGAGGATTTCAATAAAACACAGAAACTACAATCCGACCAACATGAGCCTGCACATGAATCTACAGTGGCATGCAATGCAAATGCAATGTCCTCTTAAGCACACAACACACAGACGCACACTGACGATTATTAAGATCGAGAAATGATATTTGTGCAAACACGCACACACATCTGTATTGCGAATTATGATCCTGCCATTTCCCCTCCACCATGCAGCTTTCTATCGAAACAAATGAACTACAAAAATACGTCTTAGTTTTTGCAAACGACATCATCCGCACATATGGTGGGTCTACTACTAAAATAAAAACTCCTTTTTGGTAATTTCACTACATTTTCATTGTTGGCCAGCCCTCGCACTGCGCCATGCCTGCCTCGAACTCCGTCTGCATAATATCCATGTGTTGTATTAAAAAAAAATTCTTTTGAATTTTATATTAAATAAAAGAAATGGCAAATGATTGTGTGTGGAATGCAAAAGAATGCTGAAGCAAGCATTCGCATCATTCATTTGTTTTCGAACTGCATTGCAATCAGTTATGCAGCAGAAAACACACATACACCCGGATGCAATATTTTTCCGCCATTGATGAGTAGAACATGGAGTGGGGGGATAAACACAAGCTTAGCTGTTGTGTGGTTGGAATTCTGGAGCCAAAGCATTAACATCAAAGTTATTGATTTAAATCAATTTTAAAAAAGCCAGCAGAATGTATGTATGTGTGTATGTTGCCATCAGTATGGTTGTAAAATATAAATATTTACTGTTATTCACCACTGGAAGGGGCGCTGTTGTTGGTAGTAGTCATCACATTCCCAGTAACAAGGGGCGGGTGAAATCGTGTGCATAGTAATGCTTCTCATAATATGACTAGCCAGGCTGGCTTACATCCCGTGACTGCCATTGCCGCTGGCATTGCAGGCTGGCATCAAAATCATATGACTTGTATTGCTTGAAATCAATTGGATATATTACAATGTGCACTCTGTCTTTCACTATTGTGCCTTGGTAATGGGTTTTATGGGAACATTTGATGTGTTCGCCAATGCAACAATAAAATATCTATTCTAACAACTGTTCACTGGGACACACAGCAGTGCTGGAATACTATTCCGACATATGTAGATATACAAGCTATGCAAGGGGTTATTGCAATTGTTTACACAATATTTCATTGTTGTAGCATTTCCACTCAGAAAATATGGATATTGTGTTAAATAAAAAAAATTAAAATTTATTCATTTCAATACTAAATTCACTTTGTAGTTATTTTTTGTCTTTTACGTTTTATATGAGACTTCTCTCATATCAATAAGTGCACCCCGATTCATATTACCTCAATGATATGGGACCTACTGTTTATCGCCAAGTCCGAACGGCGTGTCTAAGACATCACATGTAGAGAAGTTTTACATGGCTGAAATACTCAGGAAATGTCGCCAACATTACTGAGGGGTATTTTGCCACCGTTGAAAATTGTTTCATGTTGCCTGGCCAGGGAATCGAACCCACGATCTTCACCACGGTGGCACCCCAGTTGTAAAAACCGGCGATAAAAATCGAAAACCGATAGCATAGGCATAGAGATATCAATGTATGCGGATGATTGTACGATCTTGGCATCGGGTAACTACCCCAAGAAATTGGGTGTAACGCTTGATAGCATGTTTAAGTCGCTTGCGCAAGCCACTGCTTCTTGCCACCAGATCAGAAGTAGAATAAGATCCTCAACTGCTGTCAAAGAAATCCCGTTGACCTCTTATGAAGCAATACACCGGTATGTGATGCCAGTGTGGAAGAATATTCAATCCTTGCACAATGTCGCTCTGAGGGCTGCAACAGGCTGCCTCCTCATGATACCAATGGAACATTTTTAACTTTGCATCAGCACGAGGAGATGTTGTCGATGCAGACCTGATTGGGTGTTATCGCCGTGAGTATCCTTGCCACAATTTTTTGGACAGACTTCCCCCACCCAGAGATCTATAGAGTCTTTTTTACCATACTAGCCCACGAAAAACTTAATATCGCTATAACCAGGAAGGATACTCAATAGACCCTTAACCACACGAACATTTGTGTGGGTGGTACCCCAAGGATCGGACAGATAGGGCCCAAACTTGAATATAAACTAAGTTTCGACAATATTTAGAGCTCCAAAGTTACGTGTATGAGGTATCGCGCGTTCCATTTTAGCGAATATTTTCGAACTTCGGAAGGAGTACCTTCGAATTGCATCTAATATTGGAAGATATATTACGATATCCAAAGTGCGGACAAACGGGCTATCCAGTCACTACATATGGTGCCATAGGGGTTTTTTACAACTTTCGGGCTGGTTTCTCAAGAAGTATGGACTTACCCCAGAAAAAACTTTTACTGTCGTAATTGATGCAGCGAATGCAAGTTGCTTCAACAAAAATCAAAGTGATTCGAGAGCAGGTCTTAAAGTGAACTTATCCAAAATTTTGTGTGGGAGGTACCCGAAGGAGTGGACAAATATTGTCCATATTCGAACCTAATCTATATCTGATAGGTATATTAGGATGTGCAAAGTATGGACCAAATCGGTCTCTCCCATCAAGAGTTATCGTGCGCACAATTTTTCCGAACATTTTTGAACTTTTGTGGGGGAGGTACCTGAAAGAGTGGACCGATATGGCTTATCTTCGAACTTAAACTAAGGTTGCACAAAATATTACGAAGGCCACATTTTGGACCGAATCGGCAGATCAGTTCGACCACTACACATGGTTTGTTTGCACCTCTCAGGATATTTTCACAGGAAGTATGCACTTGTCCCTGATGAAACTTGTACCGTCGTATGGGGGGGCAGTGTATACAAGTTGCTACAACAAAAATCAAAGCGATTCGAGAGCAGGCCCTAAACTGAACTTTTCTGAAATTTTGTGTGGGAGGTACCGGAAGGAGTGGGCCGATTGAGTCCATATTGAAACCTTATCTGAGTCTGGTACACATTTCACAATGGGCAAAGTATGGACCAAATCGGTAACTCCCTTAAAGAGTTATCATGCGCAGACATTTTCCGAACATTTTCAAACTTTTGTGGGGTAGGTACCGGAAGGAGTGGACCGATATAGCTAATCTTCGAACTTCAACTAAGTTTGGAAAGCCAACATTTGAACCGAATTGGTTCATCCGTTCGAGAGTTATCGTGCGCTCCAGCCAGCTAGACAGACATACAGACTGACGGACGGACATTGCTCAATCGACTCCAAATTTTCTAAAACACATTTCGTCCAAACATACCATTATTTCGATGAGGCACATTTTGCCCGTATGAAAGTGTATATACCCGCGTTAGCATAAATGCTGAGGGTATAAACATGTGACGACATTTTTCAAAATACATCCAGATGTGGCATGTTTATGTGGGTCCACATAAAGACAATATTTGAATGGACGTATACTACCTACTCAAAACTCTAAGTGACGAATTAGAGTAAATTCGAAGTAAATAATTGTCCAATACCTCAAACTTACATACATATGTTTCTGTGCCGAAACATGGGTTTTGTTGCGTCATCTTTATCTTACTTTAAACTTCTTATGGAAATCTAAACATTTCCTTAAATGGGGAACAATTTTCTACTCGAAGGTACCAAAACCGATCATTGTCTGCAAGGACGTTGTCTATTTCTAGGATCAACTGAAGTAATTTTGATTCGGTATTGAGTACAGGACCTTCAAATACAAAAACTCACAAAACGCGGATTTCAGTTCTACGGGGGCAATACAATGAAGTGGACTTAAATGGCTAATTTTCCGGAAGGAGGTTAACTGTCTTTCGGAAATTACGAAATGACAAATTTCAGAAATTTTGATGTGATATCACAAAAAATTAAATATATTCTCCCTCCATGATATTTGTGGAGGTTACCCCTTAAACCTTTAAAAACAAAATAACTGTTCAATGCCAAAATCGAATCGATATAAACGTAATTACATTGTCAAGAACATTCATTTTTTTCATTTATAGACAATAACTGTGTACTCTATACCTATTTATGTGTTTGTATACACTTAAGCCTAGAGACGCGTTTCATGTCCAATAACCCCTTAGACTGGACACAACAGGGTAAACGATAAAAGAGGCGTGCTGCTTTTGTCTAGCTTTGCAATGACGATGACCCCGTTTCTTTTCATTCTTTTTTTTACTTCAAATATTTTAGACAAAACGTCCATAACACCGATCAGGGTACAATGTCCGCTACAGGAATATCTATATTTCTGCACACATATACATGTATGTTGTGATAGAAGAAAAGAAAAACAATCACAGCCTCACATAGAAAACAATTTGAATGGTTTTGCAGATAATTTAAAAGCTGTTGACACCCCTCCTGTTTATGCGGCATGAATTGTCGAATGGTCAAATAAATCACTACACAAGTGTCGTATAAAAATCATAATCAGATGGCAATGCAGTGGGATAAATGTCCCTAACAAACACGCTCGCACACACACACACATTTATACACTGAAGAATATACAGTTAATGTGAACTGAAGTACACCACTTTCACATGAAGGGACTCCTTTTGGTCATCCCTATGCCGTTATTTGAAAGCAACAGACATTTTTGGGCGGCTGGCCTTAAGAGTATCCTTCCACATCTTAAACGATTGTTTGTCTGCCAACATGGACGGCATGATCTCAGTCAGCAGTCATCATCAAGTACTTAAGAGCTCAAACAAAGTCCGGCAAAAACACCAAGGAAAGAGTTGTTCCATACATATACACACTCACATTGAAAGCAGCTGCTACTCCATAAACACCAAAAAGGGGAGTCAACTCAATAACAAATATTTTGTTGGAGCCACAAGTATCATTTTGCCCGAATGAAACAAGTCAGCATAATAACCGAAAACATTTCGTAGGTAAAGTACTGACATTCAGTAATGTTACCCTTTAAAAGGATTTTTGTTTTCATTTAAATATTGATTATGGAATGTAAATTAAATGCGAAATCTCTCTCATAGAAGAGAGGTATCTGTTCGGTGTGTGTCTGTTATTTATCACTGGAAATTGGTTCAATTTTATATGAACTTCTATTGAAGTTCTGGAGTTGAAGCAAATATCTGTGTATCTGATAATGATGATGATGATTGTGGTGGTAGACATAAATCAAAATGGTTGCATATAGCGAACGAATACATTTCTACAACATTTATGCATTTTAATGGATGCAGCAGCAGGCCTGCATCCCTTCAAAGGTAACTTTAATAACCACAAAAACAACAAACGTATGTCTTAACCCTCACGAGAAACACTGCCAAGTCAGAGATATTTCCTATATCTGGGAATACTAAAGACACGTTAGGACGATATGTGGAACCTAATGGTCCCTGATTTTAATGGAATTGCAGAAAATGTCAGCGTATTGCTCAAATAAATACATAATAAAATGAAAATGGCATGAATAACTTTGTTCATAATCTACAAAAACCTATGCGCCATTTACTGATATCCCAATGGATAGTCATTGTAGGTGAAGGGTTAACGAGAGAATGTCTAATGGTCTTTAATGTATCCTAACCACCAGGAATGATGCATGATATCCCATTCCAAAAGAATGAGAAAAAGTTAAACTTTCTCATGCCCATTTTTTGTAGCACGCTGGAGGAATTCATTTGAAAAACATTTAAAAATTTACCAGAAAATATAGAAACATATGTATGTAACATATATATATATATTGCAATTTACGTTTGCAAACATAATATATTTCGATATACATACATAGATATGTGTATGTATGGTATTGCTTAGCAATATTTAAAGCAATATATGTTTGTCGTAGCCTTTTATAATTCAAATGAACACCGTAATTTACAGACACACTAACGCATGTTTATCGATTCTAAAGAAAGATTTTTGCAGTAATGCGCTTAAATGTCCTTGTAAAATCTACTTATTGAGATTTATTTTATTACAGTTATTTAATAGCATTTATGCATTTTAAATACACAAAATTTTAAATATGAATTGATTATTAAAAACCAGAACAGATTTGGATTTTTTGTCAATAAATGTGGCCAACAAGAAGACATGACATTTATGGCTTTCAATCATTAATTATGTAGAATATTTAAAATTGCAAGGGAGCTATTACAAAGTTGTAATGATTGGTTATGTAAGGTGTTGGAGAAAATAAATATTACATCATTGGGAAAGGACGAATGCACGCTTCGAAACATTTTTATTTATTTAATTTGATTAATCGATTTATTATTAATTATTTTATTTTACTTCGGTGGTTTGATGGGACAGGATAAAATAAGAATTCCTATATCAAAACCTAAATCGGATACAGAGACCATATCCCCCAACCCTCCTTCGTAGCCTTATTAAAACAAAGTAAAAATAATAAGGGACTGCAAATACTGATTCGGAGTAGCAAAGCAATTACGGCTTCCCAGCTTCCCACACACCTTAATGTTGTTAAAATATAAATTTAAGAAACTGCTGTTGGACTATAATATGAAGTTTATTGGTGATGTATTTCACGATAAATTAGATTTCTTTCAATAAGTGAATTAAGTTCTCTGTAAGAAGGAAAAATTATCGTGCCAAGGTACTCGAACATTTGCTATTGGAGAGTGTCTATGGCCAGAAGGTAATACATTTGCATGACCTGAAAAGATGAACCTCAGATAAATAGGCACTAAATCAACTGCGAACAAAGTGACCATGGTAACACCATTTTTACATACAACAGAGCGGATTCCCGATTATTCTCAACACATTACATGTATCTCATAAACTAATGAAAACATTAAGAAATAATGGCAACTGCTTATTTAATTACCCTAAGATATTAGGTGTAAGGCTCCAGAGGTTACATCTGTCATATTCCCAATAAATTTGCTACTATTTGCATTGATACCAAGACTAGAGGCAAAGACTTCATAACGGTTTATCAAGATGATCCACAATCTTGTGGACAGGCTTCTTTAACCAGGCACATCAGGAAAGATCTTCATCTAGAATGAGGTCCAAGGGTCCCAACACGAAGTTATAGATCAACAAGCCATTCAGGCATGCTTAAATAGGTACATTAACCCAATCAAAAAACATCTGACAAAGCAAGCGCATGTGGTTTCAGCCCTTTTCTGATAAAGTAAATATGTAGAAGGCGAAATCAAAAATTATGATATGAGATTAGTGGAGTTGAAAGCTATTCTTAGTTCGGCTTGTAAGTTGCGTATCGGCACCTAAGTGAGGAAGTAAGACATAACAAACTTTTGGTGCAGAATGCCATAAAATTTAGCACGGTATTCATAGATAATACTTGGGCCATAAATGCGACTCGCCTAGAGCTAAAAACATGGGCAAAAAGTAAAGTAGAGAGTATTTGACTGAGGGATATCCTTGCAACATCCTGCAACAACTATGTTCACAAACGCATCTGCACAGAATAGTATATATAGATAATACCGAGTTCTTTGAATGCGAGAAGATAACGAAACTTTGAATCACTTTCTTTGTCATTGTTAAGTTTTCACAAATCTCAGAACCCACTCTTTGGGAAATGACACAATACAGGAGCGCCAAACTGTGGACAGTGGACAAAAGAAATTAAGAGAGTAAGAGACAACAGGTCTATTTTGGCAAAATTGAATGTCCGTTTAGGCCTTTGGGGATCCATAGCCCTCTTTTTTACTTATACTAACCAAAAAACGGATTTCCGACCATTCGGAGAACGTTTGTAAAGAGATAAAAAAGATCTGGGATCGTCCAGTATATCAAGTTTTGAAGCAAAACAACCGACAATACGATAATTTTTTATTTATTTATTTTTTTGTTTTTTCATTAGGTTGTTTTTTAAGTCTGGAGTATTACCCCAATGGCTTAACTTCATCATTATTTTCTATTACAGAGAGTAATGTTTTTCAAAACGAACTGACAGTGTTGTAAAATTTTTACTGATCGCTACCAATATCATGATTTCATCCCGGCGAAGGGAATGAAATCATGATATTGGTAGCGTCGGGTGACGTAGGGGATGGAAGATACCAAGGAACGGTCCTGACCGGATTCGTAGTTAGTCGGAGACTAAAACATCGGGTATCCAGCTTCACCCCAGTGAATGAAAGACTTGCTGCAATTCGAATAAAAGCTAAATTCTTCAACATCAGCTTTATTTGCGCTCATGCTCCCACTGAAGAAAGGACGAACAGACCAAAGATAAATTTTACGAGTGCTTAGAAGAAACATATGACCGTTCCCCTGCCCATGACATTAAAATCATTCTAGGCGATTTTAATGCCAAAATTGGAAAGGAAACAAGGAAAACAGTGAAACATCTGACAATGGTATGAGGCTGATAGACTTTGCAGCTGCAAAAAACATGGTAGTTAGCAGTACCAGATTTAATCATCTCGATATTCATAAGGGCATCTGGCTGTCTCCAGATCAAAGAACAAGTAATCAAATTGATCATGTTGTGATAGATGGAAGACATTCATCGAGCGTGTTGGATGTACGATCGTTCCGAGGCGCAAACATTGATTCGGACCACTACCTTGTTGCAGCAAAGGTACGTACCCGTCTAAACGTTGCAAATAAAGCACGAACAGACACAACGTGGAAGTTGGACATCGATATGCTGCAAACACAACAGATAGCCACAGCATATTCCAAAGAGAGAAATGGAAAAGCGGGAGTGTGAAAAAATCGAGATGTACAGGAGCCAGAATGAAGTCCGAAAATTCTACCAAAGAGTGAAACATCAAACAGATGGCTTTGGTACAGGAACATCCTCCTGTAGAGACCAGCAAGGTGCTCAGGATATGGAAGGAACATTTCTCCAATCTGCTGGTATCCAATAGTAGCGAAGACGATGATACCACAGATCCAATCCCAGAAGATGGTACAGAATGTATACCGCCCGGCCAAGATGAGGTAAAAACAGCAATCAACCGGCTGAAGAATAATAAAGCAGCAGGAGCCGATGGCTTACCAGCCGAGCTGTTTAAAACCGGAGGCAACGCGCTGATAAGGTGTATGCATCAGCTAGTTTGCGCCATCTGAGAGGAAGAACGAGTACCCGACGATTGGAACCTGAGTATCCTGTGCCCCGTCCACAAGAAGGGAGATCAGACTGTATGCTCTAACTATAGGGGCATAAGTCTACTCCCTATTGCCTACAAGATCGTGTCAGGGATATTGTGCGAACGACTAAAGCCTATGGTCAACGAGATAATTGGACCATACCGATGCGGCTTTAGACCTGGCAAGTCCACCATTGACCAGATATTTACCCTGCGGCAAATCCTGGAGAAGACCCAAGAGATGCAGGTCGACACCTACCACCTTTTTGTCGATTATAAAGCAGCCTTAGACAGCCCGCTGCGTTCAAAGGTATTCCAAGCCATGTCTGAATTTGGTATCCCCGCAAAGCTCATCCGGCTTTGCAAAATGACTTTAACTGACACGAGGTCCTCAATTAAAATAGGAAGGAACCTCTCCGAAGAGTTTGGTACCAAAAGAGGTTTCAGACAATGAGACAACCTTTCGTGTGATCTCTTCAACATCCTGCTGGAAAATGTTAAACGAGAGGCAAACGTCAAAAGAAGTGGCACAATCTACACCAAGTTGATGGTGTAGACGCGCAATGCGTCCATTGAGCTCGGACCGACTGTGGAAGTTGGTTCCTATAATATTGAGGTAGTAAAAGACTTCGTCTACCTCGGCACCTCCGTAAACACAACAAACGACATCAGTTGTGAAATAAAAAGAAGAATTGTATTGGCCAACAGATGCTACTTTGGTTTAAGTAAGCAGTTTAAAAACAAAGCCACATCTCGTCAAACAAAAATAACGCTCTACAAAACACTGATACTACCCGTGCTGATGTATGGCTCCGAAGGCTGGATACTTGCGCAAGCAGACATGGCAGTGCTTGGTGTGTTTGAGAGAAAAATTCTTCGAAAGTTCTACGGATCAATCTGCGTTGTCGGTGAATATCGACGTCGCATGAACCACGAGCTGTATCTGCTATACAACAACATCAATATTGTTAAACGTATCGAGATGCAGCGATTGCGTTGGCTAGGCCAAATAAGAATGAGCGATGATGAACCCGCTAAAAAGGCGTATAAATACGGACCGCTTGGCGGTGCACGCAGAATTGGCAGGCCAAGGAATAGATGGCGCAAACAAGTGAATGATGAGATGAAAAGGCGCGGTATTTCAGAGTGCGAAGCAACAAATAGAGAGGAATGTAGATATTTTCTTAGTTCTGTCTATGGAACAAATATTCTGTAATGGGCCAACTAAGTAAGTAAGTAAGCGGGTGAAAATCGATCAAATATATGAATGTCTACATAATTTCTGGAACTTTGGTCAGTAGCAGCTAAACTATTGGGAGGCGAACCAAATAACCTTTCGCAAAAATTTTCCAAATGATGTGCTCAGCATTTCTTCAGAACATTCTGAAACTCTAAAATACTTATTTCATTTTGTTTAGTCGATATTTCTCATTATACTTTCTACAAAATATATTTCAACAATAGCTCAACTCGAAAGAGAATTAATTCAAAAGTTCACACTTTCTGTTTATTTTCATATTTGGGATTTCAATCAACAATGCATAGTTATCAAATTGTATTTGAAAAACATGCCGGAACAGCTTGATTTTATAAGAATGGAATGTTCTGAAGACTTGTGAATAACATTCCAGCGGCTAATTTTTCCAAAAATAAGTCAACGAATAATGTAGCAGTTTTGGAGATATGCTGCGTAATATACATAATAATATAGTTTTCAGATATATTATGCATTTTGAGGCAATTAATGCAGTTTTTCGAGTTGATTATTTCTCTAAATATTTTCGTCATGCTCTTATATACAAGTTTACTTAATAGGCTTAAACAAGATTCGAATTGGTTTCAGAGATGTTGACACTATTTGCTGTAAAAAGTTAATATTTAGCCATGTTTAGACGAGGCCATAAAATCTAAACGACACAAAAAAACCCAAATATGGTTTTCGTCGACAGGGTCTGTACTTTCATTAAATCCGTATTAGAAATTATTTGCACACAATTACCTCGAAAATGTTGCACAGTGTTATTACATATTATCCAACATATACGATTCAGAGAACCATAGGTATTGTTTGGAAAATTGTGTTGTAGAAAGTTTCCATAATTAATTTGTACTTAATAAGTTAAACAATTGAACACTTAAGATTCGTAAAGCTATGATATATTTTAGATCATAATGAAGTTTAAAGAGTACACATCAAAAAGGTATAATAATAGCACTGAAACCATCAGGCAATTATCACTGAAATATCTCCAAATATCAAAGACTCATGAACGATTTTATCAAAATACACTTTCAACATCATTCGACACAGAATTTGTCTTGGGAAGTCATGCTCACCTCCAAGCTTAGCATCAACATCCTGCGGGAGTTTCATTTTAAGTGAATATTTTCACCTGTAAAAACGTGAACAAATCATGACGTGTCGTATTACTCTTTTGATTTGCAAAAATGTCATCGATAATGATAATAATGATGATGACAGTAACATTTACATTGAAAACATTGACATTTTGGTGCTATGTCTGTTGCGTTGCTACCTTACCAAAAAAATGGTTGAGAACACACTACACTAAAAATCATCAACCAACAGCCGTAGTAACAAACTGTGTCAGCACTACGCTACGTGACTGCTGAGCAGTGTTGCTTCTCTTCTCACTTGGGTTGATATAGCGATGATAAATAAGTAGAGGAAGACGAAGAGAACTCCAAAATGCTTATTTCATACGAATTTCAAATGAAGAAATTTAATTTACATTTTTTAGACACAAAAATTACACAAAATGTCAAGAGTAGAATTTGGAATATGTTCTACGGAAATGTGGATCGTGACACACAATGAGTTAAAAAAAAGCAGTGACATATCTATTAAAATTCTGAAATTCCACGGCAAAAATAAAAAAATAATATTCTAAAAAAGGCAGGTTAATTTGGAATTTCAGGAATATTTGCAAATCTTATTTACAAACAACATTTATTACATTTAACGTGTGCTATTCCAAGACCTAAATAACAATTAAAACTTTTATCAGTATGTTTGAATACATGATATAGAAATAGAAAAAATAATGATCCGATCGTTTCAAAGTTTGAAATCATTTCTATTATTAAATTTCCTAAAAAAAAAAATAAAAAATACTACTAAACCAACCTTTGATATCATAAATTCCATTACATTACTCAATTTCGAATCTGTCACATACGAATGCCCGATTTTCTAATCTTCAAGTCTCTTTTGGAATCAATTCGATAAATAGCTATTCTTGCTTAACACACATCAAACATGCCGTCTTCATAATAGTAATAATAACACGACATCCTTGGAGAGATGTAACCAAAGGTGCTGAAGAATAAAAACCCAATAGCGAACGAAATGTTCCAAGGAAATGGCTTAAATAGTGTCACTAAGTGGATTGGCATGTGATTAACTCGCAATGCAACTGCATTCACTCATTCGCAATGCTCACCGTGCACCGTCGTCACCGTTCAAACACAAGAAAAGGCCAGCGAAAGACGGAACGAACATATGCTTTCTATGTTCATACTTTTCATGGTGTACACAATGGCAATAGCTTGGCATTCCTTTTCCTCAGAATTCCTTTAAGAAATGGAACTTTTTTTCAATGAAAATGTAACGTTTTTTTGCCAACGTGTGGATGTACAACTCAGGACGAATAAGAGTTGGCGGAATTTTCCTTATTTTCCATTTGTAAATGTAAGTGTATGGCTTGTGTGTGTGTTCCACATCATCATCATCAGTTTCGATACGTTTGGCATTGCCGTTTTTAAGCATTTGGCAGTTGGCTTAATACGTTTGGGAAATTACAATAGGTTTCAATCAAACCCAGTGTAATACCTCGTTTTTCTTACTTAATATTTTGCGCTTTTTACGCTTTCTTCGAATGGTTCTTTCATTCGGGAGTTCTTTACTTTTGCAGCTGCTTCTGCTGTTGCTGCTGCTGATGTTACGGCTGTCAGAGTTGTATGCACTGATGTTTGTTTCCTTTGCTTGTAACAACCTTACACTGCCAACCAGCCAGCCACACTGAACAAGCAACAGGATGCATGATGCGTTGTATCGCAGCAAGAGCATCACAAAATACCACTTCCAATACAATTTTTAGTTCTTTGCGTTTTTTTTTTTTGCTTTCTTTCTTTCATTCTCCTTAGCTTTGCTTGAGACTCTGTTGGTATTTTGTCTGGGGAAATTCACAATTTTCTGCACGATAAGATTTACTTGTCTCGAACAGGATGTGAATGCATGTGTGTTTGTGATGGAGGGAGAGGGTTGCGAGTAATAGGTTGTTTTCATTGTTATTCCGATTTACTTGCAATGAACACTGCAGTAGCATCAGCCACAACAAGGAGTTGATTTGTTATTCCTGTAGCTCCTTATGAACTGCAGCTGCTTGTCCAAGATCCAGCACATATTGCTGCCACATGCTATGTTATTATGGCCAATGTATTGGAGATTATGACCGAAATATGTTGATGTTTATGACTTGCAATTTCATGTGCCGCATTGGTTGGTTGGTAGTAATGCCTCCTCCTCCTCCATCACATATAGCCTTCTTAGCAAATTGATTGGAAGTTTTTTTAGTGTTGGTACACAACCATCCAATATCTTGGACATAGAAGACTACTGTATTTTTGTTCCGTTGAAAAATGCAACTAAAGACATGGATAGATACAGTAGAGGAACCATACCAGTCTCATCCTTTATTTCTAAATTAATTTTCTCTTCAGACATTTATCTTCATTCAATTCCTTAGAGTCCCATCAGCAACTTTCTTCACTTTATTTCCCGATCGGGGAAATCTGGAATATAAATTTCTTGTTTACTTATTTTGCTCGCTTTTGCTTGCAGCCAACAAATAACTTCCGAAGCTTGCTTCCATCGTCGGTAGTTTCCTTGCTGTGGCCGTAAATGTATACGACCCTGTCGTAATAATAAAATGCAGCTAATAATCCACAATACAGTGCACAAAGCAATAGCAACAATTTGCAATGCAATAAGCCCCCATTTAATGTTGCCACTAAAAAGTTCCGTAATCGCCTTCCAATTTGCCACAGAAGCCCAATAGTTGGACACACATTTGTGAATATGTGTTCATTGATTTTTATAGCTTTATTTAAGAAACAGTTTTTTCTACTAAAGAAGAAAAATCCTCAAATGTGATTGAATTCGATTTAGTACACACACGTCCAATAAAAGCATTTATGGGCGGTAGAAAAAAACATTGTTAAGTCTAGTATTATTAGATATATAGAGTTTACTATTTAAATGTTGGCTTCTATGGAACGAGTAGCCATAGAAACAAATGAAAAAAACATGGGTAAAAATTATCGACAACTATAGGACCCGACTAGAACTTGCAAGTGTATTCTCCAAATTCCCATTAAAATTAAAAATCTCTTTTTAATATCCCAGAAGATGACATTGAATATTTACCTTCAGTCCGGAGAAAATTAATGCTGCAATAAACCGACAGGAGCTGATGGTTTAGCAGCAGAGCTATTCAAAACCGGAAACGGCCCGCTGATAAAGGTAGTATGCAATGCATACTATGCATCACCTAGTTAGCACCAACTGGCAAGAAGAACGCATACTCGATTATTGGAACACTAGCAAAGTGCCCGCTACTTCGTATGCGGAAAGGATATAAAAAACAAATAAACAATATATAATATGAAAATGGCGAACACTGAAAATTTTATTGTACTTATACCAATTTTAATCAATATTTATTGTTATTTTAGTACTGTTCATACCGCTTTAATTCGATTTTCAAAAAGATCAGCCGTATCTCACCCGTAAATGTTAACAGCTAGACCAACATTGTACACCAGTACTCACACTAAATCCAAAAAATGCAGATTCCAACACTTTTCCTACACCCAATAGTACGATTTTCCAAAACTACCTCAATCCTTCACTTCACCAGTAACCTAAATTCCAAAAAACAGGATTCCAGCGCCATCGGTGCACTCAAATTGTACCATTTGGTATATTTCGTGGCCATAAGTACGAATTTCAAAAACTACCTCCATGTCTCAATCCTACACTCCAATCTTAGTCTTACCAAATTCTAGGATTCCAGCTCTATCCGTTCCCCCAAATACCCACTGTACCAAATTTAGTATCATTTAGAACTTTTCGTACCCATAGGTACGAATTTTCAAAACTACTTCCATTCTACCCTCCAACTGTAGCCTTAATTCAAAATTTCGGGATTCCAGCTCTATCAGTTCAACCTAAATCCGAATTGTACCAAAGTTAGTACCATTTTGTACTTGTCGTACCCATAAGTTCAAAACTGATTCCATTCTACTCTCTAATTCAAATTTCAGGATCCCAGCTCTATCCGTTCGCCCAAATCGTAATTGTACCAAATTTAGTACCATTTAGTACTTTTCGTACCCATAAGTACGACATTTCAAAACTACTTCCATTCTACTCTCCACCTGCAACCTTAATTCAAAATTTCAGGATTCCAGCTCTATCCGCTCAACCTAAATCCAAATTGTACAAAATTTAGTACCATTTTGTACCTGTCGTACCCATAAGTACGAATTTTCAAAACTGATTCCATTCTACTCTCTAAATTCAGTATCGCAGCTCTATCCGTTCGCCCAAATCGTAATTGTACCAAATTTAGTATCATTTGGTACTTTTCGTCCCCATAAGTACGAATTTTCAAAACTACTTCCGTTCTACTCTCCAACAGTAGCCTTAGTTCAGGATTCCAGCTCCATCCGTTCGCCCAAATCGTAATTATTCCAAATTTAGTACCATTTAGTACTTTTCGTGCCCGTAAGTACGAATTTTCAAAACTACTTCCATTCTACCCTTCAACTGTAGCCTTAGTTCACAATTTCAGGATTCCAGGTCTATCGGTTCAACTTAAATTTAAATTGTTCCAAATTTAGTACCATTTAGTACTTTTCGTACCGATAAGTACGAATTTTCAAAACTACTTCCATTTTACTCTCCAACAGTAGCCTTAGTTCAAAATTTCAGGATTCCAACTCTATCCGTTCGTCCAAATCATAAGTGTACCAAATGTAGTACAATTTAGTACTTTTCGTACCCATAAGTACTAATTTTAAAAAATACGTGCATTCTACTATCCAATAGTAGCCTTAATTCAAAATTTCAGTATTCCAGCTCTATCCGTTCGCCCAACATCGTAATTTTACCAAATTTAGTACCATTTAGTACTTTTCGTACCCATAAGTACGACATTTCAAAACTACTTCCATTCTACCCTCCAACTGTAGCATTAATTCAAAATTTCAGTATTCCAGCTCTATCCGTTCGCCCAACATCGTAATTTTACCAAATTTAGTACCATTTAGTACTTTTCTACCCATAAGTACGAATTTTCAAAACTACTTCCATTCTACTCTCTAACATTAGTCTTAATTCAAATTTCAAGATTCCAGCTCTATCCGTTCGCATAAATCATAATTGTACCAAATTTAGTATCATTTGGTACTTTTCGTACCCATAAGTACGAATTTTCAAAACTACTTCCGTTCTACTCTCCAACAGTAGCCTTAGTTCAGGATTCCAGCTCCATCCGTTCGCCCAAATCGTAATTTTTCCAAATTTAGTACCATTTAGTACTTTTCGTACCCATAAGTACGAAATTTCAAAACTACTTCCATTCTACCCTCCAACTGTACCATTAATTCAAAATTTCAGTATTCCAGCTCTATCCGTTCAACCTAAATCAAAATTGTACCAAATTTAGTACCATTTAGTACTTTTCGTACCCATAAGTACGAATTTTAAAAACTACATCCATTTTACTCTCCAACAGTAGCCTTAGTTCCAAATTTCAGGATTCCAGCTCTATCCGTTCGCCCAAATCATAATTGTACCAAATTTAGTACCATTTAGTACTTTTCGTACCCATAAGTACGAATTTTCAAAACTACTTCCATTCTACTCTCTAACATTAGTCTTAATTCAAATTTCAAGATTCCAGCTCTATCCGTTCGCCTAAATCATAATTGTACCAAATTTAGTATCATTTGGTACTTTTCGTACCCATAAGCACGAATTTTCAAAACTACTTCCGTTCTACTCTCCAACAATAGCCTTAGTTCAGGATTCCAGCTCCATCCGTTCGCCCAAAACGTAATTATTCCAAATTTAGTAACATTTAGTACTTTTCGTACCCATAAGTACGAATTTTCAAAACTACTTCCATTCTACCCTCCAACTGTAGCATTAATTCAAAATTTCAGTATTCCAGCTCTATCCGTTCAACCTAAATCCAAATTGTACCAAATTTAGTACCATTTAGTACTTTTCGTACCCATAAGTACGAATTTTCAAAACTACTTCCATTTTACAACAGTAGCCTTAGTTCAAAATTTCAGGATTCCAAAATTTCAGGATTAGCACCAAAATTAGTACACTTTAGTACTTTTCGTACACTTATAGTTCGAATTTCTAAAAACCCTATGGTACATATTTCCTACCCTCCATCAGTGACCTTTATTCCAAATTTCAAAGTTCTAGCTCTACTGGTTCGCCAAATACAAACGGTACCATATTTAGTACCTTTTAGTACTTTTCGTACCGTTCTAGTTCGAATTTCCAAAAACCCAGCCTTATCTGACACCTTCGGACCAAGACTGACCCTCACCCAAAATTTCAAGATTCTAGCTTCAGCCGTTTGGTCCGGGCGTTGATGAATCATTAAGTCAGTCAGTCAGTCAATCACTTTACTCTTTTATTAATATAGATATGACCCAACATTGAAAAAGGATTCAGCATACGGTGTGAACTATTAAAATCTATGGTCAATACAATATTTGAGTCGTGTCAATGCGGCTTTAGATCTGTCAAAACCACAATTAACCAGATCTTGACCATGCGCAAATTCTGGAGAAGTCCCAAGAGATGTAAATTGACACTTAACACATTTATGTCGACTAACGCACTCTCTTCGCCAGGCCTAACGTTCAAAAGAATTCTGATACCGGTCTGATAGTTTACCAGCCGAGATGTTCAACACCGGAAACAACGCGCTGATAATGGTTATTCATCCATGATTGGAACATATGACCATCTTTGAAAAAGGTTTCAGACAAGTCAAAGTCGCGTGGACAGTTGGCGCAGAAAGATATGCGAGGTTCAGAAGTGAATAAAAATGCAACAATATATGCAATAAGCCACATGTTATACTCGTTTATATCGACTGCATGACATTATTCCTCGAAACTTTAATGGTGTAATAGATACCACGGCTGATGGTATCAACACATACTGGGACCAAATGTTTAAGTTGAACTCTACAATTTGGAGGTTATTAATACTTTTGTTAACCTCGGTCACACCATATACGATATATATTTGTATTTGAGAGAACAATACTTTGATTGAATTTGCGTTGACGCTTAATATCGGCGTAGTACTGTGATACAGGTATTGAATGTATACCACCTAGCCAAGATGAGGTAAAGACAGCAATAAACCGGCTGAAGGAGCCGATGGCCCACCAGTCGAGCTGTTCAAACCAGGAGACGACACACGAAAGGAGATAAGACTGTATACTCTAACTATAGGGGAATAGGTCTTCTCCCTATTGCCTACAAGATAGTGTCAGGAATATTGTGCAAACGACTAAAGCCTATGACCAATGAAATAATTGGACCATACCAATGCGGCTTTAGACCTGGCAAGTCCACCATTGATCAGATATTTAACCAGCGGCAAATTCTGGAGAAGACCCACGAGATACAGATCGACACCTCCCAACTTTTGGTCGATTATAAAGCAGTCTTGGACACCCCCCTATGTTTCAAAGGTATTCCAAGCCATGTCTGAATTTGGTATTCCTGCAAAACACATTCGGATTTGTAAAATGACTTTAACTGACACTCGATCCGCAGTTAAAGTAGGAAAGAATCTCTCCGAAGAGTTTTGTACCAAAAGAGGTTTCAGGCAAGGAGACGGCCTATCGTGTGATCTCTTCAACATCCTGCTGGAAAAGGTTATGCGAGAGGCAAATTTTAAAAGGAATGACACAATATACACAAATAGCCACATGTTACATGCTTATTCTGATGATATAGACATCATGGGACGATCAGTAAAAGATGTAACTGATGCCTTTATGAAGGTCGAAGGAGAATCTGCAAAAATGGGTCTAGTGGTTAACGGCGAGAAGACCAAGTTAATGGTGTCGACGCTCAAGGCGTCCATAGAGCTTTGACCAACTATTGAATCTGAATCTTAAGGTAGTAAAAGACTTCGTCTACCTCGGCACCGCCGTAAACACAACAAAACAACATCAGTTGTGAAATGAAAAGAAAACTTATATTGGCCAACAGATGCTACTTTGGCTTAAGTAAGCAGTTTAAAAACAAAGCCACATCTCGTAAAACAAAAATAACGCCCTACAAAACACTGATACTACCCGTGCTGATGTATGGCTCCGAAGCCTGGGTACTTTCGCAAGCAGAGAAGGTAGTGCTTGGTGTGTTTGAGAGAAAAAATTCTTCGAAAGATCTACGGACGGTGAATATCGGCGTCGTATGAACCACGAGCTTTATCTGATATACAACGACATCAGTATAGACAAACGTATCGAGATGCAACGATTGTATCGGCTAGGCCATATCATAAGAATGGGCGATTATGAACCCGATAAAAAAGTGTATAAATACGGACTACATGGCGGTGCACGCAGAACTGGCAGGCCAAGGCTTCGATGGAGCAAACAAGTGGAAACCGAGATCGAAAAACGCGGTATTCCAAAAAGCAAAGCAACAAACACCGAGAAATGGAGATATTTTCTCAGTTCGGTTTATGAACATATGTTCTGTAATGGGCCAGCTAAGTAAGTACAGCGATACAGAATTCGATTTTACTATCTCTTATAGGAGAAAAATAAAATTTCTCAACAGAGGCTACATTTCGTTATGTTCCCATTATCAACAAAAACGTTCAATATACCTCAAATCGCGAGGTAACGTTGTGCGTCGGCTTCTTCAGAAATTGGAGCTAAGGAAACAATTTTTGATAAGTTCGTTTAATATACACAGAAAACGAAGATATGACAATGATGAAGCAGGAAGCGAGAAGCGAGAAGGCGAACAAGTGACCCTTCAACTCGGAAAGCGTTGGAAATCTACTCTTAGTTCCACTTATGAGAGAAATATTCTGTATCAGGCTACCTAAGTAGGTATTCAAAGCCCTTTTTAGCCCATTCATCATGAAAATAATTTCAGTAAATAGAGTTTCATTTAGAAATTCGGTTGACAGTTCATACTTTTAGTATGGCATGGTTATGATAACTGAAACAAAACGAAATGACAGCCAAATTTTCACTACAATTAACTTAGTATTTGTTATTTACACTAATTCGCATTTCATCTTTCGGAGAGATTACTTTAATACCACTTGTTGTCAAACACAAAAATATAATTTCAGTAAATAGAGTTACATTTAGAAATTCTGTTGACAGTTCATACTTTTGGTATGGCATGGTTATTTTAACTGAAACAAAACGAAATGATAGTCAAATTTTCCCTACAATTAACTTAATATTTGTTATTTACATTAATTCGCATTTTATCTTTCGGAGAGATTACTTTAATACCACTTGTTGTCAAACACAAAATGTTATTCTTCGACCTTCTGTTAAAAATTTCAATTAGTTTACTTCAAAATCTATAACTAATCCTCGTGTTCTCAACAGCGAATGAAGAGCCCCATTGACGTTAAGATTTCTTTTTTTGATTTGTTATCATTGAAGCAATACTACTTGAAATACGGCTTTTTTTATGAGATGTGCCTTCTGTAGTCACGTGTCGGCGTGGGGCGTTTTTTTCCTTCCTGATCCTAGCTTAAGAGACAACTAATACTTTTATGATTTTTTAAATGATTAAACAACGGCATCACCGTCATCATCATCATCTTCGTCGCCGTTGTTATCTTCTACAGCCGCATAATTATAGCTAAGAAAGCTCCAAAGATTGTCGTTGAATCCAGTGAAGCCTTCACTAAAGCATTTTTGTTGTAATAATAACATCAACACTTCATCTTTAGCCAACTCTAAAGACGTTCATCAGTATTCAAGATGTACTTAAGTTGTCATTAACTCGTCGTTGAGCCGAAAGATGCTTTTGTTGCCGCTGTCATAGCTGATGACGTTTATGAAGCCAATGGCAGTGGCATTAAGGTAACAAACGGTAGACTGACAACAGCAATGTTTACATAATGGTCTAATACAGCAGACTTAATTTTGTATAAACATTTTTGACATCGAGTTTTTAATGGAGTAACTTTTTTGGTCTAGACTGCTGGACCAAAATGTTGTATGTTTTCAATTGAGTTACAAAAATTAAATTGCAATCGTATTGAAACTAATATAAAAGTGGGCCTTGAATTCCGTTTATAGGCCACAAACAATACAACTCATATCCATTACCACCAACAAATATATACATTCGACATTCAAAATGGCACACAATTCAATGATTTGTTGTGAGTTGTTACTTTAATTGAAAGACCAAACCAATAATTCAGTTCCGCTTTATCTCTTGAGAAATTACATTGCTTTCCTGGGTCATTTAGATATTCGACGCTTTTGCAATGCCGGTTGCCAATTGAGAAATGACACTTTTATTAGCATGTAGACAAATTTATCGGACCATAACATGAGCTTATGCAATCAGCCCAATTTAATCCCAATAACTACTTGTCCAATACACACTGGGGGTGGCTGGATATGTGGCTGTTTGTGGGTGGGTTGTAGTGACTTAGTCAGCTCTTTGCAACATTTAGCAAATACAATTTCACACTTCATTATACTCTCAATTAATCCACGCACCATTCGGGTATACCAGAATCAGGACAACTACTACTCACCCCCTGTCATCTCATCAAAGGCTATGTTGTGCAATGAAAAGCAGCAGCAGTGGCATCAGGAACCATGGCATGTATACGCACAGCACTTTATCTTTTCGACACAACCGCCACCCACCCTGCTGGCCATTAAGAAGCAGTGTAAAGCCACAAATTACGATAACAATGAAAGAAAATCAAAAAGGAAAAGGAGAAAACAAAAATTAAATGTTCAAACGCATTGAAATAAATAACCTTATCACAACAACTTTTTTTGCACTAAATTACAAAGAATGCCATAGTCCGGCATAATCATGAACGAGTATGTATGTGACGTTGTGAACGCATTCCGGTTGTCTGCATTCGATTTGGGATGGCTATTAACGACCCAAACTCTAGGCAAATTCCAAAGGAACTATAAAGAAATTGTCTAAGAAACATGAGACAACAACCCCCCACCCCACACAAACAGTCACTTTGAAATTTGCTGACCAGCAGACCAGCTAGAAGTAGTAGCGGCAAGTGCATTATACTGCTCCATAAAAAACTTTAATGTTTATATCATAACACGAACAGCAAATTGGTCTGTGTTCAATGAAGATGTTTCAGGGCCAGACATTGTCCATTGCAGTTCAATGGCTCACCACTCACTCCCAAATTAAATATGGCCAGACACAAAGACAGTTAGAGAAACTGGATCTTCTGCCCCACTCCACACTTCACCGCCACCCACATTCATTGTCATTACTCTCAAGAAACGGAAGTCGGAAGTGAGTTCATAAATATTAATGTGTGGTGGGTGAGTGTATTTTGTATTTTCCGCAAATATCAGGTCACACCTAAACACAATTTAGATAATGTTTTCGGATAACAGGGTGAACCATCGAACCAGACATACACTCGATATTTTCACCAAACAAATCGTATGCTCAAATTCCCATTAGTATCGACAAGAAAATGCCAACGAACAAACAAGCAATTCACTGAACTTTGAGCTGTGTGACTGATTGCAAGCTCCTTAAAGGAAAACGGATATAGACAACAACAACAACAGCAGCAGTAGTAGTAAGAACACTGGGACATGTTTACCCTTGTTATCAGATGAAGACAACACGAGGACGTTGGCCAAAGGATGGCATTGCATTTGGTAGCAAGCAATAAAAAAACAATCCCCAATTGCCTTTGATATGAAATATTTCATGTTCGATGTTTAATGTCCATCAAGATATGATTGGTTGGCGGTGCACCACTCCCATCCTCTGGCTACAAGTCTATCAAGAACGGCATGACTTGTCTAAAGATAAGAATTGCACCCATGTTTCTGGAAATTGCCAACAACAACAAAAACATCATCATGGGTTGGCATCAGCTGGTATTTAGAGGCACTCTAATTAAACTGTAACAACTGAAATTGTTAATGCTAACAAAATGAAATTGTTATTATTATTCCATTTTATTTGACTCTTAATGTCATTAACATTTTCATTTTTAACAACATTTTTCACAAATCCATGCCTCAACCACCCAAAACATTTTTGGGTTTTGTTACAGTGGAACGGAGTGTTGAAAATAATTTGATTTAGAATTGGTTCTTCGTCCAAAAACAAAGAACAAAATACTAATAACACTCGATTATCATTTCGCTAATTACCAAGACATTTGAATCTGGTTACCATAAATTGTGGTAGTGTACAGCGTATTTTTAGTACTTCAGTACATACATAAATAAAAAATCCGAAAACATTACAATAAGTTAATTGAAGAATAGTGGCATATCACGAACATTTTTGCAACATTTGTCGAAAACGATTTCTACGAATAGAATTGGAATCGAGTCCGGAGTATAGGCATAAGGCCGGAGTCGAAAATCAGCGTTATTTTAAGGAATGACCCCGAAGTGTGACGCCCATAAATGGTAATTTTTCATGAATTTTTTCCAAGGGAACTACCAAACTTTTTTTGTAGACTCGTTTTTCATCCGAAACAGCACATCTTAATATATGGTCGGATTTTTTTTTATTGAAAAATAATATGTGGCTTTGTGGCAAATTGGCGTCCACGAAACCTTTTTATTTTGTAGTAGAGTTTTGCGGTGCCAATTATAGCTCGAAAACTAATTAACCGATCGTCATATATTTTTGTGGCCTTATTTAGAACATAATGATATAGTCCTTCCTCGATCGACTAAAAAAATATATTGGATTTTACTGAAATGGTGGACCTAAAAATTCAAAATTTCATTTTTTTGGCTTAAACAACTGACGTTTTCTGGTCCCAAAACGGACAAAAATAAAAATAGGAGGGTTGGCGTTTTTATTTTTGATGACGACTTATATTTTGCTTTTCAAAATAGTCAGGCTTAATCCCATAGTCGTTGTTTTAATATTTTATTAAAAACAACTTTAATTTATTAGTGGGAAAAATTGGCTATGTTTACCAAGGGGTAAGGCAGCGAAGACTATAGTTTGCTAACGAGGGTATATACACTTTCATACGGGCAAAATGTGCCTCAACGAAATAATGGTTTTAGACCCCATGTCTGTTTGGACGAAATGTGTTTCAGACAATTTGGAGTTGATTTAGCAATGTCCGTCCGTCCGTCTGTCTGTCTGGCTGGCTGGTGCGCACGATAACTCTCGAACGGATGAACCGATTTGGCCCAAAATTTGGTTTTCGCAATATATTGTTCAAACATAGTTCAAGTTCGAAGATGGATTATATCGGTCCACTCCTTCCGGTACCTCCCCCACAAAACTTCGAAAATCTTCGGAAAATTTGTGCGCACGATAACTCCTGAAGGGAGTAACCGATTTGGTCCAAAGTATGCACATAGTGAAATTTCTACTAAACTTAGATGAGGTTCCAATATGGATTCAATCGGTCCACGCTTTCGAGTACCTCCTACACAAAATTTCGGATAAGTTCACTTTAAGACCTTTTCTCGAATCACTTTGATTTTTGTTGAAGCAACTTGCATTCGCTGCCTCAATTACGACATTAAAAGTTTTTTCAGGGGCAAGTCCATACTTCTTGAGAAAACCGCCTGAAAGGTGTAAAAAACCCTATTTCACAATATGTATTGGCTGGAGAGCACGATAACTCTCGAAGTAACCGATTTGGTCCAAAATTTGGCCTTCTTATATTTTTTCATACTTTCGGTTCGACGATAGGCAATACCGGTCCACAACTTCCGGCACTTCCCCCGAATATTTAAAAAAAAATCACTTAAATGGTATGCACGATATCTCTTGAACAAATTTGGTCCAAAATTTGCATATACTAATATTTTGTCCAAATTTAATTTAACATCTAAAATGGATGTACTTTAGGGTACTTCCTCCACAAAAGTTCAACATTTGTGTCTAAGTGCAGTTTAAGATCTGTTCGAAGATCCTTTGGAAATGTATACCGATGCTGTTCGTTGTTGTCCTGCTTACAGCGGTATTATGTTTTCCGTGGACAAGTCCATGATTCCTGGCATACTGGTCCAAAAGTTATACGAAGACCCAATGAAATGACTAGTGGACGCGGTATTTATCGAAAAGACATGACTCCCAAAATAAGATCCACTTCCATAATGGAAATCCATTCCTTTAAGTACCTCCTCTGTAACCTTTTTGAACTTTAATCCTATTTCTTTTTTTTTTGTCGGCAAGTTCAAATATCCAAAAAAGGGCACAAAATAATGAAAAGGCCATAAGGCCATTCGATCTGACCGTAGATGAAAGTTTCAATTCACATAGGCTGAGGGTATATCTCTGTCGGCAAAGCCGACTGATACTTTTTTACTTCTTAGTTTCTATGTTGCATTAGAGTGGTTTTAAAAAAACGATGTCGGATTTTTTATGCGTACCGATGAAAATTTTTTACCAGTTCATTGCTGTGGCTAAAAAACGAATCCTACAAATATTTATGATAATCGTGAAAGATTTTGATATAGCCTTATATTAAAATCCAGCAGATTTTCAAAATTTTTTCTATGATTACATGTTTAGCCACAGAAATAAACTCGTATATTGTTCTCTTCGATTAGACAATATATGTGGCCTTTAGAGCACATTCATGAACATTCACCTTTGACCCCATAAAAATTACTATGAGAACCTGGTGGAAATCTTAAAATCTAACACAACTAAACAATTTAGGGGCGTGTCGCATAAAAAAAAAAAAATCGACAGCGATTTTTTTCCTTTGTGTTAAAACCAGTCTAATGTTCCATACAAAACACAACAAACTTGAAAATTTAACACCTATTCTCTACTTCTATTTTAAAATAAAATTTTTTCTATTTTTCAACTGGGAGTCACACCTTAAGTACCAAAAACCATTATAACCAATAAACCACTGTGTTGAAATTAACTTCTTCTAGTCGACAATCAAAATATAAAATATTATATTCAAAACCAACGACACTCGGTGGAAAAACAACATTTGATTTTAACGATGACAATGAAAACAACAAAACGCAATGAAATGACGGAATGTTCAAAGCACAGAATTAACAGCGCACATCTATTCGCGTTCAACACACAAATGAAGAACACATTCAAAAGTTACAGTTAATTTGGTAAGAGAACAATTTCATATTTAGTCAGGACAATACTCGACAGCAATCACACAAACACCACCTAACTGTCAGGCTTATATGAAATCTACCTTTCAACTCGCAAATAAAGTTTAAAAACGTATCTATGGGATTGTACTTTCTATGGGTTTCTTCTCCTACTCAGATTGTTTAGACAGTCAGAGTCCTGTCTGTGCCTGTCTACCTCCTCATCATTTTTATATTTTAACATTACGCCCGAAATAAAAATTTTACATTTTCCCCCGCCCAACAAATACTTATTAAAAAGCTAAAGCACACCTCACTCATACAGTACACGTTTGCTGAATTAGCGCGGCGGAATTTACGTTGGAATGGTATACAACACAGTTTTGGTATAACAACTTATAAACACTTATATAGCAGACAGATCAATTTATATAACTGATTTTTTAAAGATTTTGGGTCATTATGTCAAGAAGCATGGGCTTGACCACGAGAAATTATATCGTTGTAATCAGAACCACAAAGCCTATCTTCAATGGAAATTTTAAACAGCACTTAAGCGAAAATTGTAAACTTTTGTGAGATACTATTTAGAGTACAGTACTCTATTTTAGGTATGCGTGATCTATTTGTTGAACGTACTCTATTTGTTATCTTTTTTCATTGGACGCACTCTATGCCCCCTATTTTTGAAGTTGATGGATAGAATTTTAGTGAAATCTATTGTAGGTCCACGTCCGCATACAAATTGATGCGTGACACGTTTAAAAGAATTTTAAGGTACTAGCCCCATTTTACGACCAAATTGGTGATTGTAATTTGGTATTTTGTGTTTCCAGAAGCTAAAAAACATTTCCACCAAAAATTGTTTATAAAGGTCCACTTTTGGTACTGCCCTCATATAACGATATCACCAGATTCCAATTGTTTTCACGTTTATGTCTTCATTTTGGCCTAAATTAGATTAATTTGACATTTATGGTTAAAAACTTCCACACCAAAATTCGTCGACATAGGCACAGAATGGTATCTCCCTATTTTTGGTATTTTTAATGTTTTTGTTTCATTATACAACCCAAATGGCTGAAATTTTGTATTTAGTTTTCGTTTGGACTACAAAACTTTTTTCCACAGAACGGTACTATCCGTATTGTTTGATTGTTGGAGCTTTTGGACTATTCTGTGAAAAATATTATATCCTTTTAAACTGGTCTACAAGGATTACCTACGGGACAAATTTCCAAGCTATCTTCGAACAGCCCTTAAACTGCTCTTACGCGAACATTTTGAACTTTAGTGACAGACATATTCAAATATGTTGTCAGACATAGACCTTGTTGAACTTGATCTTCGTTTAGAAGAAATTTTATGTTGGTGACAGTTTCAGCCAAATCGGTGACACAATTCTTAAGTTATCGTGCACATCAGTTACTTAAGTTAATGCCGGTAGGGTTTCTGCAGCTTTTGGGTCATTATTTGAGTTACCCCAGAAAAAATAGACCGAGGACAACCTAGTACAAGAAAAAAACGTTCGGAAATTTGGTCTTAAACTGTATTTTTGCAAAAGATGTTGAATTTTTGCGTAGGGGATAACCGAAGGAGTGATCCGATAACTTCAAACTTGATCTAAGTTTGGACAAAATATTACCAGTTTGGCAAGGACGACGTCCAATAATCTGAAACGTATTTCGTCGAAACACACTTGGGATCGTTAGCCTAAAGGCGGAGGATATAAAACCATATTTTCCTTTTTTACGATAACGAGAAGCAGACTTCCCTACAGTCCAAGCCTTCACACGCCGTTGATTACAAAATTAGCAGCTCCACACCATCAGCCACAATGAAAATCCCATATGTTTGGCCAAAAAAATTGTGCACTTTTAAACGTTTTTTTTTTACAATCCAAGCACTAACGGTCATACCAATCCAGGCGGACACTGTGTGCAATGCCTTTATTATTGCTCGCATTCACGTTCTATGAAGGGCAATTCTCGGCTATTACCATGCAATGTTGTTTGCGAAAATGACTACACTTGTAAAACTTGGTACGTTGGAATTTTGGTAATTCCTGCAAATGACTCGGAATGGCAGGGGGTAAATGGGGTGTATCATTCTGGGAATGTAATGGTGGTTATTATTTAAGCAGGCAAGGAAAGGCAAGGAAAAAAAAACGAAACACCAACATTTTTAGCTTAATTAAACTTCAAATTGCAGAAAATAATTTTAAGAGGATTGCGCTGCTAGGCGAATGGATTTGCGGGGAAAAGAAGACCCATGAAAACTTCTCAGAATTGTCAGAGGAATATGATTTCAAATTTACAAAAAATACAAGAATTTAAGCTGAATGCTATTTCGAATATTTTTGCAATTTTAATTGAGCACGACAACATTTCATTTGTAGTTGAAGGGGGAGGAAACCCGGTAGGGCGCTGTGTGTTCACAATTATTTGTATTTGCTATGTACACTGACACCTCACCTCAATAATAGTGAGCGGATTTAATTTATCGCTGTTTTAGTTTTATCGAAATATAAATCTCCATAAAACCTAATTCATTTTAAATGAAAATATCGATTTATTTACAGTTTAAATTGTTTGGGGACACTTTTTGTTGTACTGTTGTGTATCATTTTGTTGGCGTTATAAATTCATGTTATCAAAATGCTATAATTTTTCAGTTTATTTTTGTTGGTGTTTTATGTTTTGGTATATTTGGTCTTCGTGCAATAAGCACAACACTCACACACACACACAAAACAAACGAAAAAGCCGACAGAAAAAAAAGCCGCCAGCCAATATTTTCAAATGTACATCGATACAGATATTCGTATGTATATTAGATGGGGATAGATTTAAAATTGTACAGATATAGTATCATAAAGAGTTCCATAAAAAAAACTAAAGAACCAATCACTCAGCAGAGCGTCTTAACTGATGTTAGATTTGAGCAAACACTCATTTGTGTTTTCAAAAACAAAATTGTTTGGCACTTCACATAAACAATATGACCCACTCTATTATCTGCCTATACGGTTTTAACTGTTGTTTTATTTTCAGTTAGGTTTCTGTTTTCAACTTCAAGTCCCTTATGCCGTAATTGAAACGTGTCCCTAAAGGACTATTTCAGTTTTAAAAAGTATTTTGCTTTTCCCCGAAAACGAGAAGCAGTCATCCATCCATGCAGTCCCGCCGCCCAAGCCTTCACTACTGGCCTTTTATAAATCCAACTACTGGCTTTTCTACCACCGCCACCACCAGCAGTGTCAACATTAGCATCGCCACATCATCAGCCACAACAGTGCTCCAGCAGCACATAAACAATCTCGTGATATATTTTTTTGCAATTTTCTATTTTTTCAATGGATTTGTCATTACTTAAAGAATATTTGTTTGCTTACAAAACGATGGCTGAATGAATGAATATGTGTGTATTTTGTTGTGACGGAGAAAAAACATATTCTTCATTCATACCTCCACACTCTTGGAGGCCATGTGAGGGTTTCTGTTTTTCTTTCATGTTTTTTAGTTTAAATCGATTGCGAAAAAGAGATTTTCCGGTACTATTGCCGTCCCTGGAGGCATGTGACATCTTCTCGCGCGCTCCATTTAAAGGACATTTGTTTGTCATTTGGCTGCTGCCTAGGCCCGGCCCGGGTCTTTTTAGTAATATTTGTTTTTTTTTCTTCTTCCTCTTCGTTGTTGTCATCAAAGTATCAGATATTGCGAGTTAAGTTGATTTTGTTGTTGTCGTCTTGCCAAAGGTCTAATAGTTTTGTTTTTTCATAGTCCAAATAGATAAAACACGACTCCTGTGAAATCTGTTCTCATGTTGGTCATATAAATATAAAAAAATGTAGACACACACATATATGAGAAATTCCAAGAGAGCAGCAGAAAAAATAAAAATTTAGATATTTAGTGAACAAGAGAACCTTGAAAAAATGATAACTACAAATAATAAAAACTATTTAGTGAAAATTCACTTAGAACATGAGGAGACTATCTTACATATCACCATTGTATTTTAGTTCAAAATTTAGGAGCATTTGTGTATGACCGACATATTCGAAAATTATAGCGAGAGAGTTAACCACAGCTGTGATGTTGTCTTGCCAGAGTTTGGAACCCGCAGGCACTACTATGCCATGTAATCAATGACAGATACGGATGTCAAACGATGTGATAAGTTATTGCTGGAATATTGAGCCTTCGAACGTAAGACGGGATCAAGGGCGGCACACGACCAATCAAAGCTAAGGATGATCAAAATATTTTTCCTTCGTGACTAGATATGGATTCAAGGTTCTAGATATGAAATGGTAAGATATCTCCTCATAGGAAACCATAATGAGGCAAGCATTGACATATAATCGTAGAATATATGATTACAAAACATGAAGTTTTGTTGAAGCATTTCTTCCATGACAGATCCCGGTTAGAAAAAATTGGATGTGTTTCTGTAGAGTTTTTTGAACATTTTGGGGATCCAAAGCACATACTTCCCCAATAGAAATTTATACCGCTAGACATGCGTCAACAATGTTAACATCATCATATGCCTGGAATTAAACTTGACCAGAGCGCACATTTCTGAGTTTGTGGGTCATTTACCAAGAGAAGACATTCTGACAAATCCAACATGGAATACGGTAATAAATTGTTGAGGGTCATTGGGTTTTTTAACTTTCGACCATTAGCGTAGAAAGAATGCTTTCTTTTTTATTCGTTCTCCGCCTCGTTCACCCGTCCCTGCCTGCTGCTTAAAGACTCAGGAAAAACCATGATCGTTGTAACGGAACTACGTCCTGTAACATTCTCAAAAAAATAAAAAAAAATAAAAAAAACACGAGAACAGGTCTTAAACTGCACTAAGACGTAAAGAGTTTAACTTTCTTCTTGAAGTATGAAGGAGTAGACCAATATTCCCCATGGTCTAAGTTCGGAAGAATATTACACTAAACTAAGTTCGAACTAATGTCCTAGACAGACGGCAGCGTTAATTTGCATTAACTCCCTTAATTCAAATTAATTCGTGCATTATCCATATTCTTAATGCATAAAATCGAACTGAATTTCATGTACATTTAAGTATTTCAATATGGCAATACCGTAAAAGACAACCCATATACATGTAGGAGAGAGAGAGAGCATATTCATCCTCTGAGACACAGGGAAAACAACAAATTGCAGGGCAGACAACAACAAAACAGTTGCCTACCAGCAATCAGCTGTTTCGTAAATGCAGCAACAGTCGTCTGTCAGGCAAAAGTTGAAGTTGAAGTTTATTGAGACTTGTATTTGTCAGGCAAAAAATAAATGCACACCTTAATGCAAATTAACGTTGCCGTCTATCTAGAGCAGCGTCGCCCATAATATTTCCATCAATACTACAGCATATGTGTATGCATGGGTGAAAAAAACAACAACCACATGATATTCATCGTTTGTTTATTTACACGTACACTGTACGTGAGAGAGAGAAGCAAATGCAAAAACAACTCAGTGGGCGCCCTCACTATACTTCTTTGCAAAGACAGCTCGTCCCTGATCTAGAGTATTAATCGGGTACTCTCTATGAGTGTTACCACGCGTACTAAATATTTTAGCTGGTGGCTACGGGGTTTTTTTGTCACCATCACAGAAAGTGTGGTAGTATGTACTTCGAGTACTATAACTGCTAAAAATTTCGATAAGAGTACTCGAACAATACTTGAGGCAAATGTTTATCTTTTGTGGGGGAGGTACCAGAAGCAGTGATCCAATTTTGATGTTGGTCTATGTTTCGAAGCAATGTAACGTAGATCTATGTTTAAAATAAATCGGGTATTTCCCACGTGAGTTGTTTTGTTCACCGACCAGCCAACCGGATTGACAGATACTTGAATTCTAAATCCATTATTTAAATGAAGCACCTTTTTGATGATATCAAGGTCCATAGACCTTTCCTTGTCACTGAAGAATACATATATTTCGCCATGTATTTCAAAAGTGATGTCAACTATCTAACTACTGACTGACATCATTTTATTTCATACATATCTCATATATTGAAAAAGTTCGAATCTTTGCTCTCGTCCTCTTTTATATCAATGCCAATGGCTATAAAATGATAGTAAATTTACTTTTGTTCACAATTTTGATGGAAAATACTCGCCGTAATACAATTTTAATGGCTGACAAAAATGTAAACAACGAATGTTTTTTATTTTATTTTTCTTCTTGGGAGGGAAAGTTTCTGCCGGATGTTTTAAGGACAAATAAAGACATGTTGATAATTTTAAAGATTCAAAGAAAAAGGAAATGTATTCATATGATAATTTTGCAAATTTAGTTTGATTTTTTTTTGTCATAATCGAAATAGTGCGAACGTATGTGAGAGAGACAGCAATCCCCAATACTCTGGACTATTTGTAGGATTAAAGTTAAAAAGCTTTAAGTTCGGCCGGGCCGAACTTTTTGTACCCTTCACCATAAAATACTCTGAGCTAATATGGAATTATTAGTTTTCTTTCTGTTGCGAAAGTACCTATGCACACAATTTTAGCTGGAGAAGTCACTTGACCACTAGAAACCCTAAGTGCCAAATTATAGCCAATTCGGCCGGAACATGTAGCTAAAAACTTCAAAATACCGGAAATCGGACGGTACCGCTATATGGGGGCTACAAGAAAACGGACCTATGCCTATAATTTATGGTGGTGAAGTTTCTTGGTCATTGGAAACCCTGAATGTCAAATTATAGCTAATTCGGTTTGAAAATGTAGCTAAAAGCGTCAATATAGGTGAAATCGGGCGGTACCGCTATATGGGGGTTGTACCAAACCGTGGACCTATGACCATAACTTATGATGGAGAAATTTCTTGTTGACTAAAAACCCTAAATGCCAAAGTATATATAATTCGACCAGATCATGTACTTAAAAACTTCAAAATACCGGAAATCGAGCGGTACCGCTATATGGAGCTAAAAGAAAATATGGACCTATATAATTTTTGGTGGAGAAGTTTCTTGCTCACTGGGAACCCTAAATGTCAAATTATAGCTAATTCATTCTGAAAATGTGGTAAAAACGTCAAAATATCTGAAATCGGGCGGTACTGTTATATGGGGGCTAAACCAAACCGTGGACCGATATAGCCCATCTTCAAACTTAATCTAAGTTCAGACCTAAAACACATGTGTACGAAATTTCAGTCCTGTAGCTCAACTCATTCGGAAGATAGCGTGATTACAACAGACGGACGGACAGACTGATGAACGTACAGGGCTAAATCGACTTAGAATTTTACGCTGATCAAGAATATATATACTTTATACGGTCGCAAATGATTATTTCGATGAGTTACAAATGGAATGACAAACTTAATATACCCTCCATATTATGGTTGAGGGTATAAAAAACGACCACAAAGGCCAGTTTTTTTATAGAAGACCCCTTAAAACTTCTGTTTTATAGAAGACTTCTAAAGATTTACTTTTGTATGGATATAAATGAGAATTTCTTTGTTATAATAGACCTCAGGACTAATATTATACAAATATTATACAAATTGTATAAAAATCCCTAGGAAATTATATTCAAATGCGTTCCGAAAACAATACTGGGTTATGGAAAACAAGACTACATTTTTGCCATTCGTTCGCTATTTTTAGTGTACACCTCCGTTTACTAGTTGTCAATGGGTGTATTTTATGCTCACTACTTTTGGTTTAAAGGACTTTATAGAAAAAGAAGATCTATAATATAAAATAATATTATAATATCTGCCATTCATCGAGCGTGATGGATGTACGATCGTTCCGAAGCGCAAACATTGATTCGGACCACTACCATGTTGCAGCAAAGGTACGCACCCGCTTAAACATAGCAAACAAAGTACGAACAGACACAACACGAAAGTTAGACATCGGTAAGCTGCAATCACAACAGATAGCCACAGCATATTCCACTCAACTAGCCCAATTGCTTAATCAAAGCACTCCTCATCCCGATAACATATCAGCGCAATGGCAAAGCATTGTCCACTCCATGCAAACAGCCGCAAAATCCATACTTGGATACCAGAGGCCTCCACCAAGGAATCCATGGTATGATCAGGAGTGTCGTGCTGCCACCGAAGAGAAAAATGCGGCATATAGGGCTACTTTACAATCCGTAGCAACGCGTAGCGCACGAGAGAGATACAGGGAGAAAAGGAGAGAGGAGAAACGTCTTTTCCGCAGGAAAAAGAGAGAGATGGAAAAGCGGGAGTGTGAAAAACTCGAGATGTACAGGAGCCAGAATGAAGTCCGAAAATTCTACCAAAGAGTCAAGCATCAAACTGATGGCTTTGGTACAGGCACATCCTCCTGTAGAGGCCAGCAAGGTAATTTGGTAACTGATACAGATAGTGTACTCAGGATATGGAAAGAACATTTTTCAAAACTGTTGGTATCCAATAGCAGTGAAGACGACGAAGATACCACAGTCCCAATCCCAGAAGATGGTATTGAATGTATACCGCCCAGCCAAGATGAGGTAAAGACAGCAATAAATCGGCTGAAGAATAATAAGGCAGCAGGAGCCGATGGCTTACCAGCCGAGCTGTTCAAAACCGGAGGCGACACGCTGATAAGGTGTATTCATCAGCTAGTTAGCACCATCTGGCAGGAAGAACGAGTACCCGACGATTGGAACCTGAGTATCCTGTGCCCCGTCCACAAGAAGGGAGATAAGACTGTATGCTCTAACTATAGGGGCATAAGTCTACTCCCTATTGCCTACAAGATCGTGTCAGGGATATTGTGCGAACGACTAAAGCCAATGGTCAACGAGATAATTGGACCATACCAACGCGGCTTTAGTCCTGGCAAGTCCACCATTGACCAGATATTTACCCTGCGGCAAATCCTGGAGAAGACCCAAGAGATGCAGATCGACACCTACCACCTTTTTGTCGATTATAAAGCAGCCTTCGACAGCCCGCTGCGTTCAAAGGTATTCCAAGCCATGTCTGAATTTGGTATCCCCGCAAAACTCATCCGGCTTTGCAAAATGACTTTAACTGACACGAGGTCCTCAGTTTAAATAGGAAAGAACCTCTGCGAAGAGTTTGGTACCAAAAGAGGTTTCAGACAAGGAGACAGCCTTTCGTGTGATCTCTTTAACATCCTGCTGGAAAAGGTTATACGAGAGGCAAACGTCAAAAGATGTGGCACAATCTACACCAATAGTCACATGTTACTTGCTTATGCTGATGATATAGACATCATAGGCCGATCAGTAAAAGAAGTAACTGATACCTTTATGAAGGTCGAAGGAGAATTTGCTAAAGTGGGTCTGGCGGTAAACGGTGAAAAGACCAAGTTGATGGTGTCGACGCGCAATGCGTCCATTGAGCTCGGACCGACTGTGGAAGTTGGTTCCTATAATATTGAGGTAGTAAAAGACTTCGTCTACCTCGGCACCTCCGTAAACACAACAAACGACATCGGTTGTGAAATACAAAGAAGAATTGTATTGGCCAACAGATGCTACTTTGGTTTAAGTAAGCAATTTAAAAACAAAGCCACATCTCGTCAAACAAAAATAACGCTCTACAAAACACTGATACTACCCGTGCTGATGTATGGCTCCGAAGCCTGGGTACTTGCGCAAGCAGACATGGCAGTGCTTGGTGTGTTTGAGAGAAAAATTCTTCGAAAGATCTACGGACCAATCTGCGTTGACGGTGAATATCGACGTCGCATGAACCACGAGCTGTACCTGCTGTACAACGACATCAATATTGTTAAACGTATCGAGATGCAGCGATTGCGTTGGCTTGGCCATATCATAAGAATGAGCGATGATGACCCCGCTAAAAAGGTGTATAAACACGTACCGCTTGGCGGTGCACGCAGAATTGGCAGGCCAAGGAGTAGATGGCGCAAACAAGTGGATGATGAGATGAAAAGGCGCGGTATTCCAGAAAGCGAAGCAACAAATAGAGAGAATTGGAGATCTTTTCTTAGTTCGGCCTATAGAACAAATGTTCTGTAATGGGCCAGCTAGGGGGATTAATGTTACTGAAAATGTTCTTGTGGGCATTGCTGGACACTTGAAAATGTGTTGCGTATCGTGTGACCCGTTTGCAGGCAATGGACAGATGCCTTGAGTCGAATTACACTGTGCAACATTTTTAAGGTGATCTTGTGCAAACAATTCGAACTGAGAATTTTTTGAAAGTACAGACCAAAACGACAATAAACCCTAGTTGGGTTTTGTTGTGGCAGATCCAGCTCGGATTTTATGGCCCCATCTAAACATGGTTAAATATTGAGTTTTTTAAGAAATTCGGGCTATATCTCTGAAACCAATGCGAATCTTCTTCTGACATCTGAAGCAAATTTGTAGATATGGACAAGAATAAAATATTTGGAGAAATAATGAACTCGAAAAACTACATTTATTGCCTCAAATTTCAAAATATATGCAAAAATTTCACAATTTTTATACGTTTCGCACCGTATATCCAAAACAGTTAATTTTTTCTGAACATTTCCTTTCCGAAAAATATTCCCTGGAATGTAATACACAGCTCTTCAGAACATGTCATTGTTGTAAAATGCCTCTATGCCGTTGTTTTCAGTACATTTTTCAACGACGATTTAATAAAAATGTCAATAATGTAGTGAAACCCGAAATGCGAGAATAAACTGTTGGTGTGAACTGTGTTTGAAATACGTGTTGTAAAAGATATGATGCAAAATACCGCTGAAACAACATCAAGTAAGCATTTTAGAGTTTCAGAATGTTCTAATGTTTTCTTATGTGGTTTTTTCAAAAGATAAGTTCTACTAGTTTAGGGCTACAATATTGCTAAAGACAACAAGGCCAAATTCTTATTTGTTTCTGAGATAAAGGCCGGATAAATGCAAAAAAGTGTAGATTTAGCCCGGTTTAGATGAGGCCATAAAGTTCGAACTGGATCTGACAGTACAAAACCCTACTAGGGTTTTTGTAGTCTAAATATGTACTTTCATAAAATGTATACTAGAAGTTGTTTGCATTTTCAGTGTTGCATAGTGTTATCAATTCTAGCCCAATAAAAATTGTCTGTCTTGGACATTGTTCTTCCTCAGATGCAATGGATGGAGGAAAAAAAAATTGGATAGCGCTATCTACTGTATCTGTTGAGTTGTATCTCTGATCTGTAGATCATGAAAATTTCGCCTTAGTTAAGGGTTTATGTAACACCTAAACAGATACTGCATCAACAGCATTTTATTGTGCCGATGCACGGGAATGATCTTTGCCTCCTTATGTATATTATAAATGGGCGACATGAGGTGGTACCCAGTTGCAGTATTCAGGGCAGCATTTTAACAGGTTGGGAGTTTTTTCTGTACTGCATCTGTTGAATAGCATTTAACCCTGCCATAGTACCTTGTTGGACTCTCTCTAGTATATCTGGGCCTTTGTCTTTAGGTCATGAAGATTTCGTCTTATTTGCCTGGGCTAAGGGTCTCTATACACATGGATGACTGACTGGTCGATAACACCCAAGCAGGTACTGATCAATTGACAACATGAGGAGGCAGCCTGTTGTATTTTTCAGAGCAGCATTTTGACAGGTTTTGAGTATCACTAACATTAGGTGGCCACACCGGTTTACCACAGAGCCGTTTCTTAGCTTATTGCCGATAGTTGCAACATTATCGGATGATCTAAATATGATGTGGTCGGTGCATTGAAGGGCCTATTATTGCCAGGTTCCTTGAGTGGAAGTAACTTAAAAGGTAGTCATTAAGTTTATCGCATATGCCATCAACAATTGAACCAGACGTTGTTATCGTGCAATCATCCGCATATGACTCGATTTCTATGCCATCTAGGGGTTGTGGAAGTCCAGAGACGTAGAGGTCAAATCGAATGCTCCATGGTTTGTCTGAATGACAGAAACGATAGGCTGGTCATCAGTAAAGGCATGAGCTCTATGTTTACCTGACCGTTTGTATCGAAGACTCCTGAGTTCTTCAATTGTAGAGAAGGTCCCTACTATATATCATAAACAACTCATCCGTTCATCTGTTATATTGAGCATCCCTGAAATTATGTATCGAGATGATTAGTCACTCCATAAAATGGAACAAAACAAAGGATGAACATTAAGAAAATGAAAAATTATATGAACATACAGATACATACGGTTAGTTTTGGCAACGCTGATCCCAACTATACTTTTTTGATAACCTGACAATACTTCCAAATAGCATTAAAGTGATTGCTTCTAACAGATAATCGAAACAAAAGCTGGTAAATAAAGTCATTTATTTTCCAATTCATACCACAAACTCTCGTATTTATAAACGAAATAAATGGAACACAAAATGTTCAACAAATTGAATAAAATACACTCTATTCTAAAATTCTTTCCACTCCAATTCCAATTATCTCTCCTGAGGCTTTGTATCGATTTCAAATCATTTATGGAGTTATTCAAAAGTGAAATATTCCCGAGCTTTCGATTGCACATCACAAATTCATCATTCATTTTTTTCTACTGTTAGACAGCAACAACAACAAAAAACGAAAAACAAAACACATTCTGCTGTCAAAGTCTGACAAATTCTGTGGATGAGATGAGTCCCAAACTGGGCCGACACAGCAACAAATACAACACAAGAGTAAGGTTTGACTGGTGTCAGATCGTATCATGCAATACAAAAATGCAGGACCAAATGAAACAAGAAAACAACAACAATTTTCAATAAATTTTAAAAATTACTACATCACAATATAGGCTACTAACTGTTTTTTTTTTTGCTTTGTTTAGGGGAAATGGATGAATGAATGATGAGGAGCCGTAGGGAGTGGAGGAATGGAGAACTTTAGCTAAAATCGAACAATGTTGTGAAAACATATTTAGCCAGCCAACGGGTCATTCGAATAAATAATGATCTAAATTTAAAAATTGGCCAAGGGGCCTGAGCCGAATGCAATAACATGACACCCGAGGGGGGGCACACGTAATAAATTCAAAATAGAAATCACAGGACTTAATAGTCTTTAAAGTGTTTAATGTGGCCATAAATTAAAATTTTCTTTTATAAATGTGTATGTGTGCGTGTTATGTTTGTGTGCATATGGACATAGAACATTAAAAAAAGGAAAATCACTTCCTTCGCATACAACACCACACCCAAATGGCAAGGCAAAAGTGTTTGGCGATTGGGTTCAGTGGTGTACACATCGAAGGCAGTGGCACTGTTCCACTGAATTATTGCGTAATTTCTAAATCGATTATCATTTATGCTTATCAAATGCGGAAGTGGCAATATCGAGGAAATGGAACAAAGCACAATGAAACTGCCATAAAATTGATTCACTTCTGTTCCGTTCGGTTCTGTTTAGTTGGGTTTTGGTAGGTTGCCTCTCTTTGTGGCTTTACGGTCGAACGGTTTATTGCCTTTGCCGGCGTGCTCTTCATTATAAGCAAATAAATGCAAAATAAACACCAGCAGGCTAAGAAAAAAACGGAAAGTAAGCTACTCCTTGGTTTTTGTGTCCTTTTTGGCCATTCTAACATCTTTGTTCCTTTACCAATGTGGTTGAGTATTTTTTTTCAATTTTTTGTTATTCCTTTGATTATTTTTTATAGTGGCATAAGGATATAGGAAAAAGGTTTGCAACGCCATCTTCTTTGGTCCTTTGATGGGGACCTCTTGTGGCTTATAAATACTTGTAATTTTCATGCTTTAACTGGCCACAAGGATATGCGTCGTATTAGAGTTTTAATGAAGTAGAAAGCTGTAGCATATTTTCTTCATAAAATTACTCGCATCGTTAACGTTATTTCACACTCTTGGCTTCATTACCATTACCGCCAGCACCTCTATCAACGAGAAAAAATTGTCATCATTTTCCAGTGGCCACAACATGGACACATTTTTTTCTTTGCTTCCCCACAACCGCCCTACTGGTGATGGTGGCTGGCTGGCTGATTCAATGGGACTCACTCCTTCAAGCTAGCATGATAGTATGTGATGAAGGTTTTTTTTTCGTTTTTTTGCTGTTGTTTTTAGAGTAAACCAAAAAAAGGACCCGTTTTCATGTTTGTATAGAGCACAAAGCATAAAAAGGATATGCAAACACAAACACATTATCGCATAATATAATGTGTAATTTTTGTCGTCTTTTTATAACGATTCTTCAAATACCAAATGAACGTGCACCACATGTATGCGTGAGTTTGTACTCGGTCTGTGTGTGTGTGTCTGTGAACTTGTGAATGGGTTAGTGTCAGAGACTGTCTATGTTCGCCTGGGTTGTGTGTATGCACTGCAAATTAAGCTGATGATATGATAAAATTGTATACAAAATAACGATGATGCCAACGATTACAGCAAATGAGGAGGCCAAGAGTATGGTGTCGAGGACGGGCCACAGCCAGAGAACTGCGATAATGAAGACGATTACAAAGGGTCGCTCAAATAAAGAAGCATACACATAAAGAGTTATATCCATATCCCTATCGTTTCTATACATTCATAAAAATCTATTCAAAAGGATAACCGAGACCGATCCCAAGAAAGAATGGATGGATAAATGAACGAATGGCATGACTGAAGCGAAGTGAATGTGAAGAAGTGTTAATGTGTCACTTCATTGTTATGATTAGTGGCGGTGGAGGAGAGCAATAAAAAGCACATCATTATGGCGGTCAGCTTGGGGCATTCAATTGTTATAGCTGTTGGGTGCTTCGAAAGAGAGGAGAATATAATTGCAACCTTTTTATGATGCAATTTCCATTATTAGGAGGATAAATTAAACATAGTTGAAGTTGAGGTGTGATTTTAAACGGAAGCACATGTCAGATTTTAAAATTGCCAAACCATTGGTAGGCTAGCCAATAAAAGTGGTAAGCAGTTTTCACTTTATTATCTTAAGAAAAAATGTAACGTAGGCTGCCTCAACGACAAATACGAGGGGAACTAGAAAAGTTTCTGCCCTAACGATGAAAACGCGAATAATTACCATCAAAAATAGTTTTACTGTTTTCTTAAGTAGTCTCAAGCATGATTTATAAAATTTTTCATGTGCTCAAATCAATTGTTAAAGCACTTTTTCCATTCCGATTGAGGTTTTTGAACGCTTTAATAGAGTTTTTGGCGAAGAAAATCGTTGGTCAAGCCTTTTTTCTTGATCTAATAAAGTCACTGGGTTCCAAGACAGGGCTGTAGAGCGGAAAACCCATCAATTTCATGTTTTTTTTCGCCGACACTCACTAAAAATCGATGGTTGTGAGAGTCGTGCAAAAACGGCCGTTTAGCCAGAAAAAAAAAAACTAAGCCGTGCATGAACGGATAATGCAAAATCGCCATGTTATATACCGTGAGATACAGGCATCCTTTGGCATTTATTCCACCAACTAACATTTGATATTGCATTAACACTTCCATCAACTTTGTCTTCTCACCGTTTACCGCCAGACCCACTTTAGCAGATTCTCCTTCGACCTTTGTAAAGGCATCAGTTACTTCTTTTATTGATCGGTCCATGATGTCTATATCGTCAGCATAAGCAAGTAACATGTGACTATTGGTGTAGATTGTGCCACTTCTTTTGACGTTTGCCTCTCGTTTAACATTTTCCAGCAGGATGTTGAAGAGATCACACGAAAGGTTGTCTCCTTGTCTGAAACCTCTTTTGGTACCAAACTCTTCGGAGAGATTCTTTCCTATTTTAATTGAGGACCTCGTGTCAGTTAAAGTCATTTTGCGAAGCCGGATGAGCTTTGCGGGGATACCAAAATCAGACATGGCTTGGAATACCTTTGAACGCAGAGGGCTGTCGAAGGCTGCTTTATAGCCGACAAAAAGGTGGTAGGTGTCGATCTGCATCTCTTGGGTCTTCTCCAGGATTTGCCGCAGGGTAAATATCTGGTCAATGGTGGACTTGCCAGGTCTAAAACCGCATTGGTATGGTCAAATTATCTCGTTGACCATAGGCTTTCGTCGTTCGCACAATATCCCTGACACGATCTTGTGGGCAATAGGGAGTAGACTTATGCCCCTATAGTTAGAGCATACAGTCTTATCTCCCTTCTTGTGGACGGGGCACAGGATACTCAGATTCCAATCGTCCGGTACCCGTTCTTCCTGCCAGATGGTGCTAACTAGCTGATGAATACACCTTATCAGCGTGTCGCCTCCGGTTCTGAACAGCTCGGCTGGTAAGCCATCGGCTCCTGCTGCCTTTTTATTCTTCAGCCGATTTATTGCTGTCCTTACCTCATCTTGGTTGGGCGGTATACATTCAATACCATCTTCTAGGATTGGGACTGTGGTATTTTCGTCGTCGTTATTGGATACCAACAGATTTGAAAAATGTTCTTTCCATGTCCTGAGTTCACTATCTGTATCAGTTACCAAATTACCTTGCTGGTCTCTACAGGAGGATGTGCCTGTACCAAAACCATCAGTTTGATGCTTGACTCTTTGGTAGAATTTTCGGACTTCATTCTGGCTCCTGTACATCTCGATTTTTTTCACACTCTCTCTTTTTCCTGCGGAAAAGACGTTTCTCCTCTCTCTTTTTCTCCCTGTATCTCTCTCGTGCGCTACGCGTTGCTACGGTATGTAAAGTAGCCCTATATGCCGCATTTTTCTCTTCGGTGGCAGCACGACACTCCTGATCATACCATGGATTCATTGGTGGAGGTCTCTGGTATCCAAGTATGCATTTTGCGGCTGTTTGCATGGAGTGGGCAATGCTTTGCCATTGCGCTGATATGTTATCGGGATGAGGAGTGCTTTCTTTAAGCAATTGTGCTAGTTGAGTGGAATATGCTGTGGCTATCTGTTGTGATTGCAGCTTACCGATGTCTAACTTTCGTGTTGTGTCTGTTCGTACATTGTTTGCTACGTTTAACCGGGTGCGTACCTTTGCTACAACAAGGTAGTGGTCCGAATCAATGTTTGCGTCTCGGAACGATCGTACATCCAACACGCTGGATGAATGTCTTCCATCTATCACAACATGATCAATTTGATTTCTTGTGATCTGGAGACAGCCAGGTGCCCTTATGAATATCGAGATGATTAAATCTGGTACTGCTAACTACCATGTTTTTTGTAGCTGCAAAGTCTATCAGCCTCATACCATTGTCAGATGTTACACTGTTGAGACTAAATTTCCCGACTGTTTTACCAAAGATATTCTCCTTTCCAATTTTGGCATTAAAATCGCCTAGAGTGATTTTAATGTCATGGGCAGGGCAACCGTCATATGTTTCTTCTAAGCGCTCGTAAATGATATCTTTGGTCTGTTCGTCCTTTTCTTCAGTGGGAGCATGAGCGCAAATAAAGCTGATTAGGTTTTATTCGAATTGCAGCAAGTCTTTCATTCGCTGAAGTGAATGGGTGAAGCTGGATACCAGATGTTTTAGCCTCCGACTAACTACGAATCCGCTAACAAACTCATACTTTACGTCATGGCAGCTATAACACAGCGCGTCACCTTTAGGTGTTGTTGTGACGCCTTTCCCAATCCATAGTATTTCCTGTATGGCAGTAGTAGACTGCATCTTCTCTATAAAGAGTGCGAACATTCCAGGTGCAGATTCGCAGATCATGGTCCTTAAAACGTTTGCGGGGTTCGTCAACTTTAGAGGGGTTTGTTTTTCTTTTATTTCGTTTTTTCATAGTAGGCTGTTTTTTCTAGGGGAGGGTTATTTAACCGACGCCTAAACCCAAGTTTTACCTTTAACGGGTGTTAAAGGCAGGTCCCCAGGTGACATCACGGGGAGGTCAGTGTCCACTTGGGATGAAGGAGGGACCAAGATAAATCCTGGCCTTTGCCATGTTAAAACCGGGGTGACGTAGGGGATGGAAGATACCAAGCAACGGTCCTGGCTTGGTATCTTCCATCCCCTACGTCACCCTTAACTAACACATACTTTATAAAATTTAAAGCAACAAAATTGGGATTAAGTTGAAATACGTTGCAAATAAAAAATAATTCCTTTATGTTTACCTGTTAAGGCAATGATCATATGACTGAATTTTCAACCTCGAAAGAGAAAATCAACTGAAAAAAAGGATTAATTTTTATAAATTTTTCGTTAGAGTTGATTTCTCAAAGATGTTTTTGCAAATGAAAAGGAAAAGCCGAAGAGATTCCCACACAACCACCAAATTATGCTACAGGGATCGCTATTAGTTACGAAGCGCATCAGGCAATGCTTCGAATCTTATACTCTTATACTAATTCTAGTCGATACTTTGAGCGGGGGTGAGACTTCCGATACAAGTAGAACCACTGTTCAGTCAGTTGTAGTTGTATAAATTATTACTTGGGTAGCTATATCTATAGTCCTTGACATGAATCTATAATAATCATGGATGTTTTTTTGGTTTTTCGTCATATAAGGATATTGTTGGACAAGTTTTCTTATATGTTTTGTAAATTGATGAACTTTATTTTTGGGCATTTTCTCAAGTGATCTTTAATCCACTTGCCTTTCAGGCAACTATAAAAATACTACTTTTTCACTGTTTCTTTATACATCCTAATATATAAATTGTCTTGGTAACACAATTTTGACATGGTTTGGCATACAACTGTCAGCCAGGATGTGTTACATATGTATGTATATGTTAAAGGCACATATACCCACACAAGTGTGTATGTTTATCATAGGACTAAAAAGCATTTTTGCTTTCATATCCATTCAAATTTATTGCTGCAGGCAAATTTATCCATTTGCATTTGCAGACTGAAAAGTTAATATTAAAAATATTTTTGCAGCAGTTCTACCCCGTAGGGAGCCATATTGTTGCACTTTTGAAAAAGATAAAATTGTGCCAGCATCAAAGGAGAGACCCAACAAAAAATACAATTCAGCTATCCATTGGAAGTGATAACAATTTAATAAAAACAAAAACAACTTTCGACATCATACAAAAAACAAAGCTTTAATTCGATTCCATTGACCCTGAAAGTAGCAACAATCGACTTTCGATGAAGCATTTCTGATAAAAAGTAAAATCACCACTGAAAGGTAATGAAAGAAAAAGTTGGAAGGCATGTGAAGCCTCATCGATGAAAGTGGCCAGTATTCAAGGTAACATTTTAAATAATATTTCGCTGAAAATGAAAGGTTTTGCAAAATGTAACAATCTTATATCGACGCCTCCAAATAATAGTATGCTAAGTCGACTTAGCATGTTTTCAAGTTCTTTACATTTTTATATTTAACGTCCTTTAACTTAAATTCTGTAAAATTTTGGTAATGATCGGGCAATCCGAACAGAAGTTATTAAAAAATATTTACTTAGCATAGTACTGAAGGTCAAAGAAATTTCCAAACTTTTAGAGCTTGTCCTGCAAAACTCGCTTTTCAGAATTAGCAAACTATTATTTGGAGGTGTCGAACGTCCTTTAACTTAAATTCTGTCTAATTTTGGTAATGATCGGTCAATCCGAACAGAAGTTATAAACAAATATTGACTTAGCATAGTACTGAAGTTCAAAAAAATTTCCAAACTTTGAGAGCTTCTCCTGCAAAACTCACTTTTTAGACTTAGCATACTATTATTTGGAGGTGTCGATATATCTTGAGATATGTTCGTGATATGGTGAGGGGAATTAAAAAAATCAGAATCTTTAAGATATGTTGATAGAAGTATTTGTAGTTCTTTAGAGATGTCCATTGGACAGGACCTCTTAGAATCAACCACTATGCATGCAGCATGGTTAAAACTTCTTAAACAATTCGAAAAAAACGTATGACATTCATAATGATGAAATTGAGCTAAAAATGATACAGTTTATATTTCTATTAAACTCACTTTTTCAAAAAAAAAAATGAAGCTTCGAACCCAAAACAACGCAACATCGAAAATATAACTACGCACAGCAAAAATTGGTACTAATTGAGCAACGACGCAAAACAATGCAAAGTAAAAGACGCAAAGCGAGGTCTTGGTGTATTACAATGGAAGCCAAAGATTTAGAGAAGACATCTGAATGGGTTGTCGGAAGATAAATCCGGATGTAAAATCAGTATAAACCGGCAATATCTTACCTATGCATTTCTAAAGTATTTTTATAATTTTTGCTTCATATTTTGGTTTGTTTCAGGAAATGTTCTTGAACCAGAGGATGATTAGAATTATTTTCTTTTCAAAATTGGAAAGATATTCTTTCAACAATGTTTGGAAAAGTTAATAATATTTCCACAAATGTTTAAAGTAAATTTTAAATTTCATCCATACCACCATAACCCAATAAACTTCAAAATTATGGATGTTTGGATAATTGCTTCTTCTTTTCGAATCATTTTTACGAGTTAATTAGATTACTTTTACTAGGGTTAATTAGACACATTTTCAGCTTAAACATGAAATTTCGTTGGAAAATTCTGATTTTCAGTCATTTCGTACAACTGATAAAACAATTCTTCTTCGTTTTCTTTGCCATGGTTTTTGCAGATCGCGTAATTATGAATTGAATTTTTGAGAAAAAAGTTTCAGGCATTCATTTCACAATCACCATTCATGCCATAACCAAAAAAAAAAAAACACTACAACAACGAAAAGTGAAAAAAAACAGAAAAAAACAAAAGGCATTAAAAGTAATTATTTTTTAATGCATCTTTTGTAGTTTTTTATTGCTGCTTTCCATCAACGCAGTGCTTTGTTGTTCATTCAACATAGTAACACACATACATTTACAAGTGTAAGGATGTATAGATATTTGTGTTGGTATGACCGTGTTCATGTATACAAATATATGTATGTATGTGTGTACGTAAGTATGCGTAGGACAACACCATGTGTTCGACTTTTGTTATGAAATCTGAAAAGTTGCTGCTTTCATTTCCCATCATTTCACTGGCTGATGTTAATGCTGTTGTTATTTTTGTTGGCGGTTTTCAGCTCTGTTCTGTTAAGCTGAGTTTCGGTATTCACATTTTTTTTTATTTTATGATGATTTTTCAGTTCATTTAGCGCACTATGCAAAGTATCTTGACGTCCATAACTGGAGCACAGTCACATTTACACGTACAGCACTCTTCTTATTAGGGATGGCAATTAGTGGAATTGCCAAATTATGAACCGAGTAGTTCAAATGCGAGAGAGGTAGCTGTGAAAGTCGTTAATAAATATCTAATAAAAAATATACATACAATGAGTGATCCTAGATCATTAACGGGTCTATCAACAATCGCAATTAATTGGACATTTAAAGGAATAATACATACATACATATGTATGTATGTACCCAGCAAACCAATCGTACCGACATCGTAACGAAATCGGAACGAAATCTGAAGAAAATCTCTGGGAAATTTGGAAGGGAAATTTATTTCCAACATTCGCTCCGATACCGGAACGAAATCGGTACAAAATCTAAACTATTGCCTCTCCGAAAAATCGTTTGGAAATCGTAACGAAATCTGAGCGATTTTGCTTCCGAAATTGTTCAGACGTGTCGGACATACTACATTTGGTTTGCTGGGTACATACCAACACACATTTCCGAAGGGACACGAGACACTTCTGTCGTATCAATGATAGCGCCCCAATTCATATTAGCCCATTAGATAAGGGAACTACTTTTATATCTGACACCACATGTAGAGGAGATGAAAATTTGATGTCGTCTGGCACGGGAATCTAAACCGGACAGTGTGTGATGGTGCGCTTACCATGGCACCATGATGAAATTATAAGGTGGCGTAAAAGGCCAGATCGTTGGTTTCAATCTGTCAATTTTTTTGTTATTGTGAATAAATTGTAAAAAACGTAATCATGTTAACAGCGTGAAGAATTTTCGGTCAAAATAGAGTTGTTGTTGTGTTCTTTACGTGACGTGGTAAATAAATCTTCGGTGGTAACCTTTCAAGAAGTAGTAATGTGTTTGAAAAAAAACAAATCTTCAATATTTTCCATACGGACAATACAAGATATTCCCCAAACGTTCACACAAAATCCCCTAAGAAACCCCAAATTTCACGGCATTCCTTAACCAGTTAAAGTAAAAAGTTTATATATATTTGGTAGTGTTGTTGTTTTTTGATCTTCTTTTGGTCTAATGTTTTTTTTTTTTCTTTAGCTTTTATTACCACAAAAGTTGATAACAAATTTTTACACTTTTTATCCATGCAACATGGTCGAATTTTTTAAAAATGTATGGATTTTTCCCTTTTGCTCCTATTTGTTTTGTGGCAATGCTGGTTGGTAATGGTAATGACGACAACGAAGACCAACCAGCACCATTGCTTAATGGCAATCCATTGTGGGAGGAGAGAGAAAAATTTGTTCTTTTTTCCTTTTGTTGCTTTTAAAAAACCGCCGTCATAATAATAAAACTGAAAATATGTGTGGACACTCATTCATTTCATGAACATTTTAAAAGGTTTTACTTTGTTTTAAAAACAAAACGTAACAACGACAATCGGAGGAGTACAATGGCGCCTACATGCAGGAAAAACACGCTACTGCCGCCTAGTGGCCATTGACGCTGTTGGTGGCCTTGTACTTTGTTTGCCGCTAACGTGATCTAATCACATCACCAGCCAACCGAGCTAAGCAAGCTGTGAGTTGTAACATCCTCCTCATCGTCCCGGGGCGTATTGGAAATCCATTAAATATATTGCAATTTCTTGTTTTGCCATTTATGTTATTTTGGTTTTCATTTTGGCAACGTTTCTGTCATTAAGTCCAAACAAGCAACCAAATGAAAAATGAGTGCAACAAAATTTGTTTGCACGAGTATGCTCTGGTCTGAATTGCCACCATAGCAACCAAGAAGCAAAGGCATAAATATACTCCAACCCGAAAAGCGAAATACATCAAAATTTTGGGTTAATACCAACCAAGCATTGGCAACGAGCGGAACCATGGCAGGTTGAGAATAACTCTAAACTACTCCAAATATGGACCCTAGGATAAAGTCTTTGGGGATTCGAACAACTAAGAGAGACTAGTTCATTTCCTCCTCCATCATTCAAAAAAAAAAAAAAAAACAAAAACAGTAATCAAGCTTCGTCGAATACTTCAATTTTCCAACTGACAGCGACAGTGTAGCAATACCTGCGACATGTTATCAGCAGCCACAAACCAAAGCAAAAACGACTTTACCTTAAGCGATGGAATGTATGTATTTGATGCATCTATTTCAAAAGCTTGTCAACGTTCCAATGAACCATCGCTCATAAACAGCATTCAGCGTAATGCATCGTGACAACGGAAGCACTTTACCTCGCATATACCCCCTGACCATGTACCTTGCTAGTGTATTTATCCTGATGATATTACTTCTTGTGCATTTGTTTAACAGTTTGCAAGGAAATGCCATCAATGTTGCAACAACACCAACAACAAGAAAACCAAGTAAATTTAATAGAGTATTAAGACAGTCAGTGGTGTAGTGTAAAAAGTTAGGTTAATAAAAAAGAAGGTCGCTAAAGGAAACAAGTAAAAAGGTATCAGAGATATACGCGGAGTCTGTGCGAATTGAAACTTGCATCTATAGGCAGATAGAATACCAAAATCCCTTATGTATTTATTCGGGATTCAGAATTTTGTGGCGCTTTTGATAGTACGAACTTGTCGACAAAAATATATTTATGTGGGTTAAAGCTCAAAAGTGTTGCGGTATGTTTTGGAAGTGGGTCTTATTTTGGGAGCCATTTGATATATGTACATATGTATATCGCCCCCACCAGTCATTTCAGTTCGTCATCGAACAATTTTTGGGCCATTCATGTTTCCTGGCTCACTGACTTGCCCGAAAAAAAAACTTGATATCACTGTAAACAGGGCCACAAGGAGTACCTTCGGAGCAATTTCCTAAGGATTTTCGACCAGACGTTAAACTGCATTTAACCAAAAATAATAACTTTTGTGTGGGAGGTACCCTAAGTAGTGGACCGATATGGCCATTTTCAAACTTAAACTAAGTTTGGACAAAATTTTAAGAGATCCAAAGTTTGGACCAAATCGTTTCTTCCGTTCAATACATGCGCGTGTACCATTTTAGTGAACATGTTTGATTCTTTGTGGTGAGGTGCAGGAAGGAATGGGCGATAAGTACCATCTTCGAAGACTATCCATGGGTAGAAACACGAGGACTCGCAATATCGATGACCAGAGGATCGGATGCAGGTGATCGAAGATGATCGGGAACTCGATGATTCGACGTGCGATGGTTTATCGATGGTTAGAACTCAATGATTCATTTTTCGTCGTGGTCGTACTCGATGGTTCGATGTTTGGATGTAGACGATTTGAAGATGTGCGGCAACTCAAGGATTCGTTGTCCGGGTTTGCCGATGATCGGAACTCAATGATTCGTTGTTCGGATTTGTAGATTATCGGGAACTCTATGATTCAATGTTTGTGTTGCAGTTGTTCCGGTCCAATTAACGTGTTATGGTTGTTCGGAAACCCAGTGTTCTTAATGCAGTTGCTCAGAAATTCGGTGTTCGTATTATGATTGTTCGCCCATGCTAATGCCACGAACTAAAAATACAACTGCTACTAGGGTTTGTCATCGATGATGAATTCATATTTCAATAAATTTACGTTTTACTCTAATTTTTAATTTATTACCCATATCATGTCATTTGGGTTCAAAATTTGATTACAAGCTGTCAAATTATTCTTAAATAAACATAGAACTTATAGTTGAAACTGAAATATTAACCGTTCCGAACAATTTCCAAGTATCCTACGCAAGTTTTCTTTCATGCATTCAACACTTTCATCAAATGGGCGACAAGGTTACCTGGCGGAAGATAATCGCTTGAAAGGATGAAAAGAAACCTCCTGCTGTGTAACAAAATTCCTCATCACATTGTACAGTTATGGATTTTATTCAAGTGGATTTCTCTTAAATAAAAAGAGAGAAAACCCTGCAGTAAACGTAAAGGCAACCGGAAACCTTTTATACCTAAGAAGGGGATGAAGGAATGGTAGGAATAAGAACAGCACCCGAGAACTAGTTGATTTTTTTCTTCTATAGCTGTGAATGGCTGACTGGTTAGTTGGTTGGTGCGGTTGATTGTTGACTTTCTCAGAAGTGTAACTATGACAATGGCAACAACGTGTACAACATGAGCTGTCAGCCAGCAACAACATCGCCACCGCCATCAACAGCAACGCACCAATGTCGCCATGGCCAACAACTAGTCGTAGTTTAAATTCGCCACACTAAGCTTCACCAGCTCGTTTGGGTCGTTCGTTCACCGTGAAACGTGATGAAACATAATTTCCAGTTGTTGAAGGTGTTTGTGTTACCTTTTATGTCCCAGATATTGAACTGCTCGCGGATGAAATTCCAAATAGATAGAACTTCGCCCCCCATTCTCCCAACAATGTAATTAAAGTTGTTTAAAAACTTTTGGTCTTTAAATTGTAATTTTTGAAATGGGAATTTTGTGTTTGAAGAATCACCAAAAGATTTTGTGGTGTGCCATAAAGTGGGAGGGGGAGGGCTGGCATCTCAAGAAGAATTCTCCAAGGATTTATATTGCAAATTATTCTTAAAACCCTATAAAGAACTTTGGATGGCCATGAATGTTTACTATTTCAAATTTGGCGTTATTTTTGTTGTTATTGTTATTTGTTATGTTGGCTTTTTGTTCTCTGCTTTGGCTACATGTTTCTTGTTTAAAAACATGCTGAAACTGCGTATGTTAAACATTTTTGGGGATTTCGAAAGGAGAGGAGGTGAGCGGTGGAAAACGAACAAGAAACTAATCTGTATTAAAATACAAACTTACAACAAATATTTTTCCCGTAACCAAGGGACACATTAAACGATGGCGACAGCAGCAAAACCACGACTCCATTAGAGCTCCTCCAGCTAAATACGAAACAAGTTCCAAGTTCAGTTCTTCAAAACAAATTTAACGCCAAGATAGTAACTAACACAACTTCTATAAGTTTTGTTGGCGTAGCGGTGTTTGGAGGTGTAGTAGCAGCAGTACACTGTGTATTGAGTACTCCTTATTGCAACGATGATATGGGGCGCATTTGGTAGCAAAGTACAATTTTCTCAAAAAAGAAAAAAAAACAATACACACACATGAATATATGTATGTTTGAAGCAAATAGAAGAAAATGCAGCTACCTCAGTTTTGTTCCCCAATTTTAATTTGTTGTGCGAACAATAACGGAAAAACTTTGTCCTATCTTATGTTGTTTTGGATATCGACCGAGTCCCTTGTTTGAGGCTGCAACGTATTCACATGTATGCGTGGAACACAATGGCGAATTAGAAAAGGCCTTGAGATTCTCCAGACTTTAAGTTTAATGTATCAACATTCACAATCCACGGTTCATGATGTACAAATAGTTCATGAAAAGTCTATCCACACATAATATGTTAACGGTGTAAAATCGCATCGCGTCTTGCCTGAAGTTCAAAAACCAACATCCTCCACGATGCGCCTGAACCAAGTTTAAATAGAAGGTGCTTACACATGTAGCAGTGAAAATTCTCTACAACATTTTCTTTAGTTCCATTTCGATATGATTTGCGGTTTCCAAGCAAAATCGTGAAAACCTAAAAAACCCTAAAAATGTGAACTTTGATCGCGATTTATTTAAAAAACCTCCGGCGATTTTTTTGTTTTTGGTGTAAGCACATCCCATTAAAAATTGGTTCAGGCGCACCGTGCCCCTCCACAAAAGGATGCATGGGAAGTAAGGCATTGAAGTATATTTCAGCAACAATTTAAAAGGCCCACAATAAAGGCCATCACTGATACATGTCTAGAATTCTTGGACGATATTTTCCAAGTCTCAGCAAAAAGTATTCAGTATCGTTTTTTTATTCATAGATACTGTTTTGTGTTCATTGGCCAAAAATTAACGTAAACCATACGTTAAGGTGGAGCAGTGCGGTTCATTTCATCACACACCACCCCCCACAGATTTCCTTAGAAACTTTTTAATGAAAACAAAAGAGAAAGCTCAGTTTCCAGGGCATATACATATGTTGCAAACCCAGACACACGCATATACACATACTTATACACTTATTAGGGGAACATCATGGGGGGAATTAAATTAGTTTATTTTGCAGACACCAGACACTGCGAACTTTGGAATTGACTAACAAGACAAAGCAGAAAAAATATTGTGTCTATTAGAAAAAAATTTACATTGTACATTAGGGTTATAACTTTTTTGCAATTTTTGCAAATATCAAAAATACCACCGCAAAGCCATGTAGAGCAAGAAAAACTACTATGAAATACGGTGTAATTTTTTTTTTCTATCGCGAAAAAAGTTACCGCACTAAATGCATTGAAGTTCAGTAATTCATAATTTAATTTTATTTGTTTAAAAAAATTTAAAATCAATGTCAAACCATTCCGACCATTTTTTATCAAATCGCGACATTTCAGAGCCTTTAATGCACCTTTGACAATATTGTAATTTTTTGTTTTTCTTCATAAACTCGCAAATTTTATGTTTGTATTTATTATACCCATCAGACAAGCGAATATGTGGTCATTTGCAATGATATCGCGAAAGTTAAAGACTGTTTTAATGACTTTGCCTGCGAGAATTGTATTTGTTTTCTATAAATATTTATTCAAACAAAGCAAATTTAAATTGTAAAATAGAAAAAATATCAAAAGGGCTTTAGTAATCGCAGTTGGTGCGGAAACTTTTTTCACCGTATCAACCTAAAACACGCGTTTTCGTTATCAGGACAATATTCCGCACATAGTACTGGCGTAGTATTTTTTTTTTGGTTATAGTACATAAATGCAATATACTCATTACGGTTATGACTTTTCGATTTTTTTTTTCTCAAAAATGATTCCCTGTAGCGCGGAAGAATGAACTTTTGCCTATTATTCACTATAATAACGTTTATTTCGTTGAAATTGATTTTAAAAATATTTTTTTTTTTTTTGAAAAAATGTGTGAAATGAAAAAAATATCTTAAAAATTATTTCCTGTTGCACGAATGAATAAATTTCAGCCTACTAATAACTAAAATAATGTTTATTCCATTCAAATAGTGGAAGAGGTCATTAAATTATATATTTGAAAAAAGGCTTTACGATATTTTTATGATTCTCAGAATTAAAAAAATTGTTTCAGTTATATATCTACTTACCGTAACTTCAAAAAATTGGCCAAAATTCTGATAAATTTAAATCTTAAAATTATTTTGTGTGTGATATTTTTTCACCGAATCACCTAATAGTTAAGATTTTATGTAATAGAAACTCATCACGCTATGATGCAAGGAAAATAAGTTGTAAAAAATTCTTAACCCTAATAAGCGTACATAAAGAAAATTTGTCTCTCATCTGGACATAGTAAAGCGCCATGTATAGGTAAAATTTAAAATAATTTTAGATCAACATTTAAATAATATATTAAGTAGCATTATTAAATGCTTTAGTATCGTCCAGATAAGTAGTTTTTCTTACAAGTTTACTGTAGGTGAAAGTGTTCAGTGGAAGCAATGTTCCTGTTAACACTTGTAACACGGCAAGTTACCGAAAAAAATCAATAAAATTAAAAATATAAATTTGAGTAGTCGTCAACAAAACCGTTTCTACCCGAAAACCGAAAAAACGTTAATCAACGAAATTATTAGCATTAGTATTATGTCATGCCACCGTGGTGCAATGGTATGCACACCCCCTTTTCACTCAGAAGGTCTGCGGTTTGATTCCCATGCCAGGCAACATCAAATTTCCAACGGTGGCAAAATACCCCCCAGTAATGTTGGCGACATTTCCTGAATATTTCAGCCATGTAAAACTTCTCTACAAGCGGTGTTGTAGGACACGCCGTTCGGACTCGGCGATAAACAGTAGGTCCCATATCATTGAGCCAATATGAATCGGGGTGCACTCATTGATATGAGAGAAGTCTTCCATGTCCCGCCTGGGATGTTTGTGGAACATTATATTATTATGTCGTACAGAATCGCAATACATTTAAATTAAAGAAATTAAAAACTATATGTGACTGTTTGTTTTCCGATAACAAACGACATCTACACGTGTATGGTTTGTTAGTGTGGTAGAGGTGGTTGTTTATCTTTACTTCGATCAGGTTGTTGTGCTTTGTTGATACAGAGTCAATGTGTGAGTACCCAGCAAACCAAATGTCGGATGTCCGACACATCTGAACCATTTCGGAAGCAACGTCGTTCAGATTTCGTTCCGATTTCTAAACGATTTTTCGGAGCGGAAATAGTTCAGATTTTGTATCGATTTCGTTCCGATTTCGGAACGAATGCCGGAAAGAAATTTGCTTTCCGAATTTCCCAAGGATTTTCTTCAGATTTCGTTACGAAATACGACAAAAGCGATAGAATCCAACATATTCACAGGCAAAGCACAAAAACCGGGTTTGCATGAGAAGAGAATCTCGAGAGAGGGAGTCGAAAAACCCATAGAGCAAATAATGGGGAAAGTAGGGGAAACTAGAAATGTATTTTTGTATTTTAAAAAATCATTCATACTTTTGAAAAAATAGAAGTTTATACATGAATACAAAACATTTGCCCATTCACTTTAAAAGAGGTGTGTTCAAATTATCGACAAAAAATTATGAACGGAATTAGTAAAAAATTCTTAATTTTGTTTTTTTTTTTCTCTGTAAAAGCGTTTTGCGGTGCCAAATTGAGCTCGAAAACTAACAAAACGAGCGTCATGTATTTTAATGGACTTATTTACCCAGCAACAAGTAAGAAAGTATCAGTCAGCTGAGCCGACAGAGGTATACCCTCAGCCACGCACCCGAAGAAAAAAGTTAACACAATACTTCTGTAGGTTTTTTAGCTGTTGGGAAAATTCTCCAGGATGGAAAGGGCCGCAAAAAACTACATGTTGCAACAAAATTCAGAATGATCCAAGACGAGTGCATTTTTTTCCAAACTTTGGGTAGGGTGTACCCGTAGGAGTGATCCGATGTAGTACATATTCGGACCTAACACAAATCTGTAGGAAATATTTTTTATACCCTCAGCCTTTAGGCTAAAGAGGGTATTTACACTTTGATACGACCAAAAATGTGCCTCATCGAAATAATGATTTTAGACCCCAAGTATGTTTGTACGATATCCGTTTCAGACAATTTTGAGTAGATCTAGCAATGTCCGTCCGTCTGTCTGTCTGTCTGGCTGGCTGGTGCGCACGATAACTCTCGAACGGATCAATCGATTCGGTTCAAATTTTGTGTATCGAAATATTTTGTCCAGATTCGATTTAAGTTCGAAGATGGGCCATATAGGTCCACTCCTTCAGGTACCTCCCCCACAAATGTTCAAAAATTGTCGCAAAACTTGTGCGCACAATAACTCTTGTAGGGAATAACCGATTTGGTCCATACATTTGCACATCGTGTAATTTCTACCAAACTTAGATGAGGTTCCAATATGGACCCAATCGGTCCACTACTTCGGGTACCTCCCACACAAAATTTCGGAAAAGTTCAGTTTAGGACCTGGTCTCGAATCGCTTTGTTTTTTGTTTACGCAAGTTGTATTCGCTGTCCTCTATACGACGCTGTAAGTTTCATTAGGGGCAAGTCCATACTTCCTGAGAAAATAGCCTGAAAGTTACAAAAAACCCTATAACACCGTGTGTATAGGTTGGAGCGCAAGATAACTCTCGAACGGATCTGCCGATTCGGTCCAAAACATAGTTCAAGTTCAAAGATGGATTATATCGGTCCACTCCTTCCGGTACCTCCCCCACAAAAGTTCGAAAATGTTCGGAAAATTTGTAAGTACGATAGCTCTTGAAGGAAGTAACCGTTTTGTTCCATACTTTGCACATTATGAAATTTCTACCAGACTTAGATGAGGTTACAATATGGGGTCAATCGGTAAACTCCTTCGAGTACCTCCCACACAAAATTTCGGAAAAGTTCAGTTTAGGACCTGCTCTCGAATCGCTTTGGTTTTTGTTGTAACATCTTGTATTCACGGTCCCCTATACGAAGGTACAAGTTTCCTCAGGGGCAAGTCCATACTTTCTGAAAAAATAGCCCGAAGGGTGTAAAAACCCCCTATTGCACCCCCATTGTCTATTTCGGTCCATTCCTTTGAGTACCTTTTCCCCAAAATTTTTGAACTTTAATCCTAATCAACATTTTCGTGGGTTGATACGACCAAAATTTTGAAACCCCCTAAATACATAAGTTTTTTGTGAAAAAAGTGTTTCAATTTGCACAGGCTGAGGGTTTATCTCTGTCGGCAAAGCCGACTGATACTTTTTTACTTGTTTCTTTATTAGTCTATGGATATTTTCCTTACAGACTATATAACTAAATATGTTGTACTTAATTTTCTGCATTTAAATATATTACAATTTTACTTTTCAATTTACAAAGTTTGAGCTAAATCGATTTCTCTCTTAAAGGGTTATTTTACACATTATCCAGTTTAGGTGGTTCCGGTAGGATTTTCTGGACCTTTTTGGGTCATTATCTCAGGAAGTATGGACTTGCCCACGAAAAAAAATTACATCGTCTTAACACGGGCCGCAAGTGTAACCTGCTGCGTCACAAATTAATAAGATCAGAGGGGAGTTGGTAAACTATACTTTTTTTCGAATTTTGTGTGGGAGGTACTCAAATGAGTGGGCCGATATAGTCCATATTAGAACTCGATCTATGCCTGAAAGTAATATTACCAATAGCAAAGTTTGGCTCAATTCGGTTATTCCCTCCTAGAGTTATCATGCCCACAATCTTGGCGAAAAATTTTGAACCTATCTTCTATCTTCGAACTTAAACTAAGTTTTGACAAAATATTGAAAGACCCAAAATTTTAACCAAATATGTTGATCCGTTCGAGAGTTATCGTGTGCTCTAACTACGACACATGGTATTATATGGGTGGTTTGCAGTTTTCTTGCTGATTTCTGAGGATATATGGACTTGCTCTTGAAAAAAATTATATCGTCGTAAAGAGGGTAGTGAATACAAGTGGCTGCAACAAAAATCAAAGCGATTCGAGAGCAGGCCTTAAACTGAACATGAGCAAAATTTTGTGTGTGTGAGCAAAAAAGAGTGAACCAATAAGGTCCATAATGGAACCTCATCTATTTAATCCAAGCTGAACTGTTTTTGCTTCATCTGCAAAATGGGTTTGATATTGTCTTCCCATCACCAGTTAAGATTTCAAAATGGGAAATTTTAAATATTTTTTTTTTTTTTAATAATTTTTATTTTATATTAAAATTTTTTTGGAAATGTTAACACGCTTATCTCTTTTTGGAAAATATATGCCGCTGCCTGTAGAGATGTACAAGTGATTTATGTACTTGTAGGGATCTCAAACAACTGCAAATAAAATGTAGCGAACGGAGTGTCTTTTTCACGACTCCGTTGAACTGCATCCGGATGATGTTAAATTGTGACGAATTGGAGTGCCTTTTTTACGACTCCGTTGAACTGCATCCGAATGTTGTTAAAATGTGACAAGTGGATGTGATTCTTTGGATTTCATCCAAATGTGGTTAAAATGTGAGGAATGGAGTGCATTTTTCACGACTCCGTTTGAATTGCATCAAAACATGCCGTGAAAGAACTAGTCCACATTGCACTACTTCACATATTGCAACACAATAAATTGTTCCCTTCCAAAGCTCATATCTCGGGAAATATTGTTCCGATAGGCTTGAAAATTTTACCACATATTCTATGCAACTTCTACTTTATAATAAGCCGATTCAATTTTCTAGTGGGGGACACCCCTTAATGTGCAGTTTCTTTTCGAACTTTCCTGGATTCTGCATTTATAGATAGAAAGAGTCCATGTTTAAGCATCAACACCACGACAGCATTTTTACTACTGTATTGTTGACACAACATTCTTACCACACACATAACTAGAATTTAGCACTTATATTTGTTCCAGAACATATTTTAGGACTTTCAATCAAGATAAGAAGTTGTCAATGGAAATGGGATAAATATATTATTTCACACGAGATAGCAAATAAGAAGTACGCGACAAGTGGAACTAATATTGACTATTTATACGAAAAAAAAATGTTTTCAAAATTCATTACATTAATAATCTCAATCTAAAGAACCCTCAGTGGTATCAAGAAGGGTGTAAATTATGCAAATCAAGTTCAATAAAAACTACTTTCGATTCCATATCATAATTGGCAAAATCAAACGTCTGCCTAAGTGAACACAAGCGCAATCAACCAACCGAAATTTATGGATATTTTCTTCATATCGTATTGTCATGTAGCAGAGATAACCCGCAGAAGATGAAAAATGTGCCTTTTGCATCAATCTATTATAACGAATGTGGAGAAAGTTATTACGTCATCATCACGGCCACCCAGACAAAACTGCCTGCTTTCCCCTTATCCACCACACATATGCAATTCAATGCGATTACACGGCAATCTGACGATTACCCTTCTAAATTTTAATTCCATTAAGAACATCAAAAACTTTTTCATTCATTTTTTGTTTGTTCTTTGTGAAGGACGACTGGGGACGTTGTTTGTTAGCTGAACTAACAGCAGCGGGGTGAATGAATTGGTGTATGTTGCAAACAGAAAAAAAGTCTTTTTGTTTGTTAACTCGAAAACTCATGGCAAAAGAGAAAAGTAAAAAAACACTCCCTCACAAATGCATACAAAATTACAAAACTGAATGACGAGTATCAGAAACCAATCATAAAATTAAGAGCATTTTTCAATTTCCTCTACAAATTGTGGCCCAACTCACACCACAGCCACGACTAACAATCAACCAAACTTAAGAATTCAGCCTAGAACACTAGGATTCCATTTGATTTTGAAATTTCACATAAGGGTACTCAAGGGTATAGAGGCATGACAATTTGAAGAAGAGTACGACGCTCGCGGATGATGGCAAACGAAAAAGGAAAACGAGAAAAAAACCAACACGATTTGAAAACAAAAGTGCTTTAAATGGGCGTTAAACTGTTTTAGCAGCAAACATTACAAAATCAAAGGATTAGATTGGATGTAACAAGAGATAAACACACACACATACACACACCACACTGTATTACAAACGAATGGAATAACATCCTGCGGATGTGTAAGTGCGTATCTGTGTGCGGGTCTAATGTTGTTATTTGAGTTGTTGAGATCATTGTTGAGAAACACAAATATTTATTTAGGAAATTAATAAATGTGTTTAATGTATTTTGGGTGGCTCCTAGCCCAAATGTTGTTTCAGTGGAAAGCTGTGGCGGTTGCCTTTAGGGATGTTGAAGAACTTTTCAAAAAATCCGGATGTTTGTTAAGTAATAGATAACCTTTTGGAATTGCATAACAATAATATCTATATATCAAATTTAAAGAAGATACTTTATGGAATAGTTTGGTGGGAATGAAATTTTGAAATGAAATTAAGAGATACTCAGATCACTGAATTCAAAAATATATAACTTCAACTTAAGCATGATCCTTGGATGTTTTGTTTATCATGAATAAATCCCAGAAAGCATCTGTTAACGACACACCCAGTCCAATTTAAGATGCATCTTTAAGTTATCATTTCATTGCCATTGTGTGCCATGCAAAACTGATTGCCTTTTAAAATCTCCATTAACAAAAAATATATTACTGGAAACTTTTTTGCTTTGGAAATGTTAGACAAACAAGAATAGCAATGTGCTCATACAAGTCAATTAATTCAACATTTTAGTGGAAAAAATGGAAGATTCTCATCATCTCATCTAATGGAATTTCCATAAAAACTTTAAAGAAAAAATTGAAATTTCATTGGAAATAATTCTACTTCAACCCTTTGAAGGATCATGCACATTCACACAAACACAAAATATATTTGTGAAATGATATTAAATAGAACAAAAACAATTCAAATGACATTGAATCGAAAAGAAAAACAAAATTTTATTGGCATACATTTGATTAGCAAAAATTCGATAAGAATCGCTAAGATAAAACTCCAAGAAAAAGAGAGATGGAAGGAGGTGATTTTCTAAAATTTTACAACATTTTTTATTGCTTTATGTTCTCTACGCATTGAAACTGATAAAATAAGTACCTCCACTTTTGCGCCTTCTACTGCCTCACACCCGCCCTATAGACTGGTCTTAAAATGCGTAAACATAAACAAGGAATTTATAAATATTTCTTTCCATCAATGCTCTTTATTTTCTTTTAATTTTTTCACCCATTGAGAAATGTAATGCTCCTTTCAGTTGTTATTTTTTGCCATTTCCTCTCTCTCGCATTCATTGTTTGTTGTTTTGCGACTTTATTGACTTTTGCTAATAAGTTTTTTCCTTCTCAGCTAACTAATATAACTCTAAATTGCTAACATTATTGTACCCTACAGACCAAATATTTTCATTCGACATCATGGATTTTTTCTTGGCAAAGACCTTTAGTGGCGTTTACGTTCGCAGTCGCTTCAGAAAAGTTATTCAATTCAATTTCATTTCAATATGAAAAAATCTGTTTTTCTCTTATTCTTATTTTTTCATTTTGACAACTATGCGGAATCAAAAAGAAAAACAAAACCCTCTCCTCCAGCAGCCATCGATGACAAACGGAGATACAAATCGGCAAAGAGTTTTCTCCTTCGTCTTTACTGCTTCGCTTTGCCTTATTTGGCAGAGATTGTTTTCGTTTTGCTCAAAGTTCGAAATTCTTTGTTTTGTCTTAACCAAATGAAGTAAAGAGGGAGGTGCCGTTACCGTTTTATATTCGCACTGGCGCCTATTTTAGTGGTAGTTTGGCGCGTCCTTATTATGGCCAAAAATACAAGAATCACATCAAATTTTAACATTTCTTTGGTGTATCAAAGAACAAAAGTAAGGATGTTCAGACACACACACACATGAATGGATATCCAATTCCCTTACTAAGCCAAATCGAAATAAGAAAAAAACAACAACAACGCCATAATAAACATAATGTGTTTGTTGATGTGACCATTAAACTAATATGGAACAAAGGAAAACAACAACTACAACCATGCATATCATAAATATAAATGAAGGTGAACGTAATAGAATTATTAAATGGATATAGAAATATGTGTCACATAATACATACATATGTATGTACATACATACACACATACATACATACATACACACATACATACATATATGTATATAAACAAAATACACATCATTCAAAGATTCTGTCGAAGAACAAGAAGTGGGAATATTTAAAAGTTTAGAGCAGACAATGGTGATTAGGAAGTTGGGTCGAATGACTAACGTGCAAGGTCAACAAACCACTTTTACCCCCCGTTTACACATGCAAGTGACAGTTCGAAAAATACCAATACACTAACACATATTCACTGCCAAACTAACTATCAACCTCACAGCCGACAAAATTTCCTTGTCAGTAATCAATGTAAGTGCTTTGAAAGTACACATGCAAGTGTCAGTTGGAAAAAAATCAAGTTTCGACTATAATATGTATACGCAGCTGTCGGCAAGTTACTTGCATGTTTAATGAGTTGACATGAGTTGTAAATCGGTGATGTTCGACATAGACTAAAAAGCCAAAACAGAAAAAAAGATAGCCATTTGATAAAAAAATCAAAAATTTATCGATAAAAACAAAATTGTCATATTGACAAAATTCGATAAAATTATTTGATCACTGAGTAAAAATACAGTATGATAAAATAAAATTGTAATATTGACGAAAATATTTATCGATTTTTTTTATTTTGAACTGATAAAATGTTTCAGATAATGACAAAAATATTTATCAAAATATTCTACATTTTACTTGATAAAAACAAAATATTTTCTTGATTAAAAACTTGTTGAATGCATTTTTTTCAATCGATAAAAAAATGTTCATATTTACAATTATTTTGTTGTTTTTTTTGTTAAATACAAACCGTAAATTTTAAGTACTCTGAGCTGTGTAAAAATTGCTGGGCACGCCTGGTGGTTATTGGGAGATCTAATTGACATCTTATATGTCAGGCAAAAATATTTCCACCAGAAGTTGACTGAAGAACAGCCGATATTAAAAGTATAGAGAAAATTATAGACCACATTCAAAGATTTACCAAGTTTAGCAGATAGGTAGAGTTTAAGCAGTTCCCGAAATGTCATCTCCCTTTTGGGAACTCTCTGTTTTTCTCTACGAGTTTTCGACTATTTACCGTTCAAAGACATAGCAGACGTGTTCGAAAGGTATTAACAGTATCGAGGACTTTCGATTAATATAGAGTCATCAGGTCTGTTTGGTCGCACGGCATATTCTAGTTCAGTCCCTGACGTATATATCGGGATATGGCATGTAATTCTGTCGCTCTACTGGCTAATTTCTGAAATCCAGGCCACGGGTAAACTTCATGCCATTATGGGGAGGGACTGTTCCTCAAGAGTCTTCGCTACTGGTGTAGGGCTCGGGACAACCCAGAAAGTTTTCCACGCTTCCATGTCTTTACTGTAAGTTCATTTTGACAAATAATTATTACAGGATGGTCTTTTTTAATTACACCAAATCTGTTCTTGCAAAATACTAATCCTCAAAGGTCTGTCGTTTGTGGGATTCAGAATAAGAATAAAAGAATAAGGAAGTCAGAGACCGTAGAGTGAAACAGGGAGTTCCCCAAGACTCCAAAACTTTTGAACCTCTAACTTTCTGAAATTTCACACCCTCCAGACGGCATGTATGCAGATGTTTGTACGATCTTGGTGTCGGGTCCTATCGTGTGATGGGTTAAATGTCTACAACACATCCTCAAAGGGACACATGAGATTTCTCTCATATCAATGAGTACACAACCATTGCACCACAGTGGCGACTGGTTCCATCTGAGAATGTGAAAATATCCCTCGATAAATCCACTGTCACACTGTTCACCATATGGACGGCTGAAATGAGGCTCTGCCTGAACATATTGGTCGATGGTGTCCAGATTCCGGCCACTAACTATCCCAAGATATTAGGTGTAACCTTCGATAGCACGTTTAAGTCGTCTGCGCAAGCCACAGCTATTTGCGACAGGATCAGAAGTAGGAACAAAGCCCACAAATCGCTGGCAGGCAGCACTTGGGGAGATGGTAGAGAAACCTTCTTGACATATTACAAAACAATAGGCCGGTTTGTGGTAAGCTATGATGCGCCAATTTGCTGTGTCAATGTTAGCGCTTCGCATGGGAAGAATATTCATAACTGCTAGAATGGAGCCCTGATAGAGGTACAAACGGTACCTCTAGACCAACGAGCCTATCAGGTATGTAGACTTGGATATCATTCTTGATGCATGCGTTACAAAGACACAGTGTGACTGTGTCCCGGGAGACCACCCACATCCATCGCAGCAGAAGAAGGACAACTGTCAAGGCAAACACTAGTTGTTTTAACCCAATTAAGATCCGGACGATGCAGCCTCCTCAATTCGTATTAGGAATGGATTGATAGCATGATACCCAACAAACTTCTTCTGATTCTTCGCTCCCAGTTTAGGTTTCGGAATTTTTAATCTGTGCACTGAGGAAACTGATCCATAAAAGATGTTGTAGCTACCATATTTATGTTGTTACAACAACAACTTTTTTATAAAAAAAAACAGCACCCCTTCCTTTAATGTGGTGTTTCTCTTGGTACCAGTCGTATAGAAAATAAAACTGAACTGTAGCGCGATACTCTAACTCACTTCTGGACTTACCGACAAAAATCGGTAAAATTAAAATGCTTATAATTTCGGTAATTAACGATATTATTCGGAGTCACTGATTGCAACAGTGTTGTCAACTTTTACTTGAAAATTTCATTCATAATTTTGCATTTTAATGTTACCGACTTTTGTCGGCAATTAAAAAAATGAGTTAGAGAATCGCGCTACTGATGACTAAAAATAAGAAACTTTCACATAGTGTTCCAATTTGTAGAAATATTGATCTTTTAAATGACGGCTTAGTCACTTTGTTAGTGTAAGCAGGAAAAGTCTAATCGCATAGTCTGATAAAGCAAGATTTAAGCATTTCATACTCATTTAGTTCCCCAAATTGAGGATGGTTAAAAATTAGTATCTCTAATTCAATAACTATCGATAGCTATTGATATTAAGAAATCACAACTTTTCTATAGAAGGCCACTACACACAGAAAAATATATGTTAGAAATATGTTTGGATCCAAACAAATATATGGTTGCAAACAAAAAAAGTGGGCAGCATTCTCATTAACATGAGAATACTCGATGCTTAAAGAGTTCGGTATTTCACTAGAAAAATTCATAATTCCAAAAACTGAAACGCCAATTGATAATTCAATGAAAGGCAGCGCAAAAAAGCGTTTGTCGTGAAGAAAATACATTTCTGTGGCCAAGTATCTGCGTAAATGTACAAACACTTTTGCATTTGAAAAACGATAAGTTCTAGGACAGAGAAGCCATTACATAGTCGATACGTCCGTAGATTTGCTTTACCACCAATGAAACCAGGTAACGAAATTTGGTGACTATGTGGGTTCGAGTCCTTGGCTTTCCTTTTTCACTTGCAAATAATTTCCGATCATCAAGCTTAACTCTAAACGAGAAAATTAATAAAAAAGATAATTCTTGATATTGGTTGCGATTAGTAAATTTTGCAAAGCTGTCATATCCCCCATTTTAATTAGAAGAAATTTGTAGAAAGACTTCTATGATTTTTTGCAAAAAAAAAAACATTTTCAACATAAGAAAGCTATTATCGTATCCATGGAAGTCATGGGAATGGGCAACATAGTTACATTAGAAATAATTTCTTCGTTCCCAGCTGATATTATTATATCCCAATCCATAAAATATTTTTTATGCTAATTTATAATGAGCTCAAACATTAAACTTTTTCCTTTAATTTTAAGATTAAAATGTTAACAACAACAAAAAGCACCGACATTTATTATAATCCTTGAGGCTTTGCTTCTCTAGAAAACAATCACTTTGACGAGGATTACAAAGAGATTTAACAAAAAAAATGGCACTCTGTTAAGCAAATTAAACAACATCTAGCCAATTTTGAATGCATAAAGTTAATTTTAATTCATTAATTGACAAGAAATATATTTGTAATTCTCTAAAAAATATACAAAAACAAACAACGAAGAATAAAACACACACAAGGAATAAACGAATGATGCCACATCAAACAAGAATGATTTTTCCATATAATCCATAAGAAAAACATCAAAACATAAATACGTTGTTTTTTTTTTTAAGCAAAGAACTTTGTTATTTCTCCCAAGGCCATCTTTGAAAACAATATATGTATACATATACTCACATATTCAACGATATACCCCAAAAAAATTCCTCATCAAAGATCTTCCGCTATATAGCCTGAGTATCAGCAGTGTTATATTGAGTTTAAAGCTATTTTGTTTATTGCTGCTGTTGTCATTTTATTGCTACTGCTGAGAGTGCTTAATATCAAACTTTGATCATTAATTATAATTTAGTGTAATTTAGGTAATGTTAACAGCAATACTTGTTCGAGCAACAAAGTTTTGCCGTTCTTCTTTTTGGCATAGAAGCAAAAAAACAATCATAACAACAATACTGGAGTAACAAATCTCCAAGAGAATCTTGAGCAAAAAAAAAACCAACAACAAAACAGTAACAAAAACTTTTTTTCAAGTGACAACTGTGGCAAGTGAAGTAAGCCAACTTTACCATGCAAGCATTCACATACGAATGCAAGTTTGGTACACTCCACAATCACACGTGTGTGAACCAACCGAAATGCATACTATCATCGTGATGCACGAATGCTTGCTTGCAACTGGAAGTGTGCGTGTGTATTGGCCAACACTGTCAAGTATCCTTGCACACAATACAAGGGACGACTTTGCCAACCAAAACAATAGCAGTAACAAAGCCACAAAGTAATACAGCATGAAATTGAAAGAAAATGCAGTGTTGTTGTTAATAGGGATGTGAAAAAGGGTAGGGTATTTTCTTAATTTTCATTCTAGGGAGAACTTTGCAGAAAAATATCGCAGGGAAATTCAACGGAGACATAACATTCTTCTGGCCTAAAACGAGACTAAAACCTTTTCACAAGTTCCATTATGTCTGGCTTTCCAATCATGGTAATTATATTCTTAATTTTGACTAAATCATTGTCAGATCCCTAATTTAAAAAATATAATTTTCGTAGGTGGCAAAGAAGTTTAGGATGCTATCATAAACAGTGAAGCTAACAGATCAAATCCATGCCTGCAAAAATGAACTGACATCTTGGAACTTGATCTAATTTTTGGAGTTTTTCTTTCGTGTCAACCTAGCCCTTTTAAGTTGGCCACCATTTGATCTTTTAGAACTTTTGGGTCATTATATCAGGAAACATGGATTTGTCCACGAACAAAATGTCAGTCCTTTGACTGCACTTAAACGAATATTTTGAACTTTTGTGAGGATATATCCGATATATTAAACTTTCGAACTTGATTTAATTTTTGGAGCAATATTACAATGAGCAAAGTTTGGGCCAATGTCAGTCGCTCCTTTCGATAGTTATCGTGTCCTCCAGCCACAGCCTTAAACTGCACTTACGAGAAAATTTTGAACTTTTGTGAAGAAAAAATTATACCGTCCTAATAAACAGGACAATCAGCTGCAAAAAAAATCAAAATGATTCGAGACATGTCATTAATTGCACATTTGCGCAATTTTCTGTGGGAGGTAGCCAAAAAAGTGTACAGTACATTTTTTAAATGAATTTTTTTTAAGAAAACAAAGTTTTAGTTTTCTTTGTATTTTTCTTTTTATTTACTTATATCTTTATTATTGAACAAGTAAAATAGTGTCAGTCGGCTTTACCGAGAGATATACATATACCCTCAACCAATGTGAAGTGAAACTTTCACCTGCGGACAGATCGAATGTATTTAAGGTCTCTTCAGAATTTTGTGGCCCTTTTTGGACATTTGAACTTGCCGACAAAAATGTGGATTAGGAATTAACTGCACTTAGACACAAATGTTGCACTTTTGTAGGCAGGTACCCTTAGGCAGGACCGATATGGGCCATTTTAGAAGTTAAACTAAATTTTGATAAAATAGTAGGAGATCCAAAGTTTGGACAAAATTGGTTGCCCCATTCAAGTGATAACGTCCTAGCATTCGTGACATTTTTTAAGTATTGGGTAGAAGTACCGAAAGTTGTGAACCGGAAATGTTGGACAAAATCGGAACGAAAATGTTAGATCAAATCGGTTGAACAGTTCGAGAGTTATCGTGCTCTCCGACCGCCACATATGTGTGACATAGGGGTTTTTTACACCTTTCGGGCTGTTTTCCCCAGGGGTATTGGATGTAGCGAATGCAAATCGCTTCAACAAAAATCAAAGTGATTCGAGATCAGATCTTAAAGTAAACTTATCCGAAATTTTGTGTGAGAGGAACCTGAAGTAGTAGACAAATATAGTCCATATTCGAACATGATCTATATCTGGTAGATATATTAGGATGTGCAAGGTATGGATTACATCGGTCACTCCCTTCAAAAGTTATCGAGCGCAAAATGTTTCCGAATATATTTGAAGTTTTGTGGGGGGTACCTGAAGGAGTGGACCGATATAGCCCATCTTCGAATTTAAACTGTGTTTTGATAAAACATTACGAAGGCCAAATTTTGGACCGAATCGACAGATCCGTTCGAGAGTTATCTTACGCTCCAACCATTACACAAGGTGTCATAGGGGCTTTTTGCACCTTTCCGGAAGTATGGACTTGCCCCTGATGAAACTTGTACCGTCGTATGGGGGGAAGTAAATACAAGTTGCTGCAACAAAAATCAAAGCGATTCGAGAGCAGGACCTAAACTAAACTTATCCAAAATTTGGTGTGGGAGCTACCCGAAGGAGTGGACCGATTGAGTCCATATTGAAACCTTATCTAAGTCTGGTACACATTTCACGATGGGCAAAGTATGGACCAAATCGGTTACTCCCTTCAAGAGTTATCGTGCCCACAAATTTTCCGAACATTTTGGAACTTTTGTGGGGGAGGTACCGGTAGGAGTGGACCGATATAGCCCATCTTCGAACTTAAACTAAGTTTGGACAAAATATTACGAAAGCCAAAATTTGAACCGAATCGGTTCATCCGTTCGAAAGTTATCGTGCGCACCAGCCAGACAGACAGACGGACGGACATTGCTAAATCAACTCCAAATTGTCTGGAACACATTTCGTCCAAACATACTTGGAGTCTAAAACCATTATTTCGATGAGACACATTTTGGTTGGAATCAAACTGTATGCAGCCTCATTAGCCTAAAATCTGAGGATATAAAGAAGTCTTTCCGAATATCAGTAGTATCGGCAGTATCCGTGATTTATGCAGTGTGGCTTTTGTATGCCGAGAAATTCTTCTGGTTTCGAAATATTTGCACCGACGCACAGTGCGAAATATGAGCACTTTAGCGGAACTTTACTAATAACTTTTAAAGGAAAAGGCGTAGATTCCTAAAATTTTGCACAAATGTTTCTTATATTAGTGGAGAGTGTGGGACACAAATTGGGCCACATAGACCCGCGGCTTCCTGTAGCGGTCATGTAACGGTGGCTGCCGTTTTTACGTTTTACATTCATTTTTCAATCGATTTTGATGCAAATTGGTATATTGAGTTTTCAGCGGATAGAAAACTTATGTACAAAATATTTTCAATATAGGTTCGCGTTTTGGAATAGCCCCACATGCTGGGTTCTCTCATACTGGGTATTTTAAAGGTTAAAGACAAAAATTGCAGCAGATTTTGCAGATTTTGATGCAAATGTAAATTTTAAGATGTTAGCGAATAAAAAACCTCCTCAAACAAAAGCTGTCAACATAGGTCCACTTCTGGGTGAAGCCCCACAACCCTACACATCTATTAAGGAGTAAAATGTCATTTTTTTTTTGTTTTCATTTGCATCTATAATGTTTATTGGTCCATTCTGCAGGTCTGTACCATTAATTTTGTTAATAATGGCTTTCAGATCAAGTTCAGGTCTGCACTGCATTACAATTTTTAACGTATTTTGATATTTGTACCGCAGCATCTAAAAATGTTGCACTATATGTAAATCACCAACATTTAGAGGTCAAAACTATGAAAAATTGCGAGAGGTTTCTTAATTTTACAGAAATTATCACTGTTAGAATTAGTAAGTCCATTTCTTCAAAACACAGTCAACAATGGCGTTCATTGTCGCGTTTACCTTCCACTTTTGCCAAATGCAACTGAATGAAATTCCCGAAGTCTTTTTAGAAAATCTTGAATATCTCCAAAGACCGCGCGATACCGCACCAGTTTTATAGCTTTGCGAACAGAGGAGAATCCAATCTTTCAGATTATATATATCATAACACGTGAATGTACGTAATTCACTTTTGAAATGACCACGGAAAATAAAAAATTACAATTTTGAAAACTTCAAAAAATCACTTCTTTCCGACTAAAATTGCAAGAAAACAATAAGGGTTTTTTGCATTTTTTTAAAGTGTAAAATATCATAATTATTTTGTAAAATATTAAGAAAAATAAATCATGGCATACTGACTTACCATTTGTCCGCGCCACTCCATTTTTTTAATGAATCAAAAATGCATTTCTTACAAAAAAAAAAATTATTAAACAAAAGTGCAACTTTAGGTGCATTTTTTAGCCGTTTCGTGGAGTAAATCGGCAAACTGAGTATGGACCATTTGCAGTGGAGTACTTAGCTAACGAATTCAATAAAAGTTTAATAAATTTCATTTCTTTGAAAATCCCTTAAAGTTCCACTAAACTTCCCAAATTTCGCACTGTGCGACGTTTGGTAAGATTTTGTTTTCCTATTTAATGGATTATCTGCTATATTTAGATTGTAGATTTAAAATTCTTTAGTATATTCGAGTATATTTGACGTTTTAGTTTTCTCGCCACTTTGGCAACCAATCATATCGACCAAGGCTAACAATTTGGAAAAGTGTCCTGCAAAACAAAAGTTAGGCAGACATCCAGATAGCTTTTTCAAAGTTCAAAATACTTATGACCTACTTCTATAAGATAATTCGAGTTCAAATTCGGTCGAAGCACTACCAAACTATTGTTTTTGAAGAAAATGTTTGTTTTATTGAAAACAAAAATGAATCGAATATTCAAAAGCATAGGTTTGGAAGAAATTTGGACGAATTTGATTTCGAATCGTCTTAGTGAAGTTTGATGAAATGTTCATATGTTCTAGAAAGATGTTTATTGAAATCTTAGCTACATTTATGTTGTTGTCTGTATCCTTAATCATTCGGCGATTTGGTATCTATGGACCAGAATCGAAGACTAAATCGAATGTTTTCAACAGTTTTTTGCTATTTTCGCCATTAAGAAGCGTTCATATGTTTCAGAAAGTTATTTACTGATATCTTTGCTACATTATTGTGGTTGATTGTTTTCTTGCATTGGAAAGGTTCAATATATATGGAACAAACACCGAGAAAAGAGGATAAAATGGCATTTGCTTTGCTATCATGGCCATTAAGAGTCATTTATACAGAGTTCGTATGTTCTAGAAAGTTGATTATTGAGATCTAAGGTACATTTTGTAGTTAGTTGTTTGCTTCAATTTTGATCTGTAGACCAAAATCCGAGACAAAATTATAACCCAAAAATTGACTTTGACGATTTTGACCTTGAAGGTGAGGTTGAATGGATTTTATTTGTTCACAATTATTATTCTTTAAGACGAGAGCTACAAATTTGCTTTTACTAGAGAATCCAAATTATTAGCGGTTTAGAAGATATAAGCCTGACAAAATGATCCTTTTCGACATCAAGGCCTCAGGTCTTTGGGGGCCCATAACCGCGAAAGTGGAAGTGATAGGGAAAAACACCGGGACACGTGACTTCTTATGTTTGGTCTTCTATCACGCTGCGGTGTCAGAATATGGTCCATAAACCAATACTCAAAAAATGACATACAGTGTTACCAATATGCATTCCTACTTTAGTCTGATAGCTCAAGGGATTTTCCAAAAACACAACACAATGATTCTTTTTGAAGAAATTGTACTTAAAAATAACTTCCCCCATCCACCGACAACAAATAAAGGAGTTACCAGTAAATGAAGCACGTGACCCTGTCACTCTCACTTAAAAACTTGTCTTTTAGTAGAAAATTTTCAATTATTTGTACGTTACTCCCCATATGAGAATCACTGCGTATAGGAGTTTGTATGTGCATACATATACATATGTATGTATGTGGTAGGAGTAAAGTAGGTGGAACTCTTCTTTGAAATGCAGTTAAGCCATTTTTTATGCAATTGTTTTTTTTTTTTTTTTTTTTGTTTTCAAGTGAGTGAGTTTTTTTTTATGTCGGTAATGTTTGTAGGTGTACAAGTGTGAAATGGAACTTAAGTTTGCTAATAAAATTATTTAGTTATTGTCTGTTCATGGCAAAACTTTACGCCACACTTCCAGAATTTTTTATATGTACATACATATTTATACGGTACATTCGACCGCAAGCTGTAGGTATGAATGTGAAGAAGAAAGTTCATAGATATGAAATGTATCCCTTCTACTTTATGCTAAAAACCACCACACGCATGCAAACCAAGTGTAGTAATGGATATATTTTTTGTGGTTTCTTAAGAAATGTTATTAAAATGCCAACTTCTTCCGGCCAAGTCAATAAATTCAAATTATTCCATTAAAATGTTTGATACGTTCGGTATGGACTGGGTTTATTCCATTTACTCAAAGATTGGAAAACTTCTTCTAGTGGTAGAGGCTGTTATGTGCTGAGGGTGTAGTTTAAGAAGAAAAGTTGAATGTACTCCGTATCCATTTTAAAACCAAAAACTTATATCCAAGCGATGGTAAGTATGCAAAGTATCATTGTTATCATTAGTTATCCTTCGGTATTTTTTTCTTTTTTTGTCGTTTGCACCTTCCATGGCCTTTGTGCGTTCGTATGCCATCATGAACAAAGTTCGAACTCAAGTCGAAACCTATTAAAAATTTGCTAGCTTCACCTTTATGGCTCACCGCAAGCACTAAGGGTTCACCACCATCCAATGTAGACTATTTCTCCGCCATTAGAGGTAGGCAAGCATAAACCAAAGAAGTTGTTATGGCGTCGTTCATGTGTCTGCCACACACACGTCCGAGGATGGGAAGAAACAAAAAAAGAAACACCTCGAACCGATGAGATGTGATATAATTTTAGGTTTGCAATACGTGAGGATATTATCAATAAAGCAGGTTTCAAAGGCTTTCTCACTTTATGCAGAAACTAATGAATTGATCGGAAACATGGCATAACATAAGGAAAGAGACTCGGCTCGAAAGTGTTTGCAAGTATCATCATAAATTTGCCTTTGACAAGCCATGTGGAAGGCAGGATATCAACATCATCAACACCAGTACACTAACTCCGACTGTTATTCCAAGAATGACTGAGGAAGAAAAGTAACAATTCCAAAAGTAGATATACGAACCATGAAAGCGGGGTTCAATGCGTTAATTGTTTTTTAAATTTTCTACTTAGCCCAGTCAGTTGGATAGATTTCCTTTTCACTTTGAGGGAAATAAACATTTAACCCCTTCCTTGCCTGACACTTTGTCAATAAGGACACTCGAACCTCATTCTCATTTTGTTTTTGGATAATTTCATTAACCCTTTTTTCTGTTAGCATAAAATTAGCGAAAAAATTATCAATTATGCCTTTTCTTATTTGGTTTGTTATTTTTCTTATATTTCCTTCTCTTCTAATCAAGTTTATTTTAATGGGAATCTTGTATTTTTTATACACGCACTCACACACACAGGCGTACAAAATATAAAATCTACTCAAAATTGTACCAAAGAAAAACGAACTAGACTAGATAAATTATAAATTATGTTTTATGGAAGATAGGAACAACACAAACACGAAAACGAAGATGAAAGAATTCGAAGCAAAAAAGAAAAAAAGATTTATCAAAAACTGTGTAATTAGCTTAGCCTTGCTACTCTTAGACCGAAAAACTTTTTAAGGCAACTTACTCTGCCAGATATTGTGTCGTCGCCTCCGCTATATTCCTCATTTGCTTGCTGTGTGCCTTGCTTGGTAGGATAAATTGTTGAAAAATTCTTTCTTTAACAGGAAAAAAAAAGAAGAACGCAAATATTTACCCCCCTTTCCAAGGGCAATGGCAACAGCAGTACAAATGATCGGATCATAATGAAGAAAAGGATATACTTGTCGTATGTACTTTGCAGCTCTATCTTACAACTGCTAAGAAAACAAAGAAAAAACTTTTCATTTGGCATAAATATTATACACAAAAAAACCCCAACTTTTCCTTATGGTCTCAACAGTATGATGATGATATCCTTGATAATATGTTTTCAGTATTTTTGCTAGTTAAGAAGAGGACATGACATATTCAACTTCCGTCAAAGACAACACACATTATATCTAAGGGCATCAATATGTCACGGATTCAGTACATTGTTATTTGTTAATTAAGAATTAAATTTGTTTCATAAATGTGTGGGGATTTGAATTTTAAATGGCAAACGATATAATGAAAGAGTGGTTCTTAGCATCTCTCAGAATACAGTGTGTAGATAATATATAACAGAGGCTATGAGTAATTCAACATGAATACAGGAAATCTTTTGTAATTATTCCAAGCATAAACAAATACAGATCACTTCGAATTAAACTTCGGGAAATAAATTGCCAAAGGTTATAAAAAATAATATAATTGTTCCACAAATTTGGAAGGAGGGATAAAGGAAACTTCTTTCAATAAATGTCGCCGCCATTGTTCAAAATGTAATGTTTTCTTTTATTATTTCTGCTACGAAAGTATCTACATTAGGGTTATGACCTTTTTCAATTTTAATTTTCTACAGAAACTACTGAACCGATTTTTCTGAAAATGTCAGGAAATGTACAAGGACGCCCCCCGGTTAAAATGGGCTACAAATTTTGTTGAATTTCGGATGAGGCGGGATACTTCCCCTATACCCTTTTTTTAAAAAAAATGCTATATTTACAATAATTACGAATGTGTCGGTTTGGAAATTAATTTGCGAGGCAATAGTGGCTCTATCTCCAACCTTACGTACTTATTTGGAACCCAAAGACTTGACAACACCCACTTTTTAAAATAAGTTCCATCTATAAAACTACGGAACCGATTTAACTGAAATTTTCAGGTATTATATCGGTTTCAGCATTAATTTTGAGAGACAATGGGGTTGTGTCTCCGACCTTAGGTACATATTTGGAGCCAAAATACCGGACCACGCTCATTTTTTTTAAATATGTTATGTCTTGAAAACTGATGACCACGGCCACTTTCAAAACTATTGAACATAATTTCATGAAATTTTCAGAAAACGTTCAGGAATGACCCGTGGTTTAAAATGCTATATATTGTTGATGAATTTTGGGAGGCTGTTATTTTATAATCTCTGTATTTGCTAAACTTATGAATACATCGTCTTGCAAACTAATTTTCGAGACAACGGTGGTTGCGACCCCGATCAAATGTTCTTTCTCGGTGCCCGAAGTCCCGAACACGGAAGTTTTTAAGTGTGTAATATCTCGAAAACTAGTGAACCGATTTTCACGAAATTTTGTGGAATGTACCGTGGTACATGTAGAAATGAATTTCGAAGGTGGCACGGTATATCCCCTATTAAGAAAAACGACATATTTACCAGTTTCCTTAAATGGTGGAGTTCAACGGTCCACCAGTCATGAAAAACTAAAAACATATACGTCTCAATAAGCGGGAGAATTTGACTTAACCATTTTTTTAACTTTTATTATTAGATCGCTTTAGGACTATAATAAATCCTAAACAGCATCAGTGGGAGAAAATATCCGACAAAGCCCGTAAGAGAAAAGAAAGGTTGCAGACAAAATCTCTTGATACATTTAAAAAAGAACTGATGTAGAAAGTGCCTATTTTTGAGTTGTGAAGCATAAACTCCATAAAATGTTGTCATTTAAACGCAATACGACGGGTCAGCAACGCGGAAGATAGAAAAGAGCTATATATGATATAAAATAATATATGTATATGATATGATGGTAAAATTAGTGAGAAACAGTGATCGCAAACAAACGAAACGATTCCCGTACCATTCACACAAAGTCGCAAACTTCTCATTTTTTTAATCGTTTCGTTTTCAAAACAAAACAAAATCACAAACTTTTCAACTGAAGAAGAGCTAAACTGTACGATTGCTGAAATGTACTTCGGCTATGCTGTTCCGAGTTGTTTCATTCACGGACGAAACAAAATGAATCGTTTGCAAACGTTTGCTGTGCGAAATGATCAATTACACATTCAGACACACACACATTTGATTGCTTAGCAACCCTATAAGCTAGCACATACTTGGAATATGCTACGGTGGATGTTTTAATCAATCACCAAACGTTTGCAGTGTGCATTGTACGGTTTCGTTTTCTATGAGTTGTTGTGAAGTTGAGAACTTTTCATTTTTCGGTTCGTTTGCACTCACGAATGTAAACAAAACGAGACTAAACAGCGAGTTCGGTTAACTTAGGTTATGTTTCGTTTTGTTTTGTTCTTATGGAAAATACGAAACGTTTGCAAACGTTTCACAAAGATTTTTTACGTACCATGGTGAGAAATAAACGGTTATTCGTTTTGGCTATGTCGTGTGGCCCTAAACCTTGTTTTCAATAATATCAGAGTGACTTCAAAACATTTACCGAAGTTCTGAAAAATAAAAACTTTAAAAGATTTTTGCGCGGAAGCTTTTTTATCCGATCGCCTTATAATTAAGATTTTATCTAATCTTAGGTAAAAGCTCATCAAAAGCCAAAGTTTTTTCAGATATGAAAGTAATATATTAGAAATCTAAAAGTTTAAAAACACATTTCAAAAATCAGAACTTTGATTTTCGATTTAGAAGTTTTGAATTTATTGAGTCAACAACGGGGAAAAAATTTGTTCCCCTTTCTTCCAACGACGTACACAACATTTTACATTCGTGTCATAAGTGTGGATATGGAACAAATCGACAAAAATTCTATTTTAGAAAAATTCTCTATGACTTATATATTCTAACAGATATTTCTCTAAAATTTTGCAAATGTGTTCTATATACTATTAATATTTCAAGTAAAAATGTACAAATTTTCTTCATTCAGCCCCATCAAGGTGTGACGCAAATATTAAAATTCTGTTATCTCAAAACGGAAAAATTGCGTATGCAACACTTAGGCATGACACCGACGATATGTCCACTAGTGCTATGACTTTTTCACAACATCATATCTCTGTATCATAGCGTGATGAGCTTCTACATAAGATAACATATAATCTTAATTATAATGTGATTCGGTGAAAAAACCTCACGCACGACATGTTTTTAAAATTTTAATTTATCAGAATTTTGTGCAATTTTTTGACGCCATTGTAAGCAGATATATAATTGAAAATAAAATTTAGAGCCACAAGAGATAACTAAACCTACATAACATTTCTTTCTCACTAATTTTCTTTATCTCTGAGAATCATAAAAATGTGGTAAATACGCTTTTTTTCAAAGATATAATTTTTTAACAAAAAATTCAAAAAATTTTCAAAGTGGTTTGTGTTATTATTATTTTAGTTATTAGTAGGCTTAAGATAATTCATTCGTGCAACAGGTAATAATTTTAAGATATTTTTGTATTTTTTCATTTCAAAATTCGTAAAGTCATAACTGTCCACAATTTGTGATGGGGAAGTTTTATGACCACTGGGAACCGAAATAACAAATTACAGAAAAGTTGGGCAAAAAAAAACGTGAGCATTTGTGTAGTCTAAAAATTGTGAATACCTGAAGTCGTGTGGTACCGTTATATGTGGTCCTTATCAAAACGTGGGCCGTTATAGCCCATCTTCGAATTTGACTGTAAACAAAGGCACATCTCTGCATAAAGTTAAAGTCCTATCTCGTTTTTTGATACTTTATGTTATTGCTAATACTTTACCAGGCAACAGTAGCGCAGTTGTAAATATGTTCGCCTTGAAAATATGAGGTGGTGAGTTCTATCCCCAGATAAGACAACATCAAATTATTCAATTGTGGTTGAATGCTACATTGATTGCATTCCCTAAGTATTTAAGTCAGTAAAAGTTTTCTAGAAGGGGGATAATATTATCTTCGACATACCGTTCGTAGTCGGTCATTAGAAGAAGTACCCTATTATGGTGTTAAAAATATGAGAAAAGTCTGACCTTATCGTGGGAAATTGTATTTTCTTACGAAATTTAAAAGATTAATAACGATTGTCCTCTTCTTCTTGCGGGCTCACTCAGAAGGTCTGCGGTTCGAATCCCAGGCCAAGCAACATCAAATTTACAACGGTGGCAAAATTCCCCCTTTGTAATGCTGGCGACATTTCCTGAGTATTTCAGCCATGAAAAACTTCTCTACAAGTGGTGTCGTAAGACACGCCGTTTGGACTCGGCGATAAAAAGTAGGTCCCATATCATTGAGCCAATATGGATCGGCGTCCACTCATTGATATGAGAGAAGTCTCCCTTGCCCCTTCGGGGATGTTGTATGTATCCTCTTCTCCTTAATAAAGATTGACATTTATTTTTACAACAACAAAAATATTATCCTAGTAAGAAATTCGTGTTCTAGTAATACTTACGCCGCACTACAAAGTCTACTTAATTGGCAATATATAACAATTCACAACATCACTTGTTCTTAAGTTTTGAGGTTAGTTTTATATATTTTATGGGTATACATGTTTATCGACTACGTCCCCACATACATTGACTTTTATATTGATTTGAGCGATTTTTTATTTCTACACGTTTTTTTGCAGACATTTTCTTTGTCGTTTCCCCTATCAAACGACGAATATTTAAGTGCAACAGTTAGGCCCGAAACACGTTTTCTACCAAATTATTGTAATGCTCAAATAAAATCAAAGTGAACACTTTCGTTGCCCTTCATCAGCATTGTAGCGTTTCCATGTTGACGCTCTTTTCCCATTAAAAGGACCAAGACTAGAAGAAAGCAAGTTATTTTTTACTGCTGCTGCTGGTGGTTGTTTTTTTCTTTTCTTTAAATGCATGACACGTAAATGTCGTAAACTCAAACATATCCTATGGCTAAAACCAAAATCGCAGCGTGCAGGGGAAAAAAACGAACAAAACTGAAAGTCGAAATGGAAGTGTAACGAAAACATGAGAGAAAATGAAGATACGAAAGCGAAAGACATGCAACGTTCCTTGAGCAACAGCGACAATGTCTTACAGGAAATAAAGCTAACTCTGGAGGCTGTTTTAATGCGTCAGCAAATTTTCACAACTGAAGTTTTTGTTGAAGTTTTAATGGCAACACCATTATAAGGCCAATGATATAGTAGTCTTTTTCTTCTTTAGATCCTTACCCACAACTTCGTTTCTCACTTTGTCCCAAAAAAAGAAAGAAGATATAAGAAGAAAAAAAGATAATAGTAGAAAATAGCGCAGACACAAACATTGAACTGCCAAGTGACAAAGTCTGGATGAGTTTGTTTATATACATATGTGTGTATTTGTATGTCATAAAATGATAAGAAGGCACCCAGAAAGAGAGTTGGAAGAAAAAAATTGAGCCTCATTTATTATCCTTTCGTGATGTTATGACAGACAACCATAACACAAACACTTACATACATATGTATATGCATTTCACATATTGCTACCATATGTACGTACTTATACATATATTCAGATATAGAAGGCTAACACATATATGATTAATATATATTTGCATATGCGTTTGTGTGTGTGTATGTACGTATAGATTTGTATGGCCGGTCGTATGATGGAATGAATATAATTTACATGTTACTTTTTTTTATATATTTTATTTGTTTTTATAAGTGGATGTTAGGATGGGACATGAAATGTCTTTGTTTCCTATTCTTACGATAGGTAGTAGATTGAAATGAGACTCATTTAGATGGTTGAGAATTTAAGGCTAGCTCCTCGATATCTATATCAACTGTAGACATTTCTAAGAAACTACTGATTCCATGATTCGTCACCTAAATCCATCTTATAAACGTCTTTTTAAGCACCGTGATCGTATATTTTCGAAATGTCTTGCATCGGTCAACACGGGATCCAACGAGAAACCCCCCATTTTTACCGCCAAGTGTCAAGTCACTGTAACCAATCCAACACATGGACGTATGTCAAACAGTCCTGACTACGCTTAGGCTAATAACAAATGTCAAACTTTCAAAAAAATGTCAAATTATGCTTGGCGAATCCGCGTGTTGGTTAGTCCAGCTATTTTTCTAGTGACCCTTGTATACGGAACAATGTACCTTTACAATTTTATCTATTTTGATTTAAGGGGTTAGCCCTAGTTGTGCAGGCCAAAAAACTCATTTTTCATGATTTTTTTTTTTCAAAGAAATTATTAATAATTTTAAGTAGATATTTTTTCTACCTGTAAGAGCACATCTTAAACTACTTCTGGAATTTTTGTTGTTGAAAAATATTGCATAGTCTTGTGGTAAATGGCTACCTGCGAAACCCTTTTTTATACCCTCAGCCTTTAGGCTAAAGAGGGTATTTACACTTTGATACGACCAAAAATGTGCCTCATCGAAATAATGGTTTTAGACCCCATGTATGTTTGTACGATATCTGTTTCATACAATTTTGAGTAGATCTAGCAATGTCCGTCCGTCTGTCTGTCTGGCAGGCTGGTGCGCACGATAACTCTCGAACGGATCAATCGATTCGGTTCAAATTTTGGCTATCGAAATATTTTGTCCAGATTAGATTTAAGTTCGAAGATGGGCCATATAGGTCCACTCCTTCAGGTACCTCCCCCACAAATGTTCAAAAATTGTCGCAAAACTTGTGCGCACGATAACTCTTGTAGGGAATAACCGATTTGGTCCATACTTTGCACATCGTGTTTTTTCTACAAAACTTAGATGAGGTTCCACTATGGACTCAATCGGTCCACCCCTTCGGGTACCTCCCACACAAAATTTCGGAAAAGTTCGGTTTAGGACCTGGTCTCGAATCGCTTTGATTTTTGTTTACGCAAGTTGTATTCGCTGTCCTCTATACGACACTGTAGGTTTCATTAGGGGCAAGTCCATACTTCCTGCGAAAATAGCCTGAAAGTTACAAAAAACCCTATGACCCCGTGTGTAGTGGTTGGAGCGCAAGATAACTCTCGAACGGATCTGCCGATTCGGTAATATTTTGTCCAAACTAAGTTCAAGTTCAAAGATGGATTATGTCGGTCCAATCCTTCCGGTACCTCCCCCGCAAAAGTTCGAAAATGTTTGGAAAATTTGTGCGTACGATAACTCTTGAAGGGAGTAACCGATTTGGTCCATACTTTGCACATTATGAAATTTCTACCAGACTTTAGATAAGGTTCCAATATGGACTCAATCGGTAAACTCCTTCGAGTACCTCCCACACAAAACTTTCGGAAAAGTTCAGTTTAGGGCCTGCTCTCGAATCGCCTTGGTTTTTGTTGTAACATCTTGTATTCACTGTCCCCTATACGAAGTTACAAGTTTCCTCAGGGGCAAGTCCATACATCCTGAAAAAAAATAGCCTGAAAGTTGAAAAACAAACCGCATGACACCATGTTTATGGGTGGAAGCGCAAGATAATTCTCGAACGGAAATTCCGATTCCGGCCAAAATTTGGCCTTCGTAATATTGTTTCAAAACTTACTTTAAGTTCGTAGATAAGCCATATCGGTCCACACCTTCAGGTACCTACCCCACAAAAGTTCAAAAATATTGGGAAAAATTGTGCGCACGATAACTTTTGATGGGAGTGACCGATTTGGTCCATACTTTACACATTCTCATAATATCTACCAGATATAGATCAGGTTCGAATATGGACTATATTTGTCGACTCCATCCCGTACCTCCCACACAAAATTTTGGATAAGTTCACTTTAAGGCCTGCTATTGAATCACTTTGATTTTTTGTTGAAGCAAATTACATTCGCTGCCTCAATTACGATGGTAAAAGTTGTTTCAGAGGCAAGTCCACACTTCTTGAGAAAACAGCCCGAAAGGTGTAAAAACCCCCTATGGTACCCCCATGGTCTATGTCGGTCCATTCCTTTAAGTACCTTTTCCGCAAAATGTTTGAGCTTTAATCCTAATCAACATTTTTGTCGGTTCATACGACCAAAATTTTGAAACCCCCTAAATACATACATAAGTTTTTTTGGGAAAAAAGTGTTTCAATTTGCACAGGCTGAGGGTATAACTCTGTCGGCAAAGGCGACTGATACTTTTTTACTTGTTGTAAAAGCATTTTGCTGTGCCAACGATAGCTCGAAAACAGATAAGCCGATCTTCATTTATTTTTGTGGGCTTTTTAAGAACCTAATAATCTTGTCTTTAAGCGAAACAGAATTAAAAAAAAAATTGAACTGTCAAAGTCAAAATTTCAATTTTAACTAAAATTCGGGCAAAAAAATGTTTAAAAAAATCGGTCTCGCCTAATGACAAGCTTTTTATCGGTCGATCGGTCGATTCGTTTTAGAGCTATCGTTGGCACCGACTTCAAAAATGCCATTTAGTGAAACACGCGTTTAAAGTTTCCACGCTACAGACAAATCACAATAAATTGTTCCCTTCCAATGCTCATATCTCAGGCAATTTTGCTCCGATCGAGTTGAAATTTCGGCATACTCTATACTGCCTGTACTTCAAAATAAGCCAATAATATTTTTTTCGATTTTTTGAAAGTAACAAAAAATTAACACTTGTTAATTTTATTAAATAAAAAAATATTCCAAAAAATGCAGCACACTCTAACAAAACAGGATGTATGTTTCTTTGACATGAGCTTTCACTCATACATCCGGATATTTTATTATTGTATTCTTCATGTGGAAAGTTTTACAATTTCAGATTCCTTTGGTGTGTGTGTGTGTGTGGATGCGAAGTGAACTTTGTCCTCAGATATGGAAGATAATAATGATGTTCATTTGCCGTTTTACTTGAATAAATGTCACAACCTTGTCATAACAATTTTTCGTTTCGTGTTGATTTCATTACAAAGTTCAGTGAGACCCTTAAGAACCATTAACGCTGAAAACTCCCCCATGTACACCTTAAAAAAGTTCTTCAAAATATTCAAATCTCAATAAAAATAAAATTATTGCAATAAATTTTCTCAGAAAGCTCAGTGAATATTGCAGTAAAGCAATTTTGATTAAGGTCGGGTTAGTAGGCGCAAGGTGGCCTCTTGTGTTTCTTTTATATTATCAACCACAAACATAAATACAGCATCTTCAACGTTTTGACAAAGATAAATGAATCAAAGCTAATACAATTAGCCCAATTTATATTTAAAAAGTAAGACAGCCTTGGAGAATTTCCGGTGACAATATAAGTGTTAATGTTGTAGTACATATAACTATTTTTGTTTGAAAAATGAATTCCCAATTATCACTCGCAAATCAAATGAAGGTTTTTATTAAATTTACATGCCTCTTCGTGCTTTCTAACAATCATAAAATCTTAAGAACTTCCTTAGATTTGATCGTGACTGGGATTATCGCATAACTTTTGGGACTCAAGTTTTAGTTTTATTACTTCAAGTTTTATGGACACACTCAAAGTGATTTCCAGTCCACAGCGCGCCAAGCCTGCAAAAGATAAAATATCAAAAGTCATAATAAGTGAACGAAAAAAAAACATTAAAGCCATGGTAGCAGTAAGAGTAATAAAACATATTATATGGCATTTCTTTTTATGGTAAAACAATGAATTTAACGAGTCTTCTTCTAATTTTTTGTGGAATTAACTACTCTTGCTAAAATTATTTTTAAGATAATATAATTTGCGATATTGGATAAAATAAATAAAAAGGGGCATAAAAATCGACCAACCCCCATTTTTTTCATAACCTACAATTATAACAACTCCACAGAATAAACTTAAAGTTTAAGGTTATTTTTGAATCTTCACACTGTATAGCACTGCCAAAGAAATTAATGGGATACCTCAACTTATATTGAAAAAAATGAAATTATGTTTTTTTACGGGGTCACCAATATTGTTAAAAGATGGATCATAAAATTCATACAAAGGGGATAGATTTAGTCAAATTCAAATACAGATTAAAAACTCGGAATCAGCATCTCTGATTTAGTGTTATTTAGCTGGTAGTAAATAGCTGGTCGAACATAGTACAACATCACTTATAGAGAAGAAGTAGTAACAAAGTTCTAGTTTTATTGACACTTTATACACTTATACTTATCGAGGTGTATAAGTTAATGTTTGCCCACATAGTTTGTAATGGAAACACATTGGTCTATCCAGAGACTCATTGTAAAATTTTATGGAGGGCATTTTTGTAGAATAAATCTAACTTAACCCATATCGTACCGAGACATTTTTTTTATTTATTTTTTTAAAACAAAGCACTTTTTTAGGGTAATTAGGACACACTGATGTCAAAAATCAACCCAATTTTTTCGATTTAAAATAAAATTGATTTATTTGCAGTTTTATTGATTTATTTCACAATTTTTGTATGAAAAAATGGATGAAGATTGGTATTGAGACTTCTTTGGACCTACAAAACTTTTCCCCGAAATGAGTCAGCACAGGTCCACGTTTTGGATTGCCCCCCATAGAACAGTACCACTCGATTTTCGGGAGATTTCAAGGATTTTGCTGCATTATCCTACAGAAATGGTTGTAAATTAAATACATATTTAGTCTTTTGGAGGCTACTTAACTTTCCTCCAGTAGTTTGTCAGCATAGGTCCACGTTTTATATTGCCTCCGTTGAATGGTACCTAACGATTTTAGGGTATTTCAGGATTTTAGCAGCACTATCCTTTAGAAATGGCTGAAGTTTATTATTTAGTCTTATATGGTGCTATAATAACTTTTCCCAGCAATTTGTCAGTAAATTTCCACGATTTGATATACCCATCGATATGTAGGTTAAGTACCAGCGTTCGAAATTTCGAACAGTCAACTTTGCACATCTGTAAAGTCGCGCTTGCGCATGTAAATCAAGTTCTCTATATTTTGTGAAACGGCTACATATATTGGCAATAATTCCCCATGATTACTTTTTATACCCTACACCACTATGTGGGGAGGGTATTATAGGTTGGTTTTGCCCAAAAAGTTTGTAACGCATCGAAATAATGGTCGTAGACCCATACTTATATATACCAAAATGAATGTCTCGACGAGCTGAGTCGATCTGGCTATGTGTGTCCGTCCGTCTGTCCGTCTGTCCATCTAAACCTTGTAATCACTCTACAGGTAGAAATTTTGATCGGATCGTCACGAAACTTTGGATGTTGATGGGGGTCCCGGAGGGGAAGAAGCCTATTGATTTTGGTGGTGGTCGGATAATATTCAGGGGTCGGAATGGGCAAACACTTATTTGGAGAAAGGTCAACGTTTTATTTCAAAGCCAATATCTCTGTTTCTTTAAGAGGTATATCAAAAGAAAAAACAAGACAAGGAAAGTAGAAAATATCACCTTTACAACGATGTAAAGTAGGTTGTCGTAGCTGCTCAAACAACAAAGATATCGCAATAGTCGGTAATGCATCCCATTTTCTGATTTGTTTGTAATCACGCTACAGGTCGCAATTTTGATCGGATCGTCACGAATTTTTTAGGAGTGGATGCGGGTCCCACAGAGGAAGAAGCCAATTTAGTTTAGTGATGGTCGGATAATATTCAGGAGTCGGAATAAGCGAAAAGCTTATGTGGAGGAAAGTCAACGTTTTTTTTCTTATGCGAATATCTTCTCTTCTGGTTGGAGTATTCCAAAAGGAATACCCGTCAATGGAAGAAGAAACGATCTCGTTTATACTGATGCAAAGTATGTTGGCGTAAGTGAGCAAACCGAGATATTGCAAAATTCAGTAATAAACCCAATTTTTCCATTTTTTGTAATTACGCTACAAGTTGGAATTTTGATCGGATAGTGACAAAGATAGTGACCCCACAGAGGAAGAAGCCTATTGATTTTGGTGATAGTCGGATAATATTAAGGGGTCGGAATAGGGAAAAACTCATTCTATATCGGCTTCTAGTAGTGGTATTCCAACGGCAAAACCTGTCAATGGAAGAAGAAAATATTACCTTTACATTGGTGTAAAGCAGGGGGTCCCAGAGAGAAAGAGGCATATTATTTTTGGTGGTAGTCGGATAATATTCCCTAAAAGAAATGTTTACCAGTGAAAAGCTTATGCACAGGGTTAGTGGTGTAGGGTATCACATGGTCGAACCCATCCCGACTATAGCCTTTGCTCATTTGTTTAATTTCATTATACCCTCAGCATTTATGCTAACGAGGGTATATACACTTTCATTCGGGCAAAATCTGCCTCATCGAAATAATGGTTTTAGACCCCAAGTATGTTTCGACGAAATGTGTTTCAGACAATTTGAGGTCGATTGAGCAATGTCCGTCCGTCTGTCTGTCTGGCTGGTTGGAGCGCACGATAACTCTCGAACGGATGAACCGATTCGGTTCAAATTTTGGCTTTGGTAATACTTTGCCCAAACTTAGTTTAAGTGCGAAGATGGACAATATCGGTCCACTCCTTCCGGTACCTCCCACACAAAAGTTCGAAAATATTCGGAAAATTTGTGCGCACGATAACTTTTAAAAGGAGTAACCGATTTGGTCCATACTTTGCCCATCGTAAAATGTGTACCAGACTTAGACAATGTTTCAATATAGACTCAATCGGCCTACTCCTTCGGGTACCTCCCACACAAAATTTCGAAAAAGTTCAGTTTAGTACCTGCTCTTGAATCGCTCTGATTTTTGTTTTAGCAACTTGTATTCACTGCCCTCCATACGACGGTACAAGTTTCTTTAGGGGCAAGTCCATACTTCCTGAGAATATTGCCTGAAAGTTGCAAAAAACCACGATAAATCTAGAACGGATATGCCGATTCGGTCCAAAATTTGGCCTTAGTAATATTTTGTCCAAACATATTTTAAGTTTGAAGATAAGCCATATCGGTCCTTTCCTTCATGTACATCCTCCCAAAAGTCCAAAAATGTTCGGAAAGATTGTTCATACGGTAACTCTTGAAGGGAGTGGCCGGATTGGTCCATACTTTACACATTCTAATATATCTATTAGATATAGATCAGGTTCAAATATGGACTATATTTGTCCACTCCATCCGGTACCTCCCACACAAAATTTGGATAAGTTAACTTTAAGACCTGCTATCGAATCACTTTGATTTTTGTTGAAGCAACTTGCATTCGCTGCATCAATTACGATGGTAAACGTTTTTTTTAGGGGCAAGTCCATACTTCTTGTAAAAACCCCAATGGCACCATATGTAGTGGCTGGAGATCCACTTCCATAATGTTCAATGTAGATCCATTCCTTTTAGTATCTCCTCCGCAAAACTTTTGATCTCTAATCCTAATGAAAATTTTTGTCGGTTCAAATTCCTAAAATTAAAAAAAACCCTAAATACATACGTTTTTTGGGAAAAAATTGTTTCAATATATACAGGCTGAGGGTATATCTCTGCAGGCAAAGCCGACTGTTTTACTTTTTTTATAATTTTTTAAAATTAAGTTAAAAAGTATCCAATTATATAGGTTTCAAAAATCTAGGCTTATACATATACCAAAACTTGTTTAAAATTTAACTTTTTCATCCATAAATATTTTTTTGAAAAGAAGTGATTTTACTGTTCGAATCGAACACCAAGTACGAAATGGATTAAGCGAGAGACTTTTAATAAACAGTTTTAACGAATTCATAGCGAAACTATCAATTTTTTTAGTTAAAATCGAAATTTTTTAAAAAATGGTTATTTTTTTAATTCTGACAAGGACAAAATTATTAATTTCTCAGTGATCTCACAAAAACATACGCTGATCGGTTTTTTCGTTTTCCAGCTACAATGAGCACCGCAAACTGTTTTATTAAAAAAAGTGTTTCGAAATACAATAAAATAATATAAAAATTCCCAAAGTAGCTCAAGGTGTGACCTTTCAGATTAACAAAAAATCTTCTAAAACAATTGGTAGATTTCCTGTAAAAAATTCATGAAAATGGCTTTTTGGTACTCTATAGATGTTTGCAACCCTTTATGAAAAAATGCAAACAAACAGCCAACAACAAGACGCAATGGGTAGTGAAATACATACCAAATGTTACGCAAACTACAATTTAACGTTTGAAGCTCCTAGTTGTGGGAGAACGCAAAGGCCAACTAACCAATTGAAAAATCAGATTGGAGATGATGGTGAGCCCTGAAAAGCTGGTGTTCAAATAACAGAAGCAGTGTAAAAAATCGGCGCATTTGTAAGTATGTTCTATACCCGGATAATGAAACAAATGTTCCTACCCAACACACCTTAGTAAGAATATATGCAGTTATAATCTCTATCGATGAAATGCAAGTAATTCAAAATTATTTCAATTTCCTTCATTTCGATTTTATTTTAATTTAAGTGTTAATTTAAAAATTGTTAAAGACAAACGGCGACAATGCCGAGTTTATTGGATGCAAAAAACAACAATTTATATATCCTACTAAAGACAAACGGTATGTGTGCTAGGCAATGTCCTTCAATACCAAATGGTGGAATTGGGAAATGTTGTGGCCATTGTCAACGACCTTTAATTTTTTTCTTACAAGTCCAACTCCTCTTCCACCCCACACTAAGATACAAAAAAGTAATAGAGCAAGCAAGCCAGAACACAGGGCATGGAACTGTTTAAATTCAGTGTCAAAATCGTTTTATTTGCCAATATTTTATTGTGCTGCGTTCATTTTGGGGTATCCACATCATCTCGTCTTCTATGGTCGTTACAAGTGCGAGAAAAAGTATTCGTTGTGACTAACACAACAGTAATGCCGGTCTAATGAATGAAGTACCCACCAAGAGTTGTTCCAATTCATGGTAGGGTGGAGATTGGGGTGGTTGTTTTTGTTTTTCTACTCCAACATAGAAGAATGTTTAGTTGATTGGATTGAATTGGCTTTTGTCCTGGTCGGCTAACTCGCAAAGGGCATTGGTGTTTGCCTTACAACGTGCGTACTTACATAAATGGTTAAGTTATGCGTCTCCCTGCGTTGAGTCCCTCTCTGCAGTTTAGGATTGTAGATGTGTTTGTGGAATTTTATTAATGGTGTTGGTTTTTTGGATTATTTAACGGTATATTACTGTTTTATTATTTATTTACAATTACAGTTTTTTCGTTATATCCCAACACCCAATCTAGCTCATTGGAATAGAGTATATGCGTTTATAAACACAATCTCATTGTTGCCTTCTCCTCTCGGTAGCCAATAAGTTGCTCTTTCTTAGATCTCAACGTGGCGCGAACTCAAAAAGCCAAGGAACTCTGTGTGGATATTAATTTTTGATTATGTTGAAAGCAAATTTCGTCTGGGTTATTTTATTTTCAAACTAGAAAAGCGTGGATAATTAATTAATTTGCAACAAATATAAAACGTATTTGACTCATTGAAAAATAAAATTGACACAACGATGGGAAACTTTGTCAAATGGATTTAAGAGTGATTTGAAGAAACGTGGACCACTCACTGTTGTCATTAGATGAATGCTGTATGTAATGTGTCAAAAAGGGAATTTAAAATTTGAATCCTTCAACTTCAAATTTATGAAAGACTAAAGCCTATGCTCAATGCAATGATTAAGACATTTTTATATTTTGGGCTTGGACAAATCGACAACTCCTAGAGATGACCCAAGAAATGCAGATCGGCACTAACATTATAATTTTTTTTATTTATTTATTTATTTATTTATTTATTTATTTATTTATTTATTTATTTTTTTTTTTGTTAAATGTTAAGCTCCCTTCAACAGCTCTGGTGTTCTCACAAAACTCATGCGGCTTTGTAATATGACATTAACGGACATGCGGTCTTCAGTTAAAAAATTAACCTGACGCTCTTTGGCTGACTCCATTTTTTCTGGCTCATCATTCTCATGGCAAGGCCTCGGCAATGAAATCACATGAAAGATTCGCTTGAGATTGAACACAATATCAATGACGAGACACCAAAAAATGAATCACCGCCATTATTTATGTCGTAACAGATGCTACACTTGTCTAAGTAAACAGTTAAAAGCCCCATCTAGCCACACAAAAACACGCCTATACGTACCATGCTATTGTTTGAATTCGAAGAATGGATACTTCCGTTATTCTAAGTTCAGTTTTTTAAATTAAGAGCTGCATAGGCATTAAGGGGCGCCCCCCCATTTTCATGAATTTTTCAACGAAAACTACCAAATTTTTTGATAGATTTTTTTTTCATCTGAAAGAGTGCAACTTAGTCTAGTGTCTATTTTTTTTAAATATTATATTACCTCTTTTCGTAAAAGCGTTTTGTGGTGCAAACTCTAGTCCGAAAACTAATAACCGATCGTCACGTATTTTTGTGGGCTTAATTAGAACATAAAGATCTAGTCCTTCATCTATCAATTTTTTAAAAAATATTAGACTTTACTGAAAATGTGGACCGAAAAATTTTAAAATCTGCTTAAAAAACTGCCATTTTCTGGTCATAAAACGAACAAAAAAGTTAAAAAAATCGATCGACGAAGGACTAGATTTTGATGTCCTTTGTAACCCCAGAAACAATCGGCTTATTAGGTTTCGAGCTAGAGTTGGCAATATTGTTCCGATCGACTTGAAAAAAAAACACATATTCTATTCTCTGTTCTATTTCTATTATATTTCTATTATTTTTCTATTCTATTTCTGTTCTATTTTCTAAAATTTACAAGTGGGTTCATCCCTTAATAGGAACTAAATAACATCATCTTCTGCGGAAAGACTTCTAATGCCAACTACAGCTGGTATTATTGAGGATATATACCTATCGGGTTAAAGTAAACACAAGCGGCTATTTTTTTACCAACTATCGACATACTACTCCATTGTGTCTTACAAAGGTCACATGAATATCCCACTGCTAAAAAAGAAACAACCAAATTTTTCTTTTTCTCGTTGTGATCTTAAAGAAATAAAAGTTGTCTTGAATATCCAATATTTGTCTATCGTCTATCAATCACTAGGCAGATGTAAATACTCATTAATCATTTAGTAACAATTTTAAGAAAATTCACTTAAAAACGACGAGGAAATCATCAACAACAACTTCAAAATACGGCCTCCCAAGAAATTGAAGCACTGTCTCGCTAAAGAAACAGAGAAAAAAACAAAAGAAGCGAAATTTATGAGCAAACAACAATTGATTGACTGACTGGCCGCCATCAAATTCACACCAATTCTCGTAGATATCAGGCGGATGAGGTAGGCCAAGTCGCACTTGAAAAGCAAATAAAAAACAGCAGCAACAACAACAACCTCCAACAGTGCTGTGACGAAAAGAAAAAGGCGATAAATCCGACACCGCCAAACTTGCTGTTGCTGTTCTCCTCCGAACAATTTTTTAATCAAATGCCAATCAGCATAAGAAGACTCCCTTATGTTCATTGCCAACAGCATGACCTACCCGCCCTTTTCAAATTATTTCACACCAATATTCATTCAATACCCGCAGCAACTCAATATATAGGATTCATGCAAACCTCAAAACAAGGACAAGAAAAGGGAACTGTTTTGCACTTCCAACACTCACCCCACCCCCACCATGCCATGTGGCAACCGCCTTAACGATGCCAACTCGCGACTACCAAGGATCAAATTTCATTACAAGCTGTCAAAGACATATTCCGTTGTCGCGTAGCTAACTGCAGGCACCATCTAGGGACAAGGATCTTTCACTCCCATCAACAAATCTACTCTTTACAGTCACCAGCAGTTGGTGAAACAAGCCCGGCAAAATGTGTGTTTTGTTATAAATTTCAGTTGATAGACTCTATAAACTGAAAGCTGATAAAGCAGCAACAACAGCAACACCTTCCCATTAAAACAATCTTCCATTTGGTTGTTGTTCGATACTTGAATCGTCGCTGGAATTGATTGAATTCGAATGAAAAATGTCACTGTTGACTTTGATGTTAACAATTTAACTTGTCTTGTGGTTGAGAAAACAGCACCGACATCATCAGCTCAAGGGGCATCAAGGCAGAAGACGAAGAGGCAACAGCTTAACCCCATTTACCACAAACGAGTAAACCACAAATTGTTTCATTTCTTTTAACAACAATCTGTTTTTGAGCAAATGCCACGCCCCTTAACCCAATCAAGCTGGAAAAATATTAAGGGGCTAATCTTTAAAATCATTAACATTTGAATGCAATTTATTGCATGACACGGAATAACTCCTTTTCACTCCAAATTATCTACGTATTTTGTCATGGGCAATCGGAATTTGTTTCAATTGATTTGTTTTACCCTTATCAGTGTTGCCGTGTGGGAGAAAAAACAAGGTAGCAAAGGTAATTGCCGGGACAGTATCGACCATGGTAAGACAAACAATTTAGAAACTGGAAAAAAATAGTAGACTCTTGTATATTATCCCACAAAATACCATTACAAAAAACATTCTTCCAAGCAAAACGGCAACACTTACCAAAAGTAAATTGTGTCATGTTAGAGATAGGAAATGAGTAAGTAGGTGTATCCTATCACACCATCGTTCTTTGGAAAATGAACATCATTCTGGTTTGTATTTTAAACAATTCCTCGATTTACTTCAAGTTCAGCACCTGACAATGTTTGACACAAATCCTTAAACATAACAAGTTTAAGCTCATGAGCAGCGGATCCTTTGTTACTTTGGCCCTTGTGTGATATGCTTTGGCTGGAGGAAGAAATGCCATGTAGTTTAACAACCAGTATCCATTTCCTTTCTTATCAAAGTATTGACGATATTTTCTACAAACTGCACGTTTATCACATGAATGTGGTTGGTAAACTTGTTAGCAATATTCACTCATGACATGTATCTGCTACATGCCTTTTTAGGATTCCACCAAAGTGTCTTCGAAGGACGGTTTGACACGTTGATTGATCTTTTCAACTTACGACTACTATGTTAAGGACAGTAAGGGCAATATATTTATACCCTATCAAATATAATTATACCCAACACCATAATGTGGAAAGGGTATTTATTATAAGTTTGTTTTTCGAAAAATTCATGTAACACCGCGAAATATTCGTGGTAGGCCATGTGGTATACCAAAATTTATATCTCGACGAGATAAAGCGATTTTGAGTTGTGTGTACGTCCGTCCATTAAAAATTGTAATCACACTACAGGCCGCAATTATGGACCAATGGTCAGGTAATTTTGTATGGGTTCCCACCACAATAGAAACGATTACTTTTTGGTGGTGATAGTGAAATATTAATGTGGTAAAATGGACCAAAAACAAAATTTGTAACTGATTTTGTAGCGGCTTTAAGGTCGCTTTTAGGTCTATCTGATCGGCAAACACGAAACTTGAAAACCAACTTTTGGCCTCTTCTTTGATGCAAATTGTATCAATAATATTTGATGCAAAAATATCAATTAATTATACCAACAAGTAAGAAAGTATCAGTCAGCTGTACTGACGGAGATATACCCTCAGCCTCTGACAAAAAAATATATTGATTTTGTATCACGAGTTTGCTTCAAAATACGTTAAATTTGTAGGTACCGTAATGTGGGGCTATAACAAATCATTGGCATATACATACCAAAAATCTTTAGTGAACAAATTCCTGATTCATAGATAACTCGAAATATTAAATTACGTTAAACTACCCAGTAAAATTTGCGATGACGTGATTTCATGGCATCTTTTGCATTGGTTCAAACGAAGTCGTGAAAGATCCGATCTTTTCATTAGCATTTGAACCAATGTAAAGGAAGTCGTAAAAGATCCGATCTTTTCATCAGCAGTTGAACCCATGCAGAGGAAGTCGTGAAAGATCCGATCTTTTCATCAGCATTTGAACCCTTTCCAACGATCAAATAGAGATGAATTTTGTGTTTTTATCTATACATTTTTTTTTTCTAAATATATAAGATTAATTATTTAAAATAGGCTTGATGTTGTCGGAGACTCGAAATCGCAACCAACGGTGTCAAAACTCTCGTCGTAATGATAATGTCATTGCCAAGGGTTGGTGAAAATGACATGCCAAAGCATTGGTGGAAATGACATGCTTTGGATCCAAAAATGAAAAGCATCTTTTGGGGTCCACGCTTATATAAAATACATCGATGAAGATGCTGAAAAGATGACACGCCAGCTCACTTGCACCCATGATTGAATGGCATCTTTGGCATCGAACATTTTGCTGGGTAAGTTTGTGGATAATTTTTGAAAAAGTTTCAGAGTTATCTTTCACACTAGCCATTTCAATATGCACCGGCAGGTTTTTGGAGCTTTTGGGCCATTATCTCAGGAAGTATTGATTTACTTATTACCGTTGTAAAGGGGGTCGCTAGGACAACCTACTGAAAAAGAGAGCTCTTAAACTTCACTTCTTCCGAATTTTGTGTGGGAGGTACCCGAATGTATGGACCGATGTAGTCCATATTCCAACCTTATACATTACTCGGTGAAATAGAAATAATACAATATGCAAAGTTTGGACCAATCGGAAACTCCTTGCGTGAGTTATTTTACCGATTTTCCATTTTATTTCGTGCGCTCGGAAAAAAATTACCATCGTAAAGAAAACTACAAGGACAACCTGCTGAAAAAAATTGAAAACTATCCAAGAGGTACCCTTAAACTTCACTTCTTCCGAATTTTGTTTGCGTATAGTCCATATTCGAATACGATCTATATGTGGAAGAAACTATACGATGTGCAAAGTTTGGACCAAATCGATTGCTCCCATCGAGAGTTATCGTTCACACCATTTTACAGAAAAATTTTGAACTTTTGTGGGGGGGTACCTGAAGGAGTGGACCGATATGGCCCATCTTCGAACTTGAACTAAGTCTGGACAATATATTACGATACGAGAGTAATCGTGCGCACCAGCCAGACAGACAGACGGATATGGCTAAGTCGACTCCAAATTGTCTGAAACGAATTTCGTCCAAACATACTTGGGGTCTAAAACCGTTATTCGATGAGGCACATTTTTGGTCGTATCAAAGTGTATGTATATACCCTCGTTAGCATAAATGCTGAGGGTATAATAACAAACTTTTGTGGGGGAGGTACCTGAAGGAGTGGACCGATATGGCCCATCTTCGAACTTGAACTAAGTCTGGACAATATATTACGATACGAGAGTAATCGTGCGCAGCAGCCAGACAGACGGATATGGCTAACTCGACTCCAAATTGTCTGAAATGAATTTCGTCCAAACATACTTGGGGTCTAAAACCGTTATTTCGATGAGGCACATTTTTGGTCGTATCAAAGTGTATGTATATACCCTCGTTAGCATAAATGCTGAGGGTATAATGACAAACCGTGTCGGAAACAAATAAAATAAATTCCGTGGAAAATTAGTGCCCAGAGGAAGTGGTGTAGGGTATCACATGGTCGGCCCCGTCCGACAACAGCCCTCTCTTACTTGTTTTTTTATATTATCTTCATCAACATTATGCATTTTTGACCATGTCACATTTGCTTTTTAATTCTATTGATTTGCTTCAGTATAATTATTATGTAAAATAAAAAAGTGCTGATATCGACGTGACCCAGGCACAAGAAGACACATTATTGGAACAATGTGAATATTGGCAAATTGTTAATTTATAATGGTATGTTTTCATTCCATATGTCATCATTGTTCCGATTTGTGAAAACGCAAATCGGCATTGTGCGCCAACTATACATCTCCTCCGCAACCCCACTCCCGCCAATATGTCCAACCAAGGCAAACAAATAAATTCGTTTTCAAGTGAAAGTAAACCAAAGTCATGATTTAGCTCTAAAACAAACATTGTCAGTCGAGCAACTGGCAATATGAGCTGGCAGGCGAGGACACACACACACATACATGTGCATATATACATACATACATAAAAGCATGATTGCTGCAGTGTATATGGACCTATAATTGGATGAACATGCCTAGATATAGTCAACTGTTCCAGCTACTACATGAAATGGAAAATCGATGCCAAAGAGTTTATTATGGCAAATATTTATGTGCTCAAATTCCACAACAGAAAAATTGCCATCTAATACAATGTGAAAGTGTGTGAGTGTGCGGGTATAGGGTTAGATATTTCATTGTTACGCGCTAACAACGACATTTGCAAAATTAAGTTCATTTCTAAGCCATCATTATTTTCATGATTATCCGGGACAAGCATTAGCTATACGATCGAAGTGAGATGTTCTGTGCTATGGTAAGCTGTAGAGCAAATTGAGTCCAAGGAGGAAGAAAGAAAATTGACCACATAAATAAATATTGGTGTTTTTGAAAAATGTGAATAAAATACATTAGAAAAGATTCGTAGCTGACGTTTGGACCAACAACCTTTATATAGCTTTAGAGCTTCTCTGAGTTTTGTAGAGCGACACTGAAGCTTCCTATGAAATATCCTATAAAGTAACTCCAGAATTTTTAATTCAAATCGATTTAATTGTCAATTATATAAACACTTCCATTCGTCCTTAGAAAGTCCCATATAGTCCCACACACGGATAATTGTTCGTATGGTTCTATTTCTTCTTGTGTTAATAGCTCAAAAAAAAAACAAATCATTACTAAATTTGATTTTAACTTAATGGCCAAAGCAAAACTGAATATTCTTTGGCCACTATTTGCTGACCTGACTTGTGGATATTTTCTGTCTAATTTTTGGTTTGGGGTTCGTGTCCATGTTCCAGCTAATGGACTAACAACAACATCCGATGCCATACTTCATAAATTTACAAAAATGAATTTATTAGCTCCGTATGGAACACTGGCAAATTGTGGGAACATTTCTGTATTTGCAGCAACTGTTGTTTGAATGTTGAGTCAACAATCGTCAGCCAGCATCAGGGTCGACAGTGATGGTGGCGGTGGTGACTATTTAGTGCCAAATAATGTCATCAATGGAGGAGGAATGGGAACGATGATGAAGATGTAACAAAGTAAATACCATTAAAATTGTGCAAAGTTATTTGTTCATATAATTCCTTCTCTAGGTCAAAAGTTCAACTCCATCATGTCGTCAGGTTGCTAAAGGTGACGAATATGTCTGATAAAAACACAATAAACCTCATAATAAGTACAGCAAACAAATATATAAATCAGGAAATCTTTGCAAGCCTTCTTTCGTTTGCTCGTATTTTATTCCTATTTACTGTGAACTACTTAAGTCGACTTATATTTATTTTCATCGCTGAGTACCATAAGCATTTCACTTAATTTATGATTACTGGAGTAACATAATGACTTTAGTGAGACACCCCAAAAATGTGTCCGAAACATATCCTGAGTTGGTTGTTTGGCTGCTTGGTCTGGGTTCATTGCGGTGCCAAAGGAGCCTCAATAAAATTTATAACCATAATTTTTACAAAATGCCATTAAGTTGCGATAGCAGAGAGTAACATTACCATTCCGCCTCGCCACTATGAACGATGGGACAATAAAGCAACAGACAAAAACAGAGACATTCCAAGCGACCAACTTGGAATTTACCACATACTACGTACTATGTGTATTTGTATTACAAATAGTACATGTAGATTATGTGCACAGACGGACACATGTGCTGCACAATCGTATGGCAGTTGGTCTAAAATTTAATGAGAAATGTAGCTGCAGTCAGTCCATTCACTTTCCTCCCATTTTATTAGTATTTATTAAAGGAATACCAGTGAACCCAGCAGACAATGGTGCGGACATACATATCTGCATAGACTAATGAATATACAGACGACGGATCACTCAATTTTTCCGCGGTCACTCAAACCCGAAAACTCAAAAAAGTTGGAAGACAATTTTTGGGGGAAAATTACAATATTTTTTGGATATTTTTATTTGAGAATGTAGTTCCCATCAAAAACTAACCCCATGTAATCTTTTGGAACCATCTAGTTCACTACGTAGTTCCAATGGCTCACATCATTTCTATAAACAAATTGCTTATGCGTAATATCACAAGTTAGATTTTATTGCGTTACTCATACGTTTTGGAACCAGTACAGTGATTACCCAATTCTTGATTACCCAACTCTAATTGTTAGTGCCCAAATATAGTTGTGTTTTAGGGAATTTCGTGAACCATTTTAAAACAAGTTTTATTTTCGCAGTGATGACCTCATTACGAGTATATATGATATTACATAAAAATGTCGACCAAATAAGGTAGGAGATTGGAAAATGCATCAAGATTCTATACGACATTTGGTTTGCTGGGCATGTATTTAGTGTGTACACAATTTCCTATTGTACCAGGATCAGGATGTTCCAGTATGCAACAGACATACATTTGCATATTAATTCGCGTTTACATGTACATACATACATATATACAATACTAGAAATGGAGTTAAGGGTTGTCGTAAATATTAGTAGAAAAATACATGAATTTAAACGTACCAACTTAAATTATCCATATTTACATTAGGCAATTTTCCTTGCGGCAATTGTCGGTTTGTCGGTTTGTCTCTCCATCAAACTGACAATTGCCTAATGTAAATATGGACATTGTTTGTAATATGACAGGACCAAAAACGTTTTTGGGACCTATGTACATAAACCCCCGATCTAACACAGTGAAACAGCGACGCCCCGAATGATTCCACCAATTCTAACACATGTGTGCATGTACATACCCAGCTAACAGTTTTTTCCGAGGGCTCTGATTTCCGATTTTAGAAATTTGCCGTTTTCTCTAATATTTTCCTAGAAATTGGACCGATTTTCTATAAGTTTTTTAAGAATCTCTGCACATTTTCCGAAGAATCTTCGTTCCAATTTCTAATTTATTTTCTAATGGATTTTTTTGTTCGGTTGTTATCGAAAAGCAAAATAACTGGTCATAAAATTCACATATAAAATTTTTAATTTTTTTTAATATAATTTTTTACCCTCCACCATACTATGGAGGGTACAATTAAATTTGTCATTCCGTTTGTAACACATCGAAATATTCATCGGCGACCGCATAAAGTATATATATTCTTGATCAGGGTGAAATTCTAAGTCGAAATAACCATGTCTGTTAAAATCAAGATACAGCTCGCAAATTTTAAAATGGAGCTTTGTAATTTGGTAGAGGAGGTTCTATTACTCCTAGGATGTTTAGTATTGCAAATGGGCTATATCGGTCCACGTTTTGATATAGCCCCCATAGAACGGTACCACCAGATTTTCGGTATTTTGAAGGTTTTAGCCTCATTTTCACACCGAAATGGCTGAAATTTGGTATTTAGACTTCGTTGGGGATACAAAACTTTTCCCCAGAAGTTTGTCGGTATAGGTCCACGCCTTCATATAGCCCCCATAGAACGGTATTTTGAAGGTTTTAGCCTCATAGAACGGCACCTCCCATTTTTCGGTATTTTGGATTTTGTGGCCTCAATATTTATCCGAAGTGACTGAAATTTGGTATTTAGTCTTCGTTGGGGGTATAAAACTATCTCCCAGAAATTTGTCGGTACAGGTTCACGACTTACTATAGCCCCCATCTAACGGTACCTCCCGATTTTCGGTATTTTGAAGGTTAGTCTGGCTTAATCCCATTGTTGTTGTTTTATTATTATAAAACAACTAATTTATTAGTGGAAAAAGGTTGGCATTGTTCGCCAAGGGGTAAGGCAGCGAAAACTAGTTTCGATCCACGCCACTGGATCTCACCAGTTCCCTTGTTTCTTGTTTGTGGATATTCTCCACCGAAGTTATTTTTCAATAACTTCTTCGACAAGAAACTTTTTATACCCAAACATCAATCGTCAGCTCGAAGTATAAAGGTAAACAAAGAAAAAACTTCAATGAGAAGTTTTTCTTTGGCAACCTAACACAACTCCGATGAAAGTGTTTGGGAAACAAACCAAACCTTTTTCCCACTGCTATGTGTCCTCGAATTTCGACGAATGCACATAACAAAATGTAGTTGGTAGCTTGTCGCAGCCAACCATACAAACGGTGCCAGTGTTTCTCAAATCGAACATTGGTGGGGTGATTTTTTTATTGGGATAGCTAATACAATTTTGTTTTTTTTTTTCAAAATAGTCTGGCTTAATCCCATTGTTGTTGTTTTATTATAAGGGATAAGGCAGGGAATACTAGTTTCGTTCCACGGATGGATAACATTTCGTTTTTAATCTTCGCTGGGGTATAAAACTCTACCCCGAAACTTTTCGGTACAGGTCCACGCCTAAATATAGCCCCCATTGAACGGCACCTTCCGATTATCGGTACTTTAAAATTTGTGACCACAATAACCCACCGAAATTTCTTAAATTTAGTATTTAGTTTATGTGGAAAGTAAAAACCTCCCGATTTTCGTAATTATAAAGGTTGTGACGTCAATACTCCACCGAAATTACCAAAATTTGTTATTTAGTGTTCCATGGGGTTTTAAAATATTTCAGAAGAGAATTATCAGTATTGGTCCACGTCTTCCTAAGTTCCCCATAGAAACTTTCTTCTTGATTTTTGTATATTTTAGGTTTTAGCCACATTAGCTTACCGAAATATCGGAAATTTGGTATTTAGTAATCTTTGAATCTGAAAACTTTCCGTCACAAATTTGTCGGGATAGATTGACGTTTTGATATAGCCCACATAGTATGGACCTCCCGAATTTCGGTATTTTGAAAGCTAGCCACATTCTTCATAAACGAACGGAAACTAATTTTTCCATTTTACTTCAATATAAATCGTGGTGGAGGGTATAACAAGTTCGGCCCGGCCAAACACAAAATGATAACAACAGGCATTAAAAGAAAAGAAAATTGTCTCTGAGTGGGGTTTCTTCTGTATACAACAAAATGTGTTGTATAAATATCAAAGGCGTCTGCGCCCAAGGAAGTAACGGGTGATCCAACAAGAGGTACTTTTTTCAACAGCCTTTTTTGACAGAATCGTGTCACGTATTCATGTTATTTTTGTTTAGTACTGATTGACATTTTATCATGGAAAAGCTTACGCCTCTACAACGTTTACTTTACAAATCGTTCAACTTTATTACGAAAATTCGCGTTATGTGGGGAGAGTGTTTCGAGCCTAATTTTGTTCAGGGATGAGCCACATTTCTGTCATTATAGGTATTGAAAGATGCAAAATTGCCACATTTGGGAAAAAGAGCAACTTGAAGAGATTCAAGAGCTGCCACATCATCTAGAAAAAATAACGGTTTGTGAGTCGGTAGAATCGTCGGACCCTATTTCTTCAAAATGATGCCGGTTAGGACTTCATTGTCAATGGCAACCGTTATTGCGCCGTGATAACCGACTATTTGATGTCTGAAATTGAAGCTTGTAATCTCGGCGACAAAATACCTCTCAGTAATGTTAGCGACACGCCGTTCGGACTCGGCGATAAACTGTAGGTCCCATATCATTGAGCTAATATGAATCGGAGTGCACTCATTAATATGAGAGAAGTCTCCATTGTCCCTTATGGGATGTTTGTGGAACAATTATTATTATATTATAATCTCGGCGACATTTGGTTTCAACAAAACGGCGACATTTCCCACACATCGCATCAATCAATTGATTTATTGAAAGAACTCTTCGGTGAGCTCGTTTTGGGTCAGTCGATTGGTCATCAAGATCATATCACTCCTTTAGACTTTTTCCTGTGAGAATATGTAAAGTCAAAATTGTATGCGGATAAAGCCGCTTCGATTCCGGTTTTGGAGGAAAACATCAGACGAGCAATTCGCCAGTTACCACTCGAACTCAACGGATGGATCGTCTGAGACGTAGCCTCGGCCAATATTTGTTAATCTGCACAAATAAATGTCATCGAATGTTATTTGAAATGATAAATGGATCACCCTTTATTTTTTCCGATTTTTTTCAGAAAATCTAAACTTTTGTTTGAATTTTTCCAAATTTTCTTTCCGAATTCCCACTGATTTTCTTTACAAGATCTAAATTTTCCACTGATTTTTATACCCTCCATAGGATGTTTGTCACTACGTTTGTAACTACTCGAAACAATCATTGTAGACCCCAAAAACTATATATACTCTTGATCAGCGTGCAATTCAACATCGATATAGCCATGTCCGTCCGTCTGTGGAAATCACTCTAGCGTCCGAACGGATTGACGTAGGTGGATGAAATTTTGGAAAAACCTATTATATGTACGTAGGACTTTTAGTATTGAATCCACGCTTTCGTGTAGCCCCCATACAAAATGACGCGTCGTCGTTTTAAGGAATTTTTAAGATATTTGTCCCATTTTACCACTGAATTGGTTGTAAATTGGTATTTTGCGTCTCCAGAGGCCAAAAAACATTCCTACCAAAGTTGGTTTATATAGGTCCACGTTTTGGTATAGACCACATATAACGCCCCATATAAAGTACGCGTCATTTTAATATATTTTGAATGTATTAGTCCCATTCGACAACAGAATCGGTTGTAACTTTGTATTTTGTGTTTCCAGAGGCTAAGAAACATTTCCACCGTAAAGTGGTCCACGTTTTGATATAGCCTCCATACCTCCTACTTGTTTTGAATTCGGACCGAATTCTGTCAGAAAATCTAATTTCTTTTCCCCGAATTTTCCAAGCATTCGGACCGAATTTGTCGCAAAACTCTCAATACTTTTTTTATTTCCTTAGAAATCTGGCCGAATTTGGAAAAAAAGTTTTGCTGGGTATGTGTGGGCGAAAAAACAACAACCAAATAATTTTTATCATTTGTTTTTATTCACGCGTGAATATATATATTGATATATTGTATGCATATGTATATTTTGATGATTTGTATGCAACTTGGTAACCCTACACACTAGGTAAATTTTCTCATGCTCTTCTCAGAACATCGCTATCTCTCTTTTTGTCTCTAAAAGTTTTTCTAGATAATAAATGACCCACCATTAAATTGCAATTAAAAGCTCATATGTGTCCATAAACTGCTGCGAAACGTTAATTTTCGAAATGTTGTTGCTATTCTTTGCATTTACACAATGTTGAAATGTCTTCGTATGTATCTATGTTAATATATGGGCATATACAACCGTAAATGAATTGGTCTTAAAGGATGAACGTTCATAGGCATTTGTTAACAGCAAAGGGTTAATGTTCATCCGAAGAGATTGAAATTATCATTATTTTAAATATATATAATATCAAAGTTTTGAAAGAAAATGCAGAATTGTAAAAGTGCATTTTATACTAATTTATTGTTGACATATTAAGGCGAAGGTCATTATTTGTGACATTTTAAATTAATTGGATTAATTGAGCTATCATCAATCAATACAACTGTTTAGGCCATACCTCAATTAATCGAAATATTTTAGTTTTCTTTAATGGAGTGGCACATATGATTGCGTCTGTGTAGGTGTTCATTAATTCGATTCTCATATAGTGGTTTAAAATCCAATCTCACCAGTTGTCTTCATCGAAGAATTAAATGCATTGAATATTGCATATGAACAACGTACGTGGAGCATAAGTGTGTATGTGTGCAATTGTGGCCAAATAACCATTTGCCCAGGCAAAGTAACAAAGTGTTGTAATCAAAGGGATACATGTAGCGGAAACTTGAATAATGGTTACATTTAAAACTCCCTCGGTCATAATGCATTTCGAAGACATTAGGTTGTAATGAAGAAATTAAGATATAGTTTACTGGACAAAATTGTATTGCATCACCAAATGTTTCCTATAAAAAGGAAGAAAAAAATCATTCGTCTATTTTTTAATTCATTCCTATCCTTCTTAGTTTAGATCAAACGAGTTTATGTTACTCTTTAAATTGTAAATTTTATTAAAACTACTACTACCTTTTTGTTGAACAGGTGCGATATGTTTTAGATCCAGATTAACAAATTTTTGTGAGGCAATTCTGCTTGTGACAATCCTCAATTCTTCATTTGACTCACATAGCAGTTTTAGCTCAGTAATACGGAGCCACCCAAACATAGTACGGCAACACTTGTAGAAAAGCTTCTCATTGGTTGAAAACAATGTCCGTTAGATTACTTTCTCAAATCGGAATCATTAATGTTCATCCTATTACACCAATTGTACGTAAATAAAATTAAACAGGGAATGACATTTAATAAAAAGAGGTTAAAAAGACGTTGTTAATGCATTTTAAGAATAAATTGTGTGTTTTATTATTATTTTTTGCACATTTTGAATATCTTTCAAGGTAATGCAGGCAATTCAGTCATGTTAAAATTCTCTGTAAGCGGTGCCAAAAGACAGAGCGGAGATATCGCAATAGTCGGTAATACATCCATTTTTCTATTTTTTTGGAAATCACGCTACAGGTCGCAATATTGATCGGATCGTCACAAAAATTTTAGGGTTAATGGGGGTCTCACAGATGAAGAAGCATATTGAGTTTGGTGATGGTCGGATAATATTTAGGGGTTGGAAAAAAGTCAACATTTTATTTCAAAGCCAATATCTCTGTTTCTTTAAGAGGTATATCAAAAGCAAAACCTGGAAAGGAAAGTAAAAAATATCACCTTTACAACGGTGTAAAGCAGGTTGTCGTAGGTGATCAAATAGCAAAGATATGGCAATAGCCGATAATGCATCCCATTTTCCGATTTTTTTGTAATCACGCTACATGTCGCAATTTTGATCGGATGGTCACGAAATTTTGGGGGCTAATGGGGGTCCCAAAAAAAAAAAGAAGCCTATTGATTTTGATGATCAGGGGTCGGAATGGGCAAACACTTATTTGGGGAAAGGTCAACGTTTTATTTCAAAGCCAATATCTCTGTTTCTTTAAGAGGTATATCAAAAGCAAAATCTGGCAAGGAAAGTAGAAAATATCACCTTTACAACGATGTAAATTAGGTTGTCATAGGTGGTCAAATAGCAGAGATATGGCAATAGTCGATAATGCATCCTATTTCCGATTTTTTTGTAATCACGCCACAGGTCGCAATTTTGATCGGATCGTCACGAGAGTTTAGGGATTAATGGGGGTCCCACAGAGGAAGAAGCCTACTGATTTTAAAGATGGTCGGATAATATTCAAGGGTCGGAATGGGCAAAAACGTATTTGGAGAAAAGGTCTACGTTTTATTTCAAAGCCAATATCTCTGTTTCTTTAGGAGGTATATCAAAAACAAAACCTGGAAAGTAGAAAATATCACATTTACAACGATGCAGGGGTTGTCGTAGCTGCTTAAACAACAGAGATATTGCAATAGTCGGTAATGCATCCCATTTTCCGACTTGTTTGTAATCACGCGACAGGTCGAAATTTTAATCGGATCGTCACGAATTTTTTGGGAGTTGATGCGTGTCCCACATAGGAAGAAGCCTATTGATTTTGGTGATAGCCGGATAATATTTAGGTGTCGGAATGGGGAAAAACTCATTTGAAAACAAATTAAAAGTTTTATTCTTTGTGAATATATTGGCTTCTAGTAGGGGTATTCCAACGACAAAGCCTGTCAATGGAAGAAGAAAATATTACCTTTACAATGGTGTAAAGCAGGTTGGCGAATGTGGTCAAACAAGGGAGATACCACAATAGTCGGTAATGCATCCAATTTTTCCATTTTTTTGCAATCAAGCTACAGGTCGTAATTTTGATCGGATGGTCACGAAATTTTGGTTGCTTATGGGGGTCCCAGAGACAAAGAGGCATATTATTTTTGGTGGTAGTCGGTTTATATTCCCTAAAAGAAATGTTTACCAGTGAAAAGCTTATGCACAGGGGTAGTGGTGTAGGGTATCACATGGTCGGCCCCGTCCCGACTATAGCCTTTGCTTACTTGTTTTTATGTTAGAACATATTTTTTATGGGTGGAGAGAGGATTTTTGTCAAAGGGAGTAACAACAGGGCTCTCGCGTATGCGGAATGCTGTTTTATAACAAAGAGCTGTGTGTATGGTGTAATAGGAGACGCAGTAGCTTTGGCCAAACACGTGTATTTTCGTGCAACGTAGCAAGCGAATAGGAAAAGAAAAAAATTAATTATGTTGCTTTTTTCAGTTGTCTAAATAAAATCGTTGAGTATTTCTTTTTAGAAGTGTAACTTTTTATAAATTATTTCATTGCGTTTTTCATTTATTAAAGTCTGTGGTTGCTTATTTCCATGCGTTTCAATAAACAACCACCATTATTTATAAATGTGTTTGTATGTTAGAGATAGCCATTGGGCGATTATTGAGAGCAAGTGAGCATAAATTTCAATGTGTTTTATATTGAAATTTACGCTCCCTTGCTCTCATTAAGCACCCACTGGTGCTTGTGTTTGTTTTTTTTTTTTTTTGTTTGCACCCAAACATTTATTTGTTTGCAGGACCCAAGTATATGTTATGTTTGGGACTGATTGCAAACAAATATATGTTTGCTGCAAAATATGTTTGGGACATATGTTAGAGAGGCCTTTTTTCCTCCGTGTATGAATCAGGCTGCAATCATTGACATATGAGAGAAGTGTGTCCCGTCTGCGAAGTTTGGGGAAACATATCGCTCATTTACTCAAAGAGTGACACATTTCAAAAAATCCAATTTCGAGAAAAACACATTTTAAGTTGGCGAATGAAATTTGACTTCCCCACGTAAAAGTATTGTTGCACAAAAACTAAAATACAGTCGAAATCGCTTATAACGTCGTCGGTTATAACGACGAAATCCAAAAGTTCCGAATTTCTGCCCTTTGTATTCCACACAAATAAATATCGCTTATAACGTCATCGTTTATAGCGTCATATCGGTTGAAACGTCGGATTTTTGTGAAGTATTTGAATTTTGCTATCGGTTATAAGGTCGAACCATACGAGAAAGACTTTTTCTCAATATTTTGTTGTATGTATTTATTTTTTTTAACTCAAACATCAAACATATGCACATCATGTTCGAAGACAAATGAATTACTACTGCCATGTAGGCGGTCTCAAGTCAATTAAGCCTGACTTTTTGCCAAACAATATCACATCTCTTTTACAACCCATAGACCAATAAGTAATAAAATCATTAAAATCGCATTACCGGGATCGACAAATATCCAGTATCCAGGCAAGAATAAAAAAAGATGAAAGTACGAAATTAAATGTGTTGGATGCAGTGTTATTTTTAGACGAATCTTTAATTTAGCGTCCTCTGTTATTGCTAATTGTTCTCATTATGCTGGATTAATGGTTCTTTGAACGATTCTGAAGATATTTGTCTCTATTCTACCAACGCGTAGAATATATTGATGAATTAGAATGAAAGCAATTTTAAAGAAGAAATTGAGGATACCACAGAACCAGATTTTCAATTACCGCAGTGTCAAAGGCATGCCTAGCAGTAGAAAGTTTTTAACAATTTGTTTACTCAGAAGAATGTGTTTTGGAAGTCCTTTCAAAACTCAGATCTGAGTTAATATTAAACTTATGAATTCCAAAAGCCACCCATTATTTTAACAAGGGCATGTCGCGCGAAATATCTGGTTATTTTGTAACCACTGAAATAGGTAGATGGTAACCACTGAAATAAGTAGATACTGAGTAGATTCTGACTACTTATTTCAGTGGTTACAAGGGCGACATGCCCTTGTTAAAATAATGGGTGGGAAAGGAGGATTTTTGCTGGGTAAGTACTTTATACGTATGTAAATGAAAAAGTACAAAAAAGGAATTGAATTTATTGAATTTCTTAATAAAACAACTTATTTATACCTAAAAGTCACTATACATAATATAATTTGACCTCTTTTATTAATATCGTTTATAACGACTATCGCTTATAGCGTCCGAATTTGGTCGGTCCCTTGACCGACGATATAAGCGATTTCGACTGTAACTACGTGGACCATATTTTACAAAGCCAGATATCACTGCTAAAATTCTATGCAAGATCATGCATGATTTGAAGTGTTTTATTGCTTCATAAACTCAAAAAACTTGTGTGTTGAATTATGCGAAACTCGTAGTAAATGAGCTGTAACTCGACGAGTTTCAGAGATTTTAGTATGAAAATTTGACACAATATAAAGTAGAAGTCGTATAAAAATAGTAATTGCGAAAACATATTTTTTGAGTTATGTAAAATGAGCGATATGTGTAAATGAGCGATATGTATTTATGTATGTACAATGCTTAGCCTATAAAGATAAATTTTAGGCCGAATGTTTTCCACTTTGAGAAATCAAGGATATGCTATACACTATATAGGATACAAAAAGTTAGAAAGGCGTAAAGTTCGGCCGGGCCGAACTTGTTATACCCTCCACCAAGTCGATCTATACCGACAAATTTCTGACGGAAAGTTTTTAGGCTCAAAGAAGACCTATATTTCGGTAAGAGAATGTGGCTAAAACTAAAAAAATACCGAAAATCAAGAAGTAAGCTTCTATGGGGATATAGGAAGACGTGGACCTATACTGATAATACTCTTCTGGAATATTTTATAACTCTTGGAAGACGAAATAACAAATTTCAGCTATTTCGGTTGGATAATGACGTCACAATCTTCAGTATTACGAAAATCCGGAGGTACAGTTCTATGGGGGCTATATCAAAACGTGGACCTATACCGACGAATTTTAGTCAGAAATGGGGCAATATGAAAGCGTGGACCTGTATAGACATATCTCTGGCGAACAGTTTTATATCACATTGAAGACTAAATATCAAATTTCAGCCATTTTGGTGGAATATTGAGGCCACAACTTTCAAAGCACCGAAAATCGGGAGGTACCGTTCTATGGGGGCTATATGAAGGCATGGACCGATACCGACAAAGTTAGGGGGAAAGTTTTATACCACCAACGTAGACTAAGTACCAAATTTCAGCCATTTCAGTGTGATAATGAAGCTAAAACCTTCAAAATACCGAAAATCGGGAGGTACCGTTATATGGGGGCTATATGAAGGTGTGGACCGATACCAACAAAATTCTGGGGGAAAGTTTTGTACCCCTAAAACAGACTACATACCAAATGTCAGCCATTTTGGTAGGATAATGAAGCTAAAACCTTAAAAATACCGAAAATCGGGAGGTACCGTTCTATGGGAGCTATATGAAGGTGTGGACCGATACCGACAAAATTCTGGGGGAAAGTTTTGTACCCCTAAAACAGACTACGTACCAAGTGTCAGCCATTTTGGTAGGATAATGAACCTAAACCCTTAAAATACCGTAAATCGGGAGGTACCGTTCTATGGGAGCTATATCAAAACGCGGACCGATATATCCCATTTCCAATACCAACCATCCTGCAAGTAATAAAAACTTCTGTACCAAATTTTGACTCTCTATCTTTAAAATTGCGAGCTGTATCTTGATTTCAACAGACAGGCAGACAGACGGACATGGTCAAATCGACATAGAATTTTATGCTGATCAATAATATATATACTTTATAGAGCCTCCGACGGATATTTCGATGTGTTACAAACGGAATGACAAATTTAATTATACCCTCCATATGGTGGAGGGTATAAAAATGCAACTTTGACATTTTATAATACTTTTGGTACTTTTAATTAAGCGCTGCGAACACCAAATGTTATATTACAGCTAATATGGTCGCATAATGTACTTATAATAATTGTTCCATAAACATCCCATAAGGGACAAGGGAGACTTCTCTCATAACAATTAGTGCACCCCTATTCATATTAGTTGAATGATATGGGACCTACAGTTTATCGCCGAGTCCGAACGGCGTGTCTAAGACACCACTTCTGTAGAGAAGTTTTACATGGCAGAAATACTCAGGAAATGTCGCCAAGCATTACCGAGGGGTATTTTGCCGCCGTTGAAAAGTGTTATGATGTTGCCTGGCCGGGCAATCAAACCCACGACCCTATGTGTGCAAGGCGGGTGTGCGTACCATTGCACCACGGTGGCACCGAATGTACTTAAAAACTTCAAAATACCCAAAATTTTTTGGTAGGAAATTTTTTTTAAATTCGGGAACCTCAAATATCATATAAGAATTAATTCGGTTAGAAAATGTAGCTAAATACCTAAGAATACCTAAGATGGGGCAGTATCGTTGTTTAGGGGTTATGTCGAAACGTAGACTTATGTCCACAACTTTTAGTCAAGAAGTTTTCTAACTACTTTGATCAGAAAATGTTGCTAAATATTTCAAAATACCTGAAATCGGACGGCACCGTTATATGTAGCAAAAACATGGACCTATCTCCACAATTTTTAGTGCAGAAGTTTTATGACTACAGTGATCCCTAAATACGAATCTGTGTCATATTTCAATTTGTTTGGATGCTGAAGTGACTACAACAGACAAACAGGCGGTCATATCGACTCAGAATTTGACCCTGATCATATAACATACATATGTATATATTTTATTGGGTCGCAAATGATTATGTCAATGCGTTACAAACAGAAAAACAGACTTAATATAATCCTCCATACTATGGTAGAGGATATAAAAACGCATTTTATAAATTCGGAAAGACAACAACAAAAATCAAACCACCTTGACAACCTACTACTTGGCCACAATGAATAAATTACAGCACGTTTTCAAAACACAAACGAAACTATGAAATTTCAACGCAAATAATACAGCAAATTAAATCTTAATTCGTACATCACCACCCTCACTCCTACTTTCATTTTGCACACTTTCTTATCGAAGTCAACAAAAACCCACACACACAGCAAACAAAAGCTTGAACAAATACCAGAAAAATGATATTCCTCAAAGATAAGGGAATAAGAAAACAACACAAATCTCTGGTGTATCCAGTAAAGCTTAATATCATCAAATCTTCCTGGTCAGGCAAACGTTCGCCAGCCATTAAACTGGCACAGATCCAGTGTTAACCAGACTCCAGAAATGACGCACTACTACGACAACTAAAGCTATTCCTACTCTTATTAATATCTCATTTTAGTCCTATTACTCGCATGTATTTATTTTAGCGCTAATTAGGAATCTGTTTGCTGTCAGACAATTTTGGGGGTTGAGGAATTAAGCTTACTGGCGCAACATACTCCACCCACCATTAAAAGCAGACGCCTGATGGAAACCGATTTTCGATAACAGTCTGATGTCAGTGTCGACTTTATGATTGTGTGCCAAGATTCCGAGCAAGCAGCACGCACAGACGTATCTTTCCCTAAGCATCAATTAAACGGAATTATGTTTACAGTAAGCAACTGCTGTCACTATTGGAACAAATATTTAATGTGATGTAAAAATAATTAATTCCTCTGCAAAAATTTACAGTTCGTCAGGTATTTACTAAAAACAATAGGTATTTTGGAACCTCCATTACGTTTCGAAAACTTTTATTTAACAACTTACATTACATGTAGTTATTGGTTTTGGTTACTTGCTTCGAAAACAATTACTTGACAAACACTGTGTAAAAAATACAAAAAAAAAACATAAATTTTTGAAATTAATATTTATCTATCCACTTCCATGTCAATCTTAGAAAGCAGTAACAACGGAACCGCATATTTGTGGGTATTAGAAAGAATACATATGTATGTACATATATTAGGGTTGACACTCGGAATCGGTTATATATTTTTTTACATTAAGGTCCTGCATATTGCATATTCTATGTAATTTACTTACTTAACTGGTCCATTACGGAACATTTGTTCCATAAGCCGAACTGAGAGAAGATCTCCATTTATCTCTGTTTGCTGCTTCGCTTTTCGGAATGTCGCGTTTTTCGATCTCGGTTTCCACTTGCTTGCTCCATCGAAGCCTTGGCTCTCCAGTTCTTCGTTCACTTCGTGCATATTTAGAAGAATTTTTCTCTCAAACACAACAAGCACTACCTTGTCTGCTTGCGCAAGTACCCAGGATTCGGAACCATACATCAGCTCGGGTAGTGTCAGTGTTTTGTAAAGCGTTGTTTTGTTTGACAAGATGCGTCTTTGTTTTTCAACTGCTTAATTAAGCCAAAGTAGCATATATTTGCCAATACAATTCTACTTCTTATTTCACAACTGATGTTGGTCATCAACTTGGTTTTCTCGCCGTTTACCGCCAGAGCCACCTTTGCAGATTCTCCTTCGACCTTCATAAAGGTATCAGTTGCTTCTTTTACTGATCGTCCCATGATGTCTATATTTTGCCACTTCTTTCAACGTTTGCCTCTCGTATAACCTTTTCCAGCAGGATGTTGAAGAGATCACACGAAAGGCTATCTCCTTGTCTGAAACCTCTTTTGGTACAAAACTGTTCGGAAAGGTTCTTTCCTAGTTTAACTGAGGATTAAGTGTCAGTTAAAGTCATTTTACAAAGCCGAATGTGCTTTGCAGGGATACTAAATTCAGTCATGGCTTGGAATACCTTTGAAACGTAGGGGCTGTCGAAGGTTGCTTTATCATCGACCAAAAGGTAGTAGGTGTCGATCTGCATCTCTTGGGTCTGCTCCAGCATTTGCCGCAGGGTAAATTTCTTATCAATGGTGAACTTACCGGGTCTAAAGCCGCATGGTCCAATTATTTCATTGGTCATAGGCTTTAGTCGTTTGCACAGTATACCTGGCACTATCTTGTAGGCAGTAGCGAGAAGACTTATGCCCCCATAGTTAGAGCATTCTTTCTTGTGGATGGGACACAGGATGCTCAGGTTCCAATCGGCTGTCGGCGGGTACGCGTTCTTCCTGCCAGATGTTGCTAACTAGCTGATGCTTACACTTTATCAGCGTGTCGCACCCGGTTTTGAACAGCTCTGCTGGTAGTCCATCGGCTCTTGCTGCCTTGTTATTCTTTAGCCGGTTTATTGCTGTCCTGGCCGTGTGGTATACATTCAATACTGTCTTCTTGGATTGGATCTGTGGTATCTTCATCGTCTTCATCACAGTTTGAAAAAGTGTTCTCTCCATATCCTTAGCACACTATCTGTATCAGTTAGTAAATTACCTTGCTGTCTCTACAGGAAGAAGTGCCTATACCAAAGCCATCAGTTTGGCGTTTCACTCTTTGGTCGAATTTTCGGACTTCATTCTGTCTCCTGTACATCTCGATTTTGTGGAAAAGGCGTTTCTCCTCTCTCCTTTTCTCCCGATACCTTTCTCGTGCGCTATGCTACTGATTGTAAACTAGCCCTATATGCCGCGTTTTTTTTTTTATTCGGTTGCAGCACGACATTCCTGATCGTAACATGGATTCCTTGGTGGAGGTCTCTGGTACCCAAGTACTGATTTTGCGGTTCTTTGCTTGGAGTAGGCAATATTTTGCCATTGTGCTGATATGTTATCGGGACAAGAAGTGCTTTGATTAAGCAATTGGGCCAGCTGAGTGTAATTTTCTGTAGCTATCTGTTGTGATTGCAGCTTACCGATGTCCAACTTCCGTGTTGTGGCTATTCGTACTTTATTTGCTGCGTTTAATCTGGCACGTACCTTTGCTGCAACATGGTGGTGGCGGAGTCTATGATGTTTGCACCTCGGAACCATCGCTCGATGAATGTCTTCCACCAATCACAACGTGATCATTTTGATTTCTTGTTCTTTGATATGGCAACAGCCAGGTGCCCTTATAAATATCGAAATGCTTAAATCTGGTACTGCTAACTACCATGTCTTTTGCCGTTGCGAAGTCTATCAGCCTCATTCCAGTTTCAGATGTTTCACTATGGAGACTGAATTTGGGCTAAAGATATTCTCCTTAACAAACTTGGCATTAAAATCGCCTAAAATAATGTCGGCCTTGTACTTTTTAAGTACATATGCCAATGAGTATACTGCAACTTCTCTATAAAGAGTGCGAATATTTCAGGTACAGATTCGCAGATCATGGTCCTTAAAACGTTTGCGGGGGTTGTCATCTTTAGAGAGGTTTCTTTATATTTTCTTTCGTTTTTTCATAATAGTCTGCTTTTTCTAGGGGAGTGTAACTAACCTGACGCGCAAACACAAGTTTTTAACGTCGTTATGGGCGAATGTGCGGCATATGTTAGCTCACTACCTTTAACGGGTGTTAAAGGCAGTCCACTGAAATAGGAACCAAGATAAATCCTGGACTTTGCCATGTTAAAGCCGGTCAGGACCGTTCCTTGGTATCTTTCCTCACCTACGTCACAGCTTCCACGTAAATGCTGTAGTAACAAGTAAAAAAGTATCAGCCGGCTTTGCCGACAGAGATATACCCTCAGCCTTTGTGAATTGAAACTTTCATCTACGGATAGATTGACACAATAAGGAGAAAATCGATATCGGCCGTTTTAGAAGTCAAACTAAATTTGGACAAAATATTAGGAGATCCAAAGCTTGGACCAAATTGGTTGCCCCCTTCAAGTGATATCGTGCATACAATTTAAGTGACATTTTTTAATTATTGGAGGGAAGTGCAAGAAATTGTTGCCAATCTTCAACAAAAATCAAAGTGATTCGAGAGCAGGTCTTAATCCGAAATTTTGTGTGATAGGTATCCGAAGGAGTGGACAACAATTGTCCATATTCGAACCTGATCTGCATCTGGTAGGTATAATAGGATGTGGAAATTATGGACCAAATCAGTCGCTCCCTTCAAGACTTATCGTGCGAACAATTTTTCCGAACATTTTTGAACTTATGAGGAGGAGGTACCTGAAGGAGTGGACCGATATGGCTTGCCTTAAAACTTAAACGATGTTTGGACAAAATATTACGAAGGCCAAATTTTGGACAAAATCGGTTGGTCCGTTCGGGAGTTATTTTGCGCTCCAACCACTACACACGATGTCATAGGGGTTTTTTGAACCTTTCAGACTATTTTCTCAGCAAGTATGGACTTACCCCATGATGAAACTTGTACCGTCGTACAGGGGGCGGTGAATACAAGTTGTTACAACAAAAACCAAAGCGATTCGAGAACAGGTCCTAAACTGAACTTTTCCGAACTTTTGTGTGGGAGGTACCCGAAGGAGTGGACCTATTGTGTTTATATTGTAACCTCATCTAAGTCTGGTAGAAATTTCACGTTGTGCAAGGGAAGGGAATTTGGTCCATACTCCCTTCAAGAGTTATCGTGCGCAAAAATTTTCCGAACATTTTTGAGCTTTTGTGGGGGAGGTACCGGAAGGAGTGGACCGATATAACCCATCTTCGAACTTAAACTAAGTTTGGACAAAATATTACGAAAGCCAAATTTTGGACCGAATCGTTTAATCCGTTCTATAGTTATCGTGCGCTCCAGCCAGACAGACGGACGGACTTGCCAAAATCACTCCAAATTGTTTGAAACGGATTTCGTCCACACATACTTGGGGTCTAAAACCATTATTTCGATGAGTCACATTTTGGGCGTATGAAAATGTAGATACCCTCGTTAGCATAAATGCTGAGGGTGTAAAAAGAGACTCACTCCATTGCCCGACATATACTAAAATACCACACATCTAAGGGTCGACATCCCTATTGTGGACACTCAAAGTCATTTTTTAGTGCCAGCAGCTTTGTAGTAAACATTGTCGGAGCCAGAGTTTATTAAAACCCAATGACTAGCATCGGAACTCCCACGACTACTTTATGCTTTCTAGGAGAGAATTCCAGCAACAACGAAGAAAATAGAGCTGGTAAAACAAGTATCCCCACCACAATGGAAGCGAGAAACGACATACATACATACATACACCAAATAACGGTCATCTTTGGCATCTTCGGAACGTAAAGTTTAATAACACAACAACTTTTTAAACAGCAAATAATAACAAAAACACAACATACAAGGCTAAGAGCGAAAAATACCAATGCTAGCACAAGAAATTTCTGTAGAAAATGCCGCTAACCGACATCTTTCGTCTATGATGACCTCCAGCCTAACTTACCTCCACTGACACCACCACCACCACAGTGCTGTTCTTCTTGTCTATCTAAGGAGTAAGAAATGGGACAAGAACACACAAAAACGAAAAACAAACAAGAAAAAAGAATTGGAGAACCAAAGTAAAGTACAATGAGGGTGACTAAATAATAATAAACTTCGCTCGTACTTTCACTGATACTACACTTCAGTGGCATGGCCTCTAACTAACAGCCACCAGCCACTGGACGTAGCCAAATATGCCAAAGGAGGAAAAGTCAAATGTTGACTACAACACTGGCAAGTGGACGAGTGAAAAAACACTGTGTTTTACAAGATAAGCGGAAACTAGCCAAGATGGAATTAATTTTCCGCTTTGAACAAACAAGCGGAAGTAAATAAGTAAGACTAAGGACTAGCTCCTATGAAAACAAACATCAAGTCATGGATGAGTCTCATGTTTGGCTGTTGATGCTGGGCAAAATCTTAATATGGGTGGCAAATCCAAATAAAACAAAAATCAAAATTAGTATATGCGAGTCGAATAGTAAGAGTGGCGTGGTGTATACGTGTAAATAGAATTATTGTGTGTTTAAAAACACATCATGTCCATGGTCATTTGAAGATTAAGAAAAGCAGTTTAAGGCGACTACGTTCAGTTTATAAATCATTTTACAACATTATTTACATTTAGATTTCATAATTTACTGAATAACTAATTAAAAAAATTCAACGACAATTTTTTATTGAAATATTGTTTTATGTTTTAACTTTATTGCAAAGCAGAATGCCTCTTTTTGTTTCTCCACAATGCTAATCCCTGGAATTGTGCGTTTGTTGTCGTTTTATCCAACAGAGAATATTGACCCAGATGAAACCACAAACACCCATATAAATGACACGGAATCGTGGAGCTATTAAGACAAAATTGAATAATTGAGCTGGCAGCCAAAACATACACGATCTTTCGAATGTTGGCAGGAATTTTTGTTTTAATTCCAGGAATTTATCGTCGGCACCTTCCATTACGGCCATTCCTATGGGAGAAGAAACGAAATTTTAAGAGATTTCTTTGCTTCTTGCTTACCACAAATGTATTTATCTTACCAGTATAGAATACAGTCAACAGGTAGGGTGTCAACACAAACTGATCCAATACTAATTTTTTAATAATAATTTGTTTCGATGTTCCAGGAAAAGTGCCATCCAGCCATTTGTACCTTTTGTCCATAAACAAGTACATATTAATAGATTCCAAGGCATTTTAACATGCAAAAGTGTATTAAAATCGTGCAACATTCATTGTTGGTGTATATTTATGTATGTGTGAGTGCTCTTATGTGTTTAATTATGTGTATATATGGGTGCATTTCGGTACTTATACCCAACAAACAAAACTAAGCTTCAATTTTAATTTTCCAAATTATCCCATCCCCATACCAATTCATTTATTTTGTTGAGTAGGTAAAGTTATATTCTGTGTACAGTGCATGTGAATTTATTGTTCTTGTGTACTCAGAACTGGTAATGCCAAAGTTTTGTTTAAAAACAAAATCGATAAAAAATGTACAGCAATGAATGGTATTTTAAGAAAGAACATAACAAATAACCCCTGCGATACATTAGATAAGGTTAATCTGGCTATACCCAAGTTATTCGTTTGGACGCTGATAAATTTAGAATATAAGATGGACATAAATGGATCTTCATATTATTAACTGCTATTAGTCTTACAATATTTAAAATGTCAATTCCATTGCATATACAGTGACACAGAAAAGTATACATACACCCTACAAAAATGCAGTTTAGGCTAAATCGTTGGGTTTTTTACAGCAACAACTGCACTGTGTGGCTCCTTGGTGACAAAATAACCATAATTACACAATTTGATTCCCAAAAATTATTTTCTTTTCTCTAAAATATATCTCAGACACCCAGAGACATAAGCCAAAACTAAAAAAATGTATAAATTTTGCTACTAATTCCATAAATTTTACGATAATACTCGTATTTCCTTGGGTGTATGTATACTTTTCTGTGTTGTGAAAATTTAATTTCTTTAATTGTATTAAATATACGTATTAGATACGTCAAATGTAATCAACTGAATTTCCGATTAGTTTTTGACATATATGTATGTATGTGTATGAAACTGATATTTGAAATCCACAGGATTTCGTAAATGTAAACTTTTTATAATGGTGGAGGTATAAACATGAGGATTTCAATGTTTGAAATATGGCCAATCCAACAACATATGCTGTTTAACACAATATTGATAGAATTATTTTTTTTTTAGAAAAAGTTCAACACAATTATTTTACAGCGACTGGTGAAAAGTTTATTTTACATATACATATATGTATATGTATTTCCAAAAATAAGAAGGCATATTAGTTTTCCTTTCCTAAAAATTGCAGTTTTCGACTTGTTCGGTTTTTTTTTTTTGTAAAAGCCACAGAAATATGAAATTATGAATTTCACATGACATGGCACAATTACCAAGGTAGTGGTTTTGTCAAAATTTTTTTTACGTTGTTGGGGAAATTACAACAAAAAATTTTTATAAAGGGATTTGACTTTTCATATTCGAACAGCTGGTGTGACACCACTACCTTGGTAATTGTGCCATGGAAAAAAGTAAACTTAAATCACGAAACTAAAAGTGAGCTTTTATGTTAACGACAGAGTGTAGACGCAATACAAAGTGCATCATGTTAATAACAGAAATGAGAAATGAGTTTATGTTTCCGTATAACACACATAGTGGACAAACATTTTCACTTCGATACGACGAACGTACTAACTAAAGTGCTCTAATCTTTATTGTTATTATTTATTATTACTATTAAATGTCTGGATGGCAGGGTGCGACGAACTGTGATGGTGCGAACGAAAAACACTAATCAAAACAAATGAATAAAATGCAATTGGGTGAAGAGCGAGCGAAGCCAAATCAATCTGTGAAGAAAACAAACCATTGGAACATAGTTGGAGCATAAATAACTGTTCCCATTACAGCATACCGACCTATGGTTGGATAATCAATGTCCTCTTTCTGTGAACTTTTTTCAACCTAAATTATTTGGTTTTTGTTGTGGTGAAAAAAATTAACATTAATGGAAGAAGTGTGTTTTATCGAAGAGAAAAGGTGTATTAGTGTTTTGTGTGAAAACCAGATTAGTTTTTCGATAGGCAATCACCTCGATGCCGCAATGGAACATCAACTTACCAGCACTTTTTTAGTCAGAAACTGTTGTGACATTTCGGCTCCTACATAAAGGCTTCCATAGACAACGCTGTTTGTTATAAACGGATGCTTTTTAAAGAGATTTCCCATAACATTAAATAAACGCGACATTTTTTTCTATAAATTAAAACTATTTTTTATTGGAAAAAATTATTGTGGTGGTCAATGGTACTCACTCTACTACTGTTGTTGCTGCTGACGCCTTAATCAACGGAATGATGATGTTTGTGCCCTCCTCATGTGGAAGCAATCACAACCATTTATTGGGTTTGACAATGAACAACAACAGCAGTTAGATTTTGTATGGGAAGCGCGGGGCAAAGATAAAATTTCTTATTGGACTGTTTTTTTTTATCTGGCAATGCCAAACTGATAACGAGCATTATTGCCAAATGTTAAATGGTATAGTATTGCCATTTGATGACAGCCCTAAACATTAGATTGGCAAAGCCATACATTCTACCGTTAATTTGTAAATTTAGTGTCATGCCCTCCTTTATAGAAAACAAGCCTAAAATAGTGCACATCCAAAAATAAGTTCTAACTTAATTAATTAAATTTTGTAATCGAGTTTTATGACCAAAGATTTGAATTAGAAAAAACGCATCAACAATAAAATACAAAAAACAACTTGCATTTGAGAAATGAAAAGTTCTATGACAGAGAAGCCACTCCACAGCCAATATGTCTGATGAACTGCTACCAACAGCGAAACGGGTCACATAATCGTGGTTGTGTGGGTTTGAATCTTCGGCTTGCCTTTTTCAATTGCAAAAACAATCTTAAGTCATTAAGCTCGATTCCAACGAGAAATTAATTAAAATTATCTTAGCCTCAATAGGCAAAATTTCAAAAAAAAAAGATAATTAATTAATAAAAGTGTGACATGAATTTTGATGTGAAAACGCCTCGAAATGATTATGATGACTGCGATATCTACATGAAGAAAGTTAAATGAAATATGTGAGAATCGTCGATAAATATGCTATTTGAATCAAGCAAAAGTCTCCTTCTTTGAACATCCACATAGAAAAGGCAACAATAAAATACATTTATGGTAAAAGAATAACGAATATCAAATCAAAATTGTAAATTATGACCAAAATTCTAAATTATGTGATAGAAGCTAAAACAAATAATACCCTTGTAATCTAAAGATAGGAGTAGAAAGGTTATTTTTTGGGCTCCATAAAGGCCTCGACACATAATAAGCATAGCATTATTGCTGAAGTCATATTTGATAAAAGAATAAACACCAAGTTCAACAAAAAAAAAAAAAAAGATTTCAGAATCACATTTGAATTAGGCCGAACTTGGTCTTTAGTTATTTACCAGATATGACTTTAGCAAGAATGTCATGCATGCTTCTTATGTGTCGAGGCCTTAATTCTTCTGGTATTTAATCAAGAGGTACAAATATGATAGAATTTAATATAGCTTCACATTTCAAGATACTGGGCAAACTCTGTCCAGCAAACAACTTTATTCAGTTCAGCCTGCTCATGTAAAAAGAAAACTGAATAGTGTATAAAGGACCGACCCAATAATGAACAATAGTAAAATTCCTCTATATCTCAGTCTAAAAAATACATCTGGACATGTCGATGGTTAGGAATATTAATAAATATGTGGACGATAAAAAAAAAACAAAATTTGTATGAAATATTTCAAAACATTTTATTTAAGTTGAACTTATTACTTATATCTATACGAAGCTATGCTTCATTTCAGTATAAAATTAGTTAATAACAATTAAGAGTTTGTAAATGTTTCAAGGTAGTAGCTTTTAAAATTGAAGTGACTTCCTAGCTTTGACTGATGATTTCGGGGTGTATGGTGTAATGCGGACCTGGTGTTTGCGCCTTTTATTAATTCCAGTTGAATTTGTTGCTGTCGATTTAGGTGTTCCAGGTCTTGCGGATGGTGATTCGGAAGGAAGTGACGCATACAAATCATCCATTGTACTAAACGAACAATCTTTAAGGTGTAGTTTTTGAAAGTTCTTAATCAGTAGTTGCGCAATCATTGTTTGTTCCATTTTATTTTTGTTGAAAATTGTTTGCCTGTATAAGGAAGGTAATGTTATTAGAGAGAAGGATTGTGTGGGACTATGTTCATTTCGGCATCAGGCAGACTATTTATAGTAGCTTCCGCCCGAAACGAATTTCCAATATTCGCCTACCTGATGTTCCTAACAAAATTACAAATTCCGGCACAATTTTTGGATTAGGATTTTTCTTCCTACTTGCAATAAACTTTAGTAGCATCTGTTTGCTAATCCCGTTTTTATTATAGCTGTAAATATAGTAGTTCGTTATAAAGTTTCTTCAAATACATTTTAGTTTTAAATTTACCTGTTATTAGAAATGAAAGAAAATTGAAATTGGCAATTTCTTTGAAGACTTCTTACTAATCTAAAGGACAGATGTTTGTTTCTGGTCACATTTTATGATCATTTGCTAATGGGAGTAGACATGGTTGTGCAATTTTATTAAGTAGGTTTTACCATTAGAATGATTTTCACATACAGTATGTTTACCTGTAGCATTTCATATATAATTACGAGTATATTTTCAACTGTGCTTGATTAATTAAAATTACATCTAAAGGCTAATTGGATTTATATCTAAAAATGAATCTATTTTTTCACAAATTTTATGGTCATGAAGAATCAACACCCTCCACATTCGCATTAATTCATAAGCTGGTTGCATGGAGCACCTCGGTCTTCATCTTGCTAAAATACTCAATTGGAAAAGCATATTATCACATTTAAAAGTGATCGAAATTCGAAGGTTAAACAAACGATAAACATCATTTGGTTGTTGCTTTCTTGTATTCGTTTTGATTGTATTTTGTTGGTACGATAACCCACAAAATGCTGTTCGATAACAAACTTGCAAAGTAATAGAAAGAGAATTTGGAGACAATTGTGAGAGAAAATTGGAGAGTTTTGGAGACTTTTGCAAGGAAAATTTTTCTTGTAAGAATTTGCAAGTTTGATCAGCTGATTTAAATTCGAATGTTTTGTGGCGGACTTCTTGACAAAAACATAAACAAACGTTTGGCTATTCAAATAAATAGATTAAAAAGTGTAAAAATTATTAAATAAATTATGGAAAACAATAATGTAAGTAAAATAACTTATTTTGTAGTTTGTGTTGACTATTTTTATACCCTAAGGGGTATTATGTCTTTGTGCATTTGTATGTAACATACAAAAGGAAACGAAATAGACCCATAGTTCCTTTTGGGGATATATGTACATATAATCATTTTCTGAGTCGATTTATGCATGTCCGTCTGTCTGTCTGTCCGTCTGTCCATGTATTTTTGTTCGCAACGAACAGGTCGCATTTTTTGTCCGATTCAGCTGAAAATTGGGGACTACAACTTTTTTAGCCATAGGAAGAACGCTATTGCTTTTGTTGAAAATCGGTTCAGATTTGGATATGGCTCCCATATATTTTCGCCGGATTTCACGTATTTTCTGTACCAAACACCCTATATATTTCCGATTTCGATGAAATTTGGAATGTGTGACTAATTCCGTCTAGAAATAAGTGTGCCAATTTATATAGAAATCGGTTCAGATTTGGATATAGCTCCCATATATATTTTCGGCCGATTTCACGTATTTTCTGTACCAAACACGCTATATATTTCCGATTTCGATGAAATTTGGAATGTGTGACTGAATTCTGTCTAGAAATAAATGTGCCGAATTATATCGAGGTCGGTTCAGATTTGGATATAGCTCCCATATATATGTTCGCCCGATTTCGCGTATTTGCTGCTCCAAACAAGCTATATAAGTCCGATTTCAATGATATTTGGAATGTGTGACTGGATTCGTTCTGGAAATAAATGTGCCAAATTATATCAAAATCGGTTAAGATCTGGATATAGCTCCGATTTATATTTTACATATTCACAGTGCCGTAGGGTATCATAAAGTCGGCCCCGCCCGACTTTGATCCTTTCCTTACTGGTTTTTTATTCTTCTTCTTTTATTTGCCCATCCGTTGTTCGGATATAAGCGATCATACATTAAATCGTTTTACAATAATTATATTACATTTCAGAATATATAAATATTTTCTTATATATATTTTTGTTGTTTATATTGTCGGCAGTTCTCTATTTTTGGCCGCCCTAAACAAGTTTCTTTCGTCATCGTAGCCAGTCCAATCTTGAATATTTTTAAGCCAGGAGATTTCTCTTCTTCCTCTACTGGGTCTTCCTTCAATTTTCCCTTTGAGAATTGTTTGGATAAGTCGGTATTTATCATTTCTCATTATGTGGCCGAAATATGAGATTTTCCTATTTTTTATCGTTTTAATCAATTGTCGATCCACGTTCATTCTTCTTAAAACTTCATTGTTAGTTATTCGATCGGTCCAGGGTATTTTTAAGATTCTTCTATAGATCCATAGTTCAAATGCCTCTAGTTTTTTTTCATCTTTGGCTTTAATTGTCCATGTCTCGGCTGCATATAGTAGTACAGACCATACGTAACATTTCACAAATCTAACTTTTGTTTGAAGCCCGATATCATGACTTGTTAGTAATTTATTGTATTTATAAAATGCTCCTCTGGCCATCTCTATTCGACATCGAATTTCATGTGATATGTCCCATTTGTCATTTATCAATACTCCCAAATATTTGAAGGTAGTTACTTTTCCAATTTCTGTGTTATGGATTGTCAGCGATGTGTTATTATATGTGTTCTTTCTACTGATAATCATGTATTTTGTTTTTGTGATGTTAATTTTAAGCCCATATAATTCGCTTACCGTTGTAAGTTTGTCTATTGCTTTTTGTAGGCCATTTAGACTGCTTGCTAGAATTGTCGTATCGTCTGCATATCGTATGTTATTTATAAGAACACCATTTGTTCGTATTCCCATTTTCTCATTTTGCAAGGCCTCCGTGAATATTTTTTGGGAGTAAATATTGAATAAAAGAGGCGATAATATACAGCCCTGCCTGACGCCCATTGATATTGCGATTTCGTCGGTGAGTTCGCCGTTAACATCAATGCATGCATTTTGGTTCCAGTATAGATTTTTTATACATTGAATTTCTTTCCCATCTATCCCAATTGATAGTAGTATATCGATTAACTTGTGGTGCTGGACAGTATCGAAAGCTTTCGCATAATCTATGAAACATATAAAAACGTCTTTTTGCACTTCACGACAGTTTTGGATCAGCGAATGTATGCTTAGTAGCGCTTCTCTGGTACCCATTCCTTCTTTGAAACCAAATTGTGACTTGCCCATATGAAGTTCGCATTTTGCATAAATTCTTCTATGGATAATTTTCAGGAAGATTTTTAGGGTGTGGTTCATTAAACTTATAAGCCTATATTCATCGCACTTCTTTGCATTCTTTTTCTTTGGTATGGTTATGAAAATCGATTTTAGCCAGTCTTGTGGATATTGACCACTGTCATATATGTGGTTAAAAAGTGTGACTAACATGTCTATGTTTTCTCCATCTATTAACTTTAAAATTTCTGAGGGAATTTCGTCGGGACCAACTGCTTTTCTATCTTTAAGTGAAGCAATTGCGTATTCGACCTCGTTCTTTTCTATATGAGTTCCGGTCAGAGCGGGTTGATTAAAATCATATGTTGACCTCTCGTCATCTGTAAACATCCTAGTGACGTAATCTTTCCAAATTCGTTTTCTGTCGGATATTTCAAATGCAGCTTCATTATTTTCATCTAATAATACTCCTGATGATGAATTCCTGTGTATTCCAGCAGCTTCTTTTAACTTTTTGTGTAAGTTAAAGTCATCGTGCATGTTTTGTAGCATTTCAATCTCTTGGCATTTCTGTTGTAAGATTGCATTTTTTGCTGTTCTGGTTGCATTGCGAATTTCCTTATTAATTTCCCAGTATCTTTCAAAATTAGTGTTTCGATATTTACTACGTTCTAAGCGAAGCTCCCTAATTTCGTCAGTAATCCATTCTTCTTGTTTTTGTTGGGGTTGATTTCCTAAATTATTTCTTGTAATTGAATTAATTTTGCATTTTATATTGTTCCAAATATTTTCAAGGTCGCCTCTATCGATGTTCTGCAGCGTGGAATTTACCCGCTCTTTTATATCTCTTTTTATTAAGGGGTCTTTAAGTTTTTCTACGTTAATTTTTGGCCTTCGATTTTTTCTCGTCTTTCGGACGGCAGAGATTTTAATTTTTAAATTGGCCAACAATAGGTTGTGGTCAGACGGAACGTCTGCTCCTGGGAACGTCGAGCATTTTGTTACACTTGTGCAATATCGGCTGTTTATTATTATATAATCGATTTGATTCCGTATAATGTTGTCCTTATTGTCTCTTGGAGATTTCCAAGTATATAGCCTTCTTGGATGTAGGTGAAAAAGGGTATTTGTTACTGTCATTTTGTGTGCTTGGCAGAATTCCACTAGTCTGTCCCCTCTATCGTTTCTTGTTCCCAGTCCATATCTTCCTGTAATGCCACGTATTTCATCATTTCCGACTTTTGCATTGAAATCACCTTGTATTATGGTTATTTCGTGCGGTTTTGTCATTTTTAATAGCTGTTCTAGTTCTTGGTAGAATTGCTCAATTTCCTCCGAACTTGAATCACTTGTTGGGGCATAAACTTGTATAATATTTATATTAAGTGGGCTAGCATCAATTTTAACAAGCATAGCTCTGTCTGACATCGGAACATATCCAGCAACACATGCAGCTATACCGTCTTTCATAATTACTGCAACGCCTTTTCGGTGATGTCCATCTAAATTCCCTGAGTGGTATACTACATGAGTATTTTGTGACTTGAAATCTCCACATTCTTCCCACCATGTTTCACTTATTCCAAGTATATCTATATTGAGCCTTTTCATCTCACTTATGGTGTTATTAAGCTTTCCGATTTCAAAAAGACTCCTTACATTCCAGGTTCCGATTTTTAGGTTATGTTTGGTTTTACCTCCGGGGATTCTTAGCACCCTCGTTTGGCCGGAGACTGAGGGCCGTGTGTTATGTATTGTAGGCTTCATAATGTATGATTTTCAAGGAAGAGTACTTCAGTGGTTTCCCGTTGCCTTCTGAAGGGTTTATAGTTTTCCTTCTGTGTTCTTATTCTAAAGGTATCAAATCCCAGCAAAAAGCGGTGCATCCATGGAGTAGGAGAAACACAGTGTAGACGGCCAGGTATTCCCAACGATATCAATAAATATGTATGCCAAACATCGCACTGCGTTCCAGTATGTTTTATATTTGTGCATTGGAAAGGGAATTATAGTTGTAGCAACACTAAGGGCCACGTCACATAAGAGGCAGAAATGATTTCAGCCAGAAAGCCATGCTTCTTATGTGCCGAGGTCTTTATACGATAGCCGGGTGGAACTCAGTTCCGGATCATTGGCGCAAGTCAACGGGGTTGCCTGCATAAGTCAATCGACCACTATCAAATAAGAACGTGGAAGGAGAGCCACTATATTTGAAGGCACAATCTACAACACCACTGGATTTTCGTGTCTTGGATTTCCGTGTTGCCCTATCTCACAAACTTTTGTCATAATCCAATCCGCATTCTCGCACTCAGAACAAGATGTAGGAAAGCCAGAGAAGGAGAGAAGATTATTTTCACATCTGTTGACACAAAATCAAATAATATAGCTGTTAAGTGTGTACAAGATTTTATGGATCAAAGAAGAATTTTAAATAGAAAATAAAAAAATGGTAGGCACCTTCAATTGTTAAATTTAATCGTTTCCGTCCACTTCTTCTTGTTTATCAAATCAGCTGACTTCTTGCAAATTGCTGTTCGATAACAATCTGCAAATTTTTTGCTTCGAGAGAGTAAAATTGGTGGAGAGAGGTTACTGAGAACTTGCTGAGTGCTTGCAAGTACTTTTCACTTGCGAAGTTATCGTACACACCTAATATGTCTGTTGAGCTGCTACCAACAGCGAAACCGGTCACATAATGGTGGTTGTGTGTGTTTGAATCACCGGCTTTCCTTTTTCAGTTGCAAAAAAAATCTTAGGTCATTGAGCTCGAGTAATTAATTAAAATTAATATTAAAATGAACTTCGCATTAATAGGCAAAATTTCAAAAAAAAAATTAATTAATAAAAATGTGACATGAATTTTGATGTGAAAACGCTCGAAAGCCTTGAAATCATTATGATGACTGCGATATCTGCATGGAGAAAGTTAAAGGAAAAATGTGAGAATCGTCGATAAATATACCAGAGACTATTTGAATAAAGCAAAAGTCTCCTTCTTTGAACATCCATATAGAAAAGGCAACAATAAAATACATTTATGGTAAAAGAATAACGAATATCAAATTAAAATTGTAAATTATGACCAAAATTGTAAATTATGTCGACGCCTCCAAACAATAGTATGCTAAGTCGACTTAGCATGTTTTCAAGTTCTTTACATTTTTATATTTAACGCCCTTTAACTTAAATTCTGTCAAATTTTGGTAATGATCGAACAATCCGAACAGAAGTTATAAACAAATATTTACTTAGCATAGTACTGAAGGTCAAAGAAATTTCCAAACTTTTTGAGCTTGTAATGCAAAACTCGCTTTTCAGAATCAGCAAACTATTATTTGAAGGTGTCGAACGTCCTTTAACTTAAATTCTGTCTAATTTTGGTAATGATCGGTCAATCCGAACAGAAGTTATAAACAAGTATTGACCTAGCATAGTACTGAAGTTCAAAAAAATTTCCAAACTTTGAGAGCTTCTCCTGCAAAACTCACTTTTTAGACTTAGCATACTATTATTTGGAGGTGTCGATGTGATAGAATCTAAAACAAATAATACCTTTGTAATTTAAAGACAGGAGTAGAAAGGTCCTCTTTTGGGCTACCTGATTCTTTTGTCATTTAATCAAGAGGTGCAAATAGGATAGAATTTAATTTTGTCCAGCCAACAACTTTATTCAGCTCAGCAGTTTATGTTAAAACCACTAATGAACAAAACTAAAAATCCTTTATATCTCAGTCTTAGAAATACATCTGGACATGTCGATGGTTAAGAATATTAATTAATAGGCAAACATCCACTCAGAGAAGCCTCGGTACAAATTGAATTGTGCTAGGCTCGACGATAAAAAAACACCATTTATATGAATTATATTAAAATATTTTACTTAAGTTGAACTTATTACTTATATCTATACGAAGCTATGCTTCATTACATTATAAAATTAGTTAATAACAATTAAGAGTTTGTAAATGTTTCAAGGTAGTAGCTTTTAAAATTGAAGTGACTTCCTAGCTTTGACTGATGATTTCGGGGTGTATGGTGTAATGCGGACCTGGTGCTTGCGCCTTTTACTAATTCCAGTTGAATTTGTTGCTGTCGATTTAGGTGTTCCAGACCTTGCTGATGGTGATTCGGAAGGAAGTGATGCATACAAATCATCCATTGTACTAAATGAACATTCCTTAAGGTGTAGTTTTTGCAAGTTCTTAATCAGTAGTTGGGCAATCATTGTTTGTTCCATTTTATTTTTGTTAAAAATTTTTTGCCTGTATAAGGAAGGTAATGTTATTAGAGAGAAGGATTGTGTGGGACTATGTTCATTTCGGCATCAGGCAGACTATTTATAGTAGCTTCCGCCCGAAACAAATTTCTGATGTTCGCCTACCTGGTGTTCCTAACAAAATTACAAATTCCGGCACAATTTTTGGATTAGGATTTTTCTTCCTACTTGCAATAAACTTTAGTAGCATCTGTTTGCTAATCCCGTTTTTATTATAGCTGTAAATATAGTAGTTCGTTATAAAGTTTCTTCAAATACATTTTAGTTTTATATTTACCTGTTATTAGAAATGAAAGAAAATTGAAATTGGCAATTTCTTTGAAGACTTCTTACTAAGCTAAAGGACAGATGTTTTTTTTCTGGTCACATTTTATGATAATTCGCTAATGAGAGTAGACATGATTGTGCAATTTTATAAAGTAGGGTTTACCATTAGAATGATTTTCACATACACTATGTTTACCTGCAGCTTTTCATATATAATTAAGAGAGGATGAGTATATTTTCAACTGTACTTGATTATTAAAAATTACATCTAAATGCTATTTGGATTTTATGGCCATAAAAAATCAACATCTTCCGCATTAATTCATAAGGTGGTTGCGTGGAGCACCTCGGTCTTCATATTGCTAAAATAATCAATTGAAAAACGTATCAACACCTTTAAAAGGCTTCGAAATTCGAGGCTTAAAAAATAATCTACACCAGGGCTACACTTTTTTGCAAAGACAGTAGACTCAGCGATCCCACTGAGTTGTCTTCGCATTTGCTTTTCTCCCTCACGCACGCTGTACGTGAACAAAACCAAACGATAAACATCATTTGGTTGTTGCTTTCATGTATTCTTTTTGATTGTATTTTGTAGGTCTACACTGGTCTACACTTGCATTTTAAAGTAAAGAAACATACATATTTAGGAGTGTTGATTGAAATTATTTCTAAATAGGTTTAATTGCGTTCATAGGTCAGTCTAGATTGTTTATATCCTGCTAATTTCGAAGCTTGTTGAATTATTAAACCAAGTTAAAAACAGTAAATCCATGACCATAAAATTTGCGCACAAAAATAAATTAATTTTTGTATATGAATCCAAACACGCCTTTAGATGTAATTTTAATTAATCAAAGAAAGAATAAACAATAGCGTAGGTAAAAATCGTTCTAATGGCAAAACCCACATCATAAAATTGCACAAGCATGTCTACTCCTATTAGCAAATTATCATAAAATGTTCCCAAAAAAACATCTGCCCGTTAGATTAGTAAGAAGTCTTCAAAGAAATTGCTAATTGCAATTTTCTTTCATTTCCAATAACAGGTAAATATAAAACTAAAATATATTTTAAGAAACTTTATAACGGACTATAACTTTTACAGCCATAATAAAAACGGGATTAGCAAACAGATGATACTAAAATTTATTACAAGTAGGAAGAAAAATCTTAATGCAAAAATTGTGCGGGAGCTTGTAATTTTGTTAGGGACACCAGGTAGACGAATATTAGAAATGTGTTTCGGGCGGAAGCTACTATAAATAGTCTGCCTGATGCCGAAATGAACATAGTCGCACACAATCCTTCTCTCTAATAACATTACCTTCCTTATACAGGCAAACAATTTTCATCAAAAATAAAATGGAACAAACAATGATTGCCCAACTACTGATTAAGAACTTTCAAAAACTACACCTTAAAGATTGTTCATTTAGTACAATGGATGATTTATATGCGTCACTTCCTTCCGAATCACCATCAGCAAGACCTGGAACACCTAAATCGACAGCAACAAATTCCACAGGAATAAACAAAAGGCGCAAACACCAAGTCCGCATTACACCATACACACCGAAATCATCAATCAAAGCTAGGAAGTCACTTCAATTTTAAAAGCTCTACTACCTTTGAAACATTGATAAACCCTTAATTGTTATTAACTAATTTTATAATGAAATGAAGCCTAGCTTCGTATAGATATAAGAATAAGTTCAACTTAAATAAAATAAAATATTTTTGAATAATACATACAAATTATGTTTTGTACAATTTACGTTGAAGATGCAACGGGCTATGAAAAAGTTGCTAACATCTTTTCAGCTGAGATTCTAAGCTTGACGATAGCTGCAGCGTTTTTTCAGACGGAGATTCTTGATATCAGGAAAGTAGCAGAACTGGTGCAAAAACTTGAATGTAGTCTTGTAGGACCGGCGAAGATATATGTCGATAGTCAAGCGGCCCTACAGGCTCTCAAGTCATGGACCATTAACTCTCGAGCTATCCTTGATTGCAGGAAGGCTCTGCATGAAATACGCTATGTTGGGTTCCGGATCATAGTAACATACGAGGTAGCGGATGAACTAGCTGGAGGTGGCTCTAAATCTATCGACCTTCCGGTTGATGAAACTGTCCGACCACCAATGTGCTATTACACTGGCAAACTTCGTGAGATCTTCAACGAGAGGTCACATCAAAGATGGTTCTTGGAACCTGTTTGCAAGGTATTTAGAGCAATCTGGCCTGTGGTCTCTCATCGTAAAACGACCTCCCTCCTCTCAATTGATAAGTTAGGCATAAAAATGCCGGTGGGACATATAACAGGTCACTGCAGAGTGAGATCCCTAACTTCGAAATGAGATGACAGTGGCATTGACTACTGCAGACTATGTGAAGATGCGGAGGGGATAGAGACTGTCGAACATTTGCAGGTGTCCCAAGTTGCAAACAAGAAGACACCGAATACTGGGTAGATATGAGATAGATAATCTGTCCTATTTAACTTTGCCCAGCGCCTATCGCGGCTTGGCAAGGTCCCTAACTAACATAATTCTATGCTAATTCCCTTCTTTCTATTTACAGTGTATCAATTGGTAAACGATGCACATCTTCACTTTCACTTCATCAACCCCATCATCATCTGACAAAACCATAAACCCTACATCTTCACCTGATCCGCATCTGAAACTCACGATCACCTCACCACACCATTATCTTCACATCTCCCTCTTCTCAAATGTATATGTTAGTAGTTTTTTATAGAAGTAGTTCATAGTTTTCTTGCATAAAATGCCATATTTTAATATTCTTTGTTTTTGAATTTCTAGCTATATCAAAATATAAAAAAAAAATTTATATATTTTTATTATTTATTTATTTACATTAAAGATATAATATTGTATTTTTTTATTATGTAGTAGTTTAACATCCCTTCCACTTCCTAGAGTGTATAAATCTCAATTAATTGAAATGTTTTCAATTTTAAATAGTTTTTTTATTTTATAATTACTACCCCTATTTTTTAAGATAGTAATTGTTTTTTGGAGTAGTTTAGACATCCCTTACTTATTACTCAATTTTATATTAATTTTTCTTAGTCTTAGGGCCATTATTATATGTGTTCTTTTACTATCTGATGAATTTGAAAACGCAAAATAAACGAATTTGGAGGCATTATAAATATAATTTTTACATTGAAAGTTAATACCAAGAAGCTCCCCCTTGGAATTCATTCATCACTTTTAACATTAAATTAACCGGAACGCTATAAATCTGATCGGTAAATCCAAACTATAACAAAAGAAGACTTGTAATAATGGGCGTTAACATCATAATGTAGTATGCAGCCTTAAGGTCGAAAGACGTGGCAAATGTGAATTGAAACAAATAAAATACAAAGAAAAGAACACCATTGTTCTATCTACTTGCAAACGAATTGAGATACGTCATTGAAATTTTGCACAAACTAACTGGGCCAAATATGAACAATATCGGCTAATGTTTTAATATAGCCCCCATATAACGGTACCTTCCGATTTTTGGTATTTTGAGGATTTAAGCCACAATTTCGAAGCAAATTAGCTGTTATTTGGTACTTAGCGTTCCTAGTCGCCACAAAATATTTCCACCAACAATTATGGACATAGGTGCACGTTTTGATATAGCCCTCATGTAACCGTACCTCCCAATTTAAGGTATTGTGAATATCATGACCACATTTTTAAACCAACTTGGCTGTAATTTTGCATTCCGTGTTCTCACTGCGTATAAAATCTTCTTACAAAACATTTTCAATACTGATTTATGTTTCGATGTAGCCCCTTTTATGGTACCCCCGATTTGTTGAATTTTTACTTGTTATCCCTTTTTTAATAACATATTTAGCTATATTATGGTATTATAGTGTCTCCGGGGGTAGAAGTCCTCCTTGCAAACATTTCTCAATATAGATCCATATTTTGATTTAACTCCCATACAAATGCACAGCTAAATTTGTATGAATTTCATGCAAAATCCCTTATTTTAAAAGTGCAGCCATCAAAAGATTTGCAAATATTTACAGCCATAATGTGGTTAATCCGTATCCAGAGAGTCCAATTTCATTTCCCAAAAAATAATCGAACCCAAGTTCGGCCAAGTTTACAAGATGCACTCTATGGAACAAGCGCGTACAACCCATAAAAACACTGAAATATTGAATTTTTTGAAAATTTATTGCTATATAACTAAGTGCCTCCAGACCCCAAACTAATTTTTATAATTTAAATCACACCCTCTGCTATTAATTAAAAATAAATCTTGTCCAGTTTCATTACGAATTTATTTAACATTTAAACAAATATGAAGATAATTTTTTGCTACAATTTTTTGAAAATCTGATGCAACAAAAACTCTTGTAGTTGATAGTGAATAACTTAGTGAATATCTACAACAACAAAAATTAAAAAAAAAAAACAAAATCTGTCTGCAAAGTGTCTGTAATCGATGCAATGGAAAATATTTCGCAATTTTATAGTTCGATTTTTTGACTTTCGCGCCTCTAGATCAGTGGTTTCGACCAGTGTGCGTCGTAAGGGAAGCCTGAGAAGATATTTGAACTAATTTTTTTCTATACCGAAACAAAAATTCTATATTAACCCTAACTCAAAAATAAGTATAATTGGTAAATACATCTTAATATATGTAATAAAAACAATAACATCCCACTTTTAGAGAGAAACGAAATTATTGTTTTGATGGTTACTTAACAACTTATTTTTAATTTATAGTAGGAGCAACAATAAAAACGCTGCCATGTATATTTTAATAATACTGATAGGTATGTTGTTTATTTATTAAAATTCTTCAGGAGAAACCAATTTGGTCGGTAGTACTTGTAGTTTTATAACCTGCCATAAAAAGATTGTTTTTACAACGCTAATTTTAAAAATGTCTTCGTTTTTTTTTTAATTATGAAAATATTCACCATCTGCTTCATTATTCATAATAACTTTTATCTCACTTCATATATCGGTATTTACAAAAACTAATTATTTTCGGTTGAATTTAAGTTTTTTATTATACTGCCCAAAAGAAAATTAAAATTTTGAAACCACCAAAAAATAGTTTTGGCCAAAAAGTTCCTGATTGATAGTGCAGACTAAAGAATTCATATTTACTTAAATAATTTAAAGCCCGAGTTTGCGTCTCATTTCTAATGAAATCATCCCTGGATGCGCACAATATCGGGTATGTGATGAAAACCGAATCGACTCGATTTGCAGAATCGAAATGGTATATAATCGCAGTGCCGTTGATGATATATACTGTGTTGATGATGATATATACAGTTTTGATTCGCAAACGCCCCTTATTTGAATAATATTTTTAAAATCCATTTTCACTTTCATTAAAATATTCACCAAAATTGGAGATATACGATTTTGATTTATGACAAAACGAGTCGAATCGTTTTCCATCACATACCTGTATATTTTATAGGACGGCCTCAGTTCCATGTGATGTAGATGAGGCGATGCAAAACGAATAAAGGATTTTTTCAATTCATTCAATCCTTTCAATATGGATATTGCAGTGAGAACTCCAGATAAAAGATCCATATTCCAGTTTTGATCTAACAAATGCACAGTACAATGAAATTTAAAGCAATTGGATATGTCATTTATATAAATATCGAAAAGAAGGGGACCGAGGATGCTTCCCTGAAGATGTCTGAATATAAGCCGGATAGCTATGCTTATCAATCCCAACATCACAAATTCTCTTTTAAAGATATGACGAAAACCAGTTAAGAAACATGAGAATGAGGACAATTTTTTTACGAAATCCATGCTGTTGAAGAGCTATTATAGCTCTTTTATTAAAATAAAATATATCAAATATAGCATGTTCAAATATTTGAGAAATTGTCGAAAGTTTGGAAATTGATATGTAATTGAAACCTCATTATTATTAATTTGTTTTATTAGATAATTAATAGTAATAATAAAAAGTCAACAATTCTACGGTAAAAATCATAGAATTAATTAATTTCTCCATTAAAATACTTGTACATATTGGTAAAATAAAAATGTGAATAAGGCAAGCCACAAATCGGACACATTTTAAATCGAAAATGTACATGTTATACCTTGGTCGAATAAAAATATCATAGTCATCAAATTAAATAAAAATGATGAAAAAAGTCATGCCCGAAAGCATACTTAAGGCCTGCTATGAAACTCAAACATGTACATAAAACTAATAAAATGAACGTTTGCGAAATGTCCGCTAATCTTCATATGAATTAGTTTACTAAAGTGTTTAAAAATTATGAGTAAATATTGTTTAATACCCCCAATCTTGAGGACGATTAAGGCCTTATATAATTTAAAATATTCTTTTTAATCGTTAACATTTATTTAGTAATTTAAAATCACTGGACTTTGTATTTTTAGCACAGCCATAATGTCCAACTATCTTTTATTGCATTTCACAGGCCAATTTTTTATTTTTTCATTTTCTACATTTGAAAAATATAACATGTCATAAAATATTTCTGATCGCATCTGCTTCTCAATTATTAAGAATTTTAAGGAAAATAACTAACTGGATTTTATGGATTTACAATTTCCTTAATTTTCTTACAGGTAAATATCAAATTAAATTGCTATGAGACCCATAAAAAGGGATTAACCAAACATCTGCCAGTGTCGAATAGGAAGAAGAATCCCAATATGAAGAGTTAAGACGGAATTTAAAATCGTTTCATATTCCAATAGCAGGTAGTCAACTTCTGTTATCTAAAGGAAGCTATTATAAATTGTCTGCCTGCGATTGAAATGAAAATAGTCGCAAACAATCCTTCTTGTAACTAATAGATCTTTCTCAGGTCATATTTTAACAAATACAATGGAACAAACTATGATTGCGCAACTTTTGATTAAAAATGTGCAAAAATTGCTATTAGAAGATTATGTGTTTAGTACAATGGATGAACTATATGCAACACTTCCTTCCGGATCCCCATCACCTGCACCCGAAACTCCCAGATCGACAGCAACAAATTCAACGGGAATGAAGAAAAAACGCAAATTTTAATATTATAAAATGCATTATTTTTTCTTAATTTTTAAAACAATAAAACTAATACAAAATACACTCCTCGTCAGTAGAATAGAACACCTAAATTTTTCTTAATGTTAGCTTATTTATCCCAAAACGAATGAATCTGCGTTTTTAGTCTTGTGGGGATTTAAAGTCTATGATGTTACGTATCAAACACAGAAAAAATTATGTTTCTAGCTCTTCGCGAAATGATTTTATGATCAATTTTCCGATCGTACTATGAAAAATAGGCATTTATTTTTGGTCATCAGGATAGAACAGTCACTTTATTTTCGCGAATTTTTGAGATATTAACACCGACTTTTCTTTCAGTCGATAAAGTAAGGCTTTCTAATAATTTTTCACCAAAGAAAACATATAAATTATTTCGCGGACACCGACAAAACAGCGTTAAAGGGTTTAAATTGACAGATATTTGAAACATCTCGGAATATCAATAGGAGTCGCGCAGTTATGTCATATTTCTTCACAATAAGATAGAATATGACACAGACAATCTCGACGGATACAATCGAGTGCTTCGGATGCTGATAAGATGGAACATTTTAAAAATAATTATGAAAAACGTCGAAATTTCTTATAAAAACCTTGATGTTTTGTTAAATAAAATGGTTTTTCCGCGAACAAGTCCGCCGTTTAAAGGTTTGGAAATATGCTCCAGATTTGGAGGGATAATCTGATACGAAAACAACCGTCATTTTAATACACTGAGGGAAATTTTAGCACATTTTTAAATTGAACACACCCTTTGGACTTCGAGCTTTATATGTGTTCTTTTTTCGGTGTCCGCGACTGTTCTCAACAGTGTTATTCACCAATATAAATGGCCGGATTTTACGAATTAGTAGTTTTTTTAACTGAACTCGCAAATGTAAAAGCCCCGTTTTCGCGGGAAGACACAGTCATAGAAATTGAGGTTTTTGGTTTCGTATGTTGTTTTACAAAGTACTAAAATTTCCCTCAGTGCATTAAAATAACGGTTGTTTTCGTATCAGATTATCTTCCTCCAAATCTGGAGCATATTTCCAAACCTTTAAACGGCGGACTTGTTCGCGGAAAAACCATTTTATTGGACAAAACATGATGGGTTTTATATGAAATTTTGACGTTTTTCATAATTATTTTTAAAATGTTCCTTCTTATCAGCATCCGAAGCACTCGATTGTATCCGTCGAGGTTGTCTGTGTCATATTCTATCTTATTGTGAAGAAATATGACATAACTGCGCGACTCCTATTGATATTCCGAGATGTTTCAAATATCTGTCAATTTAAACCCTTTAACGCTGTTTTGTCGGTGTCCGCGAAATAATTTATATGTTTTCTTTGGTGAAAAATTATTAGAAAGCCTTACTTTATCGACTGAAAGAAAAGTCGGTGTTAATATCTCAAAAATTCGCGAAAATAAAGTGACTGTTCTATCCTGATGACCAAAAATAAATGCCTATTTTCATAGTACGATCGGAAAATTGATCATAAAATCATTTCGCGAAGAGCTAGAAACATAATTTTTTCTGTATTTGATACGTAACATCATAGACTTTAAATCCCCACAAGACTAAAAACGCAGATTCATTCGTTTTGGGATAAATAAGCTAACATTAACAAAAATGTAGGTGTTCTATTCTACTGACGTGGAGTGTATAACAATTATATGTCATTATCTGGTACGCGTTGCCATTAAGTAAAGACAAAAAATATTCTTGTATAGTATCTAAAATATAACAGATTTTTTTCCAAACTCAGAAAATCTGGTAGAAAGATTGCCTAATACAAATTGAGCGACAGCACAGGTAGCGGATACTGGGGACAGGTAGCGGATTTTTGATCCTGCCCGATTGAGATGTTGATGTTGGGATTCATATTTGAATCTCTTTCTGGATTTTTGGACATATTTCCCGACATCTCTAGGTGGGGAAGATTTATCCATAACATCTTCTATGCTGATGTCCACATTCAGACATACATATACATTAGGGTTATAACTTTTTTCAAATATAAAAAATACGGCTGCATAGCCGTGTAGAGCATGAAGAAACTACTGTAAAATACGGTGTCATTTTTTCTCTATCGCGAAAAAAGTTTCCGCACCAAATACATTGAAGTTCAGTACTGCATTATTTAATTTTATTTGTTATAATGACATAGTTTTAATCTAATTTAAAATCAATGTCGAACCATTGTGGACCAATTTGTTATCAAATCGGGATATTTCAGAGCATTTACTGCACCTTTGACAATATTGAATTTTTTGTTTTTCCTTAGTCCCGGTCCACACTAGCGTGAATTACATAAAAAAATTTCATGAAATTAGGTGTTCTTAAATCGAATTCCCCACTACAGCAATTTTATGATTTTACTCTACTATGGACGTCGATCTAGAAACGCATAATTTCATATCAAAATTTCAATGAAATTACTGTAGTGTGGCCCGGGACTTATAAACACTCGACTTTTATGTTTATATTTATTGTAGCTATCGAACAACGCAACGAATTCGCGAAAGTTACAGACTGTTTTTAATGACTTTGTCTGTGAGAATCGTATTTGTTTTCTATAAATACTTATTCAAACAAAGCAAATTTTAATTTTTAAATAGTTAAAATATGAAAAGGGCTTTAGTAATCGCAGTCGGTGCGGAAACTTTTTTTACCGACAACATACATTTCATATGGGGGCAGTTTACAACTTTTACTACTTTTGCCTGTTTTGCCATTTTCAAAAGTAAAGGACCAGACGGCGTCCGAATTTTGTTCCGATGTCGGTACGATTGGTTTGCTGGGATTTTCACTGTTGTTATCATTGTAATGAAAACTTTGTGTGCGAATATGTTGAGTCTATCAGCACTAGCTCGAATTATTATATGTTGGATTTATATTTAAAATATTTAAAAATTTGTATATGCAAATTTTATAACCAACCACTTTGTTTTTCGACAACAAATTAAAGTGAAACCAACCACCTTTTGCAAGGAGAAACAAAGCTAATGTAAACTTTATTCCCTACTTTTCTTAAAGTAAGGGATAACAAAAAGTGACTTTAAAGACAAGATGCTAGAACGGACCTTAATGTAATGTAAAGTGTTTTATATTATTGTTTTAGACAAATAATAAATTCATTTTATTTATTCTAGGATATTACGCAATGGCTTGTATTTTTATAGCATCTTCAGACTTACTTTAAAATCAATCCAAAACACTGCATCAAATGCAGTGATTTGGATCGAAAATTGACTGCATCCCAGCTGTGTGCTGTGGAATCAAAATGGAGTGCATACTTGCTGCACGCTCTCTTGTAAAATTCAGAAGTGAATTCATAGGAAATGATGTACTTCAACGGCAAATGTACTGTACCTTGTACTGATTATACTGCATTCACGGATGCAAACTGTTTGCTGGGTTTATTCTGTCGTTAACTAGATATAGAATCGCTCTTCAGTAGTGGGATTCTGTAACTCTCTACCGATGGAATTAACGACAAATGTCGATAGTTAGCAATATTTGTCGGTAAGTGCTATTCTGTATACAAATTCTACCGATTTTTATGTCGGTAATTATCGAAAATCATCGGTCAGTTACCGACGAAAAAAAAGGAGTCGTTAAGTCTAAAGACATAAAAGAATTTTCATATTTTAAACAAAAAAATCAATAAAAGTCAAAATTTTAAGAAATGATTTTTGCCAAATAAAAAGTTAAGCTGAGATATATTTTTCTTTACGCATAAAAAAGAAAATTCTGCTACATATGGTGGATCCTTTCAGTCTAATTAATAGGAAGCTTATGGCTTAGATTAGCATTAAAAATAGAAGAAAGAATATCACCATGATCGTCATATTCCCTGATAATACGTAATTCTGAAATAACAGATCAATAAAAAAATTAAAAAATCCTGTTCAAAATACACATATTAAATGTTAGAATTATACATCTTCTTTTTCACTCTATATTCGATCTTATCAAAAATACCCCTCCACATCATAAAAATTCTGAAAACAAAACACAATTCAACCAATTTGTCGAATATTACACCACGTTTACATTAGAACTTGTCGGGTTATGAGAACTTATATGGATTTGACAATAAGAATCCACTGGAATAAAAAAAAAATAATATAAATATAGTTATATGTAAACGTACATATATAGTTTTAACTACGATTTTTCATTTTTAGTTTGAATTTTTCTACATGTAATTTGAAAAATAATCATTTTATATACAATTGTGATTTAAATAATTTCATTACAAATTTGAATTATGTTAATTTTTGAATAAGCATTATGTCGTTTAAAGTGTGATTTTTTTCATTCCATTTTGAAATGGCCTGTATTTTCTTTAAAATTCCGTCATTCTACCGATATTCGTCGGTAAAATTTTTGTATCGATAACATTGAAATACAGAATAGCACTGTCGGTAATTCAACCGAAAATTTTCGTTAATTATCAATTTCGGTTCTGTAGAACAAAAAGTTACAGAATCCCACTACAAGTAGATGTAAATGCGGATTTATTTTAATTGGTCTTCGTAAACTCTGTGATGTGGTAACTCTGGCATAGGGATATGTAATAGAGCTGGCAAAAAATCGATGGTACTATCGATCAAATCGATTGTTTTTTAAAAATTAAATATCGATTGATAGTTTTGCCTATCGATATTATCGGAACTAAAATCCCCAACCTAAAGTTCGTTGAAATAAATAGAAATTTCGCTGTTTTTCGGTTTTGTGTGTGTGTGAAAAAGTAAGTCCGTAGTCACACGTACACATTTTTCGGAAAAGTAAAATGTATTTTTTAATATTTTTATAAAGTAAAAGCAATTGTTTATTCTCCTTTACATTTCTGTGAACTACTTGTGCAAAATATCAAGAAAATCATTGACATTTCCGCCATTTTCATCTTCAAATTAACGGTGTTGACAGCTTAACGATAATATCGATAGCAATCGATATTTTAAAATATTATATCGAAAATATCTAATGTTGGGAATATCGATGGTTTGCCAGCTCTAAAGGGGAGTACACATTATAATTCAAAACTGACAGTCAACGTACTTTTAGGACAATTTTCCTGCAAATAACAACTTTTATTTAGCTAAAAACTTTTGAAATACAATATATACGGTATTATTTAGAGATTACAAAAGAAATTTTTCAGTTAGGCTTTGATATTCACGAAATAGACCTCGATGACTGTCAGTTTTGCTTGCCAATGTGTACTATACTTAATATGTAATGGAAAGCAATAATCGATTATTCGACTTTTCGATTTTGGTCCAAAACTAAAAATGTGATTTTTCGGTCTGGCGATTATTTTAGTTGTCTTAAAACTCGACTTTCGACTTTTTCATAATCGCAGAAAATCGATTATAATCGAATATTCGTCGATTTTCGAGTTTTCTTTTGAAACTGCAAAACCGCCAAAGCAAAAAGTGTAAAACCGCCAAGTCAACCATCTATGGGCAAACTCGAAAATCGATCACAAGATAATCTATAGCTGTGTTCCTTTACTTATCTGAGGTTACCATTTTTACCATTTGTTACCATTTTTAACCTGCAAAGCGTTCCTTAACCCCGAAAAGTGGCAAAACTGGAAGCAATTTTTAAGAGAGTGAGATTGGAGAGAGCGAAAATGGCTTTCTCTTCTACCACAGGCTACCAGCAAAATTTCTGCAGGTAAAATATGGCAGAACTGATATTTCGACTTTTGTTTGACGATTATTTCACAATGAAAAAGAAAATGGACGCAAAACAGAAGAAAAAGTCGAACGCTGATAAAACTAAATTAAAAAATGTGAAATAAAAGACGAAAATTGATTTTTTATGTTTCTTTTCGACATTGCTGCCAGACCTACCATTTTTCCGTTCCTTTACTTTCTGGTAAAAATGTTCATGAGAGAGCAATTTTGACAGTTTTCTCTTTTACCACCCTTACCATTAAAAAAGTAAAGGAACTAAGCTTATAATGCGATTTTCCCTCCAGACAAAAGTCGACTACGATTTTTAGATTTTTGACTGCAAAAAGTCGATTGATCGAAAGTCGACTTACCTATCCCTACTCTGGCAAGTGTTTGAATAACGGCAACACGGAAAATATTGCTCGTAATTACTAGTGATCTGGTAACATTGGCTGAAGAAGAAAAATCAAAAGCCCGCAAAGCAAATCTTGCAAAAAACGAAAAGTTGAAATGGGAAACATTTTTTTTACTTTTTTAATGAGTAAATTCTGAAGGTGCGTCGATATAAAACAAACAAGAAACCAACAATACTTCTCCAGAAAGAGTGTTAATCAGAATTCATGCACAAGGTAAGTGAAATTGGTATCGATAGTCTTTCTGCCGTATTATTGAAACTTAAATTCCACTTTCTTTTAAACAAATACAGTTAGGCAACAAATGTATTGCAAAAACCAAAATTTTAGAAATTTGATATTAATTGTTCGTTTATGGCAACAATTTAATTGGGCCTATTCCTAGTTTAGCTATAACTGTCGGATAAATTTTTACCATAGATAGACCTCCGGCTTATCTTTCCTTTAGAGGCACATGGCGAAAAAATTCGTCATTTTCACCACAGATAGTCCTTCCGATCCTGATTCCAACGGTGTATAACACTTGTCCAGGAAATGTATACTTCCCGAGATATAGGCCTCGAATGTTCCGGAAAATACATAAAATGGACTTAAGTTAAATATATTTAATAAACTCGAATTGTATGGAAATTTGGTTATTATAGGTATGTAACGTCCTCCTAAATGCACTAGTGTACAATAGGTATAGGGAAGGTCCACAGTCCTCGAGAAATACTTATCCGAAGGTCTGATATTTTTAATGTATATCCATTTATGAAATTAAGATATGGGTGTCATAGTCAGGCTTATGAAACTTATTAGCACATAATAAATAATATTGATTGAAATTTGTAAAATAGTGTATATTTTTTATTCAGTCTTATATCTTAATTTACCATTTAAAATATATTATGTTTTTGTACGTGACATTTGCATTGGACGAGGAGAAAGTCTTAAATCCCCGGACGAAGGCCGGCCACTTAGAAAAAAATTATAGTTTCAAAGAAATTCTGTTCCCATTCCCGAGATTTCCACTTGTCCATAGGAGAAAGTCTTAAATCCCCGGCCGAAGGCCGGCTACTTAGAAAAAATTCAATTTAAAAAGAATTCTGTTCCCAATCCCGAGATTTGCACCTGTCCATAGGAGAAAGGCCGGCTACCTAGAAAAAAATGCTATTTAATAGAAATTCTGTTCCCATTCCCGAAAATTTGTCCCGGAACTTTAGTCGCTTATTTCTCGAGAAGAGTGGACTTTCCCTACACTAGTGCATTTAGGAGAACGTTACATACCTGTAATAACCAAATTTCCAAACAATTCGAGTTTATTAAACATATTTAACTTAAGTCCATTTTATGGATTTTCCGGAACTTTCGAGGCCTATAACTCGGGAAGTATACATTTCCTGGACAAATGTTATACACCGTTGGAATCAGGATCGGAAGGACTACCTGAGGCGAAAAATCCGCCAGTTGCCTCTAAAGGAAAGGAGTTCCGATAGGTGTTTTCCTAAGCTTTCTTTTAATACCCATATCGTCCCAGTAGTGGAATTCTGTAACTCATTTTTTGAGTTACCGACAAAAATCGGTAACATTAAAAAGCAAAATTATGAATGAAAAATTCAAATAAAAGTTGACAACACTCTTGCTATCGGTAGAACTTAACGACTACTTTTTATTCGTCGCTAACTTACCGAAAATTATCGTTAATTACCGAAATTAGAAGCATTTTCATTTCACCGATTTTTTTCGGTAACTCAAATAATGTGTTAGAGAATCGCACTACTGAATACCCGGTTATATATCCGGGTTTTTACCCGTAATTTTGATTCAAATAATCGGACAACCGGTTATGACCGCCGCAAAATTTTATATTTTTATAATCAGGTCATCGAGATCTATCTATGGTGAAAATTTCAAATCGATAGGACGATTATAGTCAAACTAGGAATGTTCCATTGTTCGTTTATGGCAAGTGTTTATTTGAAAAATATACTATTTTTTGTGTAAATCTCTTGTTATTGGTCCTCAAAACAATGTTCCTTCAAATATAAAGCTGAGCTACCGTTGCCAGAAATTTTTGAAAAGTTTACCACAGGTATTATTTTTTGTGCCGATTTCAAAGATATTTTTTTTTTTGTTCTGCGAAATGTATAGTTCTCGAGATATGGTCATCTGAAATTCCGAAAATTCCCTTGTTAAACGCTGGTTACATAAGGAAAAATTACAATGGAAACTGTTCTAATATTCGCGCTATAAGTAGCGGTGTTCCTCTGGGTTCGGTCCTTGCCCTCCTACTTTTCAATTTAAACATTAACAAGTGATCAAAGGCTATAGTTGGGACGGGGCCAACCATGTGATACCCTACGCCACTACCTCTGTGCATAAGCTTTTCACTGTTAACATTTCTTTTAGGGAATATAATCCGACTACCACCAAACATAATACGCCTCATTCTCTCTGGGACGCCCATAAGCAATCAAAATTTCGTGCCCATCCGATCAAATTACGTGATTGCAAAAAATGGAAGAATTGGATGCATTACCGACTATTGTGGTATCTCCCTTGTTTGACCACCATCGCCAACCTACTTTACACCAACGTAAAGGTAATATTTTCTGTTGACAGGCTTTGCCGTTGGAATACCCCTACTAGAAGCCGATATATTTACAAAGAATAAATCTTTGAATTTGTCTCCAAATAAGTTTTTCCCCATTCCGACACCTAAATATTATCCGACTATCACCAAAATAGGATGTTTCCTCTGTGGGGATGCCATCTACCCCCAAAATTTCGTGACTATCTGATCGAAATTTCAACCTGTGACGTGATTACAAAAAATTAGATATATTACTAACTTTTGCGATATCTCCGTTGTTTGCCCACTTACGCCAACGTACTTTGCATCAATATAAAGAAGATCTTTTCTTCGTTCCTTTTGGAATACTCCTACCAGAAGCGGAGATATTCACTAAAAAAATGTTGACCATATAAGCTTTTTGCTTATTCCGACTCCTGAATATTATCCGACTATCACCAAACTTAATAGACTTAAATTAATTGTTGTGTGTGTAACATAGAAGATATGTATATTCAGAAAAAGAGAAAGACATTTGATATATTTTAATTATAATAATGGTAAATCCGCCAGAGAAACCTCTAAAACCACTTCTCATAGGTTGAGAACTGTATAAAATATCATATACCACACCGAGAGAGAGAAGGCAGTCGCAAACTAAAGACGTTAAATGGCAGGCCAAAAAATATAACCCCACGAATTGACAGGAGAATGATTAAATTGACGAAAGACCCCAAAGCAGCACCAGAAATTGCTTTTGCTAATAAACAAGTAAAAAAGTATCAGTCGGCTTGGCCGACAGAGTTATAGCCTCAGCCTGTGTATATTGAAACAATTTTTTCCCAAAAAATGTATGTATATAGGGGGTTTTAAAAATTTTCGGCGTATAAACCGACAAAGATGTTGATTAGGATTAAAGAGCAAAAGCTTTGCGGAGGAGATACTTAAAGGAATGGACCGACATTGACCATTATGGAAGTGGATCTCCAACCACTACATATGGTGCCATAGGGGGTTTTTACACCCTTCGGGCTGTTTGCTCATGAAGTGTGGACTTGCCCCTGAAAAAAACTTTTACCATCGTAATTGACGCAGTGAATACAAGTTGCTTCAACAAAAATCAAAGTGATTCGATATCAGGTCTTAAAGTGAACTTATCTGAAATTTTGTGTGGGAGGTACCGGATGGAGTGGACAAATATAGTCCGTATTTGAACCTTATCTATATTTGGTAGATATATTAGGATGTGTAAAGTAGGTACCAGTTCGGCCACTCCCTTCAAGAGTTAACATACGAACAATTTTTCCGAACATTTTTGAACTTCGAACTTAAACTATGTTTGTACAAAATATTACTAAGGCCAAATTTTGGACCCAATCGGCAGATCCGTTCGAGAGTTATGTTGCGCTCCAACCATCTTACACGGTGTCATAGGTGGTTTGTGCAACTTACAGGCTATTTTCTCAGGAAGTATGGACTTGCGCCTGATGAAACTTGTACCGTCGTATGGCCAGTGAATACAAGTTGCTAAAACAAAAATTAAATCAAATATTGGAACCTCATCTAAGTCTGGTAGTCATTTCACGATTTGCAAAGTATGGACCAAATCGGTTACTTCCTTCAAGAGTTATCGTACGTACAAATTTTCCGAACTTTTGTGGGGGAGGTAACGGAAGGAGAGGACCGATATAACCCATCTTCGAACTTAAACTAAGTTTGGACAAAATATTACGAAAGCCAAATTTTGGACCGAATCGGTTGATCCGTTCGAGAGTTATCGTGCGCTCCAGCCAGACAGACAGACGGACGGACATCGCTCAATCGACTCCAAATTGTCTGAAACACATTTCGTCCAAACATACTTGGGGTCTAAAACCATTATTTTGATGAGGCACATTTTGCCCGTATGAAAGTGTATATGCCCTAGTTAGCATAAATGCTAAGGGTATAAAAAGTTTTTGGAGTGAGTGTACCACATGGACAAGTTAGAAAAGAGCTACATAATAATAACCCTTCATACCGTAAAGTTCGTAAAACAGTCAGTTATGTTATTGGATTGGTAACATCCAGATTTTAGAGGAATCAATGACAGGAGGTTTGTTTAGATGCTTTAAAAATGATTTAACCAACAACGGCAAAGTGCATGAAAGGAGAATCTAAAAAATACCATTGGAATATGACATTCAAAATCTTGTTTATTAAATTCAGAGACGATTATAAGCTGGAACACAATTTTCTTTTAATTTATAAGGTTTTGCATTAAACAAGGGAAGTTCAGAGGCCCATATCTAGGGAAGTATACATTTCCCCAGAAAGTGTTATACGTCGTTGAAATCAGGGCTAAAGACTGTCGGTAAAGGAAAGGAATTCTCCATTCTTTTAAGTCACCGTGGTGCAGAGGTAAGCACATCCACTCAGAAGGACTGCGGTTCAATCCCTGACCAGGACATCACATTTTTCGCCGATGACAAATTTCCTGTACAGATTTCCTCCAAAGGACGTAGGATCTGCAATTTCGACTTTAAATTACAGGCGTAATTTAAGATCTAGAGAATTGTTGTTGGCAGTAATTGCAACAACTCAAAAACAACACAGCAAATACAAAAGGACGAACACCAGACGTTTTTATACTCACTCTGATGTTGTTTTTCAGGCACAATAAAAAACACTATTTAAAATTCAAAATTACTGCCAAGTCGACAGGCTTTTTTATTGATATGGGATTTTGGTTTTTTGGGGGTTTATAAAAATTGATCAGGGCGATCTTGCACTTTCACGAACGGGTTCGAGGTAGAGCTTGGAGATGACAAAACGAATGATTTCATTATGGCGGCTCACTTATCGATATCGATAAGCTGGCCATTGACGGTTTCAATAATCATAGGGGTCGGCACACCGGTGGAGCCCCTGAAAGACTTTTGGGTCGAGATTCGACATCTCCTCAGGGTAATTTTGACTCACAATTCCTGAGTATTTCAACAATCAAAAACTTCTCTACAAGTGTTGTATGTTATAAAAAGTAGGTCCCATATTGAGCCAATATGAATCGGCGTGGACTCATTGACATGGGAGAAGTCTACCTTGTCCCATCGGGTTGTTGTGGGAACATATGATTGTATATATTCTTATAATTCAATTTCAATTTCTTTATTCAGTAATATGGAAGCCTTAAAGGCCAATAATATATTACACAGTACTAATGTTAAACCTGAGAATATTTAAAAATACATACATATAAAAAATTATTTGTGCAAAATAGTGCACTCAAAATTCGTATTTGTTCCCAATAATAAAAAGAATTTCAAAATAGATTCAAAATAGGTGAGTAAATGGTCAAGGCAGCAGAAGCTATATTTCTGATTGAGTGGGTTCTGAAAGGTATGAACGCAATTTGAGACGAAACACATTATTGGAATGCGAAAATATCCTAAGCTCATGAGGTAATCTGTTCCAAATGCGTGCTATTCTAACTGTAAAGGATCTGGAATATTCAGACCGTACAACACGAGCTATAAATAACTGGGGATTTCTCGTAGATCTCGAAAATATAAAGGAAGAGCATAATGGAATAGGTTTGCCAGTTTTAATAACGTTGTAGAAGAGAATCAAATTCCGATATTTCAAAAAATTATGGAATGAGCAACCCAGAAACTCCTTAACATAGTCCGATATGTGATCTCGTACACGGACATTATAAACAAATCTAACAATAGTGTTAACAATCCGTCTGAGTTTACGAATAAGAGTACCTGTTGTACCAGAAATGACCTCTATCCCGTATATAACTTGCGACAATAATAGCGAATGGGCTAAAATAGTTTTCACTCGAGGTGGAAAGAACAAATTAGTAGATCTGATCCTGCGTAGAGTTCCCCAAACTCGACCATAAATAACATCAATGTGTGGTTTGAATGTAAGCCTGGCATCCAGCAATAAACCAAGGCATTTGTGTTTCTCGACAATCTCAACCAGGTCAGTTCCCACAAAAATGTCTAAATTAACCACTGATCTATTAGACGGTTTAAATACCATAGCTTTCGTTTTACAGGTGTTGACCTGTAACGAATTTGAAGATGTCCACTGCAAAAGCCTATCCAAGTAATAATTTATAGAACTTTCCAAGATGTCAATACTTGAACCACTTCCAGTAAATAACAGAAAAACATCGTCGGCATATATAAAAGTGCGGCATATTCGTGGGTTAAAAATAGTAGGCAAATCATTCATGTAAAGGACAAATAATAACGGGCCCAAGATCGAGCCCTGTGGAACACCAGAAAATAAATCTACCAAATCAGACTCATTACCATTTAAAGATACAAATTGCGTTCTACCAAAGAGGTAGGAATAAATAAGCTTACAGGCCGATCTAGAAAAATTGTACTCCCTATTCAATTTTACAATCATTTTTCCATGGCTAATACAGTTAAACGCTTTAGATAGATCAAGCGATACCATGACACTTATCTTTTTGGCATTAATATTCTGACGGATTGAATCGGTGAGATGTATCAGTAAAGTCGTGGTGCTATGTCCTTTTCGAAAGGCATATTGAGAATTGTATATCATAGGTGAAGTATATTCCAGCATCTGTTTTTGCATAACGTGCTCTACTACCTTCGATAAGGCTGGAAGTATCGAAATGGGACTAAGATCTTCAGGCCCACTGACTGTACCAGATTTAGGAATAGGAACAATACGGGCGGTTTTCCAGATTTTTGGATAAGTAGAAGACATTAAAATTGAGTTGATTAAATCAAGAACAAATGGAGCAACAAGATGAAAAATTTCTTTAATAAAATGAATAGGAATTCCGTCTACACCAATTGATCTTTATTTGACCTTACATAAAGCTTCCAGTAATTCAGACATGTCAATACATCGAAAGGAAAAATTATTATCAGAATCAAAAATCTCATTAAATTCCAAGGGAATATCATTACCCAAGGTTGATGCAAAGAACTCATTTATCATATTTACATCATCGTTTATACAGACATCTTGACCTTTATTGCAACCGTTAGCTTTTAACACTTTCTACAATGCACTAGAATCCAATCCAGAAAAAGTCTTGGAGAAATACTTACTCCTCTCCCTACGTATTACATTTTTAGCCCTGTTGCAAGGAAACTTTCTTAAGTTCATTTACGCCACGCAACTTCGATTTGCTTTTGTTGGGAGTGGAAACAGTCACCATTCAAGAGATATAATATAACTTATTTTTAAGATAACAATATTTTTATATGTAACTTGGAGTAGTTTAATTTGCAATTTAATTATAATCGGCCCTAGGGCTTAAAATTGCATTCACTGAAAGAAATAAAATAAATATAACAAATCCATTTAACCTCCACCGAAAAAGAAACCTCTATGTACCTTGGCTCAAGTTTTTATATTTTATTATTTTTGTTTAATAATAGTTTCTACTATAATTATACCTAGACATGAGCCCTCTTCGGAACCTAAGTATTTTCTTGTAATATTATATGATATGCGAAAAACATAATTCTGTATGAGTATAACCAAAAGCAATAATTTATGGTTTATATTAAAAATGTAACAATTACGCCGCTTATTAGAAATGTTCACACAAATATATATATAAAAAACAGAAAAACAAAATGGAAAACAATTATAATTTTCAATTACATGTGGAAGATCGATTTATGTTATCTACAATTGTATTTTTATACAAAATAATCTAATTTGAAACGATACGACGGAGGATTCGGGCCTGTCTTCTTAAAAATAAATTAAATTTAGAACTTATAATTACGAATTAAACACAAATATCACACAATTCAAAGGCTTTTGGTGATGTTATTGAATAAACGACGACCCCACCATGATTCCAGATCGAATGGTTTAAAGTCGCTTAGAACAGGACTGGGAGGTTCAACGCAATATAGTGAAGAAGCCGTTTGGGATGGATTTGTTTGCGATTTTATAAGTGAAGCAGCTAAATAAAGAATAGAAGAGCAATTTAAAGTACTTGGCATTAAGCTAATACCAACTATTAACCTACCGGTTGTTGTGTTGTTATTAGCGTCAGTTGTAACTGAGTTTGTATTTTTGGGAGATTTATCATAAGGATTTTGTGCTACTACAATGTTCCAAGCTGAAAACAGAATACAAACGGTTTATTCCTATATTTAAGATATACATACATATGTATATTAATATATATACTTACAATCATTTATATATTTGATTATTTCTTCATGCTGTGGCGTAAGTACTTCCTCTTCCACTATTTTCGGATGACTATAGATTTTCTTTGTTTGAAATACAGGTTTAGGTACACTGAAAATGCAAATTAAAGTTGTATTCAAAGAATCATAAAATTGTCGTTCTAAACATTTGTTGCCATGAGAACAAATATTGAAAAAATATAAATTTCAGTTCACAGATTATCAGGGTGAAAGATGATTGATTGACAGCCGAAACGTGGAAAACATTTAGCCATTGAGCAAAACTTCGCTACTATTACAAAAACAAAAAAAAGCAAAACATTTTCTTCTTATCTGCTCTTTTGTATAGAAAATTAAATACATTTCACTAAGTTATGTGCGATGGTCCACAAGCTGAATATCATCTTGAATGTACATATAACAACATTATTTAAACACTCAAGTGGTGGTCTGTGGGGATAGGGACACAACGAAAATTGTTTTTCCGCCAAACATGCTCAAACTTTGGACACAACCACGTGCCTACGGAATCGAATCATTGGTTTTCACTGTGGCATCATCTACCACCCCGTCGCACGTTGCTTGATTGATTAAGTAATTAGCAGAACATGTTCTTTGTATAATTGGCAACAAGTGCATTCACCTAAGACATACCTTAAATTCTCCGGACTACTTGTATCATTGTTGCGTCTTCCACTCTCTTTGATGGTTTCGAATTTTTCAAAGTTTTGAGATATTCCTGCAAAGAAAATAAAAAAAAAAATAAATTTCAAATCGAACTGAATGAAAGTTGTTAATTGATATTTTTAAATTAACTGTCCAATTGTTGTAAACAAACCGGCATATTTACTCTCTCTGGCACTTCTCTTACTCTCTTTACTTTTTAATGCTCATGTTTGAATAACATTTTGACATCTTTTGCACTCACATTTTCGTGTGTGACATAACAATTCAAAAGACTCTAATCGATGTTATGAAGTTTAATGAATTTACAAAATGAATCCTTTCAGGAGTCAAATCTTCCGGATAAATTATCCAAATGGAGCATAGTATTACCTACCTCTACGTGTTTTGGCCACTATTTTGCTGGGACCTTTGGAGATTGTATACATCTTCTAGCTATAGGAACTATTTTGTAGTACTTTTGTATTTATCCTTTTTATTTATTTTTTTGTAATAGTTTCTGATGAGTCCAATTATTTATTAACAATCTAATTATTAAAGTTAATACACTTTTACAACACTTGCTCTTCAGAATCAAAATAAATTTGTAACAAAAGTAACGTGCAATTATATGAATGTAACAACAAGGAAAATGAAAATTGAACTACTGAAGAGAGAACATAAAAATTTTCCATCAGCTGTTATTTTTTCTTTCGGTTTAAGTGAGACCTAATATAAAAGAGATTTTAGTTGTGCAATGTTAATTATTGGAATTTACGGCCATGTCCGTTATTTCAAATACACACAGTTGATGTATTTCTCAGAAAATTCTATTTGTACATTAAATAACATCTGTTGAGGAAGAGTTAGGTAGTCGTCGAATTTAATCCGACATTAATCACATACCTGTGACCTGAACATAGAATCATAACGGTATAAAATGCTTGAGTTATGTTAAAATTTGACAGTACATCGTCAGCTATTCATTTATTTGTAAACAAACTTCACGCAGTCACCATAATGAATTATTCAATTCTTGTACAAAACGTAGCTAATAATTTAAGGAAATTGAATTTCCATGAAAGTATTTTTGAAACTGCTGATTACGTTAGTGGTAGTTCATTTCCTTGTGAATCAAGAAATTTTCCATTATATACACCCATTACGACGGCAACATATTGCACCGACTTGAAGAAGAATAAAATGGAGCATAGACCGAAGATCAATACACATACCGCCGAGCTACCTAAAGCTAGGAAATCTTTAAAGTTTTAAATCAAACGGGCCGAAATGCTTCCCAGAATCTCGATAACAGTTATGGAGTGTAAATGTACCTACTTACAAGGCAGATGTTGCTACTCGCTTAATAACTAAGTAGGTAAAAGTCATATAATGCTTTAGGTACCTAAAATAATATGTTGCTATAAAAGAGTTGTTCAATCCAACATTGAGCATCAGTTGTCAAACAACAGCGTGATATACATAGTACATTAAAATTTAAGCGAAGCAGTTGGAATGTGGGTTATTCCGTTGGTTTTGTTAACAATTTTGGAAATAACATTGTCCATTAATGCAGAAAACTGCAACGAAGATATTTGTGGATCAGTAGTATCGAAATGTATCTTAACTCAAAGCTGCAAGTGTGAAGTAAAGGATGAATTTTGTTATCGAGCCTGTGTCATGTGCATGGGTAAAAAATATTTCGAAGAATGTTGTGGCTGTGTTGGTCTTTGTCCAATTAATTCCAAAGTGTCACTGTCCCAAAAATCACACGTTGAAGACTTTGAAGGCGTTCCCGAACTTTTCGATGTACTGGTCGCATCGCCATCGGATGAATTGGAGTACAACTGGAATATATTCACATTCCCCGTCGATTTTGAAATGGTGTTGTCGAATCGCAAAAAGAAGCCATCGCTCCAACATATACAGCAAGGTTCGCATGTCAATTGCACGGTTGTTTATCTGGACAATTGTGTGTCATGGAATAAATGTCGGCAAACTTGCAGAAGTACCGGAGCAAGCAGCTATCGTTGGTTTCATGATGGCTGCTGCGAGTGCGTTGGTTCAACGTGCATAAATTATGGTGTCAATGAAAGCCGTTGTCGACATTGTCCTGAAAAAGACGATGAACTGGACGAAATCGACGACACCGATGATGATTTATATGATTTTGATGAATTTGATAGCAATTTAGTCGATAATAATATTTAGTTTACTAGAAATAGATTGATTAAAAATCATTTAACTTACATATCAGTATTATTCAAATTAATTATTATAATAAAACTATGGCTTATTCAACAAACTAATTTATGTTTTATTTACAGTCATTAGTTCATTGATATGTCTATTTAACTAAAATAGGGCAGGGAACAACGTGAAAGTGAAAAGGCACGAGTCCGTTGAGTTTTGTGTAAAATAATTTGGAGGTTCGTGAGAAAAGTGTTTTTGTGAAAAATCAATAAAATATCGTAAATTTAACGAATGATTGAACTTAAGGTATATAAATTTTAATAACAACAAGTATGAGCAAAAAGAAAAATCTGAGGTGTGAAACTTCGGCAATTAGACATTTTGTGGAACCTTTAGAGAAGATTGTGGAGCCTGACGAACATATTGTCCCGTCTCAATGGAAATGCTGAACGCAACTTACATCTGATATTTGGCAAAATTCGATTGCGAGATTTTTCCAATGTTTATACAGCTGTAAAATGTAAGCAAATTTAAGGACATTTTGTTTAGTTATGTTTATTTATACATACATGTTTATTCAGTCCAATTCCTAGATGTTATATCAACATTCAGGGAATCGCTTGATCAAACGTAGTGTGCAGCAGAAGTACAAATATTTAAAGCAGACATGTTGGACCAAGTCTTAAATAAAAAAGGCGATGATATTTCTGGCGATGAAAACGATTTTGTAATTACTTAAATGTTAAAATGTTTAGCCAGCCTTGAAATCATTGGCTTTATTTACTAATTTTTTACTTATGTGAAATCTTGGGTTTAGCCCTTTATAAAGATAAAAAAGACTGTAATACGCAATTTGCATTTTTTAGCATTTTCAATATTATATGTTTTTCTTTAATAAGATACACTATTTAAACAAAAGTGCAGGTTCAAAAGTTCAGAATAGACAAACAAATCTGGTACCAATGTCTCCATACGACCCTTTATGAACTATTGACTCAATGCCTCTATTGTCTCTATTGACTCACTACCTTCAATGTCTCTACTGACTTACTACCTCCAATGTCAACACATGGTCTCTCAGCAACTACTGACTTACTACCGACATACTAGTTCCCAATGTCACTACTGAATTTCGAATGACACGTTCATACAAAATGTCTATAGGAAATTACATAAGTTGACTACAGATTGTCAGTAGTACTGTTGACAATAGGCCTGTTCGATAACTTCGCTAGTAAATAGTATTTGTAAGTTCTTGCGAGTACTTGCAACTACTTCTCATTTCTCTTTTATTGAACAAGTTTGTTATCGAACAGCATTTTGTAAAAGTTTGTACAAATTTGTACAAACTTTTGGGTTATCGAACAGCCCTAATGTCAGTAGTAAGTCAGCATGGTACAATAATACAGGTAGCATTATCAAGCCAGCTGATGGTAACATAATTCTTATGTTACCAACAATTGCCGATGCGGCTACCTGTGTATTTGTACCATGTAAGTCAGTAAAGATTCACATTTACATTTTTCACAGGGTGTAATATACTCTACGGCGTCTTCATGATATTGTCTGACTCAGAAGCAGAGTACGTAAAAATACTTTAAATAAAATTTCCAATCGTTTCGTTTCGTATTTTCCATAGGAACAATACAAAACGAAACATAACCCTCGTTGGCCGAGCTCGCTGTTTAGTTTCGTTTTGTTTACATTCGTGAGTACGAACAAAACGAAAAGCGAAAAGTACTCAACTCCACAACAACAGATAGAAAACTAAATAGTACTTAACACATGTGAATAAATCAAAAACGTTTGGTGGTTGATAAAATTCACTGTGGTGTGCTGATGCTAACTTATAGGGTTGTTAAGCAATCACATGTGTGTCTGAGTGTGTCGACCATAACGCACGACAAACGTTTCCCAAAAATACTTGTCGTTTCGGTGGTGAATGAAACAACTTGGCAAAGCATAGCCGAAGTTACATTTCACCAATCGTACGGTTTCCATCTTTTTACGTTGAAAAGTTTGTGTTTTTGTTTTGGTTGTGAGAATGAAACGATTCAGAGAAGCTGAAAAGTTTGTGGCGTTGTGTGATTGGTACGGGAATCGTTTTGTTTCTTTCCGTTCATTGCTCAGAAATCTTAAATTCTCTGTTTCACACATGGCACAATCATACAGGTACCCGCATCAGCCCAGCTGATGTACTGCAAGCTGTCAAAAAAGTTGTAATTGAAAACATAAAATTAAAAAACAAAAATTTAAACGAAAAATTGTGCATTTTTGGTGGATTTTTGTAATAATTCGTTTATTAATATCTGCCTACAACATTTTGTTGAAAAAATGGCGTGAATCGCTTTATTTTTGGAAAACATTTTTGACATTTCACAGTACTGAACTGGTTTTTGTTGTAGTTGTTTGCTGATGCATCTACCTGGTAATTGTGCCATGGTTTCACACCTCATTCTTTCTCTCATATTTATCGTTTTCTATTTTGTCCAATTCTTTCGTCACGTTCGTTGAACTCCTTATTCACCCAAGTGAATAATGAATAACTAATAAAAATAATAAATGCTCCACAGATATGTATTAGATGTATTAGAAAAATAAACAATACACTAGTCCAATATGGATAGTATAGCATCTTCATCTTGCATTACGGAAACCAATCCCGATGAACTGTCACCAGAATTTTTGCAAAGAAAGTTGTATTTTCTCGTTGACAAATTAAAGTCGATGCAAAATCAACTGCCTGAGTAAGTGGAAGAATCAAAAAAGACCAACAAGTATTTCATTCCTTCCGTAAAGATTTTTCTTTCATGTTTGAATACCGATCTTTTATCCTCAAAGTCCTGTAGTCCTCACAACAATTGTTTCCAGAAATTCCAGTAATCAGTAAAGCAGTTGAAATAATGGAACAAATTTCATACTCTACCAGCTGACGGAAAAAATCTGATTTTTTTTTTTTTTTAAATGTAAGTTTTTTTTAAGTAGCCGGCCTTCGGCCGTAGATTTAAGACTTTCTCCTATGGACAGGAGCCTATTTAGGGCACGAAAACAACATTTTTTTTTTTAATTTAAATTTTTTTCTTACTTTAACAAGGGAATTTTCGGAAATTCAGGGGCCCATATCTCGGGAAGTATGGACTTCCCCCAACAAACTTTACATTTTTGTAATCAGGATGTAAAGATCTACCCGTGGTAAACATTTCAGATTTTTCCGCCAGCTGGTAGAGTATTCTATTTATGCCGAAATAATATCATGATTTTGAAGTGAGAATGGAGACTATTTCATATAAAAGATTGCATCCGAATCGCGCTGTAATATGTAAATATATAGCTCTTAGAGCAGTTTTACACTGTATTTTGCCACCGTTGAAAGTGATGATTTTGTCTTGCCTGGGAATCGAACACTGGCATTCAGTGTGGTAAATGTAAATGCCGTAAAAATGAGCCCCGGATAACAATTCCATAATAGTATTACCCTCATTATTATGTCTTCTTTTGTTATAGTTTGGAATTTTCGAATAGATTTATAGCATTCCGTTTAATTTAAAGCAGAGCTCCGATTTACTCGCGAGTGAAAATAAGGGGGCGGGGTGTAAGTTTTACTTTGGGATGGGGTATGTTGCCCGCCCCCCTCAACTTGCTCGAATTCGAAAACAGTTTCACTCGCGAGTGGATTTCGAGCGAGTATTCGAAGCTCTTACTTAAAGTTTAAAGTTGTCATTAGGTTTCAAGGAGGTCGAATGTGAAAATTATATTTCTAATATCTCCAAATCAATTTTTTTGAGTTTTCAAATCCATCCAACAGTAAAAGAAAACATATTCGGGGCAATCATGAATAAAAATTCCGTGCGGAATTTGTTTTCTTTCCCCATATTTACAATTTTGAATTTCCATATTTATGTCCAAAAATTGGACACAATTTTTTCGATTCGGCTAAAATATTCCATAATTAAGTGATTCTATTAGTTTTAAACGTTTCTAAATATTGATTTTAAAAGAATTTCATTTTTTTTTAATTATTTTCCACGCGGAATATTCCTAGGGAAATATTCATGATTGCCCTGATTAACAATTGCCCTTAGTTTTTTTAGTTCCAGTTTAGAGGGAACTGTTTACCTATATATTTCCCATTTGGCTAACAAGAAACTTGTCGTTATTATTACAATGTTACAGACAAATGAACTACTTGTGGGTCTAAATGTGATATGCGTTATCGTAGTATGTACTAAATAGTATTTTTTTCTTTTACCAAGAATATACCAGTCTCGGATTTCATATGAATTACTTACGGAATTGGCCAATTCTCTGTTGAACGATACCATATTTGAAATTGTAAAAGGTCTAATGGAAATACAACATGTCACGGAAAAGCATTTATTCCAACTGCGAGAGCAAGTTCAAAATGAATATGAAATCGAAGTTCAGGAATGGATATCGAAAATCACTGATCAGGAAGAATTGCAACACATCCTGCAACTGATGAAAATAAAACACACAAAGAAAATGAAGGAGACTGATATGAAGCTGATTGCCTTACTGGATCAAAAAGTTAAAGATCAACAACTGACGTTACACAAGGCTGGAGTAGCCGGATTCTATGTGACTGACAATCCAAAAGAGATAAAAATTCAAATGTTTCTATTAGATTTTATACTGCGTTTATCACGAATCAAATTTGAGCCAAATAAATGAAATAAGTGCAAAGCGAAAAGTAGTTTTTGTCATAAAGGAGAACACTATCCATACCAAATGACTTCTTAAATCATGAGATCCTATTTGTTGTAAAATGTTGCAATAAATGACAAGATCAGTATGTCCCTTTTAGTTGAGTGCACTCATTGATATGAGAACAGTCTTCCTTGTCAGAATAAAATTAAAATTCGTTTCATTCTACCCGATAGTTGAGTATACAAAGTTATTTATTAACAAATCGGTTAAACCCTGATCCAGCGAAAATGTCTCTATAGCAGTGCAATGAAATTTGACATTTGTAAATGTTAGCATTTTTTACAAATGTACATTCTTGTATAATGCACCTACATTTCCGCTCATATCATTTCCGAAGCGTCATGTATATCTCTGTTCAAGCTATTATCTTTCGATTTAAGTAAATTCAATTTATTTTACAACCCACAATAATATGGAGACTACGGCACATTCCAATTCAGGTCGTATAATGCATTGTCAATTAAGTTATAAACCATTTTTACCCAGCGTGTGTATCTAATAACCATAAATTGATGTAAAACCATAATTGTCTCATTTTTATATACCTTTAATAACATACACAATATAGAGTCAGTATTGTGTAATAATAATAATACTATAATCACAAAATATAATTGGAGAAAAAAGAAAATACATAGTATGATCTTGAACTTATATCTAATCTACATTCATTTTACATTGGACCTTATATTAAGAGATAGCGTATGGAGCCTGTAATACAATTTTAGGATGTATACTTTCTTAACTTAATGTCTATCTTGCCACAAGTACCGTTTCGACAGGCATTCTGTCAGCAGTACAAGCCCTGGCCCTCATTCTTTTCCACATAGTAATTGCAGTATTCTTTTTGTGTGGGTGTTAGGCCCATGGTGTCAACTTCTGATTTGAATTGGTCAAAACCACCCACGCCAGCCAAATAGCCATTGAGTTTAGTGGCCACATAGGATGTTTGTAAAAGTTTGGAATTCAAATTGAGAGTATCACATAAATCACGATGACCCTGCAAACGATACTTCTGATGATAACTGCAAAAAGAGAGAATATTTGGATTATCACATCATTCAGATTGAGTTGCAATTAACAACAACATACTCTTCGGCGGGATAGAAATTAGTTTTCGGCCTAATTTCTGTAGTTATAATCTCGGGGGCCCTTTTAATTTGTTCTTCCTTCTTAGATTCTTCTGCAATTGTCTTTTGGTCTTCATCGTGATACAAGATCAGTGACATGTATTGTCGTTTAATGGGGGTAGTTAGGCCGTATTCGTGATTGTTCCAGAACAGATGAAGGAGGTCTTTAAACGAAATCACATTTGGATCGTAGTCGATTTCTAACACCTCTGTATGGTCACCCCTAAACAATGATATTGTTATAATGCGTTGAAAGTTTGTTAGTAAAGCAAGATAGTAAGAGAAAGCAAAAGTAATCGGTGCGGAGTGGGAGGAGGGAGGGAAGGAGGGAAAACAAAAATTAATTAAATTTTATTCATTCGCTCAAACTTACAAATTACGGTACGTTGGTCCTTCTTTGGTGCCTCCGGCATAGCCTACAGTTGTACGCAATATCCCTTTGGTGGCTCCATATAATGATTCAGCACCCCAAAAACATCCCATTCCAAATGTGGCGGTCTTGAAAGGGATGCCAAGAGAATGCACCGGACTGAGGTTTAACTCTTTTTGTTCATTGCGCACAATACTCTGGAATAATTAAACATTTTGTTAATACCTGTTTTGTTTGTTGAGAAAAGTCAAAAAAATTACAAATAATTTTATAACACCACTCAAAGAACTCGTATTGCAATTTTTGAATTCATTGAAAATCCCATTAGAATTTCTTAAAACTTGTAAAATAATTGCCAGGAATAGCAGAAATCTCATTTTTTTGTCCAAGAGAAATGACAGGCAGTGACGACGATAGCTCTCAAAATACTGAATAAACTATATGCGATTGCAGTGTCATTACAACATTTTGCTTAGTTGGAAACCAGGTTCAATGCACGTATGCATACGTACATACTAACAACAAACACACGCCGTTAATATACGAAGAAGAATAAACAAACCGGGAAAACATGTGTTGCATTTACAGAGAAAGACGAATCTCTGTATTACAGAGAATGTCTGTGACGTCGAATCTCTTACTTGCTCACAACATGTTCTTAAAGGCCAAGGTCATTTCGTTAGATATTTTTCGTTGACGTATTCCCATTTTTATCACGCTTAAGCATAGGGCCAATTAAACATACGAAAACGGGTAATGTAATATGTCAATTTATACGTCAGTTTTTTTAATAGTTTACCTTAAAACTTTTACCATCAAAGCGAATAAGGCTTAGTAAATTTCTAAACATATTGTTAATTAATCCCTTTTTGATAAATAAACCCAACCTTTTTACGAAGAACACTTGTGAAGTGAGGCACTATTGGACACAAACTGGCATATTCTCATACCTCAAACACTATAATTGAATAAAGCGTTATTAGGTAAACTAAAAGCTTTCTGGTTGTTCACTGTTTGTTGCCAGCTAGTCTACACAGAACTTGTCGGCCGTTTGTCTTTGAAAATTAGTTTGGAATAGGGGTTAGTAAACTCTTACTAACGACCTTCAGATAACAGGAAGTAGAATTTAACTGGTACTATTAGAATAGACTTAACCTACTAACTTAGTTATGTCTTTGCTTTAATGTTCGTTTTATTATTTTTTTTCTTACCAAATCCTTAAGTGTTGGTGCATTGATGTCTTCAGGATTAATAGCGATCGACATTTTCACAAATATTCACAAAATGAACTTTACTCTGTTCAGCTTTAAGTTTTCAATTAAACTGTTGGGTAGATTTCTTAATCACCGGCATTTATACTCGGCGTCTAGTGTTTCGTTTATAATGTAAAGCGCTCTTAATCAACATAAGCGTCGGTTGAGAGAATGAAGACCTTTCGTCCAACAGACAAGATTACGTTATTGCTTTTCTGTTTAGCTTAGACCGTATCGAAAATTTATTTTTGTTGATACAATAGCGAATTGTAAAGTTTAATTCAAACGCCTATGGATTTACAGTAGAGGACTCTAGTCGCCGAATATCGTGTCAAAATTTTTGGTCGAAAGAAGTATGTAATAGTAAAAATCATTGTTATTGGATTTGTTTGAAATAGTAACAATGGATACATAATATGTAGGTATCTGTAATAATAATGATATGTAGTAATAATATGTAATAATAACATGCAGTATCTGAATATTGGTTCAATAAGGTCACAGAAAAGAATTGCTCCAAACTGAATAATGAAAAGGCATAGAACAATTGTATTGAACTGTTTAACAATGTTTTTTATAAAAATACTATACATACATTTGCTAAACGTCCTATACATACTGAGCTACAAACATTCATCCATTAAAGTGTCAATATAGTTTTAGTTTTTGCAAATCTAATCATCAAACTATACCGCGATATCCCTCTAAATTTAAATATTTATTAGGGAAATCTGATAAGTTTCCAACTACACACATACCCATCCTTATAGATGTGTTATATGGAATTATAGTTATTCTAATTTCTTTCCCACAAAAACGCTATCAATGACACTGCCTAAATACTATTGGGTTCATTGAGAAAAAAGCTTTGTATCTCAAAGTATGCATTTCTTCTGTTTACGATCTGTTTATTGAAGTGACCAAAGAGAATAAGAGAGAGGAAAGTTGCTTAACCAGCATGTGCGATATGGCTCTTCACAATAAGAAAATCAAACCGCTTGGATTTTAATGTTTTCAATTTTTTGTTTATAAACAATACGAATTTAAAAGATATTTGTCAAAAATATTTCTATGTGAAAATGGCGTCTGTTTTTGATGACATCCCGCTCAATCGATTGTATTTAGTCTGCAGAATCGGATTCTTCTTGAATTATAAAAATCGGACAAGAATTGAGGGATTGACAGAAAATATCAAATTTCTGCGAAACTAATCGCAGTTTTTTAATGAAATTTTGTATATATCGAGATATGAATATTATGTAGCTATATGCTAAATTTCATTCGAATCGGAGTAATACTTTGGGCGCTACAATTTTTTTTAAAAAAATCGTTTTACAGAATCGAATGTAAACAATGAATGTTTGTATGGCAAGAGAGTGGACCATGAATACGATAGATATGATCAGCTGTGGACGCTACACGTAGATTTGTGTGTACAGCAAAAAATGAAAATTTCGTCGACAACAGCACTCTTTGGTTGATTGAGCATTTATTTTCTGTTTCATTACTATTTTAATATATGCAAATCTTAACAAAGGCGTCAATACCCTGAAAGGTAGTTGTGTTTCCTCTTTGATTTTATTGAATGGGTCCTAAAAGTAACTCATGCCGTCTAATGCAGAAATGTATTGCTATAGTATGTGTAACTATATATGTATGTATGTATATAAATTTGTACTATTCAAATGTTGAATCCAATAGATCAGCAGGTATGTGTGAATGTCGTGTAAAATTTAAGTAGCAGCGCCATAATTGGATTTTCACTTTATCAGGGCTTTTAGGTGCGGGAAACTATAAAATATATTAAATTAAGCCTAGTCATTGCATTATTTGAACAAAATAGTATATAGTTTACTATAATGAATGATTTGACAAAAATTTGAAAATTAAAAACAAACATAGTTACATGCTCGTAAAAGAGATAAAGGCTGATGCAATTTTACTCTAGAATTAAATCAACAACTGGGTGGTGTAATGGTTTTTCCTGCACACTGATTGCTCGAGTTAGATTCCCAGGATATACAACATCTCGTTTTCAACGGTGGCAAAATAACCCTCAGCGAAATGTAGCGACATGTCTTGAGTATTTCAGTCATGTACAACTTTTCTACAAGTCGTTTTTTTAACACGTTCGGCCTAGGCGATGAAAAGTAGGACCCACATTGAGATATGATTCGGGGTGCACTCATTTATATAGGTGAAGTCGACAGTAAGTCCTACAAATTTTCCTCAATTGTCATACGTTTTGTAACACTTCAAAAATAATTTGGGACCCTACCAAGCTATAGGATATTACTCGGATCATCTTGATTCCTTGTTGTTTTAACACAGTATTTGAGATGAAGTTTAGAAATGCTTGGCAATTAAGGCGAGGCTTATCGATCGATCCACCATATTGTTTCGCCCTTAAATGCCGGTACATTTCAATTGTAGATATTGTGAAGTTGTTGACTACATTTACTAAACGATATATGTTCCAATGTTTGTACTGTTATATAGGAAACTATAGTCATCTGATAACGTTGAAATTTGAAACAACAAAATATCAAACAATGTACTTTGTTGTTTAGTATTTCTCTTCAATTCTTAAAATATTATTTTCCTCAAGGTATATTTATTATAAGGTATATGCATGAATTACAACAACTAACAAATTTACAAAAACAACATTGTTGTTATTGAAAATTAATTGTCAAAGAAAATATTGAATAATAGGGTCGTTCCAAAATTTTTTTCAGGAAAAACATAAATGCATTTGAAAATCCTCTAGAATAGAACAAATTTGAAGCAAAATGTAAATATAAAGCATTCATAACTCTCGTAGGTCATTTTTATTACACGTTTAGGATGAAAAGCTGTATTTTATGGTAGCAGATTTCAAAGTTTCAAATTCCATGAGTAGACCCTATTACATTTTGAAAACTAAATTTACAAAAAATTAAGAATACAGCTGATTGTCACTTCTACCTTATATGAATATGCCTTGATTTTCCTTAAGATTTTTTTTTGCTTAGGGTTTGTGGTTGAGAGTACACAAAATATTTGAAAATGCTTTCATGGTTTAATAAGAAAGGTTAGCCAAAGCTTTATGTCAATTTAAATTTTTTCATTCGAGTATTCCTAAAACTTCAAAACAATATACACAAACTGTGTATGTGTGTGTGGTGTTTGAATAAAATGCCAAACAATTTTAAAAACAATCGAATTCAATGATTTTTAAAATTATTTTTGGAACATTTTTAGGGAAATAATTCGTCAGGTTATCATTGAAACAAATATTTTATCATATCCACAACTTGATTATGCGGAGAAACATTGGTCCTTCATTCATTTTTCGCGATTTTTATAAAATGCTCAAAATTGGTGTTGTAAACAAACCCACTTGTTGCTTAATTTTGAAGTTTTAGGAATTCAGGAAAAACAAGGGTTCTATAGTTTTTTTTTCATTTAAATCTACCTCTTTACTTATACCATGAATGCTTTCTTAATTAAGAATTGGAAAAATTTGTGTTCTACATAAAATACTTATACAGCATAATTTTTAGTTCTTAATGATAATGTAAAAAGCAATTGTTTTTACTGTCGATTCTTTGTTGCTTTTGCTAAAATTGAATAAACCGTTAACCTGAGTAATAAGCAGAAACAACTTATTATTATTTTTTTTTTTTTTTTTGCCATAGTTGACGGGCCTTGACGTTTTCTGTCTGTTGCATAAAAAATGTTTAAGACCAGACGCATCCCTGGCGTACTATGGTTCATATTAGCATAACATATTAGCATTCCCCTTCATCCCATCACTCATTAATATATATTATAACTAAAAAATATTATAACCATAACAACTATGAAATAAGGATTTATAAACGACCACAAAATCTCGATAGATATGTTTAAAAGAGTTTTTTTTTTTAATTTTCAAAGTGGATTTATGTTCAATCTCTACACATCCCACATGTTTGTAATCGGATACGCGCATTCTGTACCACCGTTATTCATTACTTTGTTAAGAAAAGGTATTTTGCCTTGTTGTTTGTAAAAATAAATCTATTGCAAAAATTACAGGAAAATCCGTTCTTTGTTATTCGAGTCTATTAGTTTTGAACAAAACAGACCAACATTAACTACTCTATGTCGGACTTCCGAAACGTACCAACACATTGCAATTTTTAGATTTATTATAAATATTTCAGTTGCAGTTGAAAATTCAACTATGCTACTGCGAATGCATCAGAAATAAGGCATTATGCTTTTTACTGCGTTAAAAATGCACAACTTTGAAATTTTGAAATACATAGCTTTGCAGTAGTAGGTATAGTGGCGTTGTGAAACACAACACTTGAGACATTTGCAAAGCAACTGACGTTTTGGAAGTCAGTCTATATGTAGTGTCGTATAATATAATCTGGATGCAATGATTAATAAGACAGAAGTCTCCCTTTCGGATAAAGAGTTTGATTTTATCACACCTTGTTTTAGTCCTTTTTATTATCACACATACCACATTTTAGTAAGGGGTATTATGTCTTTGTGCATTTGTATTTAACATACAGAAGGAAACGAGATAGACGCATAGTTTCTTCTAGCGATATACATTCGTACCGGTACATTTGAAAACTAAATTATACATTTATTATTTTTTTCATTTTTTATCTTCTTCTTCTTATATATAAAAGGCAATGTGTGTATGTTAGTATGTTTGTATGTTCCGTATAGACTCAAAAACTGCTTAACAGATTTTCTTGAAAATTTCAGAGAATGTACAGGGAACAACGGTGGTGAAAATAGGCTATATATTTTTTTGAATTTCGGAGGGGGCGGGGTATCTCCCCCATGCTCTATTTTTTAAAAACGCTATTTTAACAACATTGACGAACGTATCGGAGAGAAAATTAATTTGCGAGACAATGGTTGTTGTGTATCCGATCCTAGGTACTGATTTGGGGCCTGAAGACCCGACCACGCCCACTTTTTTAAATGGCTTATATATTAAAAACTGCTTAACCGATTTTCCTGAAATTTTCAGATAATCTACTGGGAGGACCCGTGATGAAAATAGGCTATATATTTTTTTGAATTTCGGAGGGGGCGGGGTACCTCCCCTATGCCCTATTTTTTTAAAACGCTATTTTAACAAAACTGACGAACGTATCGGTGAGAAAATTAATTTTGCGAGACAATGGTTGTTGTGTCTCCGACCCTAGGTACTGGTTTGCGGCCCAAAGACCCGACCACGCCCACCTTTTTAAATCTAATATATAAAAGGCAATGTGTGTATGTTAGTATGTTTGTTTGTTTGTATGTTCCGAATAGACTCAAAAACGGCTGAATAGATTTTCTTGAAAGTTTCAGATAATGTACTGGGAACACCGGTGGTGAAAATAGGCAATATATTTTTTTGAATGGTCGTCGCGGAAGTGAAATAACGCGGTCATCACAAATTATTCAAAAATGTATTATTTCAGATAATATACCTAATATTTTAGTAAGCGTGACTACAAAACCGCTATAACACTGGCTTCAATATGTGGGATAACGCGGTCAACGCCATAGTTAGGAATACAGTAAAATCCCGATAACATGAGATGTCACTATATAGAAATTCCGAAAAATCGATTGGGAAATCTTATGAAATTTTGTATGTGGTGTTTTTAGGTCTGAGAATAGTTCGTAATCTATTTTTTATCCCGCTAAGTGTAGTGACCGGTGGTCCTCCCCACAAATTGTTTAAGAAAACTGCGAAATTCAAGATACTTTTTAATATATTGTTTACAAATTGTTTGCATTGCTATGGTAATTACTGTCTTGACCCTGAATGGTCGTTGCGGATGTGAAATATCGCGTTCATCCCAAAATGTTCAAAAATGTATTATTTCAATTTATTAGAACGGTCGTAAGCTGTTTTTTACTACTAAGAATAGTGACCGGTGGTCCTCCCCACAATGTTTTAAAGAAAATCAGAAATCTTTGATATTTTTGAACGTATTGTTTACAGATTGTTTTCCCTGAATGATCGCGGTCATCACAAAGTTTTCAAAAATGTATTATTTCAATTAATATACATAATTTTAGTAAGCGTGACACAAAAATGATATGAACACTAGCTTGAACAAGTGCGATAGCGCAGTCGTGAGCTATTTTAATATGGCTAAGTGTAGTGACCGGAGGTTCTCCTTCAATTTTTTTTTAAAGTCCATGATATTTTTGAACGTATTGTTTACAGATTGTTTGCAATACTACTGTAATTACCGTCTTGACCCTGAATGGTCTTCGCGGAAGTGAAATATCGCGGTCATCACAAAATTTTCAAACATTTGTTATTTCAGATAATAAACATAATTTTGCGTGCCTAAAAAATGCTATAAACGCTGAACACTAAACAATAAGTGGGATAGCGCGATCAACTCCACATTTTGTAATACAGTAAAATCCCGATAACTTGAGATGTCACTATCCAGAGGTTAAATCCACCAAAAATAGCGAAAATCAGGCGTATACTGAAAATTCTCTGTAAGACTGTTTACGACCACCAAAAGTGACTATATTTCCAAACTATCGAAAGTCGGGAGGTACTGCTTTATGGGAGCTATATCAAAACGTGAACCTACAATGTCCAATTTACATTAACAACTTTTTCGTCATTTGGAGCTGTTTCGTCATTTATTTGCTAAAACAGGCAACATTTTGCGTCATTTACCATACAAAAATAAATGACGATAGCTGCGTCATTTATTCTAAACAACGCACGAAAACACCATACTATTATAAGCAGCCCAGTTTTTTTTTGTCATAAACTACCAAAAAAATGCAACTGTTTTATGATGTCTTTGTTTGTTTGTGTGTGTTGTAGAAAAACAAAAATACTCAAACGATGACAAAATTCAAATAAAATGTTTAAAAACTTGCAAAAATTATGTTTTTTTGTTTTTAGAATTAATTTAAGTTATTTGATACACATTTGTGCTGTGAAATTCCTATTTCTCTGAATAAATATATTGTGTGCGTGTGTTTGTGTTATTGCATAAGTGTGTGTTTGTGCGATTGTGTGCGTAAGCAAATGACGCAAAAAACAGATGTAAATACACTTCATTTGATTCTAGGATTTCGTAAAACGAAATCATTTAATGTGCATATGTAAATTGGACTTAACTGTTGCATACCGAGCGCAAATAAAAAGGCGTGTCTTTCGGTCGATACGAGTATTTATGCTCTCCTCTTTAAATTACATTAAAACCAAATTTTAGACATTTCGGTGTGATAATGATGTTAAACCCTCAAAAATAGCGAAAATCAGCCGGTACCGTTCTATGGGAGCTATATCAAAACGTGAACCTATACTGACAATTCTCTGCAGTAATAATTACGACCCCAACCGAGACCAACAATCCAATATATAGCAATGTTAATTGACGTGCACCGATCATTATATGTGGGTCACAAAGCGCTTTAAACTGTCAATTTATGGTGAAGGGTGTAATAAAAGAGATTTTATATCTTAAATTTGGGGGATACCATTACATGGAATTTATGTCAAAACATTGATTTATATTATGAAGTTTCTAGAGGGATGCCTAATTAGGGCTGTATCAATGCTGGATAGATAACTAAAGTTTACACGGAGAACCCAAACAACGGGCCAGCAACGCGGACCGGGTCAGCTAGTATCTTTATAATTGGAAAATACGAAAATAAGGAGATCAGAATTTAATAAACATAAGATAAAATTCAAAAAACATTTTAGGTCGCAAATATAAGCGGACAAAACTAAAGCACACCCCCCCCCCCCCCATTTGAGGTAACACAAAAACTATTGAAATCAATATTTCGTTGTGTATCCTCTATTCTGGATGACACAATCACATCTTTTAGCCATAAAGGATACTAAATTCTTAATTATTGCAGGCGAGGGGGTGCTTTAGTTTTGGCCGATTCTGTAGAATCACTTTCTGAGTCGATATACAGTATCGGCCAAAACTAAAGTACCCGCTCAGTACATTTTTTCCAAATGATAATTTTTTAAGAAAACAAAGTTGTAATTCTTTTCTATTTTTTTATTTATTAATATCTTTATTAGCCGACCTGTGGCCTAATTACGACATTCGATTCGATCGAGTATTTACTCGTTAATGAAAAAATCAAACTATGAAAACCTATGTGTTCTCCAAAGAACATTAAGGAGGTAGATGGTAAAAATGTGCTTATTTGTAAGCAAAAACTAAAAAACAAAATATTACTGAAAAAATTTAACTATTTGTTGAATTCATTGAACAATACTTTGGGCAATAATTTTGGAATGAAGTTGTGCTAGAAAAATGTACGAAATGATGAACTTTTTAACAATTTTGTAACAGAGTGCTAATGCACCTACCTTAGTAAATGTACTGTTGGTGGTGCGAATAGGTTTTCATAGTTCGATTCTTTCATTCACGATCGAATCGAATGTCGTAATTAGGCCTCTGGTCCGCATTGGCGGCCCTTGAAACAGTTTTATGTTACCTTTTCTTAAGTCCTTATAATTTTTCACAGCAAAGAACGCGCATTTTACGAATAATATTTGTTTTGTATAAAAACGAAACAGAAAAAACCAAAATAGTAACGTGATTTTTTATTGCAATACATATACATTTTCAAAAACAAATTTCCATCGCCAATTCTTCCATTTTACACATTTTAGGAACGACCAAAGGCAGTGAATGTCACTGTCCTTATTATTATTCACATAACTGTACATATAGCGTTTGAATGAAATGCGTGGGAAGGTACCCCACCTAATCTGAAATTTATAAAGTACACATTGCTACGGCAGACCTTGAGAATTTAGAGATATAACATATTTAAAAAAGGTAGACGTGGTCGGGTCTTTAGGCCCAAAAGAAGTACCTAGATTCTACATTAATTCGTAAATTTTCAAGCCGACACATTCGTTATTATTGCAAATGTAGTGATTTTTCAATATCAAACAAAATATGAAGCCTATTTTGTAGATGCAACATATTTTAAAAAATGGGCGTTGCCAAGTCTTTGGGTCCCAAATAAGTACGTAAGGTTGGAGACACAACCATAGTTGTCTCGCAAATTAATTTTCAAACCGATACATTCGTAATTATTTTAAATATAGCATTTTTTAAAAATAGTTTTTGTAGAAAATATTAAAACTAAAAAGGGGGCGTGGTCATATTTTCTTTTCATAAAAACCTAAGTTGGGTTATGGCGAATATTTTAAAAAAAGAATTATTCAAATCGGTCCAGCCGTTTTCAACTGATGCCATTACCAACGAACGACATTTGATTTTTATTTATAGAGATTAAATTATTTATTTATATTATACCTTAGTCGGTGTAGCGAAGCTATGTTCGCCCGATTTTATGTATTTGGTGCCCCAAACTCCCAAATTCTGCCCAATTTCAATGAAATTTGGAAAATTCACCGAAATTCTGTCAAATTTTCATTAAATTTTCGGTCGGTTTCATAAAGGCAATTCATTATATCTGTGTTTAGCAGGTGGAGTATTTTGTAATCATTCAATTGATGAATTTAATTGAATTGGGAAGATTACTTGACGTTGAGACACTAAACTTTCTCAGATAATATAGAATAAATATAAAATTCCTAATAATGAAATTGTTGATCCAATTGTTGAAACTACATTTCATGTTGTGTAAGCATCTGGAGACACATCATTAAAAGATTTCCATGAGAGAAATAATAATCGCTTGAATATGAACAAATCTGGTAACATAACATATTATAGTGCGGTTACACTACAGTTTTTTGCCGGGTTAACCCACATTATGAGGATTTATTACTTAATCTGGACAAATCTGACCAGATTTGCCATACAAAAATTAAATCCTCTCACGACTGGGTTTATTTTAAATCCGGCACAAATCCAACAAAAATACAGTGTTGTATTCGGTATTTGTGCAAAAAAATCCAACTCTACTCAAAAAGTACCAAAAGTTGCAACTGTTTTTGCAACAGAGTTTGTCGTGTTGTACACGTTTACGATTGGTCGTATGAGATTTTATGGAGTTAGTAAATCTAAAGTTATTTGGAAATCATAAAATTATTTATTTTTTTTTTTCATTAGACACTTTTTTAACAAAAAGTACGCTTGATACCATGATACAAAAATGTATCCCTCTGTAAGTCCCAATTTACATTAGGCGAGTTTACTTGCGGCAAGTCCCAGTTTGTAGAAGAGACACGTAAGGGGAATGGAAATGGAAAAAAATTGCTCGTACTGGCAATTCATTTTATATTTTTCGTATTTGACATTATTTTCATTGTTTTGAAAACAAAACTTGTCGGAACAGAATTGCCTTTTATAAACGCAAGAGGCAAATTTAAAAAGGAACGAGAAAAATTGCCGCAAGTAAACTCGCCTAATATAAATTGGGAATAAAATATACCAATATGAGCAAAGAGGGGACGATATCTCATACGAGAAATCGTAAAAGTGTAACACACGACTTTATTAGTTATTTTGTATGTATACGTAAACAAACATCATCTGACAGTTTATATCCTCGAAAAGCTAAGTGTAACCAGCAAAGATTAACCCACTGGATCTATTAAACCCAGTGGGTTAACCTTCAATAGTGTAACCGGGGTATTAGTCGCGAAAATATTCAAGTTTTTGTAGCAAAAGCTCATTATGAGTAAAGTGACGACATGAACCATGAACAATGAAAAGGGTTGCCGAGTTACATTTTATTCAACATTATTGCTCGACTCTTCACAAACAGTGTAACCTCGAAAATATTTTCGGAATAAAGATTTGCGGACTTTATTTCATAGACTAAGAAACTTGGATATTTCTATCTAAAAAAAAAACAAAATATTTGTTAAATGTCATCATCAAACTCAATTCGGTGAGAACATTCCGTCGTCTATATGTATTTTGCATGGCACAATTACCCAGGTAGTGGCATCGTAAAATTTTGAATATGTTATGTCAAAACTTTCTTTATGTTGTTGGGGAAATTACAACAAAAATAATTTTTTTATAAAGGGATTTGACTTTTCATATTCGATCAGCTGGTGTGATGCCACAACCTGGTAGTTCTGCCATGGTATTTTGTTTTGTCTATGCTTTTATACAATGTCAAAAAACTACAGTTAGACAACAAATGTATTGCAAAGACCAAAATTGTAAAAAAAAATAATATTATTTAATAAATATTAATTAATTATTAATTAATTAATTAATTGTTCGTTAATGGCAACAAATTATGTAAAAACTATACCGGTTTTTGTGCAAATCTCTTGCTATTGATCCTCATAACAATATTCCGTCAAAATAAACAAAATTTATTTGCAATTTATAATAAATACTATTGCAAAAGGAAAAGCAGTACTATAAGACTAATCAATTTTGCAAATTTTTGTAGTCATTATGCATTTTTATGACTTTTGCAGCTAATAATGGACTAACAGTATTGAATGTGATAAAGTTCAGTGATAAAAAAACCGTCATGAAGGGTCTTTATACAGGTAAAAAACGCTTGAGACCATATTAAGAATAAACAATGACGAATCGGCCACAGACAAGTATGCAAAGAATTAATATTTGTCTCAATATGTATGTATGACCAATGCAAAACTGTCCGATTTTGGCTTTGAAAACATCAAAATACCTCTGGAAAGCATAGGGGAAAAATGGAAATGGTATTTTGAAGCTACCTACAACAGAGCTCTATTTCCTCTCTCAATAGTATTGGAATAACTTCATTTTTTACTAAATTGATATTTATTACCCTCTGCTATCATAATAAATCTCAAAAAAGTGCGCCAAATCCAATAAAACCAATCAAATATGGAATACCGAATTTTTGGGTAGTATATTCTTTACCAAGCAAAAAAGTATGCGAAACACGGACATAATAATGATTGGGAAGACATCCCCACTGACATCATTAGGAAATATTTAATAGTCAATATTCTCAAAGTCAGTAAAATGGATCCAGAAAACTCAAACAAGTTCAACTACAACCATTCCAAAGGCCAGTAGAGCGATTCTCTAACTCATTTTTGGAGTTACCGACAAAAATCGGTAACATTAAAATGCTTAAAATTTCGGTAATTAACAATGTTTGTCGGTAAGTTAGCGACGAATAAAAAGTAGTCGTAAACTTCTACCGATAGCAAGAGTGTTGTCAATTTTTATTTGAATTTTTCATTCATAATTTTGCGTTTATTTTACCGATTTTTGTCGGTAACTCCAAAAATGAGTTAGAGAATCCCACAACAGATCATGATATATTAATCTTATTTGTGTAAATTGTTGATGTAATATAATCCTGATGTCAAACCTTATAACATCTTGGGGTCCATTTTAAGAAAAAAAATCGAAAAAGATCCTCCAACGAAGGATCAAGATTTACTAAAATTTTTGCAACCAGTACCCTTAGAGTGGAACATGCCGAATTTTGGGTTAACTTTGGAACAATACTTTGGTAATTCTCCAAGAAACCATAGATTTGATAATTTTTGCAATTCTTTTATTGCCACCCCAAGTAGTAGATAATTTTTAGTCCGCATTTGTTATAAATCGCAAAAAAACCTTTGTTAATTATGTCGGAATAAATAGCAAGAGATTTACGCAAAAAAACGTATAGTTTTTACATAATTTGTTAACATAAACGAACAATTAATATAAATTTTTTTTCAATGTTGGTCTTTGCAAAACTTTTGTTGTCTAACTGTATGTATTTTGAATTGCAATTTATGACAATTTATCTAAAGAACAATTACGGTTTCTTATCCTTTTATTTGTTGTAGAATGTCGCTTCTTAAACATACATTGTATTTATACATACATAAAAATACCTTGCAATGGAGGTCATTCTTAATCGTTTTTCACTATACCGTGTAGCTTGACGGGTGAATCAAAATTAGCTGCTGAGGCGAAAACCTGGAGTTTGTGTCCTAAACGACTGAGATAAAATACCATTGCTGAGTACGGCCAAATTAAAATTTGCATTAACGTTTTCCAATAATTTATTTAAAATTTTACACACGAGAATTTTCATTATTAAACTAATGCTAGGATGTCTTATAACTTAGTAAAGCACAACTTTTAATTTAATTGGGGTTATACATCTAATAAAGCAAGATCGATTTGTATTTATAATATGGCACTCGAAATGATTGCACATAGCAAGATATACAACACAGTTAGTTGTAAGGTATTTCCTGCTATCGATAATAAAATCACAACGTCGCCTAAACACGTAGCGACGTACGGGGAGGCTTTTTGCTGTGTTCGATTCTTTCTTGTCTACGTTGTAGACACTCCATTCGTATAATGGCTTTTCGCAGAAGCTTTGTTTCTGGCGACATATCCCTTCCAGTGCTAGTGGTCCTCGTTCTTGGTCGAAACTCTTCCAATGGACATTCTGGTTCCACAAATAACTTTTGTTTTCTAGCACTTACTACAGTTCGTTTGGGAGTTGATTCTTTTCCTGTTGGTGATGAATGTTCGTTCTTTGTCACAGTATTGCTTTTTTGTGTCGTCGCCTCCTTTGGACTGTGTTTCGTTGAATTGCATAAAGAAAAAAAGGTCTGATCTTCGTCTGGCGTAAGATTACTTTGGGGTTTCTTAATCCTAGAATGGCAGTGTCGTTGTGGTTCCAAATTTGGTGTGGAACTTATAAATAAACTCTCCATTAAAGAATCTAAGGCGGTGTGGTAAAACCCGCTAGCCTCTAAATGTTCACAGACAGACATTTTTGTTAATATGTAATTAAGTGATTGTGGATTACAGACGCGGATACGTAGGTCTCTACTTGACAAACAATAAAAATCAACTGGAAACTACACTCCTTTGGAAAAGTCATATTTCTACCTACTTAACAGTGTAGAGAGACGGTCATCAATTGTCTTTGTTGTTTTATGTGCATGACTTAAGTCTCTAGACTTAAGTCTCAACGAGTGGGAAAGAGAAAACTCCTAACAGTGATCCTCTAGTATTTTTGAGAGCAGAAGATCAAACATTTTTTATTTTGGGGTTGTTTGCCAAATGAAACCATATGTACCTATGTTATGTATGTGTGTAAATACATACAATACATTTAGGCAGTATAAGAAGAAACATTTATTTATTTATGGTACATATCCTTTGTATCCTTTTTCCCGAAGCAGCAGCTGTATATACATATACCTCACAATCAGAATAACTAACGAGGTGATATACCTGATCGTCGTTCTAAGTGCATGGTATTATTAATACAGGTCTTACAGAAATAAAAATTGTTTTTGTTGTGATTCCAAGAATATTTTATTGTTATTGAAAACAATCAGTTTCGATAAGGTAGCAAGCAGATATTTCCCATGGTTTGGGAAGTACACAGCGATTAGATTATTTTATGTCCCAAATATTATTTATCATCCATTGGTATAACAATTACTCATGACACTTCACAAATTTAACTATTTTTTTTATAAAAATACGCACATAAAAACATTATATACACACATGTGAAATATGGAAAATTTTGAAAAAAAAAAACAAATCTTTTTGTTGTTATTAATTATGCTAATTTAATGGCTTGAAGAAATCTCTAAAGTTCTGTGGTGTTGTTTGCTCTATTAGTTTAGCGGTCATCTGTTTGGCCTCATCTGCATTTCCGCTATCCTTGTGGTAGAAAACAGTAAAGTATACAATCAGGCCGATGACAACCAGCAGAACAATTCCGGAACAAATGAAGCCCATCAACATGTTACAGGCACATTCGCAGCAGCTGGAATTTGATAAGAAAACCCAAATCTATCAGTACCCGCATGACGAGTATTTTCACTTTTACACCTCTTTCATTCATTCACTTTCTTACCAGCATAGGACCTTTCCTGGACATTTAATTACTTCCCAACAAGCTTTACACATTTTTAAATTTTCTGATTGATTACTCGGTCTTGAGTTACTTCTTTGTCAGTCTTCAATTCAAATACAACTGACTGTCTCTACACTTGTGGCCTTTTAATCCTCATTATCAGTATTGAAATTGCAACCAATACTGATAAAAGTTTGTTAACGGCTTCTAATTGAGAGTAGGCTAAATGAATAGAAGAAAGCAGATATTGGGAGGTAGCAGGAAGCATGGAAAGCGTAATATTGTTGATAGGTTGGTATACCAGCCAACTGTGTTCTTATCGCAGTTTGTACGTAATGAACAGCGTTGTTTATATTTGTCAAAGAGAGTTGAGAATTTATTAAAAACGGTATTAACAATAAATAAAAGATTCAAACCAAACATTTTCTCTACCTCTAGAAATGATAGTGCCGCAATTATAAACTTATATTGAAGATAAATAAATGTATTTTCCAAGCCCATTCGCGGTCTTTCGATGATTCATTTTATGTTTATCTGTGTGAATTGCTAGATATGTAGATAAAGATACTGAATATCAATTCACATTTGCTATTCCAAAAATCACAAATACCTGTGAGGAAAATGATTTCAATTACCACTTTATCTGGCAGTTTCAATTACTTAGCCATACATATACCCTACAGTTTTATACATTGGAGATTTGTTGGAAGTAGTCCTTTGGTGTTATTGCCGGATTAATGTGTTTGGTCGACTCCGCCAACAAACAATTTAGAACTGCATATCTTCAAAATGGAATAATTGTGTTTGTGTTTTTAGGTCTTTATATTACAATTCGCTTTTTGCCATGATCATCACTATAAATTTTCAATAATTTTATCGGAAACAACTACAGTATAGTCTCGATAATCCGGACAGTCGTTAATCCGGACACTAGAATTTTTTACATTGTAGACTCTGTAATCCGGACATCACATTTTTTTCTTACCTCGATAATCCGAACATCAATATTTTTTTCCTACCTTTAGCATTAGATTCTTATTTATTTCATTGATGTTTTCGTTCTTAACAATAGCAATTGGTGTATAAATAAGAAAATTTAAGTTTTTCAAAGTTTTAGGTCCAAATCTCGACTTACTAGATATACACTGTCAACTCAGTTATACAGTCAATATGGAATTAACTATCTGAATCTGCCAAATAATGTTCCTTTCGTTCAACCATTGATGATTGGCTATGGTAAGCAACTGTATTTGAAACCTAGGGTTGGGTAGCCCAGTTCTATGAAAAATAGGTGTTGAGTGGTCATTTCCTCTAAAGGAATTTGTCCATTAGCTCCCCTATTAGTGAGAATGTCCCTTGGGGCATGTAATGTATTCCAAGGATATTTTAAGGACGTTTAAATAATTTAAAGCGTTGGGATTAGGTTAGTTTTAAATGGGATTTATAGCCAATCGAGGAAGCGCGTAGAGTCCTTATATAGGAATTTCAATAAATTTAAAACAAAGTATTATTTTCCCTTATATTGTTAATATTTATTTTTTAATTTAATTTAATTTTTATTTGACAAACACAGTAACCTAGCCCATAGGGCCATGAGCGGTTCCAAAAACAGCTATACATTTTATTTTATTGTCTTTCTTTGACATTCAAAATTACCGGTAAATAAGGATTGTTGTATTAAATTCTCGTAATAATGCAACCAATAGATTTAAATTACATTTCGTCTTATTCGCAAGCCATAACATTTATATAAAACAATGTTTCTTTTTGATTTCGTCGACAACATGAAGTCTTTCGGTGATGATATAAATCGCTAAATATTTCCCACAATGAGTCATAAGAAGCTCATGTCCCATAGACAAGGGAAATCAGTATATGTATGTACATGGGCTACGAAGTTTATATCCTTAAAAAACTATGCATAAATATACACCAGTTGTAGAGAAGTTTTAGGTGACAAAAATAATCAGCAGATGCCACCTAAATTACGCTGGAGAAATATAAGAGGTAAATTTAGTAGCCAGGGAAGCTGCTTCTGGTCTTAAAATTGCCGCAAACCAGAATATTTGCTTAATATTAATTTGTTTACCATATATGTCAGGTTATTATATAGTAAAAATCCATTATTAATTATTTAAACGTACAAAATTATATGTATTTGTTATTACTCGGTAATCCGGACACCGCCGAAACATGTGGTGTCCGGATTATCGAGATTATACTGTACATTCGTACATCTGCACTTGTGAACGTGCTGGAAGTTCTTTCATCTGCTATGCATTTTGCTTGTTTACTGTGAAAACAGTATTTAATTACCTTCTTAACATAATGGTCTCATTAAATGTGCTATTGTACTTTTGTTCAATTTGCGGTGTTAGCAAAGCATGGCTTTTGTCTCAGTGTGGCCTAAATGAATCGTATCGCATTTTACATTTGTCGACCCACTTTGATCGCGTATTTCTTAGTATTACGGTGAAAAATGACAAATTTCCAACACTTGTCGAGACCCAGTGGCCAGAGAAATATTTGCCATCCTTAAAACCAATCCTATACCCTCACATGGAGGCTCACGCCAATGGTGTTCACTCGGATTGTGGTCGTATTCAACAGGCAGTTTGGTCACAGGTGGATTCATTGTCTCGTCTCTGGGTAATGGACATTGGATGGCCTGGTTACAATAGTTCTGATATACACAGATGTAATCCAAAATTGTTGGTGTTCGATTTGATTCGCAACAATATCGAGGTAATAAGAGATAAAATAATGAGACATTCTAACCCTACTGATTGTTGGATTATTCTTAAAGGTGTTGCGCATAGATTGCGGTAAATTTCTGAGGTCAAATGTTGATGGTTCACAATTACTAGACATTGGTCTAGGCCCTCGAGTCTCACCATGCGACAGTGAAAAGTTTATTTACTTTATTGTCTCTCATGATTCTCACCTATTGACCTACGATATTCTAGAACAAAAATGGCACAATGTGCTACTAACAAGCAAAAAGTACTCAATGATAAATGATTTCCTACCAATTAAACCTAGAGACTTGACATTCGCCAGCCAAAATGAACTGTTGCTGTCAGATGAGGATGGAAAGCTGTATAGGGGACCGAATATTTTTCATAATTCATCTCAGTCCAGTTTTGACACAATAGAAATGATTTTAATGGGCTCTTTGTTGGGTCCTACACGAGGACTTATGATGGATTCTTATGGGGTGCTGTTTTATGTTGTCTCGAAATTTGGAGCTGTTGTTCGGTGCGAATATACACAGAATATAACCGCAGAGAACAGTGAAATCATTTACATGACTTCAAAGAATATACAACAGATTTTCTTTGGCAGCGAGGACTCCGTCTGGCTTTTATCTGACAGATGGCTGCGACCCCATGATCAGTGTATATCCGGCTATTAAATAACACAAGTTTATATTTCTTCATGTCATATCCATTTATTTATCATATATCGTATTTCAAACACAATCCATGTTAGAAAATCAAATAAATAGAATTAATAATAACAGGAAATTAAATTTTACGCTAAAATAAAATCTTAAGGGCTACCGAAAACAATTTTCCATTGATTTGTCAACCTTCTCACGCGAGTTTTTGGCCGGCTATCTTTCCGAATTGCAATATAATTTAAAAGATTCTTATGCACGTGTGTACGGTTTCATGGCGTATTCTTTTACATGTAAATATTATATATTATAAAAAGTACGAAACTATAATAGAAATAATAACGACTAAAGTAGAATCATGAATCTTCAATGATGGACGATCTGTTTATTTAGGTAGCCCATTAAAGCCTGCAGACGTTTTTTAATATTTTTCTGGTCATCCAACGTACATCCCAGTAGTACACTTTCGAATTTTTTGTCAACAGGTCCAGCATCCATATCTGTGACTGGATACGACATATTACCCGTTTCGCTGGCACTGCAACATGCATTCAAATACATCTGACACTTTTGCCGCGATAACGCTGGATCACCTAATGTTATCATCATATCGATGAGGGCATTAATCTGACTTAGTGAATCCTCCTGAGATTGGTCTCGTACTGTACGAACGTTAAGTTCAACTGTGGAAAGGCGTGCATTGACACGATGAATATAACATCCGATTTCTTCACGTTCGGCTGCAAAGAGAAGTAAAGATATTTATGTTAACATGACAATAGATTATTTTTGTTTTAAATGAAATTTAAGATTGAATAGACGACATCATTATACAAGTCTGTAAGAAAAGAGAAGTGGAATTTTTAAGACTGCTTAATTTTATTCACTAACATAGCGAAAAATTAAGTTAACTACCGAAAAATGGGGGTTATCGACAAATTTCGGTAAAAATGCCGTTAACTAGTTACAAAAATGCGCTACAGACCATCATATTGACATCTTAGTGGTTAATAGCGTGTAGATATGTGATTTTAATATGTTCCCGCAATTTTAGGTTGATTGTACCTTTGAGATATTTGTTTAATTAAATCTAAAGCTGATTTACGAAATGTCATTGTTTCTTGTTCATACAAAGTAGCAGGAAAAAAATCAGCAATTCGTCGGTGTCATGCTTAAGTGTTCCATACGCCATTTTCGACTTTTTGAGATACAGGTGGCTTCTAGGGTTATCCGGTATGCTCTTTCTGAATTTCTTGTCGGCTTTCTCCTATCTACTCTAGTTTCCGAGATATCCACGCCTCGGCGGGAAAGCATAAACTTTTTTCAGTTATGAAATTAATATTTTAAAAACTTACAAGTTTAAAAACACATTTCAAAAATCAGAATTTCAATTTTCGATTTAGAAGTATTTAATTTATTGATGCAAAGATGGAAAATTTTTTTGTCACTTTGTTCCATGTGATTTACAATATTTCACATTTGTGTCATAAGTGCGGATATGGAACAAATCTACAAAAATTCTTTTTTTTTTTTTAAAAAATCTCTAACTTTTATATTCCAATACATATTCCTCTAAATGTTTGCAAATATGTTCTATACACTATTATTAATATTTCAAGTCAAAAATATAAATATTTGCTTTAGCCAGCTCCACACAGTTGTGACGCAAAACATTAAAATGCGATTATCTCAAAACAGGCAAATGGCGTATGGAACACTTAAGCATTACACCGACGAATTGTATATTTTAAAGGTAGTGCAGCAGTTCCCATTAAAATTAAATTTAAAATCTCGGTATTTAGGGGAGAGGGGGCTTCTGGGATTCGTTAACTTCTCAAGACCCATCCTCACTGACAAACAGAGTATTGCTTCAAGTAAAATTAAATTATGGCTTACTTCAAATGATTTCCTCCGCAAACCACCGATCAAAATAATAGTTTAATATAGTTGTTAATACTTACATTCCGTAAGATTTTGCATTAAGTCATTGCTTTTAATAAGATCTATGGACATAAGCAAAAAGTCACGTTTTTCCTGAAGACCCAAAGCATCTTTACGAAACTTTTCCACTCGCGAATCCAACTGATCCAGTACTGTGACAAATCTACAAAATTAGGAGAGATAAAAGAAATTGTTGTTATTTATGCTGGAGTTTATAGATTAATAGGTATTCTTTAAAAGTTTTACAATTGATTTACCTTTCATTTAAATTGAAAGGCCTGTGTCTCATACAGTTCGTAATTTGTAATCATGTTCGTGCATATTTGTTTATTGCGATGAGGTATGGGGAATGTTTTAGACACAATATGAATAACATAAAAAAGAAAAAAATTAATTAATATCTACATTTTTGAACTTAAATTTTTTAAAATAAAATATCTAATTTTCTTCAAAATATTTTTTTTTTAATATTTCCAAAAAAGGTCTCGTTTTGCTTTGTGCACAAGTTCCACGATTGTTGTTTAACATAACTTTGTTGTTTTTTGAATAATCGATCTAAATATGGAAAGAAAAAATAATTTCTACAAATATTGTAAATGTTGTGGGTGGTGTTAATGTTTTGTTTCTTCCATATTATTTAGCAATTTAAATAGATACCGCACAAAAACTTGTTTCAGTTCATTTCATATGAAAAAAAAAAAAAACATAAGGCAACTAAATAAGTTTTAGTTTTTGCTGCTTCTTTATGCAAAACAATGGGATAATCAAATAACACATTTAAAGTAACCACCTGTCAATTGCTTTGCTGTAATCAACATGACCACCACCATAATTGGTTGAGGATGAGTTGCCAATGCCAGCAAAGTGGCGTGGTGATTCTACTTGGGCTGAAGACGAGGAGCCGCTGTTACTGGCATCCATGGCAGTGTCTCCGTGCAAGCCGTGCAAATAGTCAAAGTTCATCGAGGACTCTGAGTGATAAGGCACGGAGGGGTTATCACAATACTCCTGAGGTGGTGGTACAGGAGATGGATCAATTTCCATTTGATGATTTCTTTCTTAAAAGTGCCGAGTAAAGCGGGTTGAATTTTATGTAAATACTTGTTTAACACTTCTAGCTTCTGCTCCCAGCGGTAACGTACTAATGTATGTTTAGTTGTTTCACCTTATTGTTTGTTATGACAAACCAAAGATGAGTAGGCGGCTTTATGCCCAATGCCCAGTTGTGTTGTTTTTTAATACAGAGTATTTATCACAATATCTCCGCAAACACAGACACCACGTAAAATTAATTTTTCTATGAATTCAATTGCTCGGTTCGCCTTTTTTCCTAAACTTTATTCTCGCTGTTAATATTTTTGTAGTTTTGTTACACTGAAAAGACCAGAAACATAAGTTAATATAGATGTATTGTACTTTTACCTATCAATGGCCATGCTCATATCGTCTGCTGCGCTGTTTCTGCTGTTGTTTATGTTCTGAGCATTGTTAGTGGTGGAGGTTGATTCATTTTCTCCGAACAAATGGTCCCAAATATTATTTAAATTTGATGCAACATTTGATCCAAAACTGCTACTACCTGCAGTTTCAGGTCCGTTTTGATGTGTATTTGCACCCAACGTTTCGTCGAGACGACGCCGTTTTAACTTGCTAAAAATATTATCGAACATCTCATTGCTAGTCTAGAAGTTCTTGGAAAATACTGGTATTTGCCAGAAAATACTTTATAACTTCCTCTTGTTTGATACCGAGTACTAGTTCCCAGTGGGAAATTTAAGGGCGATTAAAGTAATTAAGGATTAAGTAAAAGGAATTATGTATTTTGTTTTGTTCTTTCTAGAATGAAATAACTTGCACGCACTTTCTCGAAACAACAACAGCCTCTTGAACATAAACAAAGCACCTCACACAGAGACGTCACTGTGGGATGAGACAAATGGTTTTTGCAGAATACACAAATACATACATGTTTCTAAAATGGTTTTGTTTTCTTATTCCGATAATATATTCCTCGGATTACCTTTGCCGGAATAAAGGACGATAAAAGTTCAAAAAGTACGAGACAATTTCGACGTTGAATTTGTGTAGATTGTTTTAATTTTTTTAATTATTTAGCGGTATTAATTTTCCAAAAATTAGTGTCGATAAATGAAAAAAATGTCTTCATTCTCTCTGCGGCTCTCGTAGAATTGTCATTCTCTCGATAACATTTGAGGCAATTTTGTTTTGCAGTATATCGATATATCGAGTAATCGATTTGTGGTAAGCAGGGTCCACTAGAGCTGGCAAAAAATCGATGGCACTATCGATAACATCGATTGTTATTTAAAGTTCAATATCGATAGATAGTTTTGCCTATCGATATTATCGGAATAAAAACCCCTAACCTGAAATCCATTGAAATAAATAGAAATTTCGCTGCTTTTCGGTTATGTGTGTGTAAGAAAGTAAGACCGTAGTCACACGTATACATTTTTCGGTAAAATATATGCTTTGTTCCAGAACCTGCAAGAATCTGCTATTTTTTACTACGATAGCATTTTTTCTTTATGTTATCGGAAAAAATAGTAAAAATTAGTAGATTCTTGCAGTACTGGACAATTGTCTCTTTGTTGATGAGAGAAGTCGTTTTATGCCATGTTCATACCAGCATTTGAATCACGTTGTTCGCTCTCGTAATTATGTACACGAATTAACCCGTTCGTACGACAATGTACACAATTCATAGCAACATGATTCATATTTTCATACTTTTTATTTACTGATTTTAAAGAAAGTTTCGTCTAAAAAACGAGTAAAATTAATTGATATGAACTGAAAAACTATTTGTCCTGCTTTCACATATCTAAATTATGTTTAATTATATTATTTTCATTCATCTTTTCTATTTTTTCCCACAATTTTTGTGTTTTCAGCACATTTTTTAATTTTTGTATTTTCAGAATTAAGGAGAGAGAGAACTGCCAAAATAACTTTTGGTATACAGACTTTCTGGCAGGCATTTAATTTTTGTTTCTAAATTTGTACGCGAATTTGAAACGATGGACACAAAATGCAACTGCAATAAAAGAAACGAGAAAATTTGCTAAGATTTGAATGTATACTAGTAGTTAAACCGTTTATTTTTCATTCATGTTTTGCAGTTTTTATAAAAATTTTTGTGTTTTTAATAAATTTTAAATTTTATATTTTTCTTGTCATAATTAATTTGTTTCGATAAATGTTCTCATTTGTTAGAGATGGGACATATTTTATCGTCGTTCGGAGAGTATTTTAAATTGAACAATGTACACAAATCGTTGTTCCTTCTCAAAATTTTGTATGGGAAATGAAGTAATTATATCGTTATTTGGGGTCGAACAACGAATAGAGAGCGAATTACCGTTAGTCTGAACAAGGCATTAGTCGTTGGGTGTAGAGCTGGCAAACCATCGATATTCCCAACATTAGATATTTTCGATATAATAGTTTAAAAAATCGATTGCTATCGATATTATCGTTAATTTGTCACCACCATTAATTTGGAAATGAAAATGGCGGAAATGTCTCCGCTTTTGTTGACGTTTTGCACAAATAGTTCACAGAAATCAAAAAGGAGAAAAAACAATTGCTTTTATTTAATAATAATACATTTTACTTTTTCGAAAAATTTGTACGTGTGACTACCAACTTACTTAAGCGGGGTACACACGATCAGTTTTGACTGTCGATTTTTCGGAGATTTCGATAAATGTTTTTTTGTGGTTGCCTGATGACTGACAAAAGTGAACGGCCACACTGGCAAGCAACCGATTATTTGAGCAAAACTGACAGTCAAAACTGATCGTGTGTACCCCGCTTTACATCCACAAATCCGTAAAGCCGCGATTTTCTATTAATTTCAATTAATTTTAGGTTAAACGTTTTTAATCCGATAATAGCGATAGACAAAACTATCTATTGATATTGTATTTATTACAAAATAATCGATATTATCGATAGTTTCCCAGCTCGATGGCAACATTAAGTGGGACACACATGTTCAGTTTTGACTGCCAGTTTTTCTCAAATAATCGGTTGCTTGCCAGTGTGGCCGTTCATTTTCGTCAGTCATCAGGCAACCACAAAATATTTCGTGGTTGCTGGACAGTTTGACATTTATCGATATTTCCGAAAAATCGACATTCAAAACTGGTCGTGTGTACCCCGCTTTAAGTGCAGTTCACACGACATATCGATAAAATTCAGTCCATATGGATCAGAACTTATATAGTCAATAGTTTAATGCATTGGTGATCACTTTCTTACGGTAGCGTAAAAACAAACCACACGTATTCTCTCTTTATTTCTCATTTGCCATTGCTTAGTAATGGGGAAAGTGTCTTACATGGTACAATAATACAGGTAGCATTATCATGCCAGCTGATGGTAACATAATGTGTCAACTGCATTGAATTGATGTCAAATTTTGACATCTTATGTTGCCAACAATTGCCGATGCGGCTACCTGTGTATTTGTACCATGGTGTCTTACCACTACTAATACTCCAACTATTCTGAGCACCCCTGGTTTAATGCATCATATTACAGTTTTTCTAATGACAATTTTTGGGTCAAACGGATTTTATAGATAGATGCACACTGCTTTTGGGTAGACCTCACTACTGAAATCTATTAAGTGAACAGAGTTATGATGTTTTACATGATGTTTCTATGAACTGCTTGTCTCACATAATAATAAAAAGATCTAAAATTTCCATTAGTCCTTGGGACCCAATGTATACCCCATATAATGAAATTGTTTCAATGAAACCATCTAGTGTGACCAAGGACTAACAAGCAGACTGGAACTTATTCCCAAACGAAAGGGATTTAAAACTGAGGCAAGGCACATTTACATAAGGTATGTATCATGGTGTAAGAAGTAAGGTGTTTGCATGAATTACAACAACTAAAAATTTTACAATAACTACATGGTTTTTTGGGAACTAAATGTCAATGACAACATTTTAATACTAGGGTCTTTCCAAAATAGTTCAGAAAAATTTACAGGAAATAAATGAAAAGATTTAAAATTTAATTTTAATTGGCATCAAAATTACTCTATACATAATGTGATACATTCTACACTTCAAATATTTATTATGTGGCACTGAATATAACAGATTGGAAATCTATTTATTAAATTTTGGAATATTCGGGGCAGTTCCTAATATATTCTGACAATTCAGTATATAAAAAAAGTTCAAAACCGTATGATTGTCACTTACACGAAGGCATATTCATATAAGGTCAATGCATGAATTCCCAGCAAAAAGTTTGCATCCGTGGATGCAGTTTAATCAGTACAAGTGTACAGTACAATTGCCGTTGGAGTACATCTTTTCCTATGAATTCACTTATGAATTTTACAAGCGAGCGCGCAGCTAGGATGCACTCCATTTTGCTTCCACAGCACACAGCTAGGATGCACCCCATTTTCAATCCAAATCACGGCTTAAGATCCAGTGCTTTGGATTGAATATGGATTGCATTTTTAATCAGTCTAAAGATGCAATAAAAATGCAAGCCATTGCGAAATATCCCAAAATAAATAAAATGCATTTATTGTTTGTGTAAAACAAGAACTCAAAGAACTTTATTATATTTATTATGTTATTTGTATACATACTGATTAAATGACCGTTTATATGTTTAAGTAGAAAAGTTATATATTGTAACTAACCTCTTATATACATATATCAAATTATTGTGAATACATGGAATCAATTTATCAATAAAAATACATACATACATTATATTTATTATATAAACACAAATTTAAAAAAAAGTTTCCATTAAATTCAATCATTTCAGCTTACTTCCTCCGTTCTCAACATAATCCAAGCGCATCTGATTTTGCTTCATCGTCCAAAAGGTTTTTTATGTTGCCTTCCCATCACTAGTTCAGTTTTCGGCAGGGACTCCAACTCCGCTCCATTAAAAATTTCTGTCTCATGAATTACCGCAAAAATGTTCGCAACTTAAGTTTTTATTTGTTTATTTTATAAAAAATTCTCCGAAATGTATACACTCTTGTTTGTCTTTTGAAGAAATGTGTAGGGATCAACCAACTGGTTTTTTCTGTAGGGATCTCTACAGCAACTGCTTATAAAATGTATCGAACGGAGTGCATTTTTCATAACTCTGTTGGACTACATCGAAAGATGTTGTGAAATCATAACTCCAATTGCACAACTTCCAAAATTTTTTGCTGGGTTACAACAATTAACAAATTTACAAAAACAACATTGTTGTTATTGAATAAATAAATATTGAATAATAGGGTCGTTCCAAAATTTTGTTCAGGAAAAACATAAATACATTTTGAAAATCCTCTAAAATAGAACAAATTTGAATCATAATGTAAATATAAAGCATACAGAACTGTCGTAGGTCATTGTTATTACACGTTTACGATGAAAAGAAGAATTTTATGGTAGCAAATTTTGAAGTTTCAAATTTCAATTACATTTTGAAAACTAATGGTCTGTTTCTCTAAGACGATTCGAATTCAAATTCGTTGGAATTGCCTGCGTACTCGATAATTTGTAAAAATTATTATAAATGTTTCCAAAACTGACAGTTGTATAAATAAAAAGTTACTAAAAAATGTGTTTCAGCAACATTTAGTAAGTACAAAGACAAACCTAATATAAACAATAAGTGTTGATAAAAGCTTTGTTCCCGTACTTTTTTATAATAAAACTCGTAAAAGAGAGAAAGAAAGAAGAAAGAAAAATTGTTGTTACACAAAAGTTTTTTTTCAAAAAGTTCGAGAACGCAAAAATGGAAAAAACGTCAAAAAAGCTGGAACATATCGCTCATTTTCTCAAAGAGTGACACATCTCGAAAAATCAAGTTTCGAGAAAAACGCGTTTTAAGTTGGCGATTGAAATTTGACTTCCCAATTTAAAAAGATTATTACACTAAAACTAAAATAACTACTTGGAACATATTTTGCAATCAGATAGCCAGATGTCAGTGCTAATTTTCTGTGCATGATCAAACATGATTTGAAGTGTTTTAGTGCTTCATAAACTGTTGAATTATGCGAAACTCGTATTAAATGAGCTGTAACTCGTCGAGTTTTAGAGATATCAGCATGAAAATTTGACACAAGATGAAGTAAAAGTCGTAGAAAAAATAGAAATTGCTAACTCAGAATACTCATTTTTTGAGTTATGTCACTCTTTGAGTAAATGAGCGATATGTCAAAGTCGGCGTACCCGCCAATCAGACGCCGGCATCCATGTTACTATTTTTTACACGCTCAAATTTGTCGAGTAAAAAGTTTTTAAAGAGAGCGTCATTCAGCGCCATTTTTGTTTAAAGAGAAGTGAACATTTTACAATTTTTTTGTGTACGGGAACGGGTTTTCGTGTAAAATGTGTAAAAGTCGTAAAAATTGTAAAAACTTTTTAGTTCTGGAACAAAGCTAAAGACAATATATGGGTAGGTTGCCAAACTCAAGACAACATCAAGAAACTCCACAAAAAATGTTTCTCGCCACTATCGTAAAAACTATCGTTATTCACTCGCTAATAATATTATTGCCGATATTCGAAATCGAAGGGTTTCCTGCCACAAACTGAGCGACGAATGAATCGTTTTCAATTCATTCTCGTGTGTCGTTCGCGAACAAAATATCCGCAAAACTATCGATTAACATTAGAAAACGATATCGTTTTCGATATCAATGGTATGGTGGGATGTATATGCATGAATTACAACAACTAACAAATTTACAAAAACAACATTGTTGTTATTGAAAATTAAATGTCAAAGAAAATATTGAATAATAGGGTCTTTATAAAAAGGAAAACCATAAATACATTTTGAAAATCCTCTAAAATAGAACAAATTTGAATCAAAATGTAAATATAAAGATTTAAAAACTGTCGTAGGTCATTTTTATTACACTTTTATGATGAAAAGAAGTTTTTTATCGTTGCAAATTTGGAAGTTTCAAATTTAATGAATAGACCCTATTACATTTTTAAAACTAAATTTACAAAAGAGCAAAAATACAGCTGATTGCAACTTCTACCTTCTATAAATGTGCCTTGATTGAAATATTTTTGATTTAGTGGCATTACAAAAACAAAATGTATTATAAAAGAAAGAACATCTATGCAAGTAATGTAAGAATTGGAACTACTTGAAAAAACAAGTATGAATTTTAAACATTTAGATAGTTATATATTAGCACAATTAATTAATGTTGCCAATATTGTACAAACATTATTAAAAAATGATAAAGAGTGATAAGACGCACAGTAGTCTACCAAGTTCGTTCGGAACCTGGGCACAGAGTAATTGAAAGATCTTAGGGGCAATGGAAGCATATTATACGCAACTCTAACAAGAAATGATCGCTCCAAAAGCGGGGTAAGCATTGGGATTCGGTACAAATTGTTACAAATTTTAGTGTAACCAGACAGACCTATTGTTTTTTTTCCAGCATACAAGGTTCACTTGAACTCCAACTACTTGGCAATAAGCAAGTTATAAAGATAAATTTTTTTGCGATAAAATATTCGTAAACTACTTTAAAAATTTAATTATTTATTATTTTTTACAATTTCCCGTGAACAACAAATGTTTAAATGTTTGACATGTCAGGGTTGATCCATGTTTGAAAGAAATATTAAGATGTGCAAAGTTTGTACCAAATCGGGTTTTTCCTTAGAGAGTTATCGTGTGCACCATTTTAACGAAAAATGTTGAACTTTTGTAGAGGAGGTACGGTATAGTGAAACGCAGAATAATTGATCATCTATAAATACAACGATTGCACAGTGGTCCCACATGTACGGGAAGGTGCGACAAAAATATTTATAATCGTCGGATCAATCTGATTTTTTCAGTATATGCTAAAAATATGTAAAAAATACTTTAGCCAAAAAATCATCAATATGGGTCCAGTTTTTCCTATAGCCCCCATGTAGCGGTACCACCCAATTTCAGGTATTTTGAAGCTTTTATCTAAATTTTCGACCCTAATTGGCTGTACTTTGGTATTTGGGGTTCCCTATGGTCAAAAATGTTTTGCGCCAAAAATTGTGGTCGTAGGTCCAGGTTTCGATATAGCTCTCATATTACGATACCTCCCGATTTCAGGTATTTTGAAGATTTTATAAACATTTTCGGCCTGAATTGGTTGTAATTTACTATTTGGAGTTCTTAGTGGTCACAAAAAGGTCTCCGACTGGTATCGTGGACAGGAAAGGAAACAAATTATTCCATTTGAAGTCAGAATATTTCATGGTAGGGGATCACGGTGCTCTTGAAATCATTTTAAATGGAAAGTGCTTACACCTTGGAAGTTTTTGTGGATTCTGAAACTACAATGTTCATAGATGAGAAAAATCAAAAAACAAAAAAAATCGCCGGAGCGATTTTTAAATAAATCGCGATTTAAGTTGACATTTTCAGAGGTTGTTTAGTTTTTCACGATTTTGCTTAAAAGCCGCCAGTCCAATCGAAATGGAGCTAAAGAAAATGTTGTAGCTATGAAAATTATCTATAAGACCGACCTTTATGGTACTTTCGTAGTTTTTGAGATATAGAAGTTCAAATTGGGACAATGCACTGACTGTATCGCCCCCTTATAAAACAATGCCATGAAGGGTGCGCCTTAACTAACTTTTGATGAAAACCGCTTACACAGGGAAAGTTTTTGTGAATTCTGAAACAGCAGTGTTCATAGATGAGAAAAATCCAAAAACAAGAAAAAATCGATGTAGGGATTTTTAAATAAATCGCGGTCAAAATTAACATTTTTAAGTGTTTTTTAGGTTTTCACGATTTTGCTTGGAAACCGCAAGTCCAATCGAAATGGAGCTAAAGAAAATGTTGTAGCTGTGTAAATTCTCTAGAGGATTGACGTTTATCATTTGTTCCCAGCCTGTACCATTTTTGAGATAAAGAAGCTCAGTTTACATTTTTAGGTTTTTTCGTTAGGGTTTCGCGATTTTGCTTGAATACGGTAAGTCTTATCGATATGGGACCTGAGAAAATCTTAAAGGTGGAAAATTCTCTACAAGACCGGCTTAAGTAACTTATCCTAAGTTGTAACATTGTTTTAGATATATAAGTTTAGGTTGGGAATTTGCAGTCATGACATTGTTTTATAAGGGGCGATACAGAATTAAATTGAATTTGAGCTTCTATATCTCAAAAACGGTAAATATAAACCGACGACAATACCATAAAGGTCAACCTTGTAGAGAATTTTCATAGCTACAACATTTTCTTTAGTCCCATTTTGATAGGACTCGCGGTTTCTAAGCAAAATCGTGAAAACCTAAACAACCCCTAAAAATGTCAACTTAAATCGCGATTTATTTAAAAAGCGCTCCGGCGATTTTTTTTTTGTTTTTTGATTTTTCTCATCTATGAACATTGTAGTTTCAGAATCCGCAAAAACTTTCGAGGTGTAAGCACCTTCCATTTAAAATTGTTTCAAGACCACCGGTACGACCGAACTTTACATTTTTACTTGTCTTTCATATTATATGTAGAATCATACATATATTAAAAATATACAAATGTAAAAAAATACACTCATAAGTAGATCAAAAAAAAAAAAAAAAAAAAAAAAGTCGAAATCTTTAAAGAAAAAAACCAAAACAAAGAAGAAACTGAGAATACAGTACTACGGCATATTCACTGAAATGACCAGAGGCATCGTCGGTATTTTTAATGTCACACACGAAAATGCAAATATATGCAGCTGGAACCAAATTTTATGTAATCTTGACATTATTTCGAACATTCTTCAAAAATTTGGAGAGTGGCGAAGGATGGCGAAGTTAGTAAAACTCTACTTCAATTTTTAGGACTTGGAAAAAAAATCGACAAAAAAAAGTATTATAAAAAATGGGATTTCCAGCACATTTTATGCGAATAATGAGTACAAATTTTTATGTGAAAGTAATTAGAAAATCTTGTACTAAAACTTTCATTTCGAAAAAAATAATTTTATCCTTTCAATTTTGAGGCACTTGCCTTGTAAAATGTCACAACCTTACTGATGTTTTTAAAGTTTTTAAGAGATCATACGTAAATGTCAACTTCTTCTGTTTTGTTACGTTAAATGCCGCTATAAATTACAAAAACAGTGCTGGAATATTAAAATATGATATGTTTAGAGAAAATTTGCTGAATTGTCGCAGAGATTTGCTGATACCGATTTTTGTCGTAGCGAAAAATTTTGATGTTTTTATATTCTGAAAAAAGCTCAGAAAAGCACCAAAGTTTTAATATGGAGGGATTTTAATCGAGTTTCAAGTTAGCTAAAACGGGAATTTATTGAAGGACCCATATTTTAGGGCCATTGTCGCACTGAAGCATGTAATCTTTAATCCTTACGCTTAAAGTCCTTTTGATTTAATTGTGTCATAAATTGTGCCACCACAGTGGGATATCACAGCATATTTAATACACAGCTTAAATGGTTTTATAGCGCATCGACTGAGTAAAAATCTTCTAAAAATTGGTGTTGGTTTCACTTAGGACCAGAGCGGCGAAATACTCACAGGAATTCTACTCGAGTTGGATTTACCAATATATGTATATACTAAATACAGATTAACTAATATTTTGTTCAAAAAATTATAATTTCGGTAATTAACGACATTTTTGGGTAAGTTAAAAACCAAAATAAAGTTATCGCTAAGTGCTACCGATAGTTAAAGTGTTCCCAATTTTTTTAAGACATTTCATTCTTCCTTAAAATATTCAAATAACAAAAAGAAACAAAAATTAAAATTTGTTTGCTGTAAAATATGGAATTATTTTTCAATTGCACTTTATTTTATATTTAATGTAGTAGGTATATAATTTATATATGTATGTCTTTAGGCTTTTTCATTTACAATAATTTTGTGTTGTTTTTTTATTATGTATACTCGTCGTTTATCGAAAATATTTAAAAATTATGTACATTTCCTTCTATTAATAATTTCCTTTCTTTTGTTAAAAAAAAACTTTTTTTCTTAAACAAGTAACATGGTGATCATAGATAGATAAAAATAAATATGTATATGTATTTGTATACACACATAGATATATGTGTGTGATTTTACATCAAAACAATATTGAAAATTTTTATAAAAAATATTGCGCCTCGTTTTGCAGAAAACAAGAAAAAAATACGTGTATTTGCGAATCTTGTTGTTGTTATTTAAATAAGTAAATAGCATAACATAAAATTGTATCTAAAAAAATTCTAAATTGCACATAGGATTTTTAAACAATTATTATTAAAAATTGTGAAACAAAGAAACAAATATCAAGAATATCATTTAACTACACTAGTCGTATTCATAATAGAAGTATTTTCTTTTACTTAGGATGTGGTCTGACCATATTACAAAAATAAGACGGAAGTTTGAGAGGGTTGGTCCAATGCGTCATGCACATGTCTGGACCCATTTAAATAAAAAAAACACATATATTTAATTAAATTTGCTAAAGCAATACGAAAATTAAAAATTTAATATAAATTCTTCTAAATTCAAAAACAAAACATGACTTAAAACAATGACTTCGGTTAAGCTGAAACTAAAAACAAATGCACATTGCAGGCATGCATCCATTGGCCACCAATGGATAGATAAATGGAATAAAGTTTTGCTCACAACACCTAACGTTAACAATGCTAGACGGAAGAAAATATCATCGTCGATGGTTACATGGGCAACTATAATTTGACTAAAAAACATTATTTTCGATTCTTCGTAATTAAATTTAATAAATTCTTAGGTTATCTAAATCAACATGTCAAGACTTATGTCATAATATTTATACATATGCTTACATAGTAGAGAGAAAAAATATATGTATGTAGTAAATTTTTTTTATAAATATCTATGTATAAAGTTTAAAATTTAGAAGACAGCTTTCATTACAATAGTACATTGCACTTATGGCTAGGGTGTTTCTGTGTGTGTATGTGGGGGATGGGTGTCCCTCTGAGACATGGAAAGCAATTGCAAAGTCACCAATGTTGGATACAAAACAAAAATTTTCAATATAAATTTTTAAATTACATTTTCCTATCAACAAAAAAAAATATTAAAGCTTTTAAGCCTCATAGGCATGATAACTCTTCGAGTCATATTTCTAGAAACTCCGACTCGCCTAATCGAAAACAATGTGATCGTTCGTGAAAGATGGCGAAAGGCATTGGCCGAGGCTTTACAATTTATAAACAGTCTCAATGGGTTATGTTAAAATTATAAAATAGTAAAGAACAGTATTAATTAAGTAAAAAGGCAATACAACTATTTACAAACTTAAAAATATACATTTTTATAGTGGCTCGGACAAGACTTCTTGCATCATTATCATATATTTATGTGTGTATGTAGGTGTACAGAGGGGAATGTAACTAGGGAGGCCATAAACAAACGAATTTCCAGTAATAATTCGAATCGAAAATCATGTATTTTGATTCATTGGAATATTCTATCGAATTACTTCTGTAAATGCTGTAGGGGTATGTATGACTCGGTTTATTGTTTTTTGTTTGGAATCAAACTCTTGCAATCATTATTTCCAAACTCTGTAATAAGAAAATGAAAACAAAAGAACATTATTAAAACATAACGTCATTTCTCTTTCAAGGTTTTACAAAGTAAAAACCATCGTCTTCCTGTGTGGAACTAAGTATGTGCTCGACTTGCTAACTGGACTTATTTTCTAGACATGGTAATTGGCATATAGCGAGGCAGTTAAACTATTCTTCAACACTTATCGTAGGAGCTCATCCGAAAGGCTAAACTAAATTAACTCCGTAGATGCAACAAATGATATCGTAAGCATGGAGAAGTAATTAAATAACAATAATAATAATAATAATAAATTACAGAGACAGACGGTTTGCAGTCAAAGCTTAGCAATTGGGGAGTTTCTTCGTTTCTAAGAAAATAAAAAATGGGAATGTTGTCGGAGCAAAGCTGTTGCAAAGAGTAGACGTGGGCGGGTAAAGATGTTGTCAAGACTTTATTGTTTTGTGTGTTTGCGATTCCTTGTTAACGCTTTGTGTGGCAAGTCTTTAAGACTTTTTGAGGTTATGTTTGTTTACAATAGCCTGTAGTTTGTGCAATTGACTTAGTAGACCAGCGTTTGAATCTTCCAGAGATTTCACACGCTTCTTGTAGTCAGAGTTTTCGTTTACTAAGATTTCGACTTTACGTTCCAGTTGGTCCATATATTCCTTCTTTTTGCGCCTACTCTCCTGAGCGGAAATCTGAAAATGGTACAGGCAGAAGGGCCTTTGTGAAAACGGTTCTTTGAGAAAGGATAGTGAATATTGATTTACCTTGTTTTTTATTTTACGTCGAATTTTCTTTAGAGACTTTTCTTCTGCTTTGGTTAATGGTAGCTTTTGTGGAATGGGATATCCTTCAGCCAATAACGTTCGTTTCTCCTCTTCAGTTAAGATGAGTGTTCCTGTGGAACCCTTCTGTAAGGTAATGCCAAACTGAACGTAAGAATACCGTTTTATTATGAATTACAGTTCAACTTACCGGTTGTGAGCTTATCAATGGTGTGTGTATTGGTTGGCGGGTAGTGCCTCCACTTGTGTGTCGACCCATGCTTACTGTGGAACTTGAGTTGGAGGTAGTGGACGAGGCAGAACTGTTAGTGTTGCGTCTTATAGATGTGACAGTTAATATGCCACTTGTCGGCTGCCCGACCGCAGCGGTAGACCTCGCAGTAGCTGATGACGTGGGTGATTGCGGTGAAAGCATGTGTTCAGGTGTGAGATTACCCTCGGAGCCATCACTGGAGAGCGACGAAGGCGGGGTCAAAGGCAAACCATACGACTTAGCAATCGGAGGAGACGTTGTTATAAAAGTGCCGCTATTGGAAGTTGCTCCCTCTGATTTAATTGTGAACTTGGGAATAATAACATTTTGTGCGGGGCTAAGTATTATTTGCTGAGACTTGAGCAGGTTTTGCGAAGACGGGGTAAGTTGCAGACATCCATCCTGAAAATTGTTAAATGGTTGTGTTATAGTATGCTACATATTCACTCGACTTCATATTATCAAACTCACCTTGTGCTCAAAAACGAGATCCGAATTTGTGAATGCAGCCATGTTGGCCATTGTTAAACTTAATGTTCCACCATTTGTGTTGTTACTGTTGGCAATGTCACTCGCTTCGGGACTACCAGGACAACTGGAGTCGGGAGACAAGGGCTCGTTTTTAATGCAGGACTCATCGATCTCAATGTCTGAGCATATATCTGGGGACTGGCTACCATCCCGCGACGATGTACTCGATGCACAATCATTGTCCATTGGTTCATTTAGCTCGTCTTGAGGTAGATATTGTTGTTGATGTTGCTGTTGTTGATGTGTCTGCAACTGTACGGCGGGCTGTCGGACCATTATTTTCTGATTATTATCTGAGGAGGTGGCATTTATGGTATTACTCAAATTTTGAGAATTGTCCAAATTTCGCAGGTTTAGTGTTATGGGTGTGCTGGCGGAAATCTTACATATGTTGCCATACATACTCGATACATGGCTCATGCTACTGCTATTGGAGGACAATGTGGGATTAGATTGACTGCACAGACTTGAGCTAGATGTTGAAGCTGCAGATACCATAGGATTTAATGTTAATCCTGTGGTCCCGGCATTGCTGCCTGAGAGCATTGAAGAGCAGGGAGAAATGGACAAGCATTTCGGGTCAATAGTTGCCGCACTGCTTAGACCTCTGATATTGGATGTTGCAGTTTTCAATGAAATTGCCGGATAGCATTCATCTTCCATATCTGTAGGAGCAAACAAACACATCCAGTTAAATAACAAGTCATCATTTTTCATAGTTCAAAAGAATTGTATAGGTCACAACATCAATTGGAACACTTATCAAGGACACTGCGAAGAAACATAAAAAATCAATTAATTTGTTTGATTTGGGACTGGTACCTATGTGTACTTAGTACGACGCGATACATTCATTGTTTGTGTACCTACATTGCGATTGGGAAATACTGTTGTCGTTGATGTTTTCATTTTCATTTTTTGTTATTATTTTTTCCAATTTTAAACACGCGTCATTCTAGTTTCTCCACACTTGTGTTAATATTGAATTCATACGGTATTTACATAGCCGCTACCAATTTCTGTCTCCAGCATTGTTTTTAACAATCCCAACTGGGTATTTTCAATAAAAATATTTTTTGTTGATAAATGATACACAAAACAATTATACTGGGAGCTGTCAGCAACAACATCGAAATCGTTGTGCTAACCTCAGGTGGAATAGACAGGGGGGGTACTTATTATCTCTTTTATTTCATTTTAAAGCTACTCTATTCGCTTTGTCCATTATTTGGTGTATGGAAATAAAACACTTGTCGATGGTTTGCTAAGCTTTGGCATTCTCATTGTAAACTTACCATCCATTTTTGTGTGAAGGCTGTGAGGCGAATCGGGCAAAGAGTCGCCATCACTGTTGAGGCTGTAGGAATGTTCAGATTTTATCGGTAGAGTTCCATTTAGCAGAGCATCTGATATTAATTTGTCGTTGAGGATGACAGCGGCATCTTTAACATCGCGCTCCAGAAACCAATCATTCATATCACTGTCAGTGGACAATTTCAAAGAGTCCGTCTAGAATGTAGAACAGATGACAATTGATCAATATATGAAGCATATTTAAATGTAATATAATATGTATGGATTTACATAGCTAGTACATATGTATCAACGTACTTTACAATGTAAATATGACAATGAAATAATTAGTTTTTCATGCATGATAATCATGGCTAAATGTGTTTAATTATTGTTAGAAGTTAGAATTTTAAAACAGAGATGTATACGAACTCGTTTTTTACGAAAATTTCATTTAAAAATTGTTTCCGTTAAATCTGACATTGATATATGAAAATGTGTTTTTATGTACATCTTTCTGTCTATCTATTCAATGTTTTTGCCGCAATGCCCTTGCATATAGACGCACATACATCTATATGTATGTCATGAGGCGCAACAGTCTGCCAGTTAGTCAGTATCTTCATATCTTATCTAGAAAATTGTTTGTAGTCCCATTCATTCCATTGGCGGCCACCATCATTTTACACCTTTGGATGGAAATGTGAGTTAAAGAGTCAGTCAGAATCATTAGAAACGCAACATCCATAATAAAAAAACATTGTTTATATTTAGCAATCAAGCATTCCTTTAAATTAGATAAATAGAAAATAGTTATATTTTTTTTCATATCAAGAACGTTGCAAAAACTGATCGACAGTTATCTATGCGAAATAATTTGTTTTATTCCTTGACATTGGCGGAGGGCGGCCTTCGATAACGTTGTAGCGAACACTTTAAGACTAATAAAGTGAGTTGCATTCTTTTTAATTCGGCAGTCAAGACATCAATGTCAGGATGAACAAAATTGGTCAATATTTGTTTTTGGCTTCAATTCGCATTTGACTCTAACAAACCTATCAAAATCCAAGATAATAAATGAAAATTTATTGTCGAATTTAAATTTAGTCGAAATTTATCTCCAAATCCATTTGTTTCGCTTTACCTAGATTGGTACATACATACACTATATTTATGTACATATTTATTGATTATTATTAAATATTATTTTTTTGTGCTTTTTGTTTTGGTGACTTTTATATTTTTTTTAGTTTGATACGATAACCACTTCAAGTGGTTTTTATTTTCTTTTTGTGTGTGATTGAATTATCTTTTGGGAAATTTGAAGTTTGGTGGTATATTCGGGTAGATTCTCATACTAATATATAAAATAGGTTATTATGTTTGACAAAGGGCCACAAAACTTGGACTGAGAGGAAATAGAGGGAAGTCAATGTCGGCTTTCCTAAATTTGTCATACGAGTATTTATTTATTTATTTACTTATTTACTTACATACTTATTTATTTATTTATTTTTTTTATTTATTTATTTAATTCAATAACTGTTACTTAAGTCTTTAAGTTCAACAAATAGTATTAACAAATTATAAAATTTCTGAGTTGAGCTTTATAAAAAAAAACAATGGTATAGTTTATTTCATAATAGACTTATATTTAATTTTGCTTTTTTCACATGATCCACCCTAATCTTAATACACAGAGATAGTCAGTCGAAGGCGCACGACACTTGCTGTCCTCAAAATTGATTAACTTATGGTTGTGCGATGTTTGTTATTTTCGGACATGATAAAAATAATTGTAGCAAATTGTGATTGCATAACCATCTCTCAACAGTAAAATGAAGGGTAATTGGATTCCTACTATAGCTTTGTCACAGATTATGGCTATCACAGATAAAAACACCGATTACAGCTATCATTTTGAAATATATATAGATTTATTAATACATTTTTTATATAAAATATTAATATATCACTTCATTGACTTGTCAAGTTTACAAGAATTATTTCTTTTCCGAGCTATTGAAATGGTGTTGGCCCTGAACGATAAGAGAGATGTGTTTTAGATAGAATTGCTTGTCCTCATGTGCCTGCAAGTACATATGAAACATTTTTAAAATGTCGTATTTAATGATCAATATGGAGTTTCAAATAAATCCTGTGCTTTAATTTGTCAATAACTCTGGCTAGAAAATAAACAAAATGCTCACACGATAATTATATGTATACGTTTTAAATTATTTCAGCGGAGTAGTGTGTGATGTGTTTGTTTATAACTATTTTCTGTGCTTTTTGTTGTTTGAAAGTAATTATAATAATTTGTTAAAAACAATGTCTATTTTTTTTTTTCAAAATCTGCTGTCTGGTAAATCGTGACTGCAAATGTATACAACTTCGTTAATGTCGGTTTATTTATGGAATTCATTAGAATTTTGTTCAACTTGAAGTCATTACCGATAGTAGTACTAAAACACATTATACCTAATTTTAAATCATTTTTAGAGATATCCTTCAAGTTCGATCATCGTTTACGCATTGTCTTTCATTTGTGAAAATATACAAATTAAACAAAGAAAATGATTAGGTTTTCATATTTATTAATTTATTAAAAAGTCCAAAGGTCAACAATAATTATTACAATTAATTTATTTATTTAATATCAAAATAACGGCTTAAAATATGAGTCGTCGAGTATATATTTATACAATTTAAATCATTCATTCGGATCAAAGTAACTTGCTTTAAAAGCACATTTGTAGCATATTTTATTTGAAGTCCTTAGTTTTGGCACACCCTGTGGCCAAACATTTGCTTTTGGACATTCATAACAAACAAAATAAATAAGCCACAGGAATGTCTTTTACACACATGTCGTAAAAGTATCATTCATAATATTGGTCATCGACACCAACACTCGCTCACACTTTCTCTCCGTCTCAAAGTTGTCTCTCATTGAAACGTGCTCTGAAGTTGTGAAGAAAATTATAAACCGTTCTGACCAAATATTTATAAACACAAACACTTGACCAACAGAATAAATATAAGTATAAATAAATAACTGTAAATATGTCTGTTTGTATGCAGCACCGTCTTCACTTATTCGCTTACACACACGAACATACCTACATACATACATACCAGTCCATAATATGAATGGCAAAAAAGAAATGCGTAATGTTTCTGGTATTTCAAAGCTCAGCTTCGATATCCATACGTGTGAATGTACATATGAATGTATTTGTATGTACATATGTATGTGTGTGGTCTGAGCTTCACACATGGAAAATTGCAGTAAACAGCTTTACGGTTTGAGTTTATCTACAATGGTCAGTGCGGCCCGACCATGGCCAAGAAAGAAGAACTTGTTCATGGAGCAACTAAGCGACCATAAACTAGCAGCCAAACAACAATATGTCTGTCTCTCCACCTAACCACTTTCCTAACATCTTCTCATTATGGATGTGTGTTACGATGGTCAACGATCGGCTATCTAACTGGCGTAATAAATGCCAATGCAAACAAACATCGTCAGAAAACAATACAACAGGAACTGTGTTCACACATCCCCATGCACAATGTGGAAAAGGGGAACATTTTTCCTGACAAAAATTTGTCCAAATCTATGCACTTTGGAAATAAATTCCAACACAACGATTGTTGTAATTCAAACAATAAGTATAATTATTATTCTAACATATTTTTACTTTCAATTTTACCCATTATTTTCTCTGAGTGTGTACCAAGCCAGGCTTGTGAACGAAAAGTTCTTATGTTTTGATACCAACGAAGCGTGAACCAACCACGCTAACGGTTCAACAACCTTTCTTCGTGTTGAAATATTGTTAAGAATTAGCAATTCTTGTAAGAAGGTAAAACCAACAACAACAACAACGACGACGAAAATTCGAAAGAATGAAAGCTCGTAAAGTATGTAGCATAAAATTTTAAAATAGGGTCGCTTATGAAAGAGGGACATAAAATAAAAAGCAAAAGGCGTGGATACATACGGAGCACACATACAAATTAACCATCCGAAGAAGAAGGAGGAGAGGAGGAGTAGGAGGAAAACAAAATAGTAGAGAGAAAGGTACAAAGAATCAGGTTGAATACGGTGATATTTCGGAGAACCTGGCCGAGTGGTAGGTAGTTACAAACGTTGCTGAGCATACATTCTGTGTTGATTTGTGTTAAGCGTGAAATAAACACAAACTCATCGGCTCAAGAATTGCTAAGTCACATCAATGACCATTTAAAAAAAGTCGTACACAAATACACACACAAATTCCGCTGACACTAATTCTTGTTCTAGTCTGTTGTGAGATTCTTTCATAGCCGACGACCGAAAGTCATTTATTTTTAAATCTGACGCACTACTTTTGTCGTTTTCACGAAGAAAGTTAACTGCTGATCATTTTTGGCATTAAACTGTTGATTTTTACTTGCGTGCCATTTACATTAGACCGGCTTACGCAATACAAAATAGCAGCTATTCTGACTACCGGATAGGTATAAGCCAAAATAAAAGGCCTTATTTCGTCAGTACTCCATAGGGTTGAAACGAAAAGTGAAGTATGACATAGATTTGTATACACACCAATATTTAAGGCATAACTTTCATCATGTATAAATGTTGTGGATGTGATTTAATAAATTTGAAATTGTTAATTCCTCTACATAAAGATTTAATTTCAGAATGTTTGAAAAGATAAAAATCGCCTAAAGATAAAACGTCCGAAGTAAACTCTGGGGCTCTGCTTTGGGATCGTTCCAAGTCCAAGATATAACATGGTCGTTGGACCTACCTGTATATCAAATTATTAGTAAGTATAGATCGGTTAAGTGAGACAACGAATTAAAAAGCATATGTTTATCTATGAAAGGGTTTTCTTGGAATAAACATGCATAATCATATGTGATTGTGTGTGTGTATCTTATTGTTATTTAAAGTGACACACTCCTGTATTATTCACCGGAAATAAACAGAAAAGAAAAAAATGAATGCACAACATAGACATAATATACTTACACATAATATACATATAACACATGATGATTGAATGCATGATGAATTGTGGTTTTCTATTTTTAGTGTAGAGGCCGTTGTTGTTCAAAGACTTGATTTTCTTGATTGTTGTTGTCATATGCATTAGAGAATCGAAACAAAAATTGATAAAATTCAATGTAATGGAACATTTAATGTTTGTTTTTTTACGCTGACAAAGCGTGATCCGGTTTAATGGACCTAAATACGGACAACAGCTTGCATGTTTAAGAAACAACAGGTAAAACCAAATATATCCACACTTCATTCATGCCATTTCACAATCATAAAACTAAAAAAACTCGTTTTTGATTTTGGTCGAATTTGAACTAATTTTCAATGATGGTTAATTTTTTTCTTTTGTCCCCCCTCCAAAGAGATCCAAAAAGACATTTTTATTACTTTCAACATCATGATCGTAACGATTGAATGTGAATGGTATAAGTATCCCTGAATTTGTGTGAATATGTGTGTGTGTGTTCGTTGTGAACAAGTTTTTTGGATTTTCGCAAAGAAATGAAGAAGCCCTTGAGAAAGTTTAGCTTTGCTGAAGGTGCTCGCCGCCCCATGGCTGTGAGTCCCTTCTCTCGATAATTCAAACATGTTAATGTATAATCTATCTTGGTGGGTATTGAAACCTTTCACATTTTGATTTCGATCGCTAACTGTGGCTAGGTCCCTTCTTATTGCCTGTCAGACAGACGGCCATCGCTTACAGTCAATTGTACAAGATACTCCGCCACTATTTGGTATGCATTGTTGTGAGGCAGGCGAAAAACCCTGTCACTTTTTTACACAATTTTATTTTTGCAGATATATCTGCTTTTTCAGTTGGCTTAGTTGTTGTATCAATTTGTGTGTAGGTATGTTTGGACTGCTATAACATTTGTGTCGTTGTTGCCTTGCTAAACAAACTTGATGATGTATTTCTTCAACAAAGTCTCCGTCGATAGAGAAGGGGGAACAACCATAGCCAGTCAGTCAAGTTTATTGGTAGTGACGATGGTGCTTTGTCTGTCAGTGGTAGTTGTAAAGTGAAAGGTGTTCGCTCCCACAATTCAAAGTTCATAGCGTTGCTTCATATTACCAACCACGGACGATCAATTCAATCCGGCCAAATAATTGTAGTGCAAAGCAAAGCATTAAGCAGCACAATTTAACAACAACCACAACCCAGAGCATTATTATGAACGAACGGTAGGTAACAAAAAGTCCAAGCTCGCTCAAACATATGAAATGTTTGAAACAGCAGCCAACCACAACAATTGCATGCTTGGTTGTTGGTTTGTGTTGGTAACAACGCTAAGGCTACAGCTGCAACAACAGTGGCAGAGGCGGCAGATCTTTCGTTTGTTGACTGACTGTATGTTGTCGTTGTTGTAATAAAAAGAAAGTTGTTATTAAATAAACGAAAGGAATTGTTGCCAAGTTGAACACCAATTGTCAGTTTCATTTCAGTTGCTACAATTACAATTCATCCAGTGTCTCTACCCCCTCCCCCATGCTCCCTTTTTCTAAGCAAGCCACCATATGTTTGCCTGACTGTCTTTTCCTCTATCTCTCTATTTTTGAATGGTCGTAAATGTGTTACTGGTCGGTTGCTTGTTGGCCGTTATTGTTGGTTGTTGCAGCGGGCAGCAACAATTGATAAAGTAATACAATGAAATTAAAATTAAAAAAAAAAAAAAACAAAGCTTACATGTCTTGAAGTTAAATTCCAATAATACCAACAGCAAGAAACGTCGGTCTTACTTTACAAATATTTTTACATATTTTTCAAGTGGTTAACCACCATTTTTATACGGCTACAGTGGTCTAAATAATTGAAATATTGAATGTGATATTTCCAAGAAACGTATTTTTATTACAGTAAAAAAATAGAACAATAGTAAAAGACCAAAACAAAGATAACTGTTGCAGCATCAAATGTATTTCACAGTTGAACATTTATTTGTGAGTTGTAATAAGAGTAATCAATAACCAGATATGACATTTTTAAACTGTAATGGAATTCTGTAACTCGTTTTTCGTCATGGTGCAATAAACAAGGTTACACAATAACACCAAGCCTTCTTAATAACACAGTGCAACATATTCAAGATAATTTTGTGCAAACAGCTTCAACTGTGGATTTTATGAAAGTACAGACCCAATCGACAAAAACCGTATTTTGGTTTTGTGTTCTTAGATCGAGTTTAGATTTTATGGCCTCATCTAAACATGGCTAAATATTGGTTTTTTAGAGTAAATCGAGGCAATATCTCTGAAACCAATTCGAATCTTGTTTAAACCTCTGAAGCAAACTTGTAGATAAGAGCATGTAGAAAATATTTGGAGAAAAAATTAAACTCGAAAAACTGCATTGTTGCCTCAAAATGGATAATATATCTAAAAATCCCTTTATTTCGTGTATTTCGCACCATATCTCCAAAACTGTTATATTTTTCGCTAACTTTTTCTTGAAAGAAATATCCGCTGGAATGTAGTTCTCAACTCTTCAGAACCTTCCATTCTTGTAAAATGCCTCTATCACGCTATTTCTAGCACATTTTTCAAAGGAAATTTAATAAATATATTGAAATTTCAAATATGAAAATAAACAGCCTGTTTGAACATTGCTTTAAATGTGTTTTGTAGAACGTATGATAGGAAATACAGCCTAAACAATATGAAATAAGTATTTTAGAGTTTCAGAAGAATTGGTGAACACATTGTTTGGAACATCTTTGCGAAAAGTTACTTGGTCCAACACACAATAATTTAGCTGCTACTGACCATAATTCCAGAAATTATGTAAACTTCGATATATTTGATCGATTTTGATGCTCTAGATGCAGTTTTCCTAGTTCATCCGTTTGACACGTAAGTTCTTCTACTTTCGGGCTATAATGTTGCTGAAGACCGCGAAGTAAAATTCCTTTTAGTTTCTGAGATAAAGCCCCGATAAGTGGAAAAAAGTGTAGTTTTAGTCAGGTTTAGATGAGGCTATAAAATCCAAACCCGATCTAACAACACCTAATTAGGGTTTTTGTAGCCTCAGTATGTACTTTCAGAAAATGCCCATTAGAAGTTGTTTGTATTTTCAGTGTTGCACAGTGTAATTATACCCTCAGCATTTATGCTAACGAGGGTATATGAGGAAAAGTCAAAATTTTTTAGTTTCCATTAAGCCAAGGTTTGCACTATTATAATACGCGAACTATTGTAGTTTACCAGTAACTATGACTATTGCTGGATTATTTTAGATGTTTTTGTACAAAGCTCAAAAATTTAGCAAAAAAAAATTAATTTACGTGGTAGTTACGACCGCGTAAAGGAAAAAACATAGGTAAAAACACGTTGAAGCTAAACAGGTTTTTTTACATTGCTATTCGATTTCTGATTAAACCATTCAAATGACGGACATCTGTCCAAAGTAAAAGTAGGAGAATACAAAATGAAGATTACACTTCTAATGTATCACTTTCCAAAATTTCCACTGCATCCACCTTTTATGGATGCTGACATTTTGAAGCCGGATTTCAGGTGTTTTTTGTATTTTTTATGTAACTGGGACGCGCATTCGGATATTTCGAAAAACCAATTATAGGATTAAAGAACTCGCGATTTCGCATAATCTGATGTGTATATTGAGTATGTAGCCCACACAGCAGCAGAGTAATCTACTGCCAAAGGCCAAAATTTAGTGTGATATTTTTTCTAAAAAACCTATTTTTTGGGTACAGTATTTACAATATCGTTTTGAGTGTGCTGGTACCCCGTGATATTTTAGTTTTTCGACGATCCGGATCATATGAATCACAGATCATAAAAATCCATCTACTAGAACGGCGGAAATGGCTACTGCAAAAATTGAAAAATTTGCGAAAAATGTTTTTCAAAATATCGCTGACTAATTCGCGTTTTATGTGGATCGTTTCCATTTCAATGAAGAAAGTGAATCATCACTCGCGTTTGTGCGAAAACAGCGGTTTGAAAAATTTAGTGGCGTGGGAGCTGTATCCGATTTATCCAAAAAATACTGTGTAATGCTACATCCACGGTTCTTGATGGATTTTATTGAAATATGTTTAGATCGATGTATTTTTTCACGGTTGATAGTGAAATCGGATGCGCATAAAAAGTGTATGCACTTTGTGCAAAATATAAGCGTTATACAGTTTGTTGCACACTACACTGCAGACGATGCTACATCTTAGCGGCCAAAGTAAATCCTGGCAAATGTGTACAAATTAAAAGAGAAGAATTCGCTGTATTGGTAAACCGCATGCGCATCAAGTGATTTTGAGGATTTCGCGATTTACACGCATTTCAAAATGAACATTACCCGATACAATTTTATTTCAAGTGTATTCCCCATTTAAAGGAACCCAACATTTATTTGAAAGATATCCATATCTTCTGCTAGATGTTAGCGTGTTTTCGAGAAGTGATTAGAATAAAAAATGTGATTTATTGCGTGAAATTTAACTAAAATAGAAGAAAAACTCCGACCTATTTTTCTTATATTTTGTTCAACTAACTCACAAAATAAATTTTAATAAATATTTTCTCTCACAAAAATTTTATAAATTTCCTCAATATATTTTTTTGTTTTCGCTATAATATGAAAACCACTAAACGGATTTGTATAGTTTTGGTTTCATTTGAATCTTCGCGATGTATAGATTACGTACATATTTTTTATATATTTTTCAGAGGTTAAATTCAGGTTAAATTTTATTAAAACAAGTTGCAAACTACTAATTGTTTGGAATTCTTTCCTAATTTCCGCGAAAATGCACAACTTTTTCACTAAAGTTATGGGACCTCAGTAAACATATAGTACGTAGGGAGCCCCTAATTAAGAGAGTTTCTCAATATAATGATTAGAGTCTTTTAAAGATTTTTTCTTTTTATCAGAATTGAAACCGCCATAACTTTTGCGCGCAACAACCAAAATTAGTATCACGAACAGATTTAAGAGTGGCATTTTTTTCCCAATCTATGTACCAAAAATCTTTCATGTAGCTTAAAAAAAAAATTTTATTTTTTTTTTTTATGGAAAACTAAAAAATTTTGTCTTTTCTTCATATACACTTTCATACGGGCAAAATGTGCCTCATCGAAATAATGGTTTTGGACCCCAAATATGTTTGGACGAAATGTGTTTCAGACAATTTGGAGTCGATTGAGCAATGTCCGTCCGTCTGTCTGTCTGGCTGGCTGGCTGGCTAGAGCGCACGATAACTCTCGAACGGTTCAACCGATTCGATCCAAATTTGGGTTTCGTAATATTTTGTCCAAACTTAGTTTAAGTTCGAAGATGGGCTATATCGGTCCACTCCTTCCGGTACCTCCCGCACAAAAGTTCGATAATGTTCGAAAAATTTGTGCGCACGATAACTCTTGAAGGAAGTAACCGATTTGACCCATACTTTGTACATCGTGAAATTTCTACTAAACTTAGATGAGGTTCCAAAATGGACTCAATCGGTCCACTCCTTCGGCTACCTCCCACACAAAATTTCGGTTAAGTTCAGATTAGGACCTGCTCTCGAATCGCTTTTTGTTGCAACAACTTGTATTCACTGCCCCCCATACGACGGTACAAGTTTTATCAGGGGCAAGTACATACTACTTCCTGAGAAAATAGCCTGAAAGATGCAAAAAGCCCCTATAACACCGTGTGTAGTGGATGGAGCACAAGATAACTCTCGAACGGATCTGCCGATTCGATCCAAAATTTGGCTTTCGTAATATTTTGTCCAAACTTAGTTTAAGTTCGAAGATGGGCTATATCGGTCCATTCCTTCGGTACCTCCCCCACAAAAGTTCGAAAATGTTCGGAAAATTTGTGCGTACGATAACTCTTGAAAGGAGAAACAGATTTGTTCCATACTTTGCACATTATGAAATTTCTACCAGACTTAGATGAGGTTCCAATATGGACTCAATCGGTAAACTCCTTCGAGTACCTCCCACACAAAATTTCGGAAAAGTTCAGTTTAGGACCTGCTCTCGAATCGCCTTGGTTTTTGTTGTAACATCTTGTATTCACTGTCCCCTATACGAAGGTACAAGTTTCCTCAGGGGCAAGTCCATACTTCGTGAAAAATAGCCTGAAAGTTGAAAAACAAACCCTATGACACCATGTTTATGTGTGGAAGCACAAGATAATTCTCGAACGGAAATGCCGATTCGGTCCAACATTTGGCTTTCGTAATATTTTGTCCAAACTTAGTTCAAGTTCAAAGATGGATTATATCGGTCCACTCCTTCCGGTACCTCCCCCACAAAAGTTCAAAAATATTCGGAAAAATTGTACGCACGATAATTCTTGATGGGAGTGACCAATTTGGTCCATACTTTACACATTCTCATAATATCTACCAGATATAGATCAGGGACCTAATTCTCGAATCCGTTATCGAGCGAGTTTTTGTTCGAAGACAAATTACGAACGATCGAAATTTTTGGATTCCCTTGTACGATCGAAATTATTTAAAAAAGTTATCGATACATACGGTTATCGAACGGTGAATCATATGGCAAACACAAAATATTACACACAAACAAGTTGTTGTGCGGCAAGTTTCTCGTAAAATGAAATGAAAACATGAAAATTTTATAAAATAATAGAAAATTGTGAAAAATTAAAAGTAATTGTGACCTGAAGTAAATTCCACTATGTAAAAATATAAAGATCGCATTCTGGCATTGGAAAATATATTTTTAATTTTTAAGAAACATTCCGTTTTTGTCTATTTTTTTCTGATTTTATTGCAAAAAGTATTTAGTATGTGATTTTGATTAGTTTTATTGCAAAATATTTCATCAAAGTTCGTTTTGTGCCACAAAAGTAATCATTTCGACAGCAGATGTGTGGCGGGCAAAAACTCGCGAGATTCCACTCGAAAGTGTATTCGACAACGGATGCCGTAATCCAAATACTGAAAATATCGATCGAAATAACTCGATCACGTATGCGGGAATTAGGCCCCTGGTTCGAATATGGACTATATTTGTCAATCCATCCCGTACCTCTCACACAAAATTTTGGATAAGTTCACTTTAAGACCTGCTATTGAATCACTTTGATTTTTGTTGAAGCAACTTACATTCGCTGCCTCAATTACGATGGTAAAAGTTGTTTCAGGGGCAAGTCCATACTTCTTGAGAAACAGCCCGAAGGGTGTAAAAACCCCCTATGGCACCCCCATGGTGTATGTCGGTCCATTCCTTTAATTACCTTTTCCGCAAAATTTTTGTACTTTAATCCTAATCAACATTTTTGTCGGTTCATACTACCAAAATTTTGAAACCCCCTAAATACATAAGTTTTTTGGGAAAAAAGTGTTTCAATTTGCACAGGCTGAGGGTATATCTCTGTCGGCAAAGCCGACTGATACTTTTTTACTTGTTAATCCACATTTTGTTTTGCGTTCAAAAATAACGATCCTACGAGTATTAAAGGAATGGCATTTCAGAAAATAGGATAATATTGCAGATTTTGTTGCAGTGACTAATCCCAAAAACAAGAATTTGCTCGGTTTTAAAAACAGTTTTTAAACAATAAAACAGTTTTTCATTTCATAACGATTTTTGTCTCTCCTGTTATGGATTTGTTAGTTACGTCTTTGGGCATTAATGTGGACGATATACAATATTTCTTTATAAACACAAATAATAACAATAATAACACAGCTTGTTGCTTTTTAAAATTTAAAAACAACAAAACCCGAGATTAAGCTGTGTTATTTTACAACAATAAAATATAAATAATAACAATTAAAATATACTGTTATTTTATTTAACCGTTTACAGATAATTGTCTCCTTTCAATATTCAAACTGCCGCTGCTGTCCACAGTTGTTGGAAGTTAATACCATATGGAATATGTTAAAGAAAAAGTCCATACAATTTTTACTCAAAAAGGTAAGTCTTTTTCTTTGTTATTTAATTTTTTTTTTTTAAATTATTAACGTCAAATTGCACCAAATATAACCATTTTCACTATAAAAGTTTATAACTAATCATAACAATAATACGAATAAATTATATCGACGGCAACAAAGAAAAACGGAAGAAGAGCGACACACACACAGCCATTGAACAGCAAACACATTTCTCTATGAAATTGCGGAAATAAAGTCATGAATAATTGATGCAAAATATTTAACCGTAGTTATGGTGTGTTGCTATTGCGGTCTTCCATTATGCCTTCCCATACCTACCAACCACCATTCTCAAAACTAAGTACCCAGCTAACAATTTTTTCCGAGGGCTCTGATATCAGATTTTTTCTGAGATTTTCTGAATATTTTTTAGAATTGTGGCCGATTTCTCTAATATTTTCCTAGAAATTCGACCGATTTTCTATAAGTTTATTTTAAGAATTTCTGCACATTTTCTAAAGAATCTTAAGAATCGTCATTCCGAATTCGTTCCGATTTCTAATGGATTTTCTAAGAGAATTTTTTTTCGTTTGATGTCGAAGAACAAAATGACTGGTCATAAAATTCGCATATACAATTTTAAATTTTTTTTAATATAAATGCTACATATAATAATTCAAGCTAGTGTTGATAGCTTCAACATATATGTAGAAGTATACTTCTGCATATTGTTCTACTGTTAATCATAAAATGATAACAAGATGCAAAATCATTAGAAAGTTTGAAATTAGAATCTTCCATAAATAGCACATTGAAAGAAAATTGTCTCCGAGTGGAGTTAGTTCTGTACAGTACGACACGTGGCTTCAGCGTCAGAATTGTTTCCGATTTTTTCAGAAAATCTGAACGTTTCTCCGAATTTTTCCAGAATTTCTTTCCGAATTCGGATGGATTTTCTTAAGAAAATCTAAATTTTTCATCGAATTTTCCAGAATTTTCTTCCGAATTCGGACCGAATTCTGTCAGAAAATCTAAAGTTTTCTCCGAATTTTCCAAGAATTTACTTCCGAATACGGACGGAATTCGTCGCGAAACTCTAATATTTTTTAAGAATTTCCTAAGAAAATTCTTTCCGCATTCGGTGACCACGTCCATACAACTTTCGTACCGAATTCGCTACGAATTCGGCATCAGAATCGGATATTTTTTCAGAAATTCTGTCCGAATTCGAAACGAATTCGGAAAAAAATGTTAGCTGGGTAATGATTAATCTCAGTTTGATAATATGTGTGCGTGTGTGTGGGTGGGTTTGTGTGCGTACGTGCATGGCTGAGGTTCAACAGATACTTGTTGCATCTCTCTTGACGTCTGGTTAGTACGTCACGAGTACAGAATTTTTCTTCGCTGGTCTCTCACGTTGGCCGTCATTTGTCTATGATGATGCTCTAGCTATAGCCTCCTTCCACACAGACTTCATCCGTGCTGTCTGCACCCAAACTAAGAGGATTTTAACAATGACGTGAGCGAGTTGTGTGTTATTTTTCTTAGGCTAAAAATAGCACCACACCACTTCACTCCACATGCCATAGATGATATACTATGTGGTTGTTTTTGTTTTGCTGTTCCATTTGCAAATACATACCAATCTTTTGTGAAAATAGTATGTTTGTACATTGGTATTTGCTGTATGAGTATGTGTAGGCGTTATTTTCGCTTTATCGCCTTGCTACAACGACGCCAATCAACAACGACAACAGAACAAATATTCAGCCAGTCAACCATAACAAAGTAAGCTACAGGAAGCCTTCTTATCCAAATGAAAGATTGGTAAACAAAAAGCGGTGACATACACCCACGATCTACGCTTGTTTTTGCGGATTTCTAAGTTGAGTGGAGTATAGTCCGCAGCTTATCGGTGTGCGTGTACTACCTGGAACACAAATAACTCTTCTACTTCTATCACTGTCGTCGTCTAGTCGCATTATCGAGTGCACCGGCTAACACCACACCTCTTTATTAGATAAATTCCTTCTCATTATTTGCCATGTGCAATTTGTAGGTGAGCGGCGGCTGTACTGTTATGTGGAGTGGCGAAGTAGTGAGCTTAATCTTATTCAATTCATTCCACCAACCATCCACCTAATGCTATTGTTTTGCTTGAACTTAGTTTTCAGTTATGACTTCTTGGATGTGATGCTGTCTACCACCAATTCCCTGTTGCTTGGTTGCTAGCTTGTTTCTTTCATTATTGCGAATATCTTCTCTATGTATGTACATGTGTATGTCTGTGTGAATGAATTGGTAAGCTTCGATGGGTTGTTTGGCATGTTTTTTTGCAAACGGGCAATCGCTTTGGCTGGCAAACTATTTTACCTTGTAACCATTAAGGTTTTCTTCAAAAAATCTATTGAATTTTGCTAATGTTGAATGCCGTTGTTTCTTTTCGATTCCATTCGTTTTTTGTCGTTGTTGTTGTATTTTTAAGTACGTAAGTTTGTGCATATGCATGTCTATGTATGTGTGTATAATCATATTTTTGTACATTTATAGATATGTAGTTTGTTAAGCTTGTTATACATAAACGCTACAGCGAAGAGACTGCTACGCAGCTTCATTGGCGATTGGCAATGCCGAAGATACAAGTTTTGTTAGAGATCTGGCGGATTTTAAGTGACTGGCGTTGCAGTCACAACAGGAGACGGAACTGTTAATATTGTTTTGTCTTTTCATTTTGGCCAACAATGAGGTTATACTTGTTGCTGTTGGCGTCGCTTATTTGTCGCGGCTGTGGATGTTGACGTTTTCCATGGTACGGCAGAGGAGGAGGCATTTTTTGCGCCTGAAACGAACATTCACATTGACGTCAGCTAGCAACCGCTAGCTGAAGAGAAACACAGAAACTGGTATTTGCACATTGATACACACGTACACAGCCACAAACAGCCACATGCACTCAAGATCGCAACAAACTTGCATAGCTGCCATTGGTGATTGTAGCGGTTAAGAATTTGGCCAGAAACCGGCAAATGTGGTTAAACTAGCAACAAGTACAAAATGAATCAAAGCATGAGGTATTTTTATGCCATTTCAACAAATGGCCGCCAATCACCCGCAACGAAATTACCGCTATTAGCAGAGTAGGGTTGGTAAAATGCATTTGTATGGTACCGGCTTGGTGTTTGGTTAACAAATTTTTCGAAATTGTTGTGGCCTTTATAACAAATGGACGATGCATGTAAATTTTACATTCAATAACAACGTGCTCGTACATACATATCCTCCATGGCGTATACGTGTTGGCATTAATTGGGTTGACATTCTTCATACGCCCATGTATAATACCACCATTACGGTTATAACTTTTTGACATTTTTTATCAAAAATGATTTCCTGTGGTGTGGGAATGAATGAACTTTTGCCTATAAATGCCTAAATAACATTTATTCCACGTTTATTATTAAAAAAGGTTCCACACAAACCACTTTGAAAAAAAGAAAAAATATGAATTAAAAAAAAATACTTCCTGTTGCACGAATGAATGAGCTGACCTTTATTAATGACTAAAATAACTCCATTTAAATCCGCACAAACCACTTTTAATTTTTATGATATATAAAATAAAGTTATATATAATATAAAATGATATACAGCGTTGCGCATATCAAAAGCAACAAATCAAGGATTACGCATTAATTTAAATTGTTGTATCCGTTTCAATTTTTTAAAATGTAATATTTTGTGTCCACTTGTTCTTTGTTATGTACATGATAACAACAACAATATTGACTTTATAACTTTTCAAATTGTTTTCAAAACTTCTTCTGCGAACTAATCTAATCGGAAATAAGAGCCCTAAATAATTCTTCTAAGTTCCTATTCCACAATGTCCCGATGGCCTCAAGGGGTTTACATTAGGATGTATTGTGTTTCGGTTGTTTAACTTTTTTATTATTCGGTACACATAAGAACCGTTGATACTAAACCACTTTCCGAATGAATATTTAACAATTCCATCCAACTACAAAGTACAGAAACAACTTGTTGAAAGCTCTCTGTACATAACAAAGACCAACTGGACAGAAAATATTACATTTTAAAAAATTTAAACGGATCCAAATATCGAATTAATGCGTAATCCTGGATTTGTAGCTTATGATATGCGCAACACTGTATATGTAATAACACGATGATAAAATTAGTGAGAAACAAAGTGTTATGTCCTGTGCTCATATACTTTATTTTCAGTTAAATATCTGCTTACAGTGAGTTCAAAAAATTGTTTAAATTCTAAAAAATAAAAACTTTAAAAGCTTTTTTTACTGAATCACTTTATAATTACGATTTTATGTAATTTTAGGTAAAAACTCATTAAAATATCATACAGGGATACGAGTAGTGTTGGGCAATCTCGTTCATTGAGCGGATCGATCTTTTTCATTCCGTTCACCAAAAAGATCCGGGTCGTTTAGTTCGTTCGTTCGCTCTTTTTCGTTCCACAATACATTTGACTGTGTTATTTTCTTTTGAAGTCGTTCGTTCTCTGCTGCATACGGCTCCGTCGTTCTTTTCACCGAATCGTTCTTTTGAAAATGTTCGTTCACGAATGACACATTGTGTGCTAATGGGGGTGGTTTTGTTTCTGAACGTAGTGGTGGTGGTTTTGATATGAAAGAACCAGATGAACGAATGAAGCAAAAGAAAGATATGACCGATATGTGCTGTTACTGAGCGAGAGTAGCTCTCTGAATCATTGTTTGTTTTGTGTGGAAATTTGTGCTTAGCGCAAGCAGCGTTTGTTTAGAGTTTGACTGCAAAACCAATGCATTTGTTTTTTTTTGCTTGCTTGTGTGTATGCAAAGCTAATGGTAGTGGTCTTGTTTTGACAGCAATGACTCGTCCATCGGGGATCTAAATGAACGATATAAAAGAATGAGCTGGATACGGATCCGTTCGTTCTTTTCACGGAATCGTTTCTTTGAACCGGTTCGTTCATGAACGACACAACTCTAGATACGAGGTTGTAAAAAAGTCATAACCCTAATCACCATGTTAATGTTTATACTTTCATCCCAGATTCGCCATCTGTTTACTCTCAGCGACGTAGAACTGCGATCAACTGGTCGTATTTCCAATCAGGCAATCTACTGAAATACCAAAATTCAACGGAAAGGTTTTGCTTTAATTGCCATTGATGGGAAAATTTATACTTCTTCGTGGATCTGCATTAATAGAGAAATTTCTCTCAGAACCTAAAGGATTGTGGTGCTTGATACTAATGACATGGGACATCGGGTGTTATCACCGAGTGAGAACTGCGTGGCTAACACACCACTTAAATATAATATTTGAATGGTGTGAAATATTTGGGAATTCTCTCAAAAATTACTTTAAACGTATTAACCACCATTCAAAAATTTGATGTTGGCAGATCGGAGATTTAAACCTCGCACGCCCTTGATGTGCGAGGCAGGAATTGTAAACATTGGAACCCACCTATTTTAACTCTAAACTATTCAATAAAAATATTTGTATTCTTTTTTTTTGCATCTTAAACATTGCTCACTTTTAATTTGTTTAGGTTAATTTGCAACAAAAACTACCAGTACCGATGCCAAAATACAAACGCATATATGTATGTATGTATATACACATGAATGTGTTCTATTGCACGACAAATAAAGAGCATCTTTGTTCTAAGCTTACATTCTCTGCTCGATAGCTTAAGAGCTGATTGCCATCAATTGATTGTAGCTCAATCATCATTATTGTTATTCTTGGTCTTGTTGTTATAGTTGTATTTATCTCAGAGAACCCGCTGTTCTCTGCGCAGCTCTTAATGCGCACCACGTGGGTGCAAGCTATAACCTACTGTTGCTTTGTTTGCCTTTTTCCTAGCATGTAATGGCAAACACATATTTTTTATTTCCTCGATAACAGATGTGACACAAATTCTTACCACATTACTTCCAACCAACCACCCACCCTCAACCCACAACTTTCACTCTCAGTACATAGCTTGCAACAGCTTCACTGAAAGCGAAACGTGTTTGCTAACATATGTTTGCAATTTTTACACGTTTTCTTGAAAAATGTATACGAAATCCGACTTTACTATTTCAATTCTGCACTAAAGGCATTTATACAAGTTTTGATTTTTTTCTTTTAAGTGAGAGGTGGTGGAGGTGATACTTCAAAATTAACATAACCAATTGCCATGCATATGCCTGACTGTCTGTCTATCTGATTGGCTAAAGTTTAGAGACTTGAATGCATTTCATAAATCTGGCATTACTGCCGTTCTTTCATAGCAACAACTTGTTTGCTTTTAATCGCTTAAAGTATCGAATCGACCACTCTAGTGACTTGATTTAATTTGTTTTCAGCGTCCGAAGTGGTTGGTCTTTCATTAGTGATGGTATTTTAAATGCCAGAGTTAAATGTTATAGGTATCTGTTGTTGTGGTTCATTGAAAATCATCAAAGTGAAATGATTCAGTTTTTTGGTTTTTCGAAGCTAATGAATGTCAACACAAACATGTTGTCTGAATGTTAAGTTGTTTTCTTTTTTTCGATTTTCTGCCCTCTCCCATATTGAAAGCAACTACTCAAGTTTGACTAAAAGTACTGGAATGTTTGACTTTTAGGATAAGTAAAGGTGTCGAAATTAAAATCGACAAAATCGAAAACAAAAAGAAATTGACTTGATTTTTGAAATGTCACCAATTTATTCAACAGTTATGTCTACATTATAACGAGTTAAAAGTATGTGCTCTTATGAAACTACTTTTTTGTCAACCCAACCCATAAATTAACACATACATACATACATATACCTCTGCTATATATATGTATGTATGTGTGTTATTGGAACTAGATATCGTTAGATATAGAGATCATTGTTAGCTTCAAACTATGCATTTTTTCTAACATTTTTTCAATATTCATATGAAGAATAGGACCTGCTCTCTGCTAAAGAAATGACTGTCGTTTGTGTAGAATATGTTTTGACCATTACTTTCTCTCGCTCACTTCCATCAAACTTTTTGTGTTTGATTTTGTGACACAACCTTCAATTAAATCTCTGTTACATTTTTATGTCTATTTGAATCGTTGTTGAACGCACGTTGACAAAGTGGAAAAATTTTAATCATAATTTCATAATTATATCCACAATGACAGTCTACTTTTTTTGAATAAAATCATAAAAAACAACAACAACAAAGTGTTTTAAGCTGTGATTGTCAACAGGCTTTGGACAGGCCAAAAGTACTAAACATAAATACATACATACACACAGTATGTATATATAAATAATTATTATTTTTATTCATTTCTATGTACATACATACATATTTTCTTTAATTTTAATATTGTGCATTGATCTTTGCTTACGATAGTGTTTTGTAGGAAGTGCTTACAATTGTATTTTGAAAATGCGGATATGCGTAAAAACGTTGAAATATTTATAGAAAATAGTAAGATTCGAAAAGAAGGGTAGTTTCGAAGAGCTGTTATTTAAAATACCCTACTCACCTCATGTATGTATAGAAATGCCTTTTAATGCAGTGACACAACCTTCAATTGGAACTAAAAATACAATCTCTTAAAATTTGGGGTTCGCTCACAGCATCGGGTATTAATGAAAAATTTCTTGAAATTATTAAGTAAAGCTTCGTTAAAAGAAATTAGCCTAGAGCGCTCGGTCTTTATTGTATGTCCGGTGATATTTTCTCACACCTTTTGTTTCAATCTGACCTAGCTAGGATATGATATGATCATTATGCAATTATGCTCTATGTATGTATATGTACAACTGTGTAGTGTATTCAAACGTGCCTACATCAAAACATTCAATTGTTGTCAACACATGTTTCATAACAATTTAAACTTTCTTAAGTTTTATCTCCTAAAGAGGCAAAAAAAAACAACATTTCCATGGTATTTGTTCAGAGTCGAACGTTTTTTTTTTTTTTTCATTAAGTGAGTGACCTTCATAAGACTAGATTTTGAAGCATTTTTAGTAAACGTGCCAATACTGCAGTTTAGTAGCCATTATTGTTTTTATCACTTCAAAATTTAGCATTCAATACACTCGACGAACAAGCGAGAGAGAAACAAAAAATACTAAGAAGGTTACTTCTCCAATAATTTCTTTTGCTATCTTTCTTCAAGCTAGCCGTAGTTGTTGCATTCAACGCCCGTACAATGGATTTATTAATTCAGCACAATTTTGACTTTCGAATGCATTGTCGTGACATAAGCAAATATTATGTTCTTAAAAAATAAATAAAAACTCAAACCTACAAAAAACGACACTGATAAGTTGCGTTAACATTTTTGAACACATTTTTAATAAATACAGAGAATGCACTTTAGGTGAAGAAAGTTCGTTGCTCGCAGGACAAATATTGCTTCTTAAAATCCTTGGAAGATTATAGAAGACTCCAATCGATATGTTTGAAACTATTTGTTTTTTTTTTATTGAAAAGGCATAGTCCAGCAATACTGCAAATTATTAAGGGGTGAACGCCACTTGTAAATTCCAAAAAAGGCAATTTTCGTGAATTTTTTCCAAAAAAAACTACCAAGCCGTTTTTTTCATCTGAAAGAGCACATATTAATCTAGTGTCTGAAATTTTTTGTTGAAAAATATGATGTGGTTTTGTGGCATATGGCTGTCCACGAAACCCTTTTTTATAAAAGCATTTTGCGGTGCCAACTCTAGCTCGAAAACTAATTAACCGATCGTCATATATTTTTGTGGGCTTATTTATCATATAAAGATCTAGTCCTTCATCGACTTTTTTTAAAAAAATATTACATTTTACTGAAATTGTGGACCAAAAAAGTCAACATTTCAAGTTTTGGCTTAAAAACTGACTTGTTTTGTCATAAAACGGGGAAACAATTATAAATAAAATCGATCGATGAAGGACTAGATTTTAATATACATGATAACCTCACAAAATTGTATGAAAATCGATTCATTTCAAAATGTCATTTCGAGAAAAACAAGTGTTTATTTTCTATGCTGCATACAAAACACTATAACATTTTCCCTTCCAAAACTAATATCTCAGGAATATTCTGTGCTAATTCTTCTTTAAGGGGTTACCTCTACTTGTCACTTTCAAAAAATCGAAAAAATATTATTGGCTTATTTTGAAGTACAGGTTACTACCTGTATGTCGTAAAAATTTTCAACTCGATCGGAGCAAAATTGCCTGAGATATGAGCTTTGGAAGGGAACAATTTATTGTGATTTGTATGTAGCGTGGAAACTTTAAACGCGTGTTTCTCGAAACGGCATTTTTGAAGCCGGTGCCAACGATAGCTCTAAAACGAATAGACCGATATTCACATGGTTTGGTGAGCTTATTATATACATAAAAAGCTTGTATTTAAGCGAGACAAATTTTTTTAAATAATTTTTTGCCCGAATTTTGGGCAAAAAATTGTCTTTTTTTTCGTTAAAAGCAAAATTTTGACTTTGACAGCTCACAATTTTTTTAATTGATTTTTTTTTAAAGTTCTGTTTCGCTTAAAGACAAGATTATTAGGTTCTTAAAACGCCCACAAAAATAAACGAAGATCGGCCCATACGTTTTCGAGCTATCGTTGGCACCGCAAAATGCGTTTACAAAAAAAGTTTCTTTGAAAAAAATTCATGAAAAATGAGTTTTTTGGCCTGCCCAACTAGGGATAACCCCTTAAAAGAATAATCATTTGATTTTCTGAAATTTACAATTGGGTGTCACCCCTTGTAATGTTATTACTTTTAATTTCAAAAGAAAACAATCGAATTTTAAATAAAATAGATTCAATCACAAATGGAACATTTTGAATTAGAAGTGAAATTATTACAATTTAAAATGGAATTTAAGAAATTTTAAAAAAGAAAATCTAAATTGGATGTAAAATTACATCTAATAAAGGTGTTGAAAAAAGTTCTCAACTCTTCAAATTTTTAGTATTGTTATAGTACAAATTGAGCAAAGTACTATATTTTTGAAAAAATTTCTCCACCCGATATTTTCTAACTTAACGAACTTTTCTTCAAAAATTTCATTAAAAAAACCAAAACCCCTTTTTACTAATCCTAAATTGGATGTAAAAATACATCTAATAGAGGGGTAGGAAAAAAAGTTATGTTTTTCTTGAGGCTCCTTTCGTTGAGTAACAAAGTAAGTTCTCAACCCTTAATAGATGTGATACATTCTTTATAGTACAAATTGAGCAAAACACTATATTTTTGAAAATATTTCTTTACCCGATATATTCTAAACTTGACGAATTTTTCTTCAAAAATTTCTTTGAAATAAAAAATCGAAACCCCTTTTTACTAATCCTATTTCAACTCATTTTTTTTACTCAATATTTAATTTAATAATATGATGGAAATTTATAGTTTAAAATATGTTTAAAAAGTACTCAAATGTAAATTTATTTATCTTTTCCTCTTCTTCAAAATACCGATAGAAACTTGATTGTGCGCTACAAGAACCTGGTATATGTCTAATTTGGACAGAGACAGATGCTGTGAACTTGCAAGGCGTGATGTGAGGATTGAAATGTTTCTAATAGGGCCATCTAGAGATGAATTGAGTCTTTGTACATAACACTCAACAGAAGAAAGAACTTCTTATCTTTGGGTATTTGATCGCAGAATTTGATAAGAAATCTGGGGGTGTTCCATTTACTTATTTCAGATAAAGAAGTAATTGTTCATAACATTTTTTGACAAAATCGAGAGATTCTAAAAGATATCGTACGTTTATCATGGGAAAACATATATTGGCATCAATAATTCGATTTGATTTGTTGAATTTGTCGAATTTTCCATAAAATGTTTAAGTCAACTAATCGAAAAGGTCAATCAAATCGATATGAAGTCGTATTTAAAACATTTTATTATTATAAATCATTCCATACACTCAAAGAAGAAAATAATAATAAACAACAAAATTAAGCAATCTATTGTTTAAGCATTTTGGTTTAATCGCATAATAGATTTGCTGCTGCAATTTATGCCCTGAGAAACCGATAACAACATTCACTCTGCATATGCAAACAAACAAAAAAATATGTACCACAATTTGATTTTTGAACCTCTACGTTTGCGAAACACAACATCATTTAATAATAAAGAAATCCAATCAAATCCGCCACTGTGCAATAAATGAAAAGCTTGTTTTTTTTTAAGAGAAGAAGACTTAATCAAAAAGTGTTGTTTTGTGTATTTTTTTTTTTTTCAAAGAAATGTCTTCTTATCAACATACCATGCCCATGCAACCAACTCGGACGAAATTCATTACAAAATATCTTGATAACGAACTTAGATTTGTTGCTGGCAAACGAACGAACTAACGAACAGAGTTGGATTTTTCGTACGTTCAACAAAAGTGATAATTTACTTATAAATTAAAAAAAAATCTACAGATAACAAACATTTCCAATGCTTCGTTCGTTTCGGTATGTCGACCAAAACAATAAAAAACCAAATAAATTTTAAATCAATTTCAAGTACTTTAGCTTTAAACTTAAAAAAAATATCTGTGAAGTGCGTTGTCGTTTACGTAAATTTTGTGCCATTTTGCCCTGAAAGAGTTGATGAGATGGAGAATTGCTTCATGGGCTACACTAACAGGATTCGTAAAAATTGAAATGATCCTCCATAATTGTTGTCCAAATATTACAAACAAAAATTCAACTAAACCACATTAAGATTTCTTTTTGATTCCATTGAGTATTTTTTTTTGTTTTTTTTTTTTGTTTTTTGAAGCATCAATAAAATTGAAATGTTATCTTAAGGTCATTCGATTCTGATATGCTGAGGCCAGCAATAAGCTCACGGATTTCAGTGACTGCGCTATTTTAGCCTGTTACTACTGCTGTTGTTTGGCATTTGAAATGAAAAGTGCATTCTCAGAAGATTTCTGAACCCAACCTTATCTTTAATAGAAATTAAGTAATCAGAGATTGTTTTTGAGTGACGACATGCTTCGTGTGTATACCCACACGCGTTAGTCTAATCGTTGTAACATATGGAAGAATTTCTAAAGCAAAATTCATTTAACATATCATCAAGGATGGACACATAAAATAAAATAGGCTTATGAAAGGATAATGTGACAAAAATATGTCACAAAAATTGTTTTTTTTTTTTTTCTTATTCTAAAAAATATTCGTTGTTATCAACCGTTTCCAGGTTTTGTCCACCCACCCACAACTAAAGAATCCTTTTTAATCTTTTACAAAATTTGGAATATTTTTTCTAATCTCTTCATCAAACCTCCTTTCCTACGCTTTGATGGTGTTATATGATGTACACTATAATGTATTTCAACGACACAATTGTTCAGCAGCATATTTCGAAGTCTGCCTGTATCAGAAACTCTGTATATCTTGAGAGTGATGAAAACCAACAAGAACAAAAAACACACCCCCACTCATTGGTGCCAATAAGACACAATTCTTGTTGTTAGAAAAGCAAAACTAGAACTGGAAAAAATGAAATACAACAATCTCTCTAACATTTCCTTTTGCTGATAAGGAAATAGTGTTCGATGTCAAGTTGTTGGTGGTCGTCGTACCACAGAATACAATAACTGTAAATTGAGTTTGGATTCAACAACAACAACATCAGTCAGCACCAACACTTTTGGAATGGGGGTTGATGTTATGATTTTTTATTTTTGGTTATCACTTCCTAGGACCGCCAACTTTCTGCTGCTGTGGTACAAAGTTACTACTTTGTATCGGCAATGCTTCTAAGAATATGTAGGTATTTTGTTGATAGAAAAGGAAAACATTTTTCACCAACGAAAGGAGGAGGTATGATGTCTACAGTTGTTTTTTCTTTCTTTATCAATACTGAATACTTGTTCTAATTCCAAAAATAATTTGTGTTAATGTGTAAATCATTTCATTAATTATAAATTAATTATTTATGAGTAGGCACCAAAACTAGATTGTGGCTAGTTTGGTGAAATATACAAAAAAGGTGGATTAAAATGTCATAAATTTTGTTCGGCTTAGATTCCTAATAGCTTTGACAAGCTTCTTAGTCAAAAACTGAAGTATAATAGTATGATATGTGATATGTACTTACTGGATCTAAATCGGAATCCCATATATCCTTAAGATCGCCATCGTAAAATGTTTCCATGGTGAAAGGAATTTTGACAAAATTGATTGTAATCAAAAAGATGAAAGAAGTTGAATTGATGGCCTCGTCGTTCAGTGATCGAGGGCAGAAATTGGTGTTGTATCTGGCACTGCTGAGCTAATACATCAAGTAATATGTTGGTGTCGGATCTAGAGGATGCGTCTCACACTTACAACAATAAACAAACCAGGCTTGTTGTTGTCACTCACACTTGAATTCGGTGTTGTTGTTGCTGTTATTGCTTGTGGTTTTATTTATGGAATGTGCGTTGTGTGTACTCACTCTAGTTGCATGCAATTCAAGTGAGCAGCGTTGTTGTTATTGTTGCTCTCTATGCTTCAATTAAATTCATGTTTTGCCGTTACTTTTGTTGTTGTTGTTTAGTCAATTATTATTTTATTTTTTTTAGTAGCTGGTGTTTGTGTTTTCGCCTCACAACTAACAAAAAATGCAGCCAATAATAAAATCATTTGTTGATGCAAGAGATGAATGAGTTGGCTGACTGACTGGCTTGCCGTTAATTATAACCCAGTTTTTTTAGTTAAAATCCGTTTATCTTTTATATAATGTTGCTAATTTTATTAATTCAACCACAGGATGATAGTATGACGACTTTTATTTATTTTTCTTTGATGTTGATTCGCAATGCTCCTCTCATCTCACTCTCTCTGATTGTCTACTTTCTTCAATTCATTTGTCTGGCCTGGCCTTTGGGCAAAATTCACCGATGGAATGTGTTGTGTTGCTGCATTTGCAATTGGGGGCGGTGGAGGCGCTGGACTGGCTGGCGGGTGAAGTAGTGGAGGACTACTGCGAAATCTGTTTGAAACCTGTTGCTTCCAAGTCGTGCTTCTTTGGCTGCCTTGAATTGTTTTATTTGCTTTATGTTGCAGTCGACTGAAAATGGTCTGTGTGTTTACGGCTTCTTTTGCGTGGAGTTCTTCTCCTCGTTTGAGGTTTTTGGTTCTGCTTTGGTGACTCTTGGACTGTCTGCTATTCCGTGCGTGAGTGTGTGTCTGTATGTTGTTTTGGCTGCTGTCATTCAAAATATTCACTTGTTGCTAAACTAAATATGAACCGTTGTTTCTCATTTAATTCTTCTTTTTCTATTTTATTCCGTTTCCGTTTCTCTTTTTCTTAGTGGACTTGTATTTTTTTTTAATAAAAACAAAAAATATTTTTGTGTTTGGAATAATTCAATCTTCACTATTCGTTAATTTATAGAGGAGAGACAACGACGGTCGGTCTGTCGCTGGTGGAGAAGGGATGGTGGTGGTATATTTTAATTATGTTTCACTTGAATGTATTATGCATTTCATGTTTGTTGCTTGCTTCCCTTGCTTTTTTCTTGTGATGGTCGGATTTGTTTTGGGGGTGGGAGGGGTTCATTCGGTCACACTACTTCCGTTTCCAATTTTATACTTTCACACTACTTGAGCATTAGTTAATAGACTTATTTCATTCTTTTCGATAATTAGTTGATGTTTTTTTTTATTTTGAACTTTTTATTTGCGAAAAGATAACACATAAATTAGTGACTTTTTTCTGTTGTTGTTACAATATTTATTCTTCTTTACTGTGAGAGTGTTGTGGGTTGGGGATTTTTTATTTAATAATAATTATTAGTTATAAACTATTTTTGTTGTTGTTTATTTAATTATCTTTACACTGTTGCTTGTTGTGTGAATGGTAGAATGTCCGAAGTACGACTGCCACCAGAAACACCACTAAACTAAATGTCGGTGAAATTCTTTTGAATGCAAAGTCAAGCGTTATGTGAGAGTATCTCTGATTGTTGCTGTATGTATGTATGTATACATGTGTGTGTGTCAGTTAGTTTTATTATTGCATGACGGTTTCTCACACCAACAATGGCTGGACTAGCTGCGAAGTATATATTTTACTTAAATTTAATCAAAGAGGCAATCTATACTCTCTTTGGTTGAATTTTTCCTCCCTTGTGAGATTCTCTTAATTTTCCTTTTAGTATCTGTGTGAGGAATGTTTTGTGTGAGTATAACTTAAATTTTCGGGGTTTTCTGTGTGACTTTCCGTACAGAGGAACATTATACGGGTTTCTTTCATTATCGGCAGCGTTTTGTTCTTTCCCTGCCCTTTTTCTGCATAGTAGTGGTGAGTGATAAAGGCGATGGTGATAGTTGACTGAGGATTCCTGTTGCGTTTTAACCGGTCTTATAAAATATGCCGGTTGTCACATTTTTTTACATTTTCAAACTCTTTGTGACCAACACGCTGTTTTACACGCTCTTTCACTGTTACTCTTGCGGGTTAACCATGCTTACTGGTTTACCAGTGTGTGTGAGCACGGATAGATGATACGGCTCTAAGTCTATGAATTTTAATATTAATTCATTAAAAATGCGGTAGTAGTCACCATGCAGTCGAAAATGCCTAAAAACAAGTTTCTCTCGTTTAAGCCACAAACGGAATCAGTGTTTGTTTTCGGGATTCAACCTGTTAACATGTATTAAGTGAATGTTCGTAGGTATTTATTTGCCTTCAAGAAAAGGCCAACTAAATGTTGTCTATGTTACAGAATGTAGTTAAAAATTATTTTGTATCTATATGGAATTAAGTCATTTTTCCATTATAATGCATTATTGCTTTAATAAAAAACAACAAGAACTTGGCCACAACAATTGGAAAATCCACAACACTCCTTAGTTTTCAATGATCGAAATATGTGTATTGAGTTGAACGCAATTCATTGCAAGAAGAATCAATACATTGTAAAAAAGTATATATTTATATTATTCAAATAACACTTTCAGGGCAATCATGAATAAAAATTCCGTGCGGAATTTGTTCACTTTCCTCAATTTCACATTTTTGTTTTTGTTTTCATATTTATGTCCAAATTAAGTGACTTTTATAGTTTTCAACGTTTTAAAATATAGATTTTAAAAGAATTTAACTTTTTAAAATTATTTTCCGTGCGGAAAATTCCGAGGGAAATATTCATGATTTCCCTGATTATATTGTTGGAATATTTGAAATTGTAAAAAGTTGTATCAGTCATATAACTAGACCTCATTTGTTTCAGAAACTTCTGAAATAATGAACATTTTAATTCACTAAAGAAAATCCCTTTACATCAAAGTAGTCTATGAATCACTAGTAACAATAAGTAAAAGAGTATCAGTCGTCTTTGCAATCCAAAGAAAAGGGACAAACCCAATATATACTGTTTTTCTTTAAAGTGGATGAGTAGGCCGATACGAGCTTAAACTAAGTTTGGTGAAAATATTAGGATTTACAAAATTTGGACTGAATCTGGTCACTGGACCACTAGGCATTTTAGACCTTTTGGGGACCTTATCTTAGGAAATATGGACTTGCCCCCGAAAAAATTGTACCGTCGCAAAGTGGACCGTGACCACAACCTGCTGCAAAAAATGTCATGCCGATCCGACAAGAATCCCTAAACTGCATTTGCGCCAAAAATGTGCGTTTGAGTTATCGTGCGCTCCAGCCAGCAGGACAGACAGACGGAAGGACATGGCGAAAGCAACTCCAAATTGTCTGAAACGAATTTCGTCCAAACATACTTAGAGTCTAAAACCATTATTTAGATGAGGCACATTTTCATCGTGTCAACGTATATATACCCTCTTTAGCCTAAAGTCTGTGGGTATAAAAATCGGATGTGTGGACCATGAAAAACATATTGGATTGGACATATGTCTGAATTGTGAATACTAGCCTATAAAACATAACAGCATATGGGAAATTATTGATTTGGTAAGGTTGAAAAGATTTATGAGTTTTCCAAAGTAGGTATAATGAAAGAAAAATGCAAAATTCACCCTATATATAGCGAAGACTAATTGGGCCCCCTTTTGAGAAGTGCAAATGTCTAATTCCTTTGGATAATTCTTTTCTGATGGCCGGTTGTAGCACCGGTCAAGTTTGCAGAATCATTAATTTCCATGTTTATAGAATCAAGACAATAGTCAAGTCTCTTTACTGATTGACCTATCCGATGTAGTGCACCAAAATCCCTGCCCAGCGGTTGTCTGCATCACAACAAATCTCTAGTAGTAGACATTTGTGTGTCTAACAGTAATTAATCGTCAATATCGTTTATATTTAATTTGGTATTGGTATTAATAGCGACTAGCATGAGTATCCGATTTGTTTTCATGTTGTTTTTTTTTTTTTGCTCTTTTGTGGTATAAAGTGAATGTACTTTTTAATCTCAAAATTTATTATGAAAAAACGTTGAAGAGATCCGGTTTTTAAAGTGGCAGTGGCGGCATAATAATAATGATGGCTTGTGTAACACACCACAATCCATATATGGAGGAAAGAAAAAAGTGTTTACAGCAGAAATATTTCAGAAATGAGCATAATGGATAGTGAGCATGGTCTCAATTTTTGTTACGTTCTCCAGCGTATATCGCTTTCTGAGCCAGAGAAAAGATAAAAAGAAGTAATAATGAGGTAGATGTTTCCAAACACTCTGAAACCCAAACGTAATGGGATAGCCTTATTGTCAATAGTATGCAGATACAAAAAATCCCTTGACGGTGTTGGAAAAACCCAAATAAGTTTCCAATCATTAGCTTGTTCGATAAGCTTTTAAGTGAATGTGGTTGTATTGTTTTATTGTATGTTTTTGTTTTTTTTTTTCAATTCTCTTACACTTTCTTGAGAAAAATGCTTACAACACAAGAAATAACATGGAGATTATAATAGAAAGAAAATATAAAAAACAATACACTCGTAACCAAAACTATGCAAACAGTAACAAAATTTAATTAATTTAAGAGAATGTACGTAATAGGTAAAGCTCAACATTTCTTGATGGATATAAAAAAATTTTAAGGGTTTTAGATAAATATCTTAGAGAACATTAGGATCATAGTAGGTATAAAATATATAAATAAATGGGGGCAAGGCATACTGAACAGGTTGTGATGTCACACCAGCTAGCATAAAGAAAATTTTGATTTAATATATTCAAAATAAGTCGGCAGCACCACCTGTTCAATTTGCCTTGGGTGGAAACCAACCGCATATTTATTTTTGTGCTACGCATAATCGACAACCATGCTACATATTTAGCACTCGGCTGGCTATTCGTCACAGCAAATATGCAAACGAGGGATTTTTTTGTGATTAGTGTTGCCACCGCGCGATTATATTTATAATAAGAAAAGATACATATTTCATTATTTAAATGATAAATTGCTTATTATTAAGGGGAATATTATTAAAAAATACTAAAACAGAAATTGAAAATTCCATATTTAATTATTATATATAATATTTTTTTTTAATGTGGCATTAACATTTTTAACTCTGAACTATATCATTACTGAATATTGAGCAAAGACAGATTATAATCGTGTTTACATTAGTGTGCCCCATATGAGTGCTTAAACCCGAATTAAATAAAGTTCATATCTAAACATTATTTCACTTTCCATAAGTTCATGTTAACACTTTTGATCTCTAGTGTATACACTCGTCCAATCATATACATACATACATAAAAATGTATCTCCCAGACGAACAAACCTCAATTGTGAATTCCAGTTTATGATCAATTTTGTTTCTCTTTGCTTCTCTTTTCATCGCTCTCTACAAGCCAATCTTATGTACTAAAGAGGCAAGATTGATTTTTTTCGAAGGTGTCCTACATTTGAAAATGTTTTTTTCTGCTTGGGAGTCCGTCTGGATAATATATGAATGTGTATTTGGCTATAAACACGCACACACACACTCATCTGAGGATGACAATTGAGATTTTTATTGATGAGCATGCCGACCTGACTAACAATCAGAAAAAGGTTAGGGTTGCAAGTGTAAATGACTTTTATAACCTGAACCAGCAAACAACTACAACAACACCAGTGCAAACGGGTTCTAACCTTTCGTTTTTTATCACTTTTGGACTATACACAAGGAGAAATACATCTTAACAGACACACAAACACGTGTATGAGGTATATGATGATGCACCCATACTGAATGCATTTGACTATAATCTCGGCCCTAAGATGTAAGAAACACCGTCTTGTCATTCCATGTTGACTTTCTCTCAGCTTCAGTCTCAATGCACACTGATCGAGCGAGTGCACTTGTCCCTCATACATTCGTTCGCTGACCCGTCCACTTGTACAACAGGTGTTTACAGGGTGAGGTGTATGAAGGTTGTTTTTCTCCATAGAAAAAAACAAATAATGGTGAAACATGCAATTATTAGGCATGGTGCTACTAATACTACTACTACTGTTGTTGTATCTGATGTGTATATATAGCACATTCTGACATACATAAATGAATGTTATCATTTTAGCTCAGAGTGGGGATTCTTCACAATGATTATCTCATGAACGGGAATTCACCGTTTTGACAGTCGCTTGGGTAAATCCAAATAAATTACAATTATTACAATACGAGTATTCATATGTATGTGTGTACATGGTACAGGGGACTTTTAACTTGCAAATACCCAAAATCACAAAAGAAGAACCCGAATCGGGTAAGGTGATATAATATGAAGACCTCAAAATAATTTTGGTCGGTGGGCATATATGAGGGATATAAATACTGTCAAACCAAGCACAGCTTGATCCAACATAAGACTACCTCTACCGTGATTTTAACAGGTTGATGAACGAACCCAATACTTTTACTGTGGAGGGAATAGCAATTGACAATAGAATAGTGGCTTAGAGCAATAAGGTTTTTAAGACTTTTTATAAAATGTACGACGAATATTTATGTGTTGCATGTCTCCCAAAGCCTAATCTCATTAACTTATCCAATGCAGACATATCGGTCGACGTGAATAAAATCACTGATACAAATTAATCGTCAAATTTCATTACATTTTAAACATTGTGATTTGTAGCTCATTTTCCCAACACATTAGAGTTTTGTTAAATTATTTCAGCATTGTTTTCCTGCGGTTTCTCATCTTAATTAGTTTTCACTCTAACTCTTTCACAAAAAAAAAGCGATCGAGCTAAAACAAAGCCGTTACCAATAAAGGCATTGTTTCAGCTACCTGTTGCACAGAATAAATTCATCGAATACATTCGTACTTGAATTTTCATGTCATTCACAGAGATTGTCTTTGTATAGCTAGGTATGCTGATAGGCATTTACATAAGTTAACGCTTTAAACAGGTTTTGAAGCTTCAAGATGAAACTATCGGTTAATATAATATAATTATAATACATGGTCTGTTCCATTACGTTTGGAAATGGTAAAACCGGCAAAAGTAGAAAAAGTTGTAAACTGCTTTTCGATTAAAAAGTGGTAATAATTGCAGACTCTTGCACGTAAAAGAACAGAGCTATAATTATAATATATAATTTTTACTACTAATCGTCAGGATTATCAGAAGGCCTAACTTTCTTATTTCGATTTCTAATGTTCTTTATCTGTCAGATCCTTAAATGAATATGTTCCCACATGTATCCCCGAAGGGAGAAGTGAGACTTGTCTCATATCAATGAATGCACCCGATTCACATTAGCAAAATGATATGGAATCTTGTAGATAAGTTTTATAAGGCCATGTTTATATTATAGGATTTTGCAGGGTTAACCTTCTTCATGAGGATTTGTTTGACGTATATGTAATGGAATTGACATTTAAAACCCAGTGGGTTTGTTAAATCCGGTTATGTATAAACGTACTATAAGTCTGAAATACCCACGAAATGTCCCCAACATTAGGCTGAGGGCTATTTTACCACCGTTGAAAATGTGATGTTGTCTGGCACTGGCATTCAGTGCGCAAAGCGGGTGTGCCTACCTCTCTACCGTGGTGGCAACCCATAAATATATGCAACATGGCATGACTATATTAAAATGAGAGGGTTGATTGTTCGGGTAGTCACGAGATATATAGGCGGGGGTTTGGAAATTTCGATCATCTCAAAACATTATTGGTGTCCTATTCGGTCAGATCCTCAACTCCATTCAAAAATTACTGAAGATCTCTCAACTTTGGATGAGTGTCGGAAATTTGTGCTACAAGTATATGAAAGGTGTGATCTAAAATGAGATGGATATTTATTTCCGTCTGACGGATAGGGTTGATATAAAATTTATGCTTTATTTTTATACGAGCGTATATTCACTAGATTGAAAAAAATTGGAACTCCTAACCCCTAATTTTTTTCATTTGATTTAAAAACCTTATTTATGAAATATGGCGATCGGTTCAGGTTTGGCACGGATTAACCAGTTCATTGTTGTGGCTAAAAAGAGAATCCTACAAATTACCTATAAATGGCCATTTTACTGCCACAACAATGAACTGTTAAATTTTTCCATCGATTAGAATATACTTGTGCCCTGTAGAGTGATTTCCTGAAAATTAACCTTTGGTTCCCATACAAAGTACTATGGAAATAAAGACCGTTCGGGGCACGGGTTATCGTTAACCGATCATCATACATTTTTGTAGATATCGTTTTTTAGCCACAACAATGAACTGTAGTGGAATTCTGTTACTCATTTTTCGGGTTACCGACAAATATCGGTAAAATTAAAATGCTTAAAATTTCGGTAATTAAAGAATTTTTTCGTTAAGTTTACAACCAAAACGAAATTGTCGTTAAGTCCTACCGATATCAACACTGTTGTCAACTTTTATTGGTTTCTTCATTTATAATTTTGCGTTTTAATTTTACCGATTTTTATCGGTAACTCTAAAATGAGTTACAGAATTCTACTACTTTAGCGAATTTTCGTGAAAATTCACCTTGGCCCCATACAAATTACTATGGAAACAAAGATCGCAAGGTTGACACGCGTTAACCTTACCCGATCGCCATAAAATTGCATATATAAGGTATTTGGATCAAATGGAAACCAGTAAGGAAAGGATCAAAGTTGGGCGTGGCCGACTATATAACACCCTACATCACTGTGAATATGTAAAATATATATGGGAGCTAAATCCAAATCAGAACATATTTCTATATAATTTTTCACATTTATTTGTAGACCAAATTCCGTCACATAGTCCAAATTTCATTGAAAATATATGAGAGCTATATCCAAATCTGAACCGATTTCGATATAATTTGGCACACTTATTTCTAGGCCAAATCCCGGCAAACATTCCAATTTTTATTGCGTTTCGTGCATCAAATACCTAAAATCGGCCGAGAATATATATGGGAGCTATATCCAAATTTGAACCAATTTCTATATAATTTGGCACACTTATTTCTAGACGAAATACCGTCGCACATTCCAAATTTAATTGAAATCGGACATATATTCCTTAAATCGGGCGAAAATATATATGGGGGCTATATCCAAATCTCAACCGATTTCTATATAATTGAACACACTTATTTCTAGACTAAATACCGTCGCACATTCCAAATTTAATTGAAATCGGACATATATAGCCAAAAAAAAACTATCTTCCCCAATTTTCATGCGAATCGGACAATAAATGCGACCTGTACTTTGTTTACAAAAATACATGGACAGACGGACAGACAGACGGACATGCGTAAATCGACTCAGAGAGTGATTCTATGTATATCCCTAAAAGGAACTATGCGTCTATCTCGTTTCCATTTGCATGCTACAAACTAATGCACAAAGACATAATACCCCTTACCACATGGTAGTGTAGGGTATAAAAATTAGGGGGTAGGAGTTTTAAGTTTTTGTTTTTAAGAAATCAGTTTCAGACAATTTGGAGTCGATTAAGATATGTCCGTCCGTCTGTATGACTGGAGTGCTCAATAACACTCGACCGGATCCCCCGATTTTTTGTTTTTCGTAATATTTCTTCCAGACATAGATTTGTTTCGAATAAGAACTATATCAGCCCACTCCACCGGAGTGGATAAACAAAGACGTGGGCCTATACTGATGATTCTCCTCTGGAATATTTTATAAGCTCATGGAAGAATAAATAACAAACTTCAGTCTTTCGTTGGGATATTGACATCAAAACCTTTGGAACTACGAAAATCGGGAGGTACCGTTCTATGGGGGCTAAATGAAGGCGTGCACCTGTACCAAAAATTCCCGGAGGGAAAGTTGTATACAACCAACGAAGACTAAATACCAAATTTCAGCCATATCGGAGGAATCGGGAGGTACCGATCTATGGGAGCTATATGAAAACGTAGACCTATACCGACAAATTTCATATGGAAAGTTTTATACCCCAAATGAACATTAAATACCAAATTTCAGCCATTTCGGTCGAATGTTGAGGCCACCATCTTCAAAATACCGGAAATCGGGAAGTACCGTTCTATGGGGCTATACGAAGGCGTGGACCCAATTTCTGGGGGAAAGTTGTATACCCCCAACGAAGACTAAATACCAAAATTCAGCCATTTCGGTGTGATAATGTTGCTAAAACCTTTAAAGTACCTAAAATCGGGTGTTACCGTTCTATGGGGGTTATATTAAAACGTGGACCGATATAGCCCATTTGCAATACCAAACATCTTAGGAGCAATAGAAACTCCTATAACTAATTACAAAGCTCTATCTTAAAAAATTGTGAGCCTTATCTTGATTTCAACAGACGGACGGACATGGTTATATCGACTTAGAATTTTACCCTGATCAAGAATATGTATATATACTTTATAGGGGAAACTGAATGACCCTCCATATTATGGTGGAAGGTATAATAATATACACCAAGTTGCGAATCTTCCGACTATTTTTTTTCAGTTTGGACTTCAATTGTGTAAAATTAACACACGGTGAAAACTTTCTTAAGGGGTTACCCCTAGTTGTGTAGGCCAAAAAAACTCATTTTTCATGATTTTTTTTTCAAAGAAACTACCAATATTTTTAGGTAGATATTTTATGCTGTAAGAGCACATCTTAAACTACCTCTGGAATTGTTGTTGAAAAACGTTGCTTACTCTTGTGGTAAATGGCTACCTGCGAAACCCTTTTTTATAAAAGCGTTTTGCGGTGCCAACGTTAGCTCGAAAACGGATGGGCCGAACTTCGTATATTTTTGTGGGCGTTTTAAGAACCTAATAGTCTTGTCTTTAAGCGAAACAGAATTTTAAAAGATCGATTTAAAAAAAATGTGACGAAAAAAATGTTAACGAAAAAATTGACAGTTTTTTGTCCAAAATTCGTGCAAAAAATTAAAATAAACTGTCTCGCTTAAGGACAAGCTTTTTATGTATATAATTAGCTCACCAAAATATATGAAGATCGATCGATTCGTTTTCAAGCTATCATTGGGACCGACTTTAAAAAAGTCATTTCGAGAAACACCCGTTTGAAGTTTCCACGCTACATACAAATCACAATAAATTGTTCCCTTCCAATGCTCATATCTCAGGCAATTTTGCACCGATCGTGTTGAAATTTTTTTCGCGGCATACTCTATACTACCTGTACTTCAAAATAAGCCAATAATATTTTTTTTTCGAAAGTGACAAGTAGAGGTAACCCCTTAAGGAAATGTTGAGGTTTTGGGAGAGTACAGAGGGGAACGAGCTCCTTCCTCTTCGCTCTCGCCTAAGAAACTAAAAAATTGCTAAAAAAGAAAAACCGTTAACCATGTGACACTACAGAGATACAATACAATTGCAAAAAACACAACCTGTAAAAATTTGTGCATTAATTTTTTTCTACAAAGAGAATTTGTAAGGACCTTTTGATCGTGACAAGCATTTGCTGCTGTTTGTTTTGGGGTTCCTAGAAATGTGTTGTTTGTTGGTGGTGTCATTGTCAGCGCTGTCACCTAATCACATTCGATATAAGAGAAATGACCCTCATTAATATATCCTGGTCTATTGTTCTATGGTGAAATGCAGGATACAAACATACAAGCAAACAACAAAAACATATTAAATATTGTTTTTTCACGCTTCATAATGTTTTAGCTGACTACCGATTGTCGAATACTGCCGATGCTGCCACCTTGAGGGCAGTTCAAAGTGGGACGAATAGACTACTGCCTGCCTGCTGCATATCCACAACCAAATCCAATCATTACCCGTATACTTTGGATTTGTGTATCGCTCACATGTATTTTTTCCGACAAAACACCCCACAGTCATACAAGCCCTCCTCAACGGCACCAAGTGGTAGAAAACGTCTTTGAGCTCACACAATTGTTGTATCTATTGCCAATGTTATTATCGAACGAAGACTAATGATCTCTTTTAACTGAAAATGATTAAGACAAAAGTGACTAGCAACAAAAACAATTACAGCAGAAAACGAAACGAATAAAAAACCAACTTTCTTTTATATAATAGTTCGTCATAACGCAGCCAAAAATATGTTTTTTTTAATGTTACGCTTTTCTCATTATACTCCGCTTAATAAATAATGTGAAATATATTAAAAATATATAAACGTATATAAAATTAAAAATTGAGACGGGCTGTCGACGTACAACAGGTTTCTGTTTTCATTCGCTTCGTTTTTGGGAGAAAGAATTGGTAAATATTTGTTTCACATCGATCGTAGTTATTATTGTTATTGTTGTTTATTTCTTTGTAGCAATAGGATGAGATACTGCTGCAGATACATTTGTATTTCGTTGATAGGTGCAGATGTACATATGTATGAATGTATACACAGATGAATCGAATATGACAAGTTAAATATGAACAAGAAATTAATTTTATAGAATGAATACGACAGAATGGATGTTCAATTTTTCGTACTGTGTTCCGATTCAACATCTCAAAAGCCGGAAAATGTTATTCAACTCTTGGCATTAATCTAGAGAAAAGAAGAAAAATTAAGGTGTGTATGACTGACTAGGAAATAAATGAAAATTTTTGTTGTTCGGTTCAATACAAACATTGTTTACTTTATCTGTTTTTATATTTCTTGTAATTGTGTGTTTGCATTTCCAAAACAATTCAACCTCACACTTTTTGTTTAGTAAATATGAAAAGAAAAAAAATATTGATCGATTTCATTTCTCGGGTTGATGTCATTTCAAGTGTTTCCTTACCTCATTTTTTGGGTATATAAAAATGTGTGTATTATGACTCTTCAAAAGTCAAAGGTATCTTTATAATACGAAAAACAGCTTTAAATATATTTTAAAACGTCTTCTCGGATTGATTTTAAATTGGCAGAGAATATATGACTTGTCGTCCTGAGGCCAACAATTTATTTTATTTTTCCTGGGGAAGTTCACACCGCCTCAGCAGGACCAAGTTTTATGCAAATATTGATCCTGTGGATCTGATCATGATTTAGATTGGTTAGCCTTCCAGGTAAAACAACGTTACATACATTATTAGCTTGCTTCCTATGTCTTTTGAATTAATGACCTCAAATGGTTTCTTCTTAGCCGTTAATTAGGTTAAAATGCCCATATTGAACATCGAAGTGAAGAGTCTACATTGATTGTACTTAAACATACAGAATTAGAGACCATTTGTATTTGCTTGGTTAATTTTACCTATTTTTGTTAGAAGCCCTAAAGGAGAATTATAGTATTCTGGACCTAAACTTACAATTTTGTGCATTTATACTCGGAATTTTTATCTCGGGACACGTGGACTTCCCCTTAAGGTCTACATGCAAAAACAGCAGAATCAAGATCTTACACTGAATGCAAAAACATTTTGAACTTACCGTGTAAGCTGAAAGTGTATAGTCCATCTTCAAACTTGATTTATATTTAATAGAAATATTCGGGTATGTTCTGAGACACACTTCACGCCTCACTTCACGCTTCAAGCATTTTGTTCACCCCATTTACCCTTATTTTTTTGAGTATTTTATGAACGGACTATGGTGTACTCTTCTTTTTAAATATACTAAGGAATCTTAGCCCCAAGAAATTCGCAAAATAAGATTAAATGAGGTGAACAAAATGCTTGAGGTGTGAAGTGAGAAGTGAAGCTAAAAGAAATACACCATTCAGTCCACCTTTGGACGAAGTCTAATTTTAAAAGAAATATTACAAATTCGAAGTTTATACTTTATCGGTCACTCATTTGAAGAGTTATAGTGCGCATTTGCCATTTTAGTATGGAATTAAAAAAAAAAAAACAAGTAAAAAAGTATCAGTCGGCTTTGCCGACAGAGATATACCCTCAACCTGTGTATATTGAAAAAATTTTTTCCCAAAAACGTATGTATGTATTTAGGGGGTTTTAAAAATTTTGGATGTATGAACCGACAATAATGTATGAACCGACAAAAATTAAAGATCAAAAGTTTTACGGAGGAGATACTTAAAGGAATGGATCGACATTGATCATTATGGAAGTGGATCTCCAGCCACTGCATATGGTGCCATAGAGGGTTTTTACATCCTTCGGGCTGTTTGCTCAAGAAGTATGCACTTGCCCCTGAAAAAAAATTACCATCGTAATTGAGGCAGCGAATGCAAGTTGCTTTAACAAAAATCAAAGTGATGATTGCAGGTCTTAAAGTGAACTTATCCGAAATTTTGTGTGGGTGGTACCGGATGGAGTGGACAAATATAGTCCATATTTGAACCTAATCTATATCTGATAGATATATTAGGATGTGTAAAGTATAGACCAATTCGGCCACTCCCTTCACGAGTTACCGTACGAACAATTTTTCCGAACATTTTTGAACTTTTGTGGGGGAGGTACCTGAAGGAGTGGACCGATATGGCTTATCTTCAAACTTAAACTATGTTTGGACAAAATATTACTAAGGCCAAATTTTGGACCGAATCGGCACATCCGTTCGAGAGTTATCTTGCGCTCCAACCACCTCACACGGTGTCATAGGGGTTTTTTGCAACTTTCAGGCTATTTTCTCGGGAAGTATGGACTTGCCTCTGATGAAACTTGTACCGTCGTATGGAGTGCAGTGAATACAAGTTGCTAAAACAAAAATCAAAGCGATTCGAGAGATGACCTTAAACTGAACTTTTCCGAAAGGAGGTCCGAAGGAGTGGACCGATTGAGTCCATATTGAAACGTTATTTAAGTCTGGTACACATTTCACGATGGGTAAAGTATGGACCAAATCGGTTACTCCCTTTAAGAGTTATGGTGCGCACAAATTTTCCGAAAATTTTCGAACTTTTGTGGGGGAGGTACCGGACGGAGTGGACCGATATAGCCCATCTTCGAACTTAAACTAAGTTTGGCTAAAATATTACGAAAGCCAAAATTTGAACCGTATCGGTTTATCCGTTCGAGAGTTATCGTGCGCTCCAGCCAGCCAGACATACGGACGGACATTGCTCAATCGACTCCAAATTGTCTGAAACACATTTCTTGGGGTCTAAAACCATTATTTCGATGAGGCACATTTTGCCCGTATGAAAGTGTATATACCCTCGTTAGCATAAATGCTGAGGGTATAAAGACAATTAGAATGTTTTAATTAGGATCACAAGGGGTATTTGCTATAAACGATCTGCAAAAAACATTATTGTGCATTGCGGCTAAAAAGTTAGAACTTTTTGAGGGAAAGGGACTCGAAGAAGTAGGCCGACACAGCTCTCTTGATTTTTGTTTATTTGGCTTAACTTATTTACCTTTTTATATACACCAAGATCTCGTTTTGCGTCGTTAATACGTTCAAAAAAAAAGATGCGACTCAAAGTGAAACGACGCAAAGCGAATTATGATTTTCAATGGAAACTTCGGAGATCGGTTCCAGGGTTAAGAAAACGCTACTTTAGACTAATAAGGGTATATACACTTTGATACGATAAAAAATATGCGTCATGGAAATAATGTTTTTAGACTTCGTAATATTTTGCCCAAACGTATTTTAAGTTTGAAGCCTTTAGGGCCAAAAATACCCAACATCAGTCAAATATGCATATTGGAGCTATATCAACATCCAATCCGATTTTTTAATAGAAATCGTTTTTAGCCACAATAATGAACAGGTAAAGTTTTTTCATCGATCGGACCATAATTGTGCCATTTAGATAATTTTGGTGAAAATGCACCTTTGGTCCCATACAAATTATTATGGAAACAAAGATCACTAGGTTGGGCAGGGTTAATGTTAACCGACCGCCATAACATGTCATATAAGGCTTTTCGATCAAATGAAAAAATTAGGGGGTAGGAAATCCGAAAAAACAATTGTTTTTTTTCTGGTCACCCTAATGAACATACATATATGTATATGACGCATTTTTCAGCATGCATTTGTTCTACATCCTATTCAGAATCAGAATTCTTTATCCTATCATCCATTTGTTGCATTTGATGAATACTAAGCTGAAATTACGGGACAACTGACCAAAAAAAAAATCATCGAAACCAAAATGCTCACATTTCACTACACGTTTAATTGATTGTGGGGGAGGGTGTTGAAGTTATGATGACTTTGCGGGGTTTTTGGGTATTCCGAGCAAATGTCGAACGTAATGAAACTGAAACAAAGTGATGACTTAAATAACAATCACGAATTGGTAGTACTCGTAATGACTGTTACCTCCACCACCAGCACCATCAACGCCACGATCATCGTTACCACAATTATTGTTTAGCACGAAAGTGGGAGTGAGTAGTGCCAGTACGAGTTATAGTAAATAACTCACCGATACAGATGCACACATTCGTCGAAACACTTATCACTTTTATTTTATGCCTGTCGTCGTTGTTGCTGCCTGCATTCGCATTCATTTGCTGTGGCTGTTGCTTTGTTTTAAATTTAATTTTATTTCATTTTTATGATTAACTTAACGTTTTCGCTGCTCTTCTGCTTCTTGGTCGTATCGGTTGTGTTGGTGAGATTGTGTGAGTGTAGTTTTAAAATTGACAAAAACTTTAATTATTCCACGTCCTAATTTTAATGAACCTATTCGTACTTCTACCATTGTAGGCAGCCAGAGCTGTTGTTGCTGTTGGTAACAGACAATTGTCAGCCTAGACGAAGCCAGAGCAAGAACAACAACAACAAAAATTGCTCATAAAAATAATTTCAAATAAAGAAAGTCATGCTTAAAATTAATTTAGAAATGAACGGCATGTGCATGGCTTACAACGATATAAATACATTTTAGACCCCAAACTACTTACATACATACCAAAGTATTTAGGAATATAGACCACGTTAGTTTTTGTTGTTGGATAATGTTCATAAAGTGTAGATTCTTGAGACAATCGGCATTCTTTGTATGCCACTGTGCGTCGTCATACCACTGTGAAGTGGTGGGCATGTACGCAGTCGTAGATTGTTTTTGGCTAACAAGTTCGGTAAAGTTTTCACGCTGCTTTTTTTTTCTTGCTTCGGACATTGTTGTCAGTCAGGCTTTCTTGACACTTTCAATGGTTCTGAAAATTATGACTATGTTCTTTTGACTCTATTCATGAAGTAACGCTTTCCTATTCAGTGAATTTTTTGAAAATCATTTAGCTTAGAGCCTTTCATGTGTGTGTTTGTGAATTTGTCCGACAACTCTTTTCAAACGCTTTTAAACATTGATTGCGGAGAAATAGAAGAATGACTAATCGAACATTTTTTCGAAAATTTTCTGTATGTTTTTTATTCGACTTCTTTACCGCAGGCTCTATTCTTGGTATTCTTGATTATACAGGCGTGTTTATACATAGGTATGTTTGTGTATGTATGTCGTACTCGACGGGTCGTACATTAATTATTAATACTGTGGCCCCTTTGGGGCTTTATTCTAAAGTTATGCAAATGAGTAGTCATATTTTCAAGATCCGTTTGCTTGTGTAAGCTAATTTTTCTCCCTCTTTCTTTACTCTAGTATTATAAAGAGTTCAATATCATGATTTTCTTATTTTTAAAAATATTGTTTTTAGTAGTGCATTTATTTGTAAAATTGCAGTCGTTTTGAAATGAGTCGAAGGTATTGTATCAACAAATGTCGAACAATAACACTGATGTCATTGCCGTATTAGAAAAAAATGTGAACATAATGATTGTAACTAAGCACGTGCAGCGTACTTTCATTGTTGATCGTTTCGATCAAAACCTGTAATTATATTAAAAACACAGTTAGTCTCACTGGGTTTTAGGCATCCAAGGGGTACATATTTACTAAATCACAACTATACAAACACATGCATACATATTACATGCTGTATAACAAATATGCCTTTTACACAAAAACAACAACAGCAACAACGCCAATATTTGGTAGAAATATAAGAATTCATTGACCTTACCGTTATAGCCGCGTCAGGAAAAAAAGAGGAAGAATACTTTGTCGGAGACACACAATAAACAAACCACCACCAAAAACACATTGAGATACACCGTTTAGTTTGGTAATGTTCGAATAACATTTACCCTACCAAAGTGTTTGGGAAATCGTCAATAATGTCTAATTTTTTTTAAATATCATGATCTGAAATACGAAATACTAATACTACATACATATTAGGCCGGGGCGATTTGTAAATGGACCCTTCGCGTTTCTAATTCCTGGGATTGAACTGATCAATAAAATCTACTAAAGCATAGGTCTACGGTGAAAATCGAGCATCTCGATTTTGACTTTAAATTTTGTATCCACATTTTTTAGACATTTTGGCATATAACAGCCAAACCATTGAGATTTTCGATCCAACACAAGGACAAAAATTGTAGCCAAGACTGTAGTTAAGAACTCTCTAATACATCGCAAGAGCATTGCAACGCTCCTTCAGGCAATTTTGGCCTTGAGAAGATGCAAACTTTTCGAAAAATGTAGATAAATGGCACTACCGTTATAAAAAATAAAACGGAGTGACCCAAACGAACTAAAGGCATTGTCGTTGTCCATGGATCCCAACACCATGTAATTTTGCATCAGAACGTTTGAATTTTGTTCTGGTCAACTTTTGTAGCACAGTGTATTACGGAGTTCTTAATTACAGTCTTGGCTACAATTTTTGCCCTTGTGTTTGGTCGAAAATCTCAATGGTTTGGCTGTTATATGCCAAAATGTCCAAAAACGTGGATAAAAAACTTAGGGTCAAAATCGGGAGGCTCGATTTTCACCGTAGACCTATGCTCTAGTGGACTTTTTTGCTCAGTTCAATCCCAGGAATAAGAAACGCGAAGGGCCCATAAAGGGTTTCAAATCGCCCCGGTCTAATACATATGTATATGTATACTGGTTTAAACCAATATTCTACCAACTATTATCATACATATTACAAAGCCACCTTGGACTTCGGACAACATATCGTCGGTGTCATTCTTAAGCCATACGCCGTTTTCCCGTTGTGAAATAATCGCATTTTAATGTTTCGCGTTGCAACTGCGTGGAGATGACTACAGAAAATATTTATATTTTTGACTTGAATTATTAATAATACATATTCTTCTATATTTTTGCAAATATGTTCTATAATTTGTAAAAATATAGAAGAATATGTATTGGAATATAAAAGTTATAGAGAATTTTTTAAAAATATAATTTTTGACGATTTGTTCCATATCCACACTTATGACACAAATGTGAAATATTGTACACCATATGGAAAAAATTGACAAAAATTCTTTTCATCTTTGCTTTAATAAGTTAAAAACTTCTAAATCGAAAATTAATGTTCTGATTTTTTAAATGTGTTTTTAAACTTGTAAGTTTTTAAAATATTAGCTTCATTGCTGAAAAAATGTAAAACCATAGAAACCATATGTATCTCAAAAAGTCAAAAATGGTGTATGGAACACTTAAGCATGACACCGACGATATGCATTTCGATGTACATACATGAATCTAAGTATTGAGCTTAGTTTAGACTATACACTTATACGATGATTAAGTGCATTATCTCGATTTATTTGACATCTATTGTATCAAAATGACAACATAGTCTAAACATATGGCAAGAGGTTTAGTAGCATTAAATTTTGCATTTGTGTACAAGAGATATTTGGAATACAACAACATTTCAAATCTTATACAGAATCATTTAGAAGATGTCGCAAGACATTTTTATTAAAAAACATTGAAATGCTTCTGAGTAAAAATTAGTACATAAATACATATCGTTACCTGAAATGCCCAAAGATGTAACTCAAAAAAACCTTTGGTTTACAGGAGAAGCAAAAAACTTTATAAAATGAAAACTATTTTATAAATCTTATGAGGGCGAACATTTTGGCTATAATCAATAAGGTACGAATGGGAATGACACCATCAGTTTTGTTCAAATAATAATTTTAGCTTGGAATTACGTCTTTGGGCATTTCAGACAAGTTTTCGTTATAAAATTCGTACACGTTCTGTTTAAGCACTTTTAAAGAATACAGTTAAGATGTTAGATTTTATAATTTAATTTGCAAAATGTGACCCATGTGAAAAGCAAGCAGCGTAAACAAATTATTCTGTGTTATATTATCTTTATTTCAAAAATGCAATTGCTTGGCTTAGACACATATTAGTCAAGAACAATACCGTCCACTTGTACGACGTTATGCGTAGTTTGGCTTTATTAAATATTTGTTAAATATGTTTTGAAGGCCGCCTGTTATTCAAGAATTTTCACAGTAAAAACATTCAAGAACCCAAATAAGCAAAAATATCTTTAGTGTTACATGTGAATGGACTAACTAAATATGTTGTCAACTTGTTTCTGGTTACCATTGTGGTCAAAAGTAAGAGCAACAACAATATTAAGGCAGGCAGCCAGTAGCCAGAGTGTGAAAGACGAACTCACCTCTTTTGTTGCGGCTTAAAGCAGCAAGTGAGTAAATATTTTTGGTTTCGGTAACTATCAAACCGACAAACACACAGGCAGCAGAAGAATAAATGATCTAAACGCTGTTTAGGATTTGTTTTGTTAATTTCTTCGTTTGCTTTGTCTTGTGATTGACAAAACATTTGGTATTAATGAAATTTCTTAACACGACAACAACAACAACGGCAACTTCGACAACAAACAACATTGAATATTTTAATTTACACACATACATATACATGCCAACAGTCTAGTCAGCGACTCAAACGCATATTAACCTTTAAAAACAATATTTTCAACACAAAACTAATGCCAAAGGGCAGTTTTGTTTGGTAATCTCATCTCAATATCACTGTGCCCAGTAAAACATCAAACACCAAGCAGTGAAACAGTGGCGTAGCTTTTAAAGGGAAAACATTTACTGCATTCGGTTTTTTTAAATATAATTTACCGTATATATACGGTGTGTGGAAAATAAATATCTTTGTTGGGACTTTTTTAAAGTTAAAAATATTGTGTATAGAAAGAAGATTGATAGATCACTATATTAATTCCCGTGACATTGGGTGTTTAAGGAGCGTAATGAATCTCATCAGGAATCATAAACATTTGGGCGTTTCTCTGAAACTCGTATCCCTCGTATTTTTCGCGTTTTATTCAATTCGTAGCTGGTGTGTATATTTACTGCGATTTACACATCCTGCGGACGATCACCGATTCTCCCCCAAAAAACGGACCCAACAGAGTCCAATTTTGACTGAGTAAGCAGTTTCATTTCTGTATTGAAATTCATACTTTTGTTACAATTAAATCAATAGCGGAAGTTTCAAAACACTGATATTGAATGAATTTGAGAAAAATTTTAGTCGTTTATGATGGCTAGGTTATGTCATCAGAATGGACGAAGATGTTCCCACTAGATATGCATATGAACATGAAAAGCAGCAGGAAGGCCAAGACATCGATGGAGTAAACAACCGGAAGACGAGATCAAAAAGCGTGGTATCGACAATTGGAAATACAAATTAAAGTAACGAAGGATCTGGAAATCTACTCTTATTCGGCTTACTGGGAAAATTTTGTGGATGCTGTCTTCTACAGTTCTACTTTACTAGGCGTTTAAACACAGACAGTATTGGCAAGACAATAGCAAAGTTACAAACCATTTTCACCAATACATTCATATTTTTCTCTATACATATTTAAAAATTTATAAATGTATTTGTGAAAAAGGTTTGTATTTTTGCTATTGTCTTGCAATACTGACATTTGTAAACGCCGGGTTAGCTTGAGGGCATTGAACTGAATTTAAAGGCATACTGACATGTAAAGACAAGACATACATATGTGGTTTTATTTAACAGAATAACCACAATAACCAAACAGAAGCATTACAGAAATATGTTAATGAAAAATCGCTTTTAAAAACTGAAAATTAGAAATAAAATTATATGAAACTAGCGGACCCGGCGAACTTCGTCTCGCTATTAAGGAATAAAATTTCATACAAAAACTCAATTTTCGATTTTTCCAATTTTCCGACTTCTCCAGAGAGATTTTCCAAAATTTTCTTCCGTAAAGACCTTCTCCTCGAAAATACGAATAACTGACAAAAAATTTTACAGAAATCGGCCTAGCCGTTCTCATTTTATGAATTACTATACATTTTTTACACCATTTTTATATATATATATATATAGATGAAATATATGAATTCAAGGATATATGTATTCCCGAAGAAATCCATGTCAATTGAATCGTTTTAGTTGCTTAAATATTTATAACATTTATAAAAATAGCACAATTATCGTTACAAAGCCACTCACTCAGGTATAATAACGTAAGACCTTCACCTTCCTACCACATTATTAGCCAAATATCTTGTGACCGAAAAACCCCGTTTAACACAAAAACCGCAATAAAAACATATAAAAGTTTATTAATCTAGAGAAACAAATGATTTCCCTTAAAAAAAAAATACATTTCATCTTGTTTTTTTTTTCAAAATACAAAAACACATTGTACGTTCTGTGAAAGTTGAAAATATTCAACTTTCGATTTTATACGCTCGACCATGGTAGAACAAAGAAGGTAAAGTAAATACTACAACAAATACAACTCAACAATAACCACAAAAGAAATTGTTTTTGTTTGTAACGTTACTGTCACCGGTACATGTAAACAAAACAAGGAAATGTCTATAAATTATTGGAATTTATAAAACTAATATTTTTTTCACATTTGATTGAATATTTTGAAAAACATGAATGTAAACTCGTTATATTTTCAATTTAAAAGTACCCATAGCATTGTACTAAATGGATAATTTCACGCAAAAAGGAAAATTCTTGCAAAAATTTTTATATATTATATTTTATTCCTTTAACTCCCACTGGATCATAGGGCGCTAACAATAGCCGTTTTCCATCTCACTCGGTTTGGATCTCATTCCGGCTTCTGTGAAACGTCTCCAGGGTTTCTTTGGTCTTCCAACCCTTCTTCCTTCTTGGTTGAACGGATTCCAGCTTCGAGCTTGTTTTGCTATATTGTCATCACGGCGTAGAGCATGTCCAATCCATTGTCATTTACATTTTCGGATCCCAGATCCATCTGATTAGCTTGGCGTAAGAGCTCTGCGTTCGTACACACGGCCAGAATATACGTAGAATCCGGCGAAGACAGCAATAAAAACTTGTAGTCGTTTCGAACTTTACTCCATTAAAAATTTCCGTCTTGTAAATTACCGCAAAAATGTTCGCAACTTTAGTTTGTATTTTTTTTAGAACAACTTCTTCGAAATTTATACACTCTTGCAAGCCCTACATAAGGTCGGCCAATAAGCCCAGCTGATTATTATGTTTGATGTCAAAAACATTATTGTGATTTACCCCCTGTTTTTGTAAAAAAATTTATTATTCTCACACGAATTGTCAACTTTTGTAGATCTATTTACACGCCTTAGCGCAAATGTAGAGCGCTGATTTTTAAATGAGGAATTCTTAACTATATATGGAACTCATCTACGAAAAAATAAGTTTGTATGTCATCTGTGGGCTGAGCTATGGATGCCTAAATTATTACGAACTTAGACGAACGAACAAAAATAAGTTACAAAAACAGGGGGTTAAAATACGAAGAAACTGAAATCACAATAATGTGAAATCTATCATGTTTGTTGTCAAATGTTGTTAACAGTACTCTGAATGGCCGACCTTCTGTAGGCCTTGCACTCTTGTTTCTCGTTTCTCTTTTGAAGAAATGAAGTCGGCAGCGGCGGGTAGGGATCAACCAACTGTTTTTGTTCTGTAGGGATCTCTAAAGCAACTGCTTATAAAATGTATCGAACGGAATGCATTTTTCATAACTCTGTTGGAATACATCGAAAGATGTTGTGAAATCATAACTCCAATTGCACAACCTCCAATTTTTTTTGCTGGGAGGCTACTATACAATCTTAGCAAAAAATTTTGGAAGTTTTGCATGTGGAGTTATGATTTCACAACATCCTTCGATGCAGTCCACACGGAGTTATGAAAAATGCACACCGTTGGATAAATTTTATAAGCTGTTGCTTAGAAATCCATACAAAAAAAAAAAACAGTTGGTTGATCCCTACCCGCCAGTGGCGAAATCATTTATTCTAAAAATAAGAGGGAAGAATTTGTTATAAAATAAAGAAATAAAAACTTAAGTTGCGAACATTTTTGCGGTAGTTCACGAGACGGAAATTTTTAATGGATTGGAGTGCAGTTGGAGTCCATGTCGAAAGCTGAACTAGTGAGTCCATGTCCATGTCGAAAGCTGAACTAGTGATGGGAAGGCAACATAAAAAACCTTTAGGATGATGAAGCAAAATCAGATGCGCTTGGATTAATTGGAGAACGGAGAAAGTAAACTCAAATGTGATTGAATTTAATGGAAACTTTTTTTAATTCGTGTTTATATAATAAAGTTCTTTGTGTTCTTGTTTTACACAAATAATAAATGCATTTTATTTATTTTGGGATATTTCGCAATGGCTTGCATTTTAATTGCATCTTTAGACTGATTAAAAATGCAATCCGAAGAATGCATATAAATTCATTCCAAAGAACTGCATCTTAAGTTGTGATTTGGATCGAAAATGGAGTGCATCCTAGCTGTGTGTTGTAAAATTCATAAGTGAATTCATAGGAAAAGATGTACTCCAACGGCAAATGTACCGTACACTTTTAGTGATTCAACTGCATCCGTGGATGCAAACTTTTTGCTGGGATGTAGTGAAGTCCTGACTCCACATTGCAAAACTTCCAATTTTTTGCTGGGTTCTTGTTGGCTACTATACAATACAGTACACAAAAATACTATAGCGCATTTACATCAAGGGTTTAGTAAAACGAGTCATTTGAGTTGTCACTTCCATTCAATATCTGTCAAATAAATGACGTATTTCCCAGTGTAGATAAGATATACCTGTTTTAAACGGCGTTTGCATTAGAACTTTTTGCCGGGTTAGCCTTTTTTATGAGGGTTTGTTACACGTTTGCGCTATGGAATTGACATTTGAAACCCAGTTGTTTTATTAAAACCGATTAAGTGCAAACGGGGTATTAGACTTATGCGGTTACGAGTATATGCAAGGTATACGGTTTTATGCAAGGTAAATGCAATAGAATTGACTATTTAAATCAACGGGATTCACTAAATCCAGTACAACGTAAACGTAACAGAATAGTGTAACAATAATCAATGTATTTGCATTGGTGTATTGGTTCTACAGTGTCAGTTTTATTTAGGCTTAAACACCTTCAAGAATATAAAGAATATATACCAACATTGATATAAATCTAAACATCTATAAGTCTACATACCCTATTGCTACTTTAACAGTAAAGCAACTACTAGTGTGTAAATGTGTGGTCTGTTCCAGTACTGCAAGAATCTACTAATTTTTACTACTTTTTTCGATAACATAAAGGAAAATTTGTTATCGTAGTAAAAAAATAGTAACTTCTTGCATGTTCTGGAACAGGCATGTTGTTGTCGCTCTAGAGTGTTTAGCGTAGAGCTGGCAAACCATCGATATTCCCAACATTAGATATTTTCGATATAATATTTTAAAATATCGATTGCTATCGATATTATCGTCCAGTTGTCAACACCATTAATTTGGAGATGAAAATGGCGGAAATGTCAATGCTTTTCTTGACATTTTGCACAAGTAGTTCACAGAAATGCAAAGGAGAATAAACAATTGCTTTAATATTATACAAATATTAAAAAATACATTTTATTTTTCCGAAAAATGTGTACGTGTAACTACGAACTTACTTTCTCACACACAATACCGAAAAGCAGCGAAATTTCTATGTATTTCAGTGAATTTTAGGTTGGGGATTTTTGTTCCGATAATATCGATAGGCAAAACTATCTATCGATATTTAATTTTTAAAAAAATAATCGATTTTATCGATAGTGCCATCGATTTTTTGCCAGCTCTACTTTAACGTTTGATTGTGTTCCTATCATGTACGGGGTTAATATCGAAAGGACGCCGTCACGTTGGTGTATGACACAGGCATTGTACTTTGTCAGTGCATACTAGGGATATGTAATGGAAAGCAATAATCGATTTTTCGACTTTTCGATTTTGGTCTAATGCCCGTAATTTCTACGCGTAGTTATCTATGAGTTCATAGATATCCCCCGTGTAAGCAAAATTTCATAATTTTAATCCATAGGTAACGTTACCAGGTCGAAAACGGCCGTGTTACTTACACCAAGGATTTTGCCTGGTTGATCGTTGCCAATGTGTTGAAAATTGTAAAAGACTTATATGTGGCAATGTTTTTGCGAAATCATGAATGAAAATCACCAATGTTACCACATGTTTTCAAAATTTACACGCCTCGGTAAATGGCACGTAGAAATTACCAAACGCGTAGGTAAAGATAACTAATAGGTAGCTACCTACCCGGTTACCTAGGGCTAGAAATTACGGGCATAAAACTAAAAATGCAATTTTTCGGTCTTGCGATTATTTCAGTTGTCCTAAAACTCGACTTTCGTCTTTTTCATAACAGCAGAAAATCGATTATAATCGACTATTGGTCGATTTTCGAGTTTTCTTTTCAAACTGTAAAACCGCCACAAGTGTAAAACCGCCAAGTCCACTATCTGTCTGTGAGTACACACGCTGCGACTTTTAATGCATCACCGTTTTCGTACTTGTAGGGTTGCATTTTTTCGTAATATTGTAAGAAGCGTAATTTTTGTAACAAACATGAACGATTTTACATACATGTTATGATTGTTGAATGCATGTAGGTATAAATTGTTAAACCAAAATTATTGAAACAGGTACAAATATTTGCTAATATTTCTCGACAAATGTAAATAACAAAAGGTAAAAATGTATTTTCCAACATTCGGGTTATTCCATTCTACGAGATACAGGTAATAATTATTGAAATATTTTTACGGAATGTTGGGCAACAAATTGTACGGCGTCTATTGCTCTGTTCCAGTACCTGCAAGAAGCTACTATTTTTTACTACGATAACATTTTTTCCTTTATGTTATCGGAAAAAATAGTAAAAATTAGTAGATTCTTGCAGTACTGGAACACGCCTAATATTAATCCAATCGATTCAAAAAATTAAATTCTTTTTTGCAATTTGCATTTTGATGTTTTAAAAACACATTTGGAACACAAGCAATTCAGTTTGAACCATGGCAGGTAGTGGTATCACACCAGCTGATCGAATATGAAAAGTCAAATCCCTTTATAAAAAATTTATTTTTGTTGTAATTTCCCCAACAACATAAAGAAAGTTTTGACATAACATATTCAAAATTATACGATGCCACTACCTGGGGCTGGATTCTCGTTCAATGAAAATTTGAAATGAAAAATATTTCCTTTATAATTTTTTTTCATTTGACAGTTTTCTCCTTAATAAAAGTTTTCATTTCAAATTTTCATAGAAACAGAATTGAGCCCCTGGGTAATTGTGCCATGGTTTCAACTATGAAGGCAATAAAAAACTAATAACATACTTATCAAATAAAAGAGGAAGTTAAGCTGAAAGCACATACAACGTTTGAGTAAAGTTTTGCGTTGGGCATTGACAAAAAAAAAAAAAAAAACAACAACAACAGGGCGACGCCGACACCAAAGTCCGGCGTTGATGTATTTGCCGGCATATATTTCAAATGAATTTGAATTTTTCGGCATCATGCCCAACAGTGTAAAAACGGCCAAAACGACACAAAACTTTACTCAAAGTCCCAATTTACATTAGGCGAGTTTACTTGCGGCAATTGTCAGTTTGTAGGTGAGAGAGGGGGCTGAGAGGCAAAGGGTTACCATATGCCTCACCTCTCTCTCCTTCAAACTGACAATTGCCGCAAGTAAACTCGCCTAATGTAAATTGGGACAAACGTTTATCTGTTTTCAGCTTAAAGCTGAAAACACATACAACCATGGTATAAGTAAAGAGGTAGATTTAAATGAAAAAAATCTATAGAACCCTTGTTTTTCTTGAATTCTTAAAACTTCAAAATAAAAGCAACAAGTGGGTTTGTTTACAATGTATTTTTTAAGCATTTTATAAAAAAACGCGAAAAATGAATGAAGAGTTAAGTTTTCTCCACATAATCGAGTTGTGAATATGATAAACAGATTGTTTCAATGCAAATCTCACCAATTTCTTCCATACAAATGGCCTAAAAACAATTTTAAAAATCATTGAATTCGATTGTTTTTAAAATTGTTTGGCATATTATTCAAACACCACACACACATACACAGTTTGTTTATATTGTTTTGAAGTTTTAGGCATACTCGAATGAAAAAATTTAAATTGACATAAAGCTTTGGCTAACCTTTCTTATTAAACCATGCATACAACGTTTATCTGTTTTCAGCTTAAAGCTGAAAACACATACAACGTTTGAATAAAGTTTTGTGTCGTTTTGGCCGTTTTTACACTGTTGGGCATGATGCCGAAAAATTCAAATTCATTTGAAATATATGCCGGCAAATACATCAACGCCGGACTTTGATGTCAGCGTCGCCCTGTTGTTGTTTTTCTTTTTTCAACGCCCAACGCAAAACTTTATTCAAACGTTGTATGTGCTTTCAGCTTTAGTCCTTTTATTTTTATTACATTCTTTTAAATCCATAATGTACATTAAATAATTGTAACATACTAAATGGTATTAATGAATTAAATGATGAGTCATGAAATTTTACATTTCATACATTTTCATTCCCTGCATCACTAATATTTTTTGCAACACCGCTAAAAAAAATGGTGATGCATGCATCAAAAGTCGCAGCGTGTGTACTCACAGTAGGTCTGTTCCTGAACTGCAAGAATCTGCTAATTTTTACTATTTTTTCCGATAACATAAAGGAAAAATTGTTATCGTAGTAAAAAATAGTAGATTCTTGCAGGTTCTGGAACAGAGCAAGTATGTATGTGCAAACTCGCAAATCGATCACAAGATAATCGATTATGCGATTTTCTCTCCAGACAAAAGTCGACTACGATTTTTAGATTTTTGACCGCAAAAAGTCGATTAACTGAAAGTCGACTTACCTATCCCTAGTGCATACGTTTGTTTTGTTGTGTTAAGTGATATCATTAAAAGAAAAATAAAAAAATAACAATAAATAATAATAATAATAAGAAACAAAAATAGACATTTCTCGGGCAATCATGGAACATGTGTAACACCAGCAAATGGATAAACAAAGTCAGGAATCGTCGGGCCATAAACCCAAACAAAGAACCCAATCAAATTCGCAATTTTCTAGTCAAAATGTTCACAACAATTTTCCATTGATGAGCTGCGATTCTGGCCTGTATACATGTAGCTCTAACAACAGCGACACTGCATTCGAATCTGACACAGATTCGAGCAATTTTAGCTCAAGATTGAAGCAAGACCAGTCACTCCACTTGGCTCTGCAAGATGTGAGCAAACTTCGCAGTGAATTGGAGCGCTTAACAAAGTCCGAACAATGGTATAAACAAGAGTTGAGAAACCAAAAGTCAACCAGACTGGAAGACTTGGAAAGGATATATAGTCGAGAACGCAAGTACATGGAAGAAAATCAACGACTTCAAAAGGAATGTCTACGATTATATGAAAAATGCAGTGAGCTGGAACGGGAAGTCGAAAGGCAGCAACAGGAGACCACCGACAGCGGCAGCGGCAGTGTAAAAGAGGCAGACATGAAGACGATTGATGGTAATACAAACAATTTCGAAATGCAACAACAAATGTCAATCATTAGTGACCAACAAAAATTGATTGCTGTTCTGAGAAAACAAAAGAAAGCTCTTTTGAATGACCTCAAGACACTAACAGAGGAAAAGGATGAAAAAATTATGGAATTGCAGAAATGTCTTGCAGATCTAGAATTCGACAATAAGTGTATAACAAAAAAGTGCACAGAACTTTCCAAGGAACGTTCCCAGTTGGCTGGAAGTTTATTTGATTCAAGAACGAAGCTGTCACTAGCGTTGGATGAAAAACTAGGCTTACAAAAAAGCTTAGTTTCATTAAAAGAACAGCTTGATATACAGGAGAAATTGGTGAAACTAAAAGAGAATGAAATTGCCCAAATAGAAAACGAATTTAGGGAAAAAATTAGTAACGAAAATGATTTAGATGAAGTCCATAGTTTAAGTTTGAAGTGCAATGAAGACATTAAAATCAAGACGATTGAAATAATAGAATTGAGAACACAAATCAGCAGTATGGAAGTAGAGCTTGAACATCTGCAAGAACTACAGGCACAAAATGAGCAACAACAGAGACTTATTGAGCAATTAAATTTTTCCCTTGAGGCAAGTCAGATGGAGTTACAGGAAATCCGGAAATCACAAATAATTCAGACAAAACGAATAGATGAACTGCAACAGGAAACAGAGCTGCTAATGCAGGAAAAGGAAGACAGCCTTAAAGAAGCCATGAAACAAAAACACAATTTTGAGAATATTTGTAAGGAATTGAAAAACACAAAAGCTAAGTATGTAAGTATACAAAATCTATACAAGGAAACACAATTCAAGTTAGAGCTTTGTGAAATGGAGCAAAGCAAAATTAAGTTTCAACGTGAAAGTGATCAAAAAGAGATCCAGGAGTTGAGGCGAAAACTCTCGGAATATTTACAACAAACCTCGAATCTCATAGAAAAGATGCTAGAATTGGAGACTCAGTTAAGGCTGAGTGTAAAAGAAAATGCTCAACTGAAGGAAGAACTTGAAAAACTGCAAGAAGAGCTCAAAGACCTCCTACCAATCGAAAATAATTGCACAAATGAATGTAATGAATTTCGCATGGACTTTATGAAACTTTCAAAGGAATTTCGTCGCTTACAAGGCACTTTGGAGAATCACGGCGCATTGACTTTCAATGATACATTTCAAGATATGTCTGTTGCCACGGACGAAATTACAGCATCTGGTGGAGATACCGATTTAAAAAGGCAATATTCAATTTTGCAAGGAAATACTGATGCCTTGGAGTTTTTCCTTAATGAAAAGAAAAACCTAGTAAAAAGTCTAACACTAGGTCAAGACCAAAATAAGCAATTGGATATCTTGCTAAATGAAAATGAAGTTCTGAAGAAAAGAATTTGTGAAATCGAAAACGAAAGCAATATCCTACAACTTAAAAATGATATCCATGCAGCGACCCAAAAATGTATATCACTGCAAATTCTTTCCAAAGAACAGGAAAGAAAAGTAAGCGATCTACAAATGCGACTTTTGTTCAATGATTCTCAGCTATATAAAACTGAAAAGCAATTAAAAATTCTCCAAAACGATACAACTGAAGCCCATGTATTATTTGCACAAAATCTTGAATTAAAAAATGAACTTGAAAGGGAACGCAGTTTAAAAATGAAATTATATGAAGAACTTGCGAAATCAAGGGAACAGTTGGAAGCTATGACCCAATCACTAGAAGAAAAAACTTCCTCAAAACCGAGAACTGTGAATCAAGCTGTACAATGTGACATTCAAAATCAGGAGGAACTTTGCCAAGAAGTGAAACATCTTAAACAGCAGATACTTGATTTGCAGAATAAACAAGATCAGTACATGGCTATCGAGTCGCACAAATCGGATGAACGTTTACAACTTTTAAACAAATTATCGGATTTGCAAAACTCAAAAATGCAGTGCCTGCAAAACAATCAACAAGACTGGGAAGATATGCTGAATTCTCTTAACCACGTTCAGTATATGGAAGAACAAACACGGAAAGAACTCGAATTAAAAAGAATGGAATTGGAAGAATTGAACCAAGTTTTTGCCGAACAAAACGAAGAACTGAAGAAATTGGAAGAATTCACAGCGTTATTAGAACTTAAAAGACAACAAGAAAAAGAGCAAATAAGACAAACATTCCAGACTGAAATATATGCGTTGAAAGAGCAGGTATTACATTGCCAGGATGAAATTAGAAAACAGCAAGAAATAAATAGATCACTTCAGGAGAGAAACAGTAGAACCCAACAGAACTACGACGAAGATTGCGCCATCGAAGTAGCGGACTACAAAAACGAGGTACGAGCATTGCAAACGAAAATAGAAAGAACGCTTCAAGAAAGAGATGAAATGTTTGAACGTATTCGCGATCTGGAGCATGAATTAAACGAAATGAAAAATAATCGACGCGAGGCAGTTTTACTACCACAACAACTCGCACTTTGTGATGATGCAAGTAATTGCGACACTCAACTTAAATCTTTAGATGTAAAAAATCAAATTGGCGAAGACCACATACGTATTTTAACAAAAGTACTTGAATCGGAATTTGCACGAAAAATGCAAAGATACGATGAGCACATACACTCTTTGCTAAGCAACGTGAGTGCCCTCAAGAAGTCGCTTAAAATCAGCGAGCAAAAAGCAGCCACATTGAGCGAAGAACATTATCGAGCTATGGAGGAAATTAAAGATTTTCACAAGACGAGGAAAAATCTGGAAGAACTTCGTCTGAAATATGAACAAAGTCAAAATACAATAAAGGTAGATAAGTAGTTAACAGTGCTCCTATTCTTTGTTTTCTAATTTAAATGTATTTATATTTCAGGAACTTAGTAGCGAATTATCGTTTGAAAGAAAGAAATTTGAGTCATCCGATGTAGGCAAATCATCACAAAATGAAGCTTCAACATACGAGGTGTCGAATTTAATTGATGACTACAAGAAGGTATGCAATATAAACACAATGCATTATGTTCTACCAACTTTAGTAATATATATATATTTGTTTTTAGTTAATACGACAATCTGCCGTGGTTACAAAGAGACCCGCCACCAATGTAATACTTGATTTGATTCAACGTAGCAATCAATGTGTGCCAAACTGTAAAAAACTCGAATCAGGTATTGATGACTTACGTAATGACCTGCAAAAGTTTTTATCGTCATACGGTCAAAAATTGCCCACTTCCTTTATTAATACAGCTACTTTGACAGTTCCTCCCTCTCTTATGGATGAACTTAGGGCTGCCTCCGAATCATTCTAAGCATCGCTCTAAGTGACTTCTCATCTTTAAAGTGCCAATTTTTTATTAATTTGTTGTAGAACTTTTTATTTATTGTGTTTTGTACTACATTTTTTGTGTACCCTCTGTTACTTTACTGTTCTTTTTAATTTATTTAACTGTTTTTTTATTTATAGGCAATTTTAACGAAAATACATGACGGTAATTAAATATATTACCAATAAAAGAACAAAATATTATTTCTAAAAAAAATTTTATATAGGTGTATTAAATTATTCCTTTTTATTTTGAACGAAACTTTCGATCATTCTCCTGTTCTTCTTGGCACTTTCTTTGAAATTATTCCAGTCATTTGGTGATATGATCCCTTGAGCATCTTCATGGCCATCCAAACCATATCCTGTAGAGTAGACAGATTGGGCTCCTTTGTAAGATTCAATGTCAATTTCAATTTTTCTAGGATTGGTCATCTCATTAGTTACAACGGAGCTATCTATATTGATTTTATTTTCATCGAAGCAAGTGTAGGTAGATTGTAATATCTTGTTATCAGTTGTTGTATAACGCTGAATTCGTCATCCAAAGGTATGTGAGGGGCATTCAATGTCGCCACAAATCCATTGATCTATGAACTATGTTTTGCACATAACATGTTAATTGAAACAAGTGTTATGAAGAAATTACCGTTTTTATAGGACATCTTTAGGTTTTCAATATACGAAATTGTATCAATAGGTGAACCTATAACTGTGCCTACTACCAACGACATGATAAAGATATTCAAATAAATTTTTGAAGAACACATCGTGTTATTGCCTAGAAGCAAATCACAAAACTAAATTCATATTTTATTCGAAATGTACATAGAATTTTTCGTGCCTTATTATATAGACGTATATCTAACTCTAATACTTTGCAAAATTGTAGAAACAGGAAATCAGATAAAGTACATTCAAATTAAAACAAATGTATTTATTAAATGAAATACATGCAGGGACTAAAACTTGAATACAACAAGTAAGTTGCATTATCTAGTTTGGTTTCATTTTAAAACTACAAATGAAAACTTAATAATTAGACCGGGAGATAGTTTTTACGTAAACACCGAACAAGTGTGGGGATCCCAAAAGTCACATTGGGACAGATTTATTTCATAACATGCAATTTTAAGCCGTATGGCCGACAACTCGTTTTTGCCCATAATTAATTATTGTCGTTTTTGCCCATAAAATTAATTATTGTAGATAGATAGATTCAGTTGACAAACAATTTTAATATTTATCAAATCAGACAAATTCTTTATAGAACTTAACGTTTTTGTGAAGGTAAGACGAAACAATCAAATTACAACTAATTCGGTTAAGTTGTGTGCTATTATGTGAGGTTTTTATTATTATTATTATTATACATGTTCACTATAGAAACAAAGAATATACGGTTATATTGTAAATATTTATGATATCCTTTATTAAAGATTTAAAATACTATGGAAATAATTTAGTTGACTAAAACTATTTAGGACAATAATTTAATAATTTGTAAACATTTATTGGGTAGTTTATGTTTTGTATTTTTTGGAACCGCTCTTGGCTCAATGGGCTAGGTTCCATTTATGAAAATAAATTGAAATTATTGCTTAAGCAGTGCCAAGGTGAATCGACACTGACCCAATATACACTGAAGGGGCTAAAAACGTATATGTGCCCGGAAGCTAAGATAATGACGTATAAGAAAAAAATTAAACATTTTTAAGATTTCCTGTAATTTATTGGTAGAAAAATTAAGAAGCGTTTTAATATTACATTTTGCGTATCGTCACCTGAAATGCCGAAAGACGTAACCCTCAAAGGGTGACGGTATGCTCTCTGTTATTTATGTTGTTTTCCTTTTTTATTAAGAATTTTAACATAAATCAAAAATATTACCTATAAAGTACATATTTGGTATTTTCCAGAATTGCAAGAATCTACTATTTTTTTTGTATCATAAAGGAACAATTTTGTCGCAATAAAAATTTGTAGATTCTTACAGGCTCTGCAACACATATTATATGACTTTTTAAGCATTGGATTCTTCGACCACTTTCATGTTCCTTTTGGCACTGTCTTTGAAATCATTCCAATCGTCTGGTGATATGGTCCCTTCAGCCCGTTCGTGCCCACCTAAACCATATCCTGTGGAGTAGATAGATTCGGCTCCTTTATAAGATTCAATGTCAATTTCAATTTTTCTAGATTTGACCATCTCATTTGTTGCCACAGAGCTCTTTGTACTGATTTTATTTTCATCAAAACAATTATAAGTGGATTGTAATAACATGTTGTTATCAGTGGCGGCATGACGCTGAATTCGACATCCAAAGGTGTATGTGGGACATTCAATATCGCCACAAATCCATAGATCTGTGAAGTAATGATCGTCACATAACATGTTAGACGAAACAAGTGATATGAACAACTCACCGTTTTTAAAGGACATCTTAATGTTTCCAATATAAGAAATTGTGTCAATAGGAGCACCTAAAACTGCGGTTACTACCAGCGATATGAAGCTATTCAAATAAATTCTTGAAGAATACATCATGTTGTAGCCCAGAAGCAAATCACAAAACTAAATTCACATTTTATTCAAATTCCCCGAGAATTTCTAGTGCCTTATCATCATAAAGGCTCTCTGTACACAATCTGATTTAATCTAAAAACGCATCTCTTAATTACATATAAAATATCAATTATTTTCAACTGTGATAGCTGTAATGTGTACACCTGCATACAAACGAAAACTATACATTGCAAAATCGCTCTTGCTATATGTATATAGTAGTTTTCACTTACCTGAGCATTGAAAAATTGCAGACATTTTTGTGCATGTAAGCCAAAAATGCAGTTATCCTAAATAAATTTGAAAAATAGCATATTTGTTCTACACAATAAAAATGAAATTGGGCAGCTAACGCCAAAACGCAGCTAATGCAACTACGTGAAAACCACTGTATATAAACAGGAAATCAGATAGTGTCTTCTAAGTAAAACAAATGTATTATATGAAATACAATACACGTAAATTTCATGTATTTACCTTTGTTCCGTATTAAAAACGAAAACAAGTTAATTTGACCGGGGATACCTGTTTCCATATACACCGAACAAATGCGAGAACCCCAAAATCACATTGTAGCAGATTCAGTTGGCAAACAATTTTAAATCGCACAAATGTTTTATATAACTTTATTTGTTTAAAATTTGTTGAAGATAATAACCTGAACATAGAAATTCAAATTCGTTCGAACTACTAATTAACTTTTCTTGTTGAACAATATTTCACTCATTTTCGTTTTCATTTTCGTTCGACATAGTGAAACAGGCTGTAAACTTAGATAAACCTAGAATATGTACATCCCGAAGTAGTTTGAGATCATACTAGGCAGTTGAAGGAATTTTACATTGTCCTCATCACAATCGTGAAAATGGAAATTCTTTCGTGAGAAAACGTCCCCGTCACTTATCTTTTTTGATAAACTAAACGAAATAAACTTTCTTTTATTCACACGACTTAAACGAACGGACAGAGAATAAACAGCAAAGTACACTCCTAATAGTATAACAGAAATATCACATTCAGCAAGCTACAAAAAAATGAACAGAAGAAGAAGAAATCAGTTATTAAATTCTTATACCTGGCAATCATGAATAAAAATTCCGTGCGGAATTTGTTCCCTTTCTCCTATTTAACATTTTTGTATTTCGACATTTATGTCTAAAAGGGGATTATTTTTGTCGATTAGGCGAGAATATTCCATTCTGGAGGTTTCCAAGTTTCAAAATATTGATTTTTAAAGAATTTAACCTTTTTAAATTATTTTTCATGCGGAAAAATTCCGAGGGAAATATCCATAATTGCCCTGATAAATTACAATTAACATTGGTGCTATTCCAGAACCTGCAAGAATCTACACATTTTTACTACGATGACAATTGTTCCTTTATGTTATCGAAAAAAATAGTAAAAAGTTATAGATTCTTGGAGTTCTTGAACAGACCAGTTATTTGTTTTAATTCTCTCACTTCGAAATACTGTCTAATTGTTCGTTTATGGCAACACACTCGTATCTCTCTTGGGGAGATACGAAAGTTTTCACCTATCTGGCTTTTATACGAAATGACTTAAGGCGAACTGAACCAAAAAAAAAATTAATATTTAATTTTATATTTGACTACTATCGACATCACCAACATCAATATGCTTCTATCTCTGTGAGAAAATTTCGTGATGATCCGATCAAAATTCCGACCTGTAGTGTGGTTGCAGAAAAAGTGGAAAAAAGGGATATATTACCGTCTGTTGCGATATTTCTATTATTTGACCACCTACGCCAACCTACTTTGCATAATTTTAAAGACAGTATCTTCTACTTTCTTAGTCAGGCTTTGCTTTTAGATGGACCCCAACCAAAGGTGTTATATTCGTCATAATTATTAAAATCGCAAATAACGAGAACCTACTTTACATCATTAGAAAGGTGATGTTTTCTACTTTTATCGTCAGGGTTTGCTTTTGGTATACCTTATACAGAAGCTGAGATATTCGCTTTGAAAAAAACGTTGTCTTTTTATCCACATAAGTTATTTTGCCCATTCCGACCCCTAAATATTATCCGACCATCACCAAAATCAATAGGCTTCTTCCTCTCCGGGACCCCCATCAACATCCAAACTTTCGTGACGATCCGATCAAAATTGCGACCTGTAGCGTGATTACAAGGTTTAGATGGACAGACGAACGGACGGACGCACATAGCCAGATCGACTCAGCTCGTCGAGACATTCATTTTGGTATATATAAGTTTGGGTCTACGACCATTATTTCGATGCGTTACAAACTTTTTGGCCAATACCAACTTATAATACACTCCCCATAGCGGTGTATACGGGTTTTTGTGCAAATCTCTTGCTATTGGTTCCCAAAACAATATTCCGTCAAAATATGCAAAGTTTATTTGTGATTTATAAAAATACGGTCAAAACTAAGAATTAACTACTAGTTGGAGGTGACAATATATGTATTGCAAAAATGACCAAATCTACGTTTTTTTTTTTTTTTTGGAGAATTATGCTCCGTAATGAGTTGCCTATCCACTTTGGACATTCATTGGGGCATTAATAAGCTTAGTTAAACCAAAATTTAAGGCTCAGCACGTTACACTCTAAGGGTACGGGTTCCCCAATTTTTATTAAATCTTTATCTTTCGTTGGAGGACTTTTTTCGGTTTTTTTTCTTGAACTGGACCCAAAAATTTATAGGGGTTGATATCAGGAGTTTGGCCCGAGGTACACAAATAAGATTAATATGTCATGATCTGGCCTTTGGAATGGTGGTATTTCAACGTTTTGAGCTTTTTGGACCCGTTTTACAGACTTTCAGAATAAAGACTATTAAATATTTCCTAATGATGTCAATAGGGATGTCTTCCCAATCATTATTATGTCCGTGAAACCGATTTTGCATACTGTTTTGATTGGTAAATAATATAGTACCCAAAAATTCGGTATTCCAGCTTTTCTAGAAGGTGTATAATTTCAATATTTGATGGGTTTTATTCGATTTGTCGCACTTTTTGGGATTTATTATGTTAGCGGAGCATAATATCTATCCATTTAATAAAAATAATAATAATTGTTCCACAAACATCCCAGATGGGACAAGGGAGACTTCTCTCATATCAATGAATGCACCCCGATTCATATTAGCTCAATGATATGGGACCTACTGTTTATTGCCGAGTCCGAACGGCGCGCCTAAGACACCACTTGTAGAGAAGTTTTACAAGGCTGAAATACTCAGGAAATGTCGCCAACATCACTGAGGGGTATTTTGCCACCGTTGAATATTGAGTTGCCTGCCCTGGGAATCGAACCCACGACCTTTAGCGTGCAAGGCGGGTGTGCATACCATTGCACCACGATGGCACCCTATAATAATAAAAATAATAAAAATGAAGTGATTCCAATAATATTGTGAGAGGAAATAGAGCTCTGTTGTAGGTCTTTCAATATAAGACCAAAGCGTCCAGAGCATAGCCGACCAAGAAGAGCGAGCGCTTAAATTGTTTATGTGTGGGTAAAATTACACTGACAGAACAGGGTGATGATTTTCATATTGAGTGTGAAATGAAAAATATATTGTTGGCGCGTTCGCTTTGTATGACTTAAATTAAAAATAATATAAATAACTTCATAATTTGAAAAGTATTTTTCTTCATATGTTAATTTTTTTGAGAGAAAAAACAAATTGTGTATAAAAATGATTCTTTAAGACTTTCTAAGCATACATACATTTTTTATTGTTGCATTGCAGACGAGGCATTCTGCGTCATTAAAAATATTAATACAAAACAAATATCATTTTCAAATTCTTCCCTCCACATATTTGCTGTACAACTGCAAAATCTTTTCTGTGTACCCAAAAATAAACAAATAAAGCGGCATCAACCTGCTTGCATGAAATTCAGTACAAGACTGAAGTAAAAAAATCAAAACATTTGCTCTCTTACTTTGCGTTCGGGTCGCGTGTGTGTGATTTGCCGAAAAACTCCGTAACCAAATCAATACCCACGAACGGGTTTGGTCCAGAGGTATTTCTATGTTTTCAAAGCCAAAATCGGACTGTTTTGCATTGGTCCATTATCCGACAATACATATTGAGTCAAATATTCATTCTTTGCATTCTTGTCTGCGGCCGATTCGTCATTGTTTATTGTCAATATGGTCTCATACGTTTTCTACCTGTCTGAACTTTATCACATTCAATACCGTTAGTCCATTACACTGTGCGACAACAAAAAAAAAATGACGAGAAAAAACGAGTAGATTATGAAAGTAGAGCTAAAAATATGAGACACGTGTATCGGCGTTTTAAAAGTTTACGTCGGAAAGTAACCAAAATAGGCGGAGCAAGTTCCGCCAATTTTTAATTTTTTTTTCGAAATATTCGAGTTAAGATATCTTTGAATCCTTGCATTTCAGGTATATAGTGTCTTTGGCAACTTTACAGAGGAGTATGTGGGCAATATTTTTGTTAAAAATTTTAACCCTCATACGGTTCATCAAAGGGGTCTTTTTTGTCCTTTTTTCAAAAATCTTTCAAAAACTCCTTAAAAATGTGATTGCATCAAATCCAAATATTCTACAAAATTGTTCGCCATAGAAAATTAACAGTCAAAAATTAAAACATATAATTTCATCCAAATATATATAAATTTGGAATCTAATTTTTTTAAGGAAATAGTATAGCTAGATATATGGGTTATTCTGAAACTCATAGTGAAATTTCGTGTAGAATTTTTCATCTTTTGACACTTTTCACTTATAACCAAGTTTCATATTACTTTCATGTATAAACTCGAAAAAAGAAGGAACAATTTTTCATCAAAAAGATTGGGAAACATTTTCATGTTTTTTTCAGCAAAATTGATATTGATACTTTTATGATAGCTCTGTTCCTTTACGTGCAAGAATCTTCAAGTTTTACCACTTTTTACTCGAAAAGCGTTCCTTTACTTCTGACTCCATGTAATTCATATGGGAATAATTTACAACTTTTACTACTTTTGCCGGTTTTACCATTTTCAAAAGTAAAGGAACAGGCCAGATATATAATGTAAATAGGCATTTCATTTCTTTGGTGACCTATAGTAAAATTTGACGGAGAATATTTTTGTCTTTGACGTCATCCCTCTGAAATTATGTTTTGTTGGACAATTTTGAATAAACTCGGATGAAGTCCGACTTTAACCCTAAAACGTGTTTTTCGGTTTTAGTGATTCCTGGCGATTAGAGAAGAGCTACAGATTTGGTGTATTCTGAGACCTATAGTAAAATTCTATGGCGAACAATTTTGTAGAATATTTGGATTTGATGCAATCACATTTTTAAGGAGTTTTTGAAAGATTTTTGAAAAAAGGACAAAAAAGACCCCTTTGATGAACCGCATGAGGGTTAAAATGTTTAACAAAAATATTGCCCACATACTCCTCTGTAAAGTTGCCAAAGACACTATATACCTGAAATGCAAGGATTCAAAGATATCTTAACTCGAATATTTTGAAAAAATTAAAAATGGGCGGACTTGCCCCGCCTATTTTGGTTACTTTCCGACGTAAACTTTTAAAACGCCGATACACGTGTCTCATATTTTTAGCTCTACTTTCATAATCTACACGATTTTTCCTATCATTTTGAAAAAAAATTGAATTTTGTTGCACAGTGTTATTAGCCCAAAAGTCATAAAAATGTATAATGACTACAAAAAATTATTAGTTTTATAGTACTGTTTTTCCCTATGTAATACATTTATTGTCACCTCAAAGTGGTAGGTACAGTTGAACCTCGATTATCCGTGAATCGATTATCCGGGAACCTCCATTATCCGTGATAGAATAGAAATGTTGGACTTTTTCTTCTATTTTTCGTTATAATCTTCATTGCCCGGGATTAAAAACACACTTTCCAATTAATCTGAATAAGCAAACAAAAGGTAAACAAACGAAAACTGGAAATTCTCCCATATTACATATTCTCCCATATTAATTTGTGTATTTATGGTATCACAAAAACCATGGGACAAAGTCAATTCAGATGAATATGATCCTGATGAATATGATGATTTATCCTTCTAAAATTTGGTAAAACCAATTTATCCTTATTAACCAATTTAATAAAAATTGCAGATTTTCATATTATTATACAATATTATGTCATTTTTAATTAAAAATATGTTCAAAAACTGCATAAAAGCATTACCTCCATTATCCGGGAAAATCGATTATCCGTAATGCCTCCGGTCCCGACCATCACGGATAATCGAGGTCCGACTGTAATTCTTATTTTAGTCCGTATTTGTTATAATTTGCAAATAAACTTTGTATATTTTGACGAACTATTGTTTTGAGGGCCAACAGCAAGAGTTGTGAACAAAAAACCATATAGTTTTTACATAATTGTTGCCATAAGTGAACAATTAATATGACTTTTTTTTACAATTTTGGCCTTTGCAATACATTTGTTGTCTAACTGTAATTTTTTCGACATTGTTGAAAAGCATAGACAAAATAAAATATAGACGACGGAATGCTCTCACCAAATTGAGTTTGATGACCATGCAACTCAATATAAATTGCCAAAAATAAAATTTAACAAATATTTTGTTTTTCTCGGAAAAAAATATGTGAGGAGTTGGAAGAGTCGAGCATTAATGTTGAATAAAAGTAACTCGGCATCCCTTGTCATTGTTCATGGTTTATGTCCTAGCTTTACACGACTTGGTCGGAAATAGAGCGATAACAAAAAGGCGGTTCACATTATGCGCCGTTTTGGGATGGTGAATAATATGAACCACCCTAAACCGGAAGCATTATTATAAACCATTATTCATTATTATAAACCACTGTGTGCAATGTTGCTAGTTGCTGCACTGATTCAAAGCAATGAATTCAAGTAATCGGATAACAACAGAGTGGTTCATAAATATCCATTTCACAATAGAGAGACCTGATTTAAAAGTGTCGTATGCATAATGTATATGTGCATCAAGGCGCATTTATAGAAGGTAGAAGTGACAATCAGCTTTATTTTTAATTTTTTTTTTGTAATTTTGATTTTCAAAATGTAATAGGGTCTACTCATGATATTTGAAACTTCGAAATTTGAAACCATAAAATACTTCTTTTCATCATAAACGTGTAATAAAAATTAAATGTTTTGAATTATTTTCATTCTGTTAATGTTTACGAGTGCATAATTATGAGAATCTAAATATTCTCCTTTTATTGCAAATTATTTTCTTTTTTGCAGCAAACACTGTTGACAATGTATAATGCAGTAAAGTCAATCAGAAAATACGAAACAAAACTACTTTGATTGAAAGTAGTTCAAGCCGAATTGACAGATTGGGTGCTAATTGCATAATGGGTTAACTCATGGTACAATAAAGGAGAGGTAGGCCAGGTATGAAAATCACTGAGAAATGCCACCCTGCAGCTACGGCTTAAAACGTCAAATGGCATGGTACAATATTAATGGTAGATGTACCCGCATAGCTATCCCGTATTACAAAAACATATGGAACTTAGAGCTTCACTTTTTATATGTTAAAAGTGCCATATAGTGTAAAAACATTTCTTTAGCTAAGCTCCAGAATATTCTTGTTTGTAAAGTGTTCCAAAAATAGGAAAAGTTCTTCCCAAACGTATGACAGTGAAAAAATGTCATTCACTTATTTTCTACTTGACAAGTTTGGCTAATCTGACATCGTGATTGCTGGCATCCGATTTGCAGATAAATGTCAGCAGAATTTTTACAAAAATTGTAATTTTTACATTCCCGTACTTTTGGAAAAAATTTAAATTAATATCAATATTTGATAAAACTTTCATTCGTAAGTTTTGCTAAAAAAAATCAACAATTTTATTTTGCCACGCGAATACACATTTTTTGTCCATGTTTTCAATTTTAAGACATAGTGTTACAGCAGAAGTTTTTTGTTGAAACAATTCAGCGATACATCTACCTTTATGATTGCATAATGACAAAAACAGTACAAAATGTCAACCTTGCTTTTGACAGATTAGGCCATAAAAAGAAAAAAATTGTAATCAGCTGTGAGCTGTGGCCTACCTTTACTTTATTCTACCATGGGTTAACTAATTGATTGAACCAGAGTGGTAAAATTTTTATTTTTAAGTTGCCGAAACAGCGCCATCTATTGAGTAATAGCGAACTCTTACCACTTGAAATACTTAGATTTCAACCATACACAAGGTGACACAGTAATAGCAGGTGTTTTCCTCCGAGCTATCAAATTCATTATAATTGTGAATTAATCGTATGTTATCCATTTATATGCATTTTTTTATGAATAGAAATCTGTGCAGAAGGAATGGGCGAAAAAACAGTGACAGTTGCCGTGCAGTCACATATCGTGTAGAAGCCCCTTAAGCAGGTGTTTGGTCCCAGACATTTAGCCACCTTATTCATTACACCGTGATTCCGACCACTGCACTGCGGTGGTTCTTCCCGTGGACAAAAATTGAAAAATTTATGGCAACAAATTTGATTGCGACTGAAATAAATATACTCTAAATACATCAAATTGTTAATATCCAGTACAATTTTTGCAAATTCACGGTGGTAATATGTCCAGTTAAGTCGAAATTTGTATGTGGTGCCTTAAACACGTACAATACATCCGCAAAACATTCGCTCGCAGCTTATGACAAAAAATTAAATAGGTAAATGTACAAATTCCAGAATGAAGCTTATAGTTGCTGACATTGACAAGGTTTTTACGAAAAAAATATATTCATAAATAGTTTTCTAACTTTCTTAAAAATCACTTCCTTGTAAATGATTTTTTCCGGTATTTTTAATATCAGTACTATAAATTTATGTTGAGTTTTACTAATGTTGGGACTATTTGGGAGACTCCATATTTTTTAAAATGTAGGGGAAAGTCTCTAGTTTACGATAAAAAAATCCAGTCGCCTCAATCTGAGGAGTTTTATATTGCCCTGGAGGTATTTTTATGGACAGAAATGATACTGGATGCATAAGGTCGAGATATTTATCAGATCCAAGAACTAACCGGACAGACTTACTAACTTAGATGGCTTTTATACTAAACAGAACGTCTTGTTCCATAAGCCGAACTAAGAATAGATTTCCAAACGCACCGATCTTTTGCCTTACTTCTCCATTTTGGACGCCATGTTTTGTGATATCTTCTTCAACTTGGTCTTTTCATTGGAGTTTTGGCCTTCCCTTGAGCGTATACCGTCGAGTGGCTTGTATTCAAATGCCTTTTTGGCGGGGGCATCTTTATCCATCCTGCCGACATGGCCAAACCAACGCAACGTTGTAGTTCGATACGTTTAATCTTTCGAAGAATTTTTCTCTCAAACACACCAAGTTCTGCCTCATCTGCATTCGCAAGTACCCATGCTTCAGATCCATACATAAGAACGGGTAGTATCAGTGTCCGGTAAAGTGTAAGTTTTGTTTGACGAGAGGTGGTTTTGCTTTTAAACTGTTTATTTTAAACTGTTTATTTAGCATCTGTTGGCTAATATTATTCTTCTCTTTATTTCAATGCTTATATTGTTGGTTTTATTTATGGCGGTGCCGAGGTAGATAAAGTCATTTATTAGTCATTGCATCTTTATTGTATATCGTGCTGTTTTTGTCTCTGGCTGTATATATATATTCGCATCTCGTCCTATTTTTTAACCGCTGAGTCGACGAATAGGTTTTATGTGTCGATCTGTCTTTCGTGGGTCTTCTCCAATATTTGGCGCAGTGTGAAGATTTGGTCAATTGTCGACTTACCAGGTCTAAAACCGCATTGGTATGACCCGATTATTTTATTGACCATGGGTTTTAACCGTTCACACAGTATGCTCGACAACACTTTATATGCGATTAATGTACATATGTATATCAAAACCATTCACTTAAGAGAATACTTCATATACAACCGATTGATGAATGTATTAAAAAAGCAGAAGTTTCCATTACATTTCATTACTCATGGGTTAATGTGGAACTCATTTTTGACAGTTTGCTCTTTTACAACTTTTACCATTAAAAAAGCACACAAACGGAGCTTTTATTATGGTCAGAATTTATTATGGTGTGCCCAGCACAATCCAAACTTAATTGATTTCTATTTTGATCTATAAATTGCGCATAAAAAATATATGAGGTGTAGAACGTGTACCACGCCTTGAGTAAAATCGGAGCCAATTAAAATTAAATTTAAATGTTTCTACTTATTTTCTGAAGAATCTAATATTTTCAATTTAATTCAAATGTTTTCATTCACACTTTTCTTTCCATAATCTTGTATATTGTATATACCCTTCTTTTTATACCATTTCCATTATTTATTGGTTTCTTTCGCACTTTGCTGTTTGTATTTATACCCTCAGCATTTATGCCAACGAGGGTATATACACTTTCATACGGGCAAAATGTGCCTCATCGAAATAATGGTTTTAGACCCCAAGTATGTTTGGACGAAATGTGTTTCAGACAATTTGGAGTCGATTGAGCAATGTTCGTCCGTCTGTCTGTCTGGCTGGCTGGTGCGCACGATAACTCTCGAATGGGTCAACCGATTCCGTCCAAAATTTGGCTTTCGTAATATTTTGCCCAAACTTAGTTTAAGTTCGAATATGGGCTATATCGGTCCACTCCTTCGGGTACCCCCCACACAAAATTTCGAAAAAGTTCACTTTAGGGCCATCTCTCGAATCGCTTTGATTTTTGTTTAAGCAACTTGTATTCGCTGCCCCAAGTTTCATCAGGGGCAAGTCCATACTTCCTGAGAAAAAACATGAAAGTTGCAAAAAACCCCTATCACACCGTGTGAGGTGGTTGGAGTGCAAGATTGGGCCTTAGTAATATTTTGTTCAAATATAGTTAAAGTTTGAAGATAAGCCATATCGGTCCACTCCTTCAGGAACCACCCCCACAAAAGTTCAAAAATGTTCGGAAAAATTGTTCGTACGGTAACTCTTGAAGGGAGTGGCCGAATTGGTCCATACTCTACTCATCCTTATATATCTACCAGATATAGATTAAGTTCAAATATGGACTATATTTGTCCACTCCATCCGGTACATCCCATACAAAATTTCGGATAAGCTCACTTTAAGACCTGATATCGAATCACTTTGCTTGTTGAAGCAACTTTCATTCGCTGCCTCAATTACGATGGTAAAAGTTTTTCAGGGGCAAGTCCATATGGCACCATATGCCTGAAGATCCACTTCCATAATGGTCAATGTCGATCCATTCCTTTTAGTATCTCCTCCGCAAAACTTTTGATCTTTAATCCATCATTTTCAAAACCCCCTAATTACATACGTTTTTTGGGAAAACAATTTTTCCATATATACAGGCTGAGGCTGTCGGCAAAGCCGACTGATACTTTTTTACTTGTTTTAATAAGTCGTTGCCTAATTGTTTTAGTTAAAAAATTAGTCGAGCACTGGTGGAATGGGTTAATTTTACCGATTTACTGAATTTTATTTGTTTTTATTACTAAAGTTGTTATGGTGCAAATTCGACGATTTTTTATTTCATGCTGTTATCTATTAAATGACAAATCAGGTTTTTTCTTCAAATTAGCCAAACATATTTGCCAAGTTTTGAGACATTTGACTCAGTTCCCTATTCAAATTATACATTTCCTGGTTTAGATTATTCCTGAATATCTCCATGTTGGCAGCAAACTCTTCAGAGTCAAAATCATTGGAATTTCCATTATTTATTGAATTGACTGAACTGATTCCACCGCTTCGATTTCCTTCGACGTGCAAACTTATTTGGGTACTTGGATCAACGGTTTCGTTATTCACAGAATTGCTTAGTTCTTGGCCCGTCCTCGAATAGCATATGTTGGTGCGTACTAGTATTGAAGGATCTTTGGGGTCCTTTTCTTTGGTTACTAGGCATCGTTCGGCTTCCGCGGGACAAGTTATCTTATCACATCGGAAAATACCTAATTTTGAAATTTAATTATTTTCAAAAATTTGTATAGACGTTTAAAAGTTCAACAAACAATACCATTTTCAACTACAATGTAAACATCTCCAATGACGGAAACGGATCTAGGATATGAGGAGCACAATACGCTTATAAATAAGACAATTAGTAACTCCTTGGTCACCATCTCTCTATAAAAGTAAATCTGCTTGCTGACGCTTAGTAATGATGTGTTCCAATCAATGTGCTGCGGCGTACTGATGAGCAGTGCTTTTGCATTGTGAGAGGGAGAGATTAATTGACAGTGTGCAAAAACTAAAATAAAACAAATAAAGTGCAAACCAATTGAGTTTGTTATTGTTTCTTGCTTTTTTAATTATTTATAACGCAAATACGTATGTATGTTCTTTACTCTCGAACGATTTTCAATACAGCGGTGATATACCCAGTCATACATTCAAATACAGTCAAACACGTTTATAATGAACCTTGACTATATGTGTATCGAAGACGATGAAATAACATCCTGTCTTTGAATTACATAATATCTATTAGAAAACCTGAATTTGCTACTGCATAAGCTTTTAAACTATCAGCCAGCCTAATAGTGAATAAGATATACAACCAGAAATGTCCCTACTGAGTTCACATCCCACATATGTCTGAACTAAAATTATTTAAATTTTAAGTTGATTTTTCTTTGCGTTGGTATGTCTGGTCGTTTGGGGTTGTTATTGATCTCCATATTTTCGAATACTTTTAATTTCAGCATCTTCTGAAAATAGTTACCTTTAACTACTGACAAAAGTGCAGAGAAAAATATGGTTGATCTAACAACAATTGTTATTGTCAAAGAGGATTATATTGCGTATCCTATATGTGAATATTTTCTCCCACCTTTCGACCAATCAGTCATTTGTTCGTTTTATAAATACAGTCGAACCTGGATTATCTGCAAATCGATTATCCGTAAACCTCCATTATTCGGGAAAGGAAATCACAGATTTTTTTTTTTAATTTCACACCTATTAACCGTGATAATTTTTATAATCAGGGATTAAATTTATTCAAGCAAATTTCAATGGACAAGAACAATGCAAAAAATTTATTATTTTAAAACAGTTTCAATCTTTTAAACTTCACATTAAATTCATAATTGCTCTTATTTATATTTATACTAGCAAATGCCCGCTACTTCGTATGCGGAAAGGAAACGAAATATACATAAACAATATTTAATACGGGAATGGTGAATACTGGAGATTCTGTTGTACTAAGACCTATTTTTATTACCAATATTTTTTCGATTGTAGTCAGAATTAAAAAAAAAAAAATTGCCGTATCGCATCCCTACACAGCTACCATATTTTTTATTTCGAATTTCCAAAACTACGTATCATATTGCAAATTTCAGATTTGACTCCTGGTTTTACCCCTTCACTAACACTGCATTCTCTTCCAGTACGAATTTCCAAACACTAAACTTTATCTCACCCCTTCACAACAACAATCACGCACATTCACAATTCAAGGTTCTAGCTTTAGCGGTTTCGCCCAGTAGGTCCGTTAAATTTTCGGCCACGTTTTCGTATATCCCCATATAACGGTACCTCTCGACTTAGTGTATTTTTAAAGAAGATCAAATGTATATTGTCCAATTTTCTTTAAATTTGGACCTTGAATACTCAGAGGATATAGAAGCTCCACTTCAATCCACGTTTATTAGAAGAGATATTTTGAAGGTATAGAGTATTTTGAAGATCTTCTGCACATTTTCCAACCGCAATTCGGAATTTGTGGCATGAAAGTTTAGAAAACTTCTTTACAAAATATTGTACTTAATGTGCACCGGTATGTCAACCGTATATAACGGCAAATTTTTTGAAGGCATTTCAATATAGGATTTTTTAATATCAGGGGGTAAATACCTTCTAGTTAACAAAAATGTCGCATTGAACCACGTTTTCAAATTTACATACCAAAGCGCTCAGACAAAAAACATTTTTTGAAAAGATACTTATCAGTGACCCTCATTACAAATTTCAGGATTCCAGCTCAATCCGTTCACCCAAATCCAAATTGTACTAAATTTAGTACCATTTAGAACTTTTCGTGCACTTATAATTCGAATTTCCAAAAACCTTTCTTTATTACTCTCCACCAGGGACCCTAATTTCAAATTTCTGGATTCTAGCTCCATCCGTTCACCCAAATCCAAATTGTACTAAATTTAGTACTTTTCGTACCCTTATAGTTCGAATTTCCAAAAACCTTTCATTGTTACTCTTCATCAGTGACCCTCGTTCCAAATGTCTGTATTCCAGCTCAATCTGTTCACCCAAATCAAAATTGTACTAAATTTAGTACCGTTTAGTACTTTTCGTACACTTGTAATTCGAATTTCCAAAAACGTTTCATTCTTACTCTTCATCAGTGACCCTCATTCCAAATGTCTGTATTCCAGCTCTATCCGTTCACCCAAATCCAAATTGTACTAAATTTAGTACCATTTAGTACTTTTCGTACACTTGTAATTCGAATTTCCAAACACGTTTCTTTTTTACTCTTCATCAGTGACCTTCATTCCAAATTTCAAGATTCCAGCTCTATTCGTTCACCCAAACTCAAATTGTACTAAATTTAGTACTATTTAGTACTTTTCGTACCTTTATAGTTCGAATCTACAAAAACCTTTCATTGTTACTCTTCATCAGTGACCCTCATTCCAAATGTCTGTATTCCAGCTCAATCCGTTCACCCAAATCAAAATTGTACTAAATTTAGTATCATTTAGTACTTTTCGTACCCTTACAGTTCGAATTTCCAAAAACCTTTCACTCTTACTCTTCATCAGTGACCCTCATTCCAAATGCCTGTATTCCAGCACTATCCGTTCACCCAAATCCAAATTGTACTAAATTTAGTACCATTTAGTACTATTCGTGCACCTATAGTTCGAATTTCCAAAAACCTTTCTTTGTTACTCTCCACAAGTTAACCTAATTTCAAATTTCAGGATTCCAGCTCTATCCGTTCACACAAATCCAAATTGTACTAAATTTAGTACCATTTAGTACTTTTCGTACCCTTGTAGTTCGAATTTCCAAAAACCCGTTGGTACATCTTTCTAGCTCTCCATCAGTTACCCTCATTCCAAATTTCAGAATTCTAGCTCTTACCGTTTACCTAATACAAAGGGTACCATATTTAGTACCTTTTAGTACTTTTCGTACGCTTCTAGGTCGAATTTCCAAAAACCCAGCCTTATCTCACCCCTTCACACCAACAGCAACCTACACCCAACATTTCAACTTTCTAGCTTCAGCGGTTTCGTCTGGGCGCTGATGAATCAGTCAGTCAGTCACTCACCTCACTACTCTTTTATATATATAGATTTGCAAAAACGCAATTTTTATACCCTCAGCATTTATGCTAACGAGGGTATATACCCTTTCATACGGGCAAAATGTGCCTCATCGAAATAATGGTTTTAGACCCCACGTATGTCTGAACGAAATGTGTTTCAGACAATTTGGAGTCGATTTAGCAATGTCCGTCCGTCTGTCTTAACTTAGTTTAAGTTCGAAGATAAGTTATATCGGTTCACTCCTTCCGGTACCTCGCCCACAAAAGTTCGAAAATGTTCGGAAAAGTTGTGCGCACGATAACTCTTGAAGGGAGTAACCGATTTGATCCATACTTTGCACATCGTGAAATTTCTACCAAACTTAGATGAGCTTTCAATATGGACTCAATCAGTCCACGCCTTCGGGTGCCTCCCACACAAAATTTCGAAAAGTTCAGTTTAGGTCCTGATCTCGAATCGTGTTAATTTTTGTTGTAACAACTTGTATTCACGGCCCCCCATACGGCGGTACAAGTTTCATCAGGGGCAAAACCATACTTCCTGAGAAAATAGCCTGAAATGTTCAAAAAACCCCTACGACACCGTGTGTAGTGGTTGGAGCGCAAGATAAATCTCGAACGGTCGGCCATTCAGAATACTGTTAACAACATTTGACAACAAAACTAATAGATTTTACATTATTGTGATTTTAGTTTCTTGTATTTTAAATCACAATAATGATGTTGATATCAAACATATGTTGTTCCAGAACCTGCAAGAAGCTACTATTTTTTACTACGATAACATTTTTTCCTTTATGTTATCGGAAAAAATAGGAAAAAATAGTAGATTCTTGCAGTACTGGAACAGACCAATAATCAGCTGGGCTTATTGGCCGACCTTATGTAGGCCTTGGGTATACTAATATACAGACCAGCTGATGTCATACATGTGAAAAAGCATATGGTGTGATATAGCCATAAGGATTAATGAGTACTTTATGTTGAGCCCTAACATACCGATAATATTTGTAATTACCGAAATTTTAACAGTTTACTTTGAACGATTGTTGTCGGTAACTACTAAAAATTCACTTATTCTTTCTTGTTGTTATTAAAGTGATTATTTTATTATATATGGGTTTGACTGTTTACCCGCACATCTGTATAGCTCGCTCTCATTCACCTCTCTACTTATCTTTACTTTTTTGCTGGTGATTAATTCTGATGGGGGTTTCCAGTTTATTGAAGTTCCCTATTTTAATAAATAGTTCGTTCAGCTACAAAAAGCATCCACATGCGAGAAGCGGGGTTAAACATCATCAGATTATGATTGATAAGATAGAAATAAAAATAATATCGTCGGTTTAGAAAATTCACATGTATATAGACATTAACATTTTATTTCTGGCTGATCATGAAGCGCCCCACTGATGAGGTCTATACCGATTGTTTTGTTTTGAAGTGTTTATTGTTGTCGAAATGCCATTAGCTTTGCTTACAAATGTTTCGAAAATAATTCAAATTGCATGGAAGCTCCATAAACAAAAAAATTCATTTGTTTTTGACACGTTCACCGTTATTGAAATGAAGTCATCGAAAATTCTAGTTCAGGTTACGTTTAAAGAAGATACAACAATAGCAATTGTATTGTTTGCAAATAAATGTATGTATCTACTTATGTAAAATAATTATCCAATAGCTGTTTATCTTCTAGGACATACCAACAACAAAAACTTATTGAAAAAATTATAATATTCACTCCGATTTATTATTTTAGAACTAACAGGTAGTGGTATCACACCAGCTGATCCAAAATGAAATGTCAAATCCCTTTATAAAAAATTATTTTTGTTGAAATTTCCGCAACAACACAAACAACATACCTGGGTAATTGTGCCATGCTTCATAGTAAGGAAAGAATTACCGACAATTATGAAAATGTATGTTTGCTTCGGTAGTTAACGAAATTTTTCGAAAAGTTACCGACCAAAATAAAAATATCGTTAATATATAAAAAGTGTTGTCGACATATATTTAAACTTGCCATTCATAATTTAGGGGTTTAGTTATCCCGTCATTTATCGGCAACGACAAAAAGAGTTACAGAATCCTAGTAGGTTAGGTTGAAAAGAGGGGCGCAAGTCGCCACATGTCCAATGGACATACACTTGGCCAGAATAGGCCTGTTGTGCGCTCTAGACTAATTGAAGAAAGGGTCGTATTTGGTATCTTTATTTTTTTAGGAATTCTGTGCCCTTAACTGTTTAACATCATTTACCGTTATCTGATTAAGTCCCGGTATAGTGTCGGTCCCTAAAGGCTGGGACCTGATATTTGCGAAAGCTGGAAATTGGCAAAGAAAGTGTTCCAACGTTTCGTCATCCTCTCCGCATGCCCCGCATAAGCTGTTATCTGCGCATTTAATTTTATCCAGATGAGCTTGTAGGCCCAAGTGACCAGTAAGGGTACCTGTTAGCCTACTAATGTCTGCCTTACCTAATAATAGTAAGTTTTTAGTTTAATCTTCGTTTGGGTCCCCCCAGAGAATCTTAGTGGTTTTTCCTATCTCCTTTCTATTTCATAGGGATGTATGGGTATGTTTTGCCCAATTTTTTAACTCTAGACGTGACGCATTTAGAGGCTTTGCGCTGTATAAGTTTATTGTTGCTAATTCCCTGCCATTTTTTGCCAAAGAATTTGCTCTTTTATTACCTTTAATCCCCGCATGGCCTGGTGCCCATATGATACGAACTATTCCTTGCTAGGAATAATTGTTTATCGTATTTATGCAGTCCAATACAGTTTTCAATTTTACTGTCTTGGATGTTATTGCATTGATTGCCATTTTACTGTCCGTAAGGACGTTAACGGTAGTTGGTCTCGAGTTAGTATTAAACCAGTTCAGGCACTCTGTGATCGCCCTGATCTCCGCTTGAAGGACCGTATTGTCATCCGGCAACCGAAGAGAGATTTCGGTCTCAGGTTCTTCAATAAAAATTCCCAGTCCCATCCTCCCGCCTAACATCGAGCCGTCTGTACAACAGCAGTTTCCATGAGGCTTTTCAGCTAGGGTCCCGCTGATCCACGAGTCTCTGCCAGGTATTAATGTTTCACACTAGGCAAATACAATTGTTTCAGGTATACGGTCCGAATTAACGTTATCCATTGACTCCCCCGTTGTTACCTGTAGAATTTGTTGATGGTATGTTACGTGGTCCTTTTCGATCCACTCGTCTGTCACCTTCATACCTTTTCTGAATTTCTATTGGGTGTATGTATAGAATAGTTTGTAATGCCCTCGTTGATGTTGTCCTCATAGCACCACTTACTCCTAGGCAGCACATTCTTTGGACTTTTTGTAAAATTGTTATATTATATTTTTTATCCATCGCTGCCCACCAGACTACTGACGCGTATGTTAGGATGGGTCTTCGCTTTTGTATAGCCAGTGTGTCATCTTTGAATTGAGACCCCATTTAGAGCCTATGGCCCTTCTACAGGTTGGCCAACATCTGTATGCTTTGTTGGCTCGTTCTTGGATATGATCCTTCCATTTAGTTTTCCTATCCAGGATTACTCCCAAATATTTGACCTTATTGGAATTCTTAATAGTCTTGTTAGGGAAAACAGGTTCCTCGATGTGATCCAGTTTTGTTTTCCTAGTGAAAAGACATATTTATGTTTTTTCCGGGTTTACGTTTAGACCTCTTGGTCTAGCCCAGTTATACGCAAGTTTTAGGGCCGCTTCGGCCCTTCTACACAACAAATTAGGGTTCTTTCCCCTCAGAAGTATTATAACGTCGTCTGCATAACAGACTGGTTCAAATCCCTCTTTGTTTAAAGTCCTCAGTAGGCAATTTATGGTAGTAACACACAGGAGAGGTGACAAAATCCAGCCTTGTGGCGTTCCCTGACCAACTTTATCCCGTTTCGTTACGTCGTGTAGCCCGCAACTTATCCACCTATTCCTTAGCATATTGCTTACCCAGTTCCTAAGGGCCCGGTCCACATAAAAATTATCTAAGGATTGGATAAGGGTTTCAGTGCTGACGTTATTGAAAGCCCCTCGATGTCAATGCATACTGCCAGTGTATACATCTTCTTGTCGAAGGTGTTTTCGATGTGTTGTACTACCTCATGTAAAGCGGTGTCCACTGATCTGCCTTTAAGGTATGCATGTTGTTTGTATTTAAGCATATCGTTTGGGATCTTGCTCTTAATCCATGGTTTTGAGTAAGAAAGAAGTTAGACTTATCGGGCGATAAGACTTAGGAATTGCGTAGCTAGCCTTTCCAGGTTTGGGGATAAACACTACCCTCGCCTCCTACCAGCTAATTTGGACGAAATATAGTCCACCTCCTTTTGGAGTAAGGCCAGAAAGACTTGGTCTGGTCCCGCTGCTTTAAAAGGTTTGAAACTGTTGATGGCATCTTTAACCATTGTTTCATCAATGTTTGGTGCTTCGTCCGTAGCATTTTCCCCACCTGCCAATATCCCTACATTTGCGTAGTGCTCGGTGGGAAATGCGTATTCATCAAAAGCCCCAGTGTGTCCTCGATTGTTTCCATCTTATTTCCCATATCATTCACCATAATCTCGGTTTGTGTATGGGTTTTCGATAGAAATATTTTTATTTTTGATACATCATTTACGCTGTCTACCTGTTCAAAAAAGAGTCCAGGAATTTCGCTTTGCTGTTCTAGTCATTTTGTTGTATTCTTTAATTTTTTTGTGATAGTTATCCCAGAATGCAGCTAATTTTTTACGTCGAGCTCTGTTGTAAAGCCTTCGGACCTCTTTGCCTTTGTTACGAATTTCTCCTGTCATCCAGGGTTTTTTGTAGGCAGATTTCCTCTCTCGTAGGGAACAACTTTCTTCGAATGACTTTACTAAGACCTCCGTTATAATGTTGACATTTCTGTCTATATCGTCCGTGCTTAAGCATCCATAGCTATCCTGCCCTAGCCTTTCTTTTATTAGTTTTCCAAATTTTATCCAGTTGGTTTTGGATTTATTTCGGAAACCTATAGGTTTCGGCGGTGGCCGAGTTAGTTCGAATCTTATGTACCGATGATCTGAGAAGGAGTGCTCTTCCGAGACCCTCCAATTCTGCACATCGTTTATAAGATTTTCGGAGCATATTGTTATATCTAATACCTCTTCCCTAATCTTGTTAACAAAGGTGGGTGTATTCCCTGTGTTAAGTGTTATTAGGTCGTTAGTATTCAAGTAATCTAAAAGGGCTTGGCCCCTTTTGCTGGTATTAGTACTTCCCCACGTGACGTGGTGTGAATCCTACTAAGAAACAAATATTAACCAATATCCTTAGATGCTAGAGCCATTTTTTGTATAATTTGATTGTTATTTTTTATTATAATACATAAATAAAATAAAAACAAAAAATGTTTAAAACAAAAAAATTTAAAAACAAAAGAATTTCAAATAAATGAAAAATTCTAGAACCAAATGTCGTTATAAGATTTTAATCATATGGCCCACCGATGCCCACCACATTGATATAAATACCAGCTTTCACAAAATACGTAAATTTGGACTACGTTTTATGGTGCCTGGACCAAAACATGCACCTATCACATCCATTTTGTTATATAGTTATTTGTTACCCCGTTATTTGTTACCCCATGGTTCTATGTTTATATCTGCACTAGAAAAATGTGTGGCTGTTGTTACCATTCAACTGCGACCACGGTTTGTCACTGATGGTGATCATTATATTTTATTATCTTGTAAGAAATCGATCTCCATAATGATATGGTAGAAACAATAACTGTCATCCATGGAAGTGTTTCTTTTATACATCTTCGCACACCCTTCAACGCAATAAAACAAGGGCGTATTTTTCCACACCCTAATCTTTATATGATAAAAACCATTTTCATTGGTGTTCCAATTGAAGATCATCATCTTCTTCGTCTACTGTACTTAAATATATTAAAATGTCTTCACATATTAATGTTGTGATACCTGGAGGAGTGATGTGCATTCCAGACGTATGTAACTAACAATTTACTTAATGCAACGAACGTGAGACTTTTAGTTCAGACACTAGGATAGAGTCATATTTTTTGCAAGGCTATATTGTCGCTTGATTACAATACAGCAATGACCTGGTCCTTCAAGACACCATGACGAATTTATGATTTAACTTTAGTTAGTCCTCTCCACACCTTTGCACCAGGACAGAGTTCTCAAAGGGAAAACCTAAATCTTTTGATGGAGGCGGTGCACTAATGAAGCCATAAGCCAATGTTTTCCATACATCAAATTAAACAAAGTCTCATCACATTCGTCTTGTAGTGAGCCGTGCATACACTGGCAACACCCACATTAGCACGTTAGATTAAATAGGAGGAATGAATATGAAGTAGACACCTATGTGTATGTGTATGTTTTAAAAATTTTTATAAACATATCCATGTATGCGCTTCCAACACCCCCTACACTCCATACAAGCACCCCTTTGAACTGGTAAGCATCCGGTTGGTATGGACGAAACGAAAACACAGTCATCAAAAACTTGATTGTGGACACAATTGAGGCACAACGAGTCAGGAGGTGACCATCATCAATGCTGTTGGCACTTACTATCGATGGTAGATCAATGAAATGTACTCGTTTCGTTTCGATTACTATTTTGACGGAGATATTGGTTGTTGGTGCTGCTGCCATTGTTGAGGAGCTTCTAAAACATGCTTTAGCTTTAATATGTTTTTAACAAGGTGTGAATATCTTCAGACTTCAATCTTTATGCTCAAATCCATAAAATCTTCTACAGTTCATAGTAAATCTGTCTAATGCAGCACTGGTATTCCACAGCCAGCCCGACAAAGCCATTCGGCGGTGGACACACAACACCCATAACTCTAGCTGCAACGACTACATTGAGAAAAAAAAATTGGCCGTCGAAATAATTTGAATTGTCCAGTTTCTGCAAATCAACCTACACGGTCATTCGCTTATTTACTGTAAGGAGAAAGGAAGGGAAGGTCCATTGTGTTTAGTCACAATGTAAAGTTTTCTACAAATGCTGATGAAATAATCAATAGTTTTTTTTCTTTTTCTTTGTGTACCTTGGCTATTCAAGTTATGACAGATGTTCTTAAACGTCGGTTCCTTGTGCCGTCCGTTGCATATTCTATTCGCACGCTGAAAATTCTCCTTAGGGGCATTATGCGCAGTGTTTTGTGATAGCATCATAACGATTAAAACTTTATGGTTTCTCCTTAGCGTTTTGAAGCTGAGGGAAGAATTCGGCTGCTGCATGCTGCCTCAATGCTTTACGCATACACTCGTGCATAAACAATTCTACTGTTGTGTTCAAAGAATTGCTGCACTGTCTTTTTTTGGGGGGTTATGTTTATGTTTTGCATCAAACTCCTTCTATGTTTGACTCTCTAAGGTAAATTTAAGCCACAATGCTTGTCTCTAAAAGTTTGGATTTATGTTTCATGTACGCAACTTTATTACGACAATATCGATGCAAGAATGTCAGTATGGCAGCTAAAAATATATTTGGAATGGTTTACTATTGTGATCGGAATTAAATTCTTTTTACTGTTATACATATTCTCATGAGATGAACTGCAAAATGTATTTGTTTTCACAATGCGTTTTGTGTGGAAGGCATACATGATTGCTTCCATTATGAATATAGCAGGTATCCCACATGTATGATTTTTGTCATGTCATTATTTCACCAAAAGGACAATCTTTAAACTAAAAGTTAAAATCTTCCCGTCTAATTTACAGGCAGTGGCGTTCCCTTACATATCGATTGGAGATCATTTTGTATGATGCCAAACTAACCTGTCAAAATCAATCGTTTCATACCAACAGAACTAATCCACTCTGTTGAGAAATCATCAATAGCAGCAGCATCCCAAGTCTGATAATTGGCCAATTAAAAAAAATCAATTGACACCATAGCCGCCAGACAGATTTCAAAAATGTAATAAAGGTGGTGAAAGCTTTTAATGCGCTTGCTTGCCCTTGGGAAAAGAAAGAAGAGGTTGTTGACTCAAAATTTGTTGTGGATTTTATTGTTTTCAATTCGATTGGTGGACAGATAACCTAAGCCGCCCTTCGTTTTAAGCAACTCACCTTCAGTTTTATAATATAAAAAATGGAGTTAGAGCATTTTTTCAATACCACGGCAAAAGATTCGTAAAGATGTGAATTACTAGCATTTTTTACGATTATGACTCGCATTGCTGTAAAAGCATCATCGTAAGTGAAAACTTAAAATTACCTCTACAACTACACTCACAAATTTAGAAGTTTTTAGTGTCGTTTCAAAGTCGTAAAACTCAGACGTAACATTTCCCTAGGAAATCGGCCACAATATGTAAATGTGTTTGGTCGTACGCATGTGTCTGAGGATATCGTTGCGTGGCCGCCGGCCACATGCGACGTCGATATACACATTTTTGTATGTTCAACATGAACGGGTGTGTCCATTCTAGTTGCAATTTCCATTTCATTTAGACTCGTTTTATGGGAAAATATCAATATGGGACTCAATGACACTCAGACGTCCATGCCTCCACTGTCATTTGCATACGTATGCTAAAGATGATCGTTAAAGTGACAATGACTTCGACTGCATTTTGTAACGATGATTATAAAGTTGGATCCATGTCTGCTATGTATTTGACACGTACAAACATGTATACATACAATTGTACAGACATTTGTGCAAATACACACGCCGAGCTTCGTTCCATCCATCCTCCCCCGCACGCCCTGTTTGAGCTGTTTGTCACAATAGGGTCTCTTTATGGAAAATCTATACCTAATTCCAAAGAAATTAGGTAAGTTTCATGCGAAACTTCTACTAGCGTGGATTCTTGTTTGTTTTGTAAATGAAATGTTGCTTTACTTGACACCCACACAATTCTTAACATAAAAGCGTTCACACAAACATACATATGCAAATGTCTGTCTGTATTTACCTGTATGTCGATACACGTTCATATATCACATTGATATCTTTATTCATAGCAACTATAGCTAGACTTCTTAACTGTAATCGCATTATAAAACTTGAGTAATGTTGATTAAAAAGTGACAATCGCGTCAAAGGCTTTAATATACAAATAATAAAAACGTGCTACGTATGCACATTAGGGATGTAACATATTTTTCAGTGCAAAATATGGCATCTTACATACCATATGGGGGATTTAGTTCCTGCAGTAAAACCATTTTGTAAAGTAGTGTGTTCAAAATCTGGGAAGCTCTTTTTTGTGAAGACAGTATTTTAAGGGGCTATGGCCACTTGCAAATTTTACAAAATCGAAGAATTACTGGGTTATTTTAAAGTAAAGATAGAATAGAATATGTTGCAAAAAAAATCCGAGTTACTCCGACAAAAATTGGCTAATATATGAGCGTTAGAATGGAGAAAATTTTCATTGTGATTTGTATGTAATATCAAATTATTAAAAGCGATTTTATCGAAATGACATTTTTAAAGCGGTAGCCACTGTAGCTCGAAAATAAATGATCATATATTTTTGTGGGATTATTGTACATATAACAAGTTAAAAAGCGTTAAGTTCGGCCGGTACCGAACTTTTTATACCCTCCACCATAAAATACTCTGAGATAACATGGAATAATTTGTTTTCTTTCTGTTGCAAAAGTACCTATGCCCACAATTTAAGCTGGAGAAGTCACTTGACCAGTAGAAACCCTAAGTGCCAAATTATAGCCAATCCGGCCAGAACATGTAGCTAAAAACTTCAAAATACCGGAAATCGGATGGTACCGTCATATGGGGGCTACAAGAAAACGTGGACCTACAGTGCCCGAAATAAACATAGGTTCACATGTAAATTTATATTTTTTCATAATTTTGATGACTTTTATAGGATTTTATAATTTTGTATTATGGAGTTGGACACTCCTCATGATATCAATATATCAATTATTTGATTTTGCGACAAAATAAAAATTTGTAAAATTTTTTCCCTTATTTTTGGTGCGAAATAATGATAGGTTCAGGGCAATTATTGGGGATTTACAGGTATAAATTTGAGGAAAACTTTTTACAAATCGTTGTTTTTTTAGATCGCCGATGTCCAACGAGTAATTTAGTTTAGAAGTTGTCTCCGAATTATTTTCAAAATGCAGATTTGTTCAACACTTTAAAGCAGTTTTCAAGAAACAAATTTTTAACGTGGGAGAGGAGGCGAATCTGTGGTTGTCAGAGGCAAGGATCATTTCAAATTGCATGAAAAGAGTAACAATCAAACAACTAAATCCAATTTTTTAAAAAGTTTCATAAATTGGGCGCCAAATTTTAACGGCAAAAAAGTCTGGAGTGTTCTCCAACACCACTTTGACGGCAAGAATCGCTTATTTTTCCCATTTATTGGAGTTAAAATAATTTTGCATCTCAAAACAACAGTCAACGTGATCTTCCGGTATCGGAAATGCGATGTAAACAAACGTTAGTAAGCTCGAATGGACATAGGAATAATACAAAAATTGTCAAGGAAATCAGCAATCGAGCCTAAAGAAGAACAGGCGTAGGCTTAGGTAAAAATGCTTATAAAAAATGGATAGAATATTGTTTGAGTAATAGAAAAAATACATCCTAGCCATTTTGCATGAGAGTTCACAGAATTTTTAGTCGAAATCTGGCGGCTTTCTTTTTTGGGCTCGGTTGTAGTTTTACTTGACAATTTTTGTATTCCTCCTTGGTCGATTCGAGCTTACTAACGTTTGTTTACATCGCATTTCCGATACCGGAAGATCACGTTGAAAAAAAAAAAAATAAGTGATTCTTGCCGTCAAAGTGGTGCTGGAGAACCCTCCAGACTTTTTTGCCGTTAAAATTTGGCGCCCAATTTATGAAACTTTTTAAAAGATTGGATTTAGTTGTTTGATTGTTACTCTTTTCATGCAATTTGAAATGATCCTTGCCTCTGACAACCACAGATTCGCCTCCTCTCCCACGTTAAAAATTTGTTTCTTGAAAACTGCTTTAAAGTGTTGAACAAATCTGCATTTTGAAAATAATTCGGAGACAAATTCTTAACTAAATTACTCGTTGGACATCGGCGATCTAAAAAACAACGATTTGTTAAAAGTTTTCCTCAAATTATACGTGTAAATCCGCAAAAATTGCCCTGAACCTATTATTATTTCGCACCTAAAATAAGGAAACAATTTTTTAAATTTTTATTTTGTCTCAAAACCAAATAACTGATATATTGACATCATGGGGAATGCCCAACTCCAAAATACAAAATTATAAAATCCTATAAAAGCCATCTGATTTATGAAAAAATTACAAATTTACATGTGAACCTATGTTTATTTCGGGCACTGTATGCCCATGGTCATTGGAAACCATAAATGTCAAATAACAGCTAATTCGTTCTGAAAATGTAGCTAAAATCGTCAAAATAGCTGAAATCGGGCGGTACCGTTATATGGGGGCTATAGCAAATCGTGGACCGATATAGCCCATCTTCGAACTTGATCTAAGTTCAGATTATTTATTTATTTATTTCAGTCTTTAGAACATAAATTCCTTACAGACTATGATAACAAAGTTACATTTAATTAAATACAGTAATAAAATACAATTTAAAGTTCTCTTTCGAAATGCAAAACTCTAAATGTTGATTATATTTCCTTTGGTAGTTCATACTAATCTCATTAATATAATAAAAAGCACGCGTTAAGGGACTATGTCGAGCATAATTTGTTCGATGCATTGGTATATTAAAAACGTCAACGTACCTCATTTGCCGCGGAGGAGCATACATTGGTATCAATGATAATAATTCAGAAGAATTAATCTTATTATTCAATAAATCAAAAATGAACAAAGCCGATTGAATTTTCCGTCTATGCTCAAGGGTTTGCAACCCAAGCAACAGACATTTTGATATGTAAGTGGAGGAACCAACGAACTGAAATGATCTTAAAGCATATTTGACAAATACTCGCTGAACTCTCTCAATACGAGAAATATGGTTTTTAGTATGTGGATTCCATATTATTGAGGCATATTCAATTTTAGATCTGACATACGCCGTGAAAATTACTTTCAGGGTATGAGGATCTGTAAAATCTTTACCGTTTCGCTTTATGAAAGCTAGCATTTTATATGTTTTAGGGAGTATGTAATCAATGTGGGGTAAAAATGTCATTGCTGAATCAAAGATGACCCCGAGATCACGAATTGAAGTGACAGTTGTAATTGCATTCTCACCCAATGTAAAAGAGCAATGAATAGGATGACGTAATTTATTATAAGATAAATGAAAGCATTTGGACACATTTAATGGTAATTTATTTTTCCGACACCAATCATAGAAATTATTCAAGTCTGATTGAATATAAACAGCGTCAAGTACAGAATTTACTTTTGAGAAAATCTTAAGATCATCCGCATAAAGTAAAAACGTTGACCTGTGAAAACATATTGAAACATCATTTATGAATAAATTAAAAAGGAGAGGGCCTAACACACTCCCCTGAGGAACTCCGGATGTTTGTATATATGAATATGATAAATAGTCCCCAACAATAACTTGACAAATTCTGTTAGATAAATAGGACTCAATCCACTTTAAGAAGATTGAATGAAAACCCATACTTTTCAATTTAAGTAATAAAATTGTGTGCGATATCTTATCAAAGGCTTTAGAAAAGTCAGTATAGATAGTTTCCAACTGACTTCCCTGCTCCAACGTTGATAAACAAAATTCACTGAATGTTGCCAAATTAGAAACGTTTGATCTGCCCGAAAAGAAACCATGTTGATTAGGCGATATGATCGATTTGGTTAGAAAAAATATTTTATTGTATATGATATGCTCAAATACTTTAGAAATTGAAGATAATTTTGAAATTGGTCTATACGCCGTAACATCATGTTTATTGCCATCTTTAAACACGGGCGTAATTAACGCGGACTTCCAACGGTCAATGAATGTACCTTCTGTGAGGGATAAATTAAAAATGTAAGAAATAGCGAGATTAGTCTGTGGTAATCACTCTTGCACCCACAAAAATGGAGATAGGACACTGAAATTTTGGAAAGATGCGTCTTTTGTTTGCAGGCAGGTCAAATTCGATTATGGGCTATATCGGTCCACTACAATTTTTAACTGAACTAGTTGTAACTTGACATTTGAGGTTCTCAGTGGTCATGAAACTTCTCCACCAAAAATCGTCAACATAGGTCTAGGTTTTTAGTATAGCCTCCATATAAAGGTACCTCCCGATTTTCGGTATTTTGGGAATTTTACGTACAATTTTTGACCGAACTACCTGTAATTTAACATTTAAAGTTACCAGTGGTCACAAAACATCTCCACCAAAAAACCGTCAATATAGGTCCATGTTTTAGTATAGGCCCCATATACCGGTACCTCCTGATTTTCGGTATTTTGGAGATTTTATGTACATTTTTTGACCGAACTACCTGCAAATTTACATTTTAGGTTCCCAGTGGCCACAAAATATCTCCACCAACAATTGTCAACATAGGTTCGTGTTTTGGTATAGCCTCCATATAATGGTACCTCCCGATTTTCGGTATTTAGAGGATTTTAGCTACAAGTTTTGACCAAACTACCTTAAATTTGACAGTTGAGTTTTCTAAAGATCACAAAATATATCCAGCAACAACTGTCAACATTGGTTCATGTTTTGGTATAGCCCCCATATATCGGTACCTCCCGATTTCCCGTATTTTGAGAATTTTAACTACACTTTTTGAACCAGCTATCTATAATTTGACATTTGAGGTTCCCAGTGGTGACAAGATGGTCGCGATAGGTCCCTGTTTTGTTATAGCCCTCATATAACGACTCCTCACAATTTTTGGCGTTTTGGGGATTTTCGTTTCAATTTTAAACGAACTAGCGGCAATTTGCCGTTTGAGGTTCCTAGCAGTCATAACACCTCTTCATTGAAAATTTGTAATGCAGGTCTACGTTTTTGGTATAAGCCCCCATAAAAGATACCTCCCGATATTAAGTGTTTTGGGGGCTCTATCCACATTTTTACCGAACTACCTGTAGTTTGACATTTGACCAGAGTACGTAAAAATACTTTAAATAAAATTTCCAATCGTTTCGTTTCGTATTTTCCATAGGAACAATACAAAACGAAACATAACCCTCGTTGGCCGAGCTCGCTGTTTAGTTTCGTTTTGTTTACATTCGTGAGTACGAACAAAACGAAAAGCGAAAAGTACTCAACTCCACAACAACAGATAGAAAACTAAATAGTACTTAACACATGTGAATAAATCAAAAACGTTTGGTGGTTGATAAAATTCACTGTGGTATGCTGATGCTAACTTATAGGGTTGTTAAGCAATCACATGTGTGTGTGTGTCTGAGTGTGTCATTGACCATAACGCACGGCAAACGTTTCCCAAAAATACTTGTCGTTTCGGTGGTGAATGAAACAACTTGGCAAAGCATAGCCGAAGTTACATTTCACCAATCGTACAGTTTCCATCTTTTTACGTCGAAAAGTTTGTGTTTTTGTTTTGGTTGTGAGAATGAAACGATTCAGAGAAGCTGAAAAGTTTGTGGCGTTGTGTGATTGGTACGGGAATCGTTTTGTTTCTTTCCGTTCATTGCATTTGACCAACAATTGTCAACATAGATCCATGACAATTTCAACTATATGTTTTCAGCGAGCTATCTGTAATATGACGTTTGATTTTCCCAATGGTCACAGAACTTCTCCCCCTACATTTCTTAACCGAACTGTTTGTGATTCGACATTTGAGGTTCTCAAAGGTCACAAAACTTCTCCACCAACAATTTTCAACATAGGTCCACACTTTGATATAGCCCCATATAAATCTGCCGCCCGATTGAAGACATTTTTAGATGCCTTTTACCTTAGTTAGGTATCCGTGGTAACAAAATATTTCCACCTAAAATTGTGGACAGGAAAGAAAACAATATTCCATATCTAGTATCAGAATAATTTATGGTGGAGGGTACAAAAAGTTCGGCCCGGCCGAACTTAACTTTTTTACTTGTTATTTTTGTTATTTTGGCCATAACCCAATTAGAAAATGATAATTTTGAGACTTTTTAAGCATTTTTGAAAAAAATTAATTTTGTTCTCTCAAAAATGTATAGTTTTGCTGAAGGATAATTAATATAGGCGTATTCTTACATGACAATTGCTTTGTTTTTTTAATTGCTTGCGTTTTATATCAAATGGAACTTTATAAGCGTGGCAGACAATAATATAACCAAATTAAACAAGCAAAAAAGTGTCAGTCGGCTTTGCCGACAGATATATACCCTCAGCCAATGTGAAGCGAAACTTTCACCTCCGGGCAGATCGAATGTATTTAAGGTCTCTTCAGAATTTTGTGGCCCTTTTTGGACATTTGAACTTGCCGACAAAAATATGGATTAGGAATTAACTGCACTAAGACACAAATGTTGAACTTTTGTAGGGCACGTACCCTTGGGGAGGACCGATATGGGCCATTTTAGAAGTTAAACTAAATTTTGATAAAATATTAGGAGATCCAAAGTTTGGAACAAATTGGTTGCCCCATTGTGATATCGTCCTAGCATTTTAGTGATATTTTTTAAATATTGGGGAGAAGTACCGAAAGTTGTGGAGCGGTATTGCCCATGACATAATATGACGAAGACCAAATGTAGGAACAAATCGGTTGAACAGTTCGAGAGTTATCGGGCTGTTTTCCCAAGAAATATGGACTTGCCCCTAAAAAAACCTTTACCGTCGTAATGGAGGTAGCGAATGCAAATAGCTTCAACAAAAACCAAAGTGATTCGAGAGCAGGCCCTAAAGTGAACTTATCCAAAATTTTGTGTGAGAGCTACCAGAAGGAGTAGACAAATATAGTCCATATTCGAACTTGATCTATATCAGTTAGATATATTAGGATGTGCAAAGTATAGATTATATCGGTCACTCCCTTCAAGAGTTATCGTGCGCAAAATTTTTCCGAACATTTTGGAAGTTTTGTGGGGGAGGTACCTGAAGAAGTGGACCAATATAGCCCATCTTCGAATTTAAACTATGTTTTGATAAAATATTTCGAAGGCCAAATTTTGGACCGAATCGCCAGATCCTTTCGAGAGTTATCTTGCGCTCCAACCACAACACAAGGTGTCATAGGGGCTTTTGGCACCTTTCAGGCCATTTTCTCAGGAAGTATGGACTTGCCCCTGATGAAACTTGTACCGTCGTATGGGGGGAAGTGAATACAACTTGTTGCAACAAAAATCAAAGCGATTCGAGAGCAGGTCCTAAACTGAACTTATCCGAAATTTTGTGTGGGAGGTACCCGAAGGAGTGGACCGATTGAGTCCATATTGGAACCTCATCTAAGTCTGGTACAAATTTCACGATGCGCAAAGTATGGACCAAATCGGTTACTTCCTTCAAAAGTTATCATGCCCACAAATTTTCCGAACATTTTGGAACTTTTGTGGGGGAGGTACCGGACGGAGTGGACCGATATAGCTCATCTTCGAACTTAAACTAAGTTTGGACAAAATATTACGAAAGCCAAAATTTGGACCGAATCGGCAGATCCGTTCGAGAGTTATCTTACGCTCCAACCACTACACACGGTGTCATAGGGTTTTTCGTAACTTTCAGGCTATTTTCTCAGGAAGTATGGAATTGCCCCTAATGAAAATTACAGCGTCGTATAGAGGACAGCAAATCCAACTTTCGTAAACAAAAATCAAAGCGATTCGAGACCAGGTCCTAAACTGAACTTTTCCGAAATTTTGTGTGGAAGGTACCCGAAGAAGTGGACCGATTGAGTCCATATTAGAATCTCATCTATGTTTGGTAGGAATTGCACGATGTGCAAAGTATGGACCAAATCGGTTATTCCCTTCAAGAGTTATCCTGCGCACAAGTTTTGCTACAATTTTTGAACATTTGTGGGGGAGGTACCTGAAGGAGTGGACCTATATGGGCCATCTTCGAACTTAAATCAAATCTGGACAAAATATTTCGATACCCAAAATTTGAACCGAATCGATTGATCCGTTCGAGAGTTATCGTGCGCACCAGCCAGACAGACAGACAGACGGACAGACAGACAGACAGACAGACGGACGGACATTGCTAGATCTACTCAAAATTGTCTGAAACGGATATCGTACAAACATACTTGGGGTCTAAAACCATTATTTCGATGAGGCACATTTTTGGTCGTATCAAAGTGTAAATACCCTCTTTAGCCTAAAGGCTGAGGGTATAAAAACTCACAAACATATGCGAAATAACCGGTTTTACGTCATTTTTGCAACCATTTTTTGTGACTTTTAAAGAACCAGTGGCTTTAAGTTGGTTAAGAACCGTTCTTCAGAGTTCGTTTGTTCTAGAAGGGTTTTTTTTATTGATTTTTGTGGTAGTAGTTTTTGTAATTGGTTGTTTGTCTGAATTTTGAACGGTGTGGTTTCTATGAAATGGATAAAATATTGTAAACAAATTTGACCTCAAAGATCTGTCATCTCCATTGCAACTTTGTTCCAGAGAGTAAATTAAAATTCTAAATGGTTTAGAAGATATGAGCCTCACAAAATGATCCGTTTTGACATCAAGGACCGAATCTTTGGGGGCTCATAACAACGAAAATATATGAGTTAGGGTCTTCTATAAAGCTGCGGTGTTAGAATGTGGTTAAACAATTACACACAGTGTAAAAGAATAAAATATACAAAAAGGTTTGTCTATGGTGTCACTCTCTTTCGTATCCAATGCCAAATTATTTCAACATAAAAATAATAGATTTTACCAACTCCTTTTTGTACCAAATCCCTTTACTAAAATTATTTTATTAAACAAGTTTTTTTTTATTTGTTGGTCAGTGGGAAATGTTGCTATTATTACATCCATGAAAGCGGTGTGATAGACAAATATGTTTTTTTTAACAGTTAAAAGCTTTGTTCTTCAATTGACATTGTCATGAAAAAAGTTGCATTATATCCATAAAAATGTCAAAATATTTATCACAAACCACCATTGTGGGTCAAACACTTCATTATATAAACTATTAAATAGAATAAATAAATAATTGTTCTTGTAGTGGACATTATGGGCACTGTGTAGCAGTGCCTTTTCCCAAACGAAATTTGTGACATTTGACCCCATTCTGACGCTTAACAAAAATTCTTACAATAATAGAGAAAAACGTACAGAGGGAAGCATGACTGCAGGGAATCATATTCTTCAATCTAATCGTTGCTGTTGGAGATCTATGACTGAGGGCGACAGCAAAATATCCCACAGAGTCAATGGGGAAAAGAGATGAACGTAAAACATTTTTACCCAGACAGCATCACCCGCACATTGGCAACGATACACAAACAAAAAAAAAAGAAAGAGGAACACCATTTTGTTCGGGACGTTAGATTTTATGACTTTTGCTGATGAACATTTATGCAAAATTAATGATGCAAAATCGGTTGGGGTTAAAAGTTGATAGATATTTTGTGTTTTGCTCTTTACAATACAAACTCACTCTAAAAGGCGAACATCATGGCTAGCTCTTAGATTACTACGTAAACAAGTCAGGGATTATAATTATGTGCATAAAAGATAACTGTTTGTTGAAGTTTCCTTGTATTCCAAGATAATTTTAGAATAAAATTAAATATGTATCATTAAGTACTACAGTTGTACGTTAAATTTACGAAATCCAATGGATTTCAAATGTCAATTTCAAATAAATTCAGAGAATTTCATAAACCAAAAAGTGATATCAGTTGTTCTCATTTAGAATAAAATGTTCATTTAAGCAGTCGATTCCACATAACAACAACTTAAATTTCAAATAATCTATGTGTTTTAGTTTTCCCTCCTCATTTGTTAAATATCAAATTTGGGATGAATACGTCAGAATTAAAAAAAGCATTAATGACATTAATGGATAAAATAACGATATTGTTACGGAATTAGATTTAACTAATCTCCGTGTAGACGTTGTTTTATTCCCCAGTACGATTTGTACCAAAGAAAACAGGGTTAGTTTTAGATAACATTTATACAATGCTTTATTTACTTTGTTACACTTATTCGGAACCGACTTTAATTACTAAGCACACAGCTAGTCTCTAGTTAGCACGCAGCTATTCTTTAACCGATCTGTTCAGTTCAACGCTTAAAACTCAACTAACTCGTCGTTGCGGCTTACACCCGTATTTATCCCCAAAATTCCCTCTTCAAGAATCCTCTAGAACACGTCTGGCAACACCTCGAATCTGTACAACGAACACACATACGCACATTCCCACTAAGCGAAACAGACTCACATACATGGGCGAAGATCAATACAAGTGGGCAAGCACACTAATGACGTAATTACAACAACAAACAAATGCAAGAAATAAAGAAGTAGCAAACTAAACGATAATTACATGATTATGGCAAAACAAACAAAAGCACATTAATAAAAGGTAAAGTAAGAACTAAAATGATGAAGAGAATTCTACATGGTAGTTGTTGTTGCTTACATAAAGTAACTGCGTAATAAAAACATTACGTTACAATTCAAATTTTTAAATTAACCGAAATCAAACTAAATTAACTTAAACATATCAGTTACAATCGTACAATATTTTTATTGAATTAAGGTGACTGCAATACTAGTTCATCCAAATTCAAAATGACAATCAGGGCAATCATGAATGAAAATTCCGTGCGGAATTTGTTCCCTTTCCCCAATTTCACATTTTTTATACCATCAGCCTTTAGGCTAAGGAGGGTATATACACTTTGATACGATGAAAATGTGCCTCATCGAAATAATGGTTTTAGACCCCAAGTATGTTTGGACGAAATGTGTTTCAGACAATTTGGAGTCGATCTAGCCATGTCCGTCCGTCTGTCTGTCTGTTCTGCTGGCTGGAGCGCACGATAACACTCGAACGGATGAACCGATTCACTTCAAATTTTGGCTTTCGTAATTTTTTGCCCAAACTTAGTTTAAGTTCGAAGATGAGCTACATCGGTCCACTCGTTCCGGTGCCTCCCCCACATAAGTTCGAAAATGTTCGGAAAGTTTGTGCGCACGATAACTCTTGAACGGAGTTACCGATTTGGTCCATACTTTGTCCAGCGTAAACTTTCTATTAGAGTAATATGAGGTTCCAATAGGGTCTCAATAGGTCCACTCCTTCGGGTACCTCCCACACAAAATTTCGGAAAAGTTCAGTTTAGGGCCATCTCACGAATCGCTTTGATTTTTGTTTTAGCAACTTGTATTCACTGCCCTCCATACGACGGTACAAGTTTCATCAGGGGCAAGTCATACTTCCTGAGAAAATAGCATGAAAGTTGCAAAAAAAAACCCTATGACACCGTGTGAGGTGGTTCGAGCGCAAGATAACTCTCGAACGGAACTGCCGATTCGGTCCAAAATAGGGCCTTAGTAATATTTTGTTCAAACATAGTTTAAGTTTGAGGTTCAAATATGGACTATACTTGTCCACTCAATCCGGTACCTCCCACACAAAATTTCGGATAAGTTCACTTTAAGACCTAATATCGAATCACTTTGATTTTTGTTGGAGCAACTTGCATTCGCTGCTTCAATTACGATTTTAAAAGATTTTTTAGGGGCAAGTCTATACTTCTTGAGCAAACAGCCCGAAGAGTGTAAAAACCCCCTATGGTACCATATGTTGTGGCTGGAGATCCACTTTCATAACGGTCAATGTCGATCCATTCCTTTTAGTATCTCCTCCGCAAAACTTTTGATCTTCAATCCTAATTTCACTTTTGAAAATTATTTTCCTTGCGAAAAATTCCGAGGAAAATATTTATGATTGCCTGAATAGTTTTCTTTTTAATATGTATTTCATTATGTGATGGACATAATGAATTAGCCGAGAATTACATATATGTATTACATACATACGGAGAAGAAATTGTAACCAACAATGCTTATCTGTGAATAACCACCAGCCATCTCCATTGATTTTTTTTAAGTACAACAACGCCATAAATGTTTCAAAGAAAGTTTCCATGTTTTTATTGGTTTCTACAATCCCAACTGAGCTGAGCAAGCTTTTAAATATAATATGATGACCTTTAATAGCACCATTAGTAAATAAATTGACTCCACAATATTGTCGGTATGTTTGCTTCATTGTTTGTTCTGTAGCAAAAACAAAAGAAAAACTACACGCATAGTTATCTAATTACGGACCACTTTCTATGGAAACTTAATTATCTACTAAGTGATATTTCTACATACAGACAGACCTTCGTATGTATGCATTTACGACTGAATATCTATCGATTGATCGATCACCATTCGAAGTTTAATTTTTAGTTTTCGTTTTCAGTTCAGTTTCGACACAAATATTTTCTTCAGACCAATTGAACAGGGTCATCTGACCAGTAGCAGGCAGTGTTACGCTCCCAGCTTCAGTTTTGAAGCCAACGATTTAGTGTGCTTTACTTTTGCTAATTATGGTTAGAGAGATGAAAATGGCCAAAACAAAAATGAAAGTTAGTTTAAAAACGACAAAATACTATCAAGAAGTTTTGAGAAATGTGACTTTTTCATATTTTTCATAACAGCAGCCTTCTTTCACCAATTTCAGATCGCCTATTGTGCTCATTTAAATTGGTTTTATTACTTCTCACTCCTCCCATTTTGATACGGCCCATCGACATGCATAAATCGTTCCAACTAAAGAAACACAATTTCAGATGTGTGTCGGTCGGTCGATAATATCTCGCATGCCGGGTTTGGTTGTCTAAGGTTATTTACCTTTAAACAATTGTTCTATTGTATGTATATATTTTGGTACCCCATTCAATCTGTGAATGTGAGTGTTCCATCAAATATTGATAGAATTCTGTAAAAAAAACTTGTAGTTTCTGAAGATGTTATGTGAATTTATGCGTGTGTGTGTACGTAAGCGTTTGTGTTAATCCACAATAGTTGGAATTCACACAACAACATAATTTGTTCAAGAATATCATTCATCTAGCCTGAATTTGAGTTTCAATCAATTATAAAAAAAGACTTTAATTGAGATTGAAAATCAAAATAATGAATTCCATATAAATTCTGAGTTACGCTACAGCAGGCAACATAAACGCAAACACATTTATTTCACTAAAGCCTAGTACACATTGGCCAAGAAAACCGACAGTCATCGAAGTCTATTTCGTCAATATCAAAGTCTATCTGAATTATTACTTTCCTAATCTCTAAATAATACTTTACATATTATATTTCAACCATTTTTTGCTTAATTAAAGTTTTTATTTGGCAGAAAATTGTCCTAAAAGTACGTTGACTGTCAGTTCTGACTGTCAATTTGTACTCCCCTTAATGTTAGTCATTCCATAGACCCATGGAAATCAATTAAAAATTTTATACATTGCAATGGTTTCTTGTTAGCCTAAATTTGTCTATTCAACAATACCCCATCCATACAAATAAATACAATAAACCGACACAGATCCTCCCCCAAATAGAACAAGCAAATAAACGTACATATCTGTCAAATGTTTAATGCTCACCAAAAAGAAAGAAATTTGGAATACCGAAATTCGGTGAAAGTGTAAGGTGATCGATCACCACCAAGTCAGCCAATACAAACCATCATCTACATGTGTTTAACTGTATGTCGACATTTTATCATTTCTTTTGAAGTTAGGAATTCTTTAACTTGGAGTAATTATGCAAAACTATTGGTGGATATAATTACATTTTAACCGCATTCATATAACGATAAGACACAATCGCTGTGTGCGGATAAGTTTATGTGGTTCTGTGAAAAAGTATTCACCTTGCCGCTAGAAACTTACAGTTTGCCAAAAGAAAAAAACACACACACACATAAGGTTACGCCTTATATAATTGTTTGAATTTGACATCATAAAAGCAAGTACACAAGCTTTTATGGACTCACGAATTGTGATTTCAATTGGTGGACACAACTCGTTAATGTTTTCTTTAGACATACATATATACATATGCTCTCTTGTTTTGGTAGGCAAACATAAATAAAATGTTTCTGGTAACCTAATTTTCGATATATTTGGTATCATAAGAATGAGGTTGAGCAACGGGGTCCTTAAAATGTTCATATCACATTAGAAATTGAAGGTATATCAAATATGGAAATGTGAATAGAAGCTATGAAAATTAAAAAAAGAATACACACTAAACCATGGTTACTCTGCCACCTAAAACAACTTTTTTGACCAAGTGCGCCATTCATTCATTTTACAGATATTCAATAGAATTGACATTTGTCGTAAATGTGGCATTAAATATTCAAATTCATAATTTATTAAATATCTCAAGTTAAATAACACAACGCATGAAATCTACAACGATACATGCATATTTTGTTTTTGACTCCATCTATTAGAAAATAAAATACAAACAGCCACTTAGTCTACCTAATTTTTAAATTTTTCCATAAATCATTGTATAAGGAAAGATATTTATTTCATTGTGAAGTAGAACCGTAATTTTTTGGTCAAAGTAAGAATTTTTTTATTATTACGCATGAACGTGAGAACATTAACGAATACATTTAACAGGCAATAAAATTGACAACGGTATTGTCCGCTGACTGTTGGTGTGTGAATTATAATTATGTGCAGAAATGTACTTTTATATTATATTGTGTTGTAGAATAGATTAGGTAGTAAATATTGAAAATTATTTATAAATAAAAATGTATGCAGTACAAAATAAATCCTCTGTTTCGATAAAATTATGTACATCAAACGACATTTAGTTATTCATAATTCGATTTAACTTTGCCAAAACACCCGATTTCAGAGTCCTATCTTAATTTTTGTGAATGCCAGAGTGATTACCACAGACGGACGGACTTGCATAGATTTACTCAGAATTTTAACCTGATCAAGAACCTATACAGTTTGTCATGTAATTGTTTTCGAAACAAGAAAATGATATTTTTTGTGTATTAATTTATGAAAAACTACCAAAGTGCCTGCTACTTCGTATGCGGAAAGTTTATATATAAAAAATAAACAATATTTAATATAGAAATTGAGAACAATGAAACATTTTTTTACTAATACCAACTTTAATTCATATTTATTTTAATACTACTCGTACCACTTCAGTTTGATTTTCAAAAAATCAGCCGTATCTTACCCCTACCCATCAACAGCGAGACACGTTTTTTGGGGCATTCTAATTAAGGAATTTCTGTCCTCAGAAGGTAAAACATTCTTCTAAAAAAGGCCAATACCAAATTTAGTACTCTTCGTCCACATAAGTACGAATTTCCCAAACTGCCTCCATATCTCAAACCTACAACCTAACAGTAATCATTATGTCGAATTTCAGGAACCCAGCTCCATCCGTTCAACCAAATCATATTGTACAAAATGTAGTACCATTTAGTGTTTTCGTACACATATGTATGTAAGTACGAATTTCCAGAAAAGTTATCTTAATTCCAAATTTCAGGATTCCATTTAGTAATTTTCGTACCCATAAGTACTATTTGAATCCTACACTTCGAGAGTAATCTTAATTCCAAATTTTAGGATTACAACGCGATCCGTTCACCCAAATCCAAATTATACCAAATTTAGTACCATTTAGTACTTTTCGTAATTACGAATTTTCCAAACTTTCTCAAGTCTACAGTCCAACAGTAATCTTAATTACAAATTTCAGGATTCCAACTCTATCCCTTCTCCCAAATCCAAATTGTACCAAATTTAGAACTCTTCGTAACTGTGAGTACGAATTTTCAAAACTACCTCAATCCTACACTCCAACAATAATCTCACTTCTAAATTTCAGGATTCCAGCTCTATCCTTCCGCCCAAATCCAAATTGTACCAAATTTAGTACTTTTCATATACATGGGTACACTACTTCTCAAACTTGATTCTCGTTCCAAATTTCAAGCTAATAGCTCCATCCGTTCACATAATACCAAATGTTACCAAATTTTGTACATGTTAATACTTTTCGTACACTTACGGATTTCATTCCAGATTTCTAGCTCTTCCGGTTCGCAATATACAAATGGAACCAGGTACAGAAATGGTACAATTTTTCACACCCTTCTAGGACGAATTTCCAAAAACCCAGCCTTATCGAGCACCTTCGCCCCAAGACTAACCGTCACACAAAATTTCAGGTTTCTAGCTTCAGCCGTTTCGTCTGGGCGTTGATTATTAGGCGGTCAGCCACACAAATGAGACCATTTTTAGTACATTTTAGTGCTTTTCGCACCCTTGTAGGACGAATTTCCAAAAACCCAGCCTTATCGAGAACCTTCGCCCAAGACTAAAACTTACGCAAAATTGCAGGTTTCTAGCTTCAGCCGTTTCGTCTGGGCATTGATTATTAGGCCGTCAGTCACACAAATGTGACCATTTTTAGTACATTCTAGTGCTTTTCGCACCCTTGTAGGACGAATTTCCAAAAACCCAGCCTTATCGAGAACCTTCGCGCCAAGAGTAACCCTCACACAAAATTCAGGTTTCTAGCTTCAGCCGTTTCGTCTGGGCGTTGTAGAACTGTCAGTCGTAATCACTCAACTCTTTTATCTATACTTATAAAAGAGTTGAGTAATGATGACTGACTGACTGACTCACTGACTGATAATCAACGCCCAGACTAAACGGCTAAAGCTAGAATCTTGAAATTTTGGGTGAAAGTCACTCTTGGTCCGAAGGTGTCAGATAAGGCTGGTTTTTTGGAAATTCAAACTAGAACGGTACGAAAAGTATTAAAAGGTACTAAATATGGTACCCTTTGTATTAGGCAAACGCGAAGAGCTAGAATTCTGAAATTTGGAATGAGGTTCATTGATGGAGAGTTTCAAGGGTGTACCAAAGGGTTTTTGGAAATTCGAACAATAAGTGTACGAAAAGTACTAAAAGTTCTAAATGTAGTACCATTTGGTATTACGTGAACGGATAGAGCTAAAATCTTGAAATTTGGAATGAAAATCAAGGTTTAGAAGTTGATTTGATATAAAGAGGTGATTCTGAAAATGTGTACTCATGTGTACGAATATTACTAAATGGTACTAAATTTGGTACAATTTGAATTTGGGCGAACCGATAAAGTTGGAATTCGGAAATTTGGAATTACTATTACTGTTGGAGTGTAAGTTTGAGATATGGAAGTAGTTTTCGAAATTCGTACATATGGGTACGAAAGGTACTAAATACTACCAAATGAGGTACAATTTGGATTTGGGGGAATGGATGGAGCTGGAACCCTGAAATTTAGAATTAGGATTACTGTCGGAGTGTAGGATAGAGGTATTTTGGAAATTCGTACTTTTAGGTACGAAAAGTACTAAATGGTACCAAATTTTGTACAATTTGGATTTGGGTGAACGGATATAACAGGAATTCTGAAATTTGGAATTAAGATTACTGTTGGAGTGTAGGATTGAGGTAGTTTTGGAAATTTTTGGTTATGGGTACGAAAAGTACTAAATGGTAACAAATCTTGTAGAATTTGGATTTGAGTGATCGGATAGAACTCCCTGTTACTGTGAAATTTGATATTATGATTACTATTGGAGTATGGGATTGGGATACTTTTGAAAATTCGTACTTATGGCTACGAAAAGTACTAAATGGTACCAAATTTGGTACAATTTGGATTTGGCTAGGCGGATACAGTTGGAATCCTGAAATTACTGTTAGGGTGTTGGATAGAGGTAGGTTTGGAAATTCGGACCTATGGGAACAAAAAGTACTAAATTTCGTACAATTTGGATTACGGTGATCGGATGCAGCTGTAATCCTGAAATTTGGAATTAAGATTACAGTTGGCGTGTAGGGTTGAGGTAGTTGTGGAAATTCGTACTCATGGGTACGAATAGTATTAAATAGTACCAAATTTGGTACAATTTGGATTTGGGTGAACGGATATAGCTGGAATCCCGAGATTTGGAATAAGGAGTACTGTTGGAGTGTAGGGTTGATAAAGTTTTGGACATTTTTAGTTATGGGTAGGAAAATTACTAAATGGTACTTAATTTGGCACAATTTGGATTTCAGTGATAGGATACATTTGGAATCGTGAAATTCGGAATTAAAAGTGCTGTTGGAATGTTGATAGAGGTAGGTTTGGAAATTCGTACTTTGGATACGAATAGTACTAAGTGGTACCAAATTTGGATTTGAGTTATAGGATGGAATCGTGAAATTCGGAATTATAAGTGCTGTTGGAGTGCTGATAGAGGTAGGTTTGGAAATTCGTACTTTGGATACGAATAGTACTAAATGGTACCAAATTTGGATTTGAGTTATGGGATGTATCTGGAATCCAGAAATTCGGAATTAAGCTTATTGTTTGAACATAGCACTGAGGTAGTTTTGAAAATTTGTACTTATGGGTACGAAATGGTACCAAATCTAGTACAATTTGGATTTGGGTGAACGGAATCCCGAGATTCGGAATAAGGATTACTGTTGGTGTGTAGGATTGATGAAGTTTTTGAAATTTTTAGTTATGGGTACGAAAAGTACTAAATGGTACCAAATTTGGTACAATTTTAATTTGTGTGATCGGTTACATTTGGAATCCTGAAATTCGGAATTACGATTACTGTTGGAGTGTTGATAGAGGTAGGTTTGGAAATTCGTACTTTGGATACGAAATGTACTAAATGGTACCAAATTTGGTACAATTTGGATTACGGTGATCGGATGCAACTGTAACCTTGAAATTTGGAATTAAGATTACTGTTGGCGTGTAGGATTGAGGTAGTTGTGGAAATTCGTACTCATGGATACGAATATTACTAAATGGTACCAAATCTGGTATAATTTGGATTTGGGTGAACGGATATAGCTGGAATCCCGAGATTTGGAATAAGGAGTACTGTTGGAGTGCAGGATTGATAAAATTTTGGAAATTTTTAGTTAAGGGTAGGAAAAGTACTAAATGGTACTAAATTTGGTACAATTTGGATTTCAGTGATAGGATACATTTGGAATCGTGAAATTCGGAATTAAAAGTGCTGTTGGAGTGTTGATAGTGGTAGGTTTGGACATTCGTACTTTGGATACGAATAGTACTAAATGGTACCAAATTTGGATTTGAGTTATGGGATGTATCTGGAATCCTGAAATTCGGAAGTAAACTTATTGTTTGAACTCAGCACTGAGGTAGTTTTGAAAATTTTGTACTTATGGGTACGAAAAGTACTAAGTTTGGTACAATTTGGATTTCGGTGATCTGATGCAGATGTAATCCTCAAATTTGGAATTAAAATACCTGTTGAAGTGTAGGATTGAGGAAGTTTTGGAAATTTTTGGTTATGGGTGCGAAAAGTACTAAATGGTACCAAATTTGGTACAATTTGGATTTGAGCGAACGGCTAGAGCTGCAATCTTGAAATTTGGAATTGAGATTACTGTTGGAGTTTGTTTTGGAAATTCGTACTTATGTTTACAAAAAGTAATAAATTTGGTACAATTAGGAGTTGGTAGTCTTAGGGGTACGAAGATGGTACAATGCATGTTACAATTTTGTATTGGACAAACGAATAGACCTGGATTCGTGAGATTTAGAATTAAGATTACTGTTGATATTTGGTAATAACTTCATATTTAGGAAATATGTACCATAAATATACGAATTGTACTATATGGTACAGTATTTGGTGCAATTTGTTATTGTGTAAATGGAATTTTGAAATATTAAAGTACTAAATAGTACTATAAATGGTTTTGGGGGAACAGATAGAGCTGGAAATGCGGATCGCGGTTGGTGGGTTAAGCCGTCTTGGCGCTGAGCACCCCAATTAAAATATCTCAACAATTATGGCTAGCTCTTATGTGTAGAATTGAGGAAAATCGGACTTATGTGGTACGAATAGTACTTACATGAAAATAAATATCAATAAAAATAGGTATTAGTACAAAAATCTTTCCATGTTCACCGTTCTATATTATATATTTTTTATTTGTTTTGTACATCCTTTCCGCATACGAAGGAGCGGGTACTTTGCTAGTATATGTATATAGATAGATGACAGATAATTGCGATAAAAATGTCGTTTTTTCCGTTAGTTGGTCGACTTATTTAAGACAAGATAGAATGTACAAATAAAAAATTAACACACGAAATTACATGTTATGCAAGTTGTCAAATAAATGTTTTCGAAGTGCAATGGAGGTTCCAAATGTTTTCGGTAAATACTTGAAAATCATGACATTTTATGAATTTTATTTTTAAGAAGGTTTAACTATCAATTATTTTTAACAATATTATGTATAGGATATCCCTACTAAAAGGGAGTACCAGATCATATTAGACGTAAACAGTGTCCTATAGATCTCAATATGTTTACCCAATACCCAATCATAGCAAAAGTAGTATTATTTAGAATTTTTCGTCCACATAAGTACGAATGTCCAAAACCATCCACCAACAGTGACCGCAATATACAATCTTTCACATTGTACCAAATAAAGAACCATTTCGTCCGTCGTAGCATTTAGTACTTATCGTACAAATAAGTACATGTTTCCAAAACCACAACCTTACTTCTCAAATTTGATTCGAATTTCCTAAAACTTAGCTTCAGCCATTTTGCCTGGGCGTTGATGCATCAGTCAGTCACTCACCTCACTGCTTGCTAGTTGACAAAATGTTTTCATTTCTAAAATGTTATAAGCTGTGAAAAATTTTAAATAAATTATTTAATAATTAATAATTCGCTTAATGTTAATAATTCATTGCGATAAAAATAATGTAAAAATAAAAGTTAACCCAATATTGCCTGTTACAGATTTAAATTTCCACATTTTTTGTCGGCACAGTTATTTTTTATTCGAAATAATTTCAATACATTTTGTAGCAAAAAAGTAGTATTGCAAATGTTTCAGAGCTGGCGTGCTTATATGCGGAACTTACTGTAAATACATAGTTTGTTAAAGATATTTTTTATTAATTTTGTCAGAAACACAATGTATACAAAGTTTCAGAAGGGAAGTCGCATCCACACCAACATAAACGCACCTGAACACTCATTGTTGACAAAAAGAACAAAACAGGCATCAACCAGTTAAACTTACGGAATAAACATTTAAACTGTGAGGCACGTATTTAGCTGTTTATTATTGTTTTTTTTTTTAATATATTTAGCTATGTATTTTTGTATGAACGTGCGCATAGCACATATTTATGAAGTGTTAGTCAAAAGTTTGTGCCGGTTATTGACATTTTGCTTGCTGGTGGCTTGATTAAGATAAGCGATAAGCACAATGAATAGTTTTCTTGGCGGTGGAAAAGGTTTTCGTCAATATCCCTCTCAGGTGTTATTCGGAAGAAAATTGAACATGACCATCACCGATAGATAAGACGTTTGAATTTTGATTTTTGTTTTATTCAATTCATAATGCATACTCGATGCATTGCAGATACATGCTCATTACAAACAAAAACATTTGCGTTGGTTTTGTTGTTGTTGTTGCGTGTAAACAGATAATTCTATTGTTGGTTGTATCCAACTTGTACGAACAAACAGCAAGTCTCATGTCATACCAAAGATAAACTAATGTTGGTTAGGCCCGGCTAATACCAACAATGCTTTGGTTTGGAGCCAACAGTCTGTGACGGTTGAGCAAAGCGATAAGATGTACGAATAGTCCGCGTGAAATGCGTTAACCAAGTCAAACGATAAGGAAAAGAGAAAACAAATACAAAAGGAATAATAATCGCGTGCCAATCAAAGTGCAAATACGAACGAAGTCACAAATGCGAAAACGAATCGGTACGAAAACAAAACTAAAAAAACAACTAATATAAACCGATGCTGCAGGCAACCAACACGACGACCAAGTGCAACAATTGCTCTGAGAATTTTTCTTTTGGCCAAAACCAACGACACCGAACGATCGAGTTGCAGTGGACGTTTGGTCTGGAAGCTGCATCAGCATCTGCAGCAACAACGGCAACTTGCAAACTGCAACACAGCAGTTTGGTTCGGTTCAGTGATTCGCGTATTGCGGCTTATACTCAGTGCTAATGTGGATCAGTTAGGCATGGTCCGTCAGGAAAGACGGTCGAGGGCCACGACTGCGCCTAGAATGTGTGTCGAACGGACAGTGAAAACGCGGTCATTACGAAAATCTACCCACTACTATTGCTTAACTGTAGTTTTGTGCGTGATCGCCATTGTGTTTCATATGCCGCGTTTTGTAACCGCCCAGGATGCTGAGACGCTGACAGCACAAAGTTCCGGGCCGAGATTCGGAGAACGTTTAATGCCGCGTAAGAAAAACATAAATGCGCAAATCAGTAGATCGGGCAATAAAGTTATTAGTTACGGTAGTGCCGTACCAAGTATGGTGACGGAAACCAGTGTAAATAGTCTATTAAATAGAAGTAATTATGTTGTAAGTCTGGAGAGTGATGCTGCTAAATATAGACACAAGAGTGAAGTGATATCGGGAGACGTAGTTACACACAGTCCCGAAGCGTTTACGCTGGCTGTGGAAACACTAGACGATCGTGCTCACGAAGCAATCACCATTTCCCCCAGATCCCGCAAAGGAAAACAATTAAATCGACGCGAAGATATAAATGTCGTGGATATAGCAGCCAATGAAGTTGTAGCCAATGTCTCTAAGGCTGATCGTTTGGTGGAAATGTCCACTGAGTTCTTTCTAGTGCCAACAAGCTCTACACACAGTCCACCCAGTACAGGTGTTCCGGGCAAAGCTGGTCCCTCAAGGGGTCGGGGACTACCCAACTTTATACAACCCTCAATATCAACACCCACAGGTCCTCCACGATCTGTGCTTATAGTAGCCCCCAAATCAACGTTATCTAGCAATAACTCGGCAACATCACCAACTATAATGTCTACCCACGCTAATTTCACGGGTCTACGCAAAGAACCATGGGTAGTGCCTGTCTTGGTTCTAGCGTCTCTAACAATGCTAATGATGGCAGCCTTCGAAATATTTGTGCTATTTAAAGCTTGGAGAACATCTCCGTCACGAAGACATTTATTCTTGGGTCAAATGTTGTTATTGGGTTTGTTTGCATGTGCGGGGTTGGGAGCCATAATAACGGCACAGCCGTCTCTGCTCAGTTGCGGTACAATACGCTTTGGAGTGGGTGTTTCATATGCCCTGGTCTTCGCGGCTCTGCTAGTGAAATGCGTTTTCCTCATAAGTCTCAATGGTGGTGTATACCTGCCCGCTCCATATCAAGGATTGCTGTTGTTGTTCGCTGTCCTTATACAAGTAGCCATTGGTGCTCAGTGGCTAATAACCTCGCCCCCGGAACTGTTTACACTCTCAGTGCCGCTGGGAGGGAATAATATTATGGGCACTTCGATGCCCTCGCAGGGTGAACGTACATCATTTTCATCGATATTTCAACATGGCAGCAATGACATGTACGCCCGTATAACAGCCACCGGGACCGTACTCATACCTCTGTGCAAAACTCAATTCTCGGAATTCCTCTTCTCGCTGATCTACATAATATTCCTGATTGTCTTCGTAGCTGTTTTGGCAATAAAATCTCGGGGTATACGAGACAACTATCGCGAAGCCACATACATTGGATTAGCAATTGGAGGTGCGATACCCATTTGGCTGGGATGGATGTTGTGTGGTTTGGCAGTAGCCGAACGCCACAAAGATGCTTGTATTGCTTTTGGCCTGGTGGCCACATCGGCAACGGTATTTCTGGTTATGTTTATGCCCAAAGGAAGACAACTTGCCGCCATGGGCAAAGAAGGACTGTACGTAGAGGATAGAGAAGAACAATTCAGTTCGCTGAGTCGGGGTGGATCTGGATACTCGCCGTCATTCTTCCACTTCAAACCAATCAAGTATGGCGTGATGAGTGGCGGAGGCGGAGCATTTCAAAATTCTGCATCAAACTTGGGAAATGGTGTTAATATGAAACATTCACAAAATGCTTTAAACGCAGGAGGTAAGATATTATTTTTCTTTCCAACAACTCATCACTCACATTATAGCATGTTTCCGTAATAAAAAAATCTTTCATCAGGATCGGAATACTATTAATAACAGTGAACAAATGATAAGGTGAAGGTGTAATATGGGATAGTGGGAAAGCTTTTACAATCAAATTATAGAAATTGTCAGTATAACCTTCAGTTGATGAAATGTAACTTATATTGTCGAAATTTAGAACTATTCGAAACAACAAATCTCTCCACTAATTTCAAATAAATCATGTATGTGACATATTCCAAGTTCACATTTCAACACCTAATGTGTGTTTAATGAGAGTTTTAATGTATTAACAGCTGACTACAACAAGCACCGCTACCTTAACCTTTGTAATTCTGACCATCACAGGTTTGAAATGTCATCATTATGAATGGGATGACTAGTTGTTTGTCATTGCTCACACTTTTGCTTTTCATTGAAGTATTTACCACACCGGCAAATAGGCAACAGCAACAACAACAAATACTCTATTATAAACAATTAACACTTTGTTATAGAGGTGTTAAAATTGCCTGTCTGTTTGTTGTGTCATTTCTCCTCGTCTTCTTTCCGCCTTTAATGGCCGCTAATAGTAGTAGCGTAGTATGTTTTGTGTTGTTGTTGTTGCTATGAAAACCTAAGTACCGACATACGTCAAAATCTAAACCACATTGTTTGCTTTATTATTATAAAATTTCAAAACTGATTACAGGTCGTTACGATGTTTTGGTTTTGGCAAATATTCAAGGCGTTATTATTAATTAAAAAATATTATGTAAGAGAGTTTTTCATACGCTTTCACTATCGAACACTAAAAGCCTTTAAATTCGAATGTTATTGCCTTCTGCACATTTCTACTTTCCTAACTCTTTCTATGGGCGAAAAATGTGGCTGCCTGGTGGAGCATTTCATTTTGTTAGGAAAATCAATGTACTGAGCATTTAATCAGAGCAATTTTCCACTGCTTTTGCGTAACGTGTGAAAACTGAATTTTACCTCATGTTAAAACCAACCAATTCAAGGCAGAAATGCATCTTCCATTCCCCGGCTGACACTATCCGCACATGGCCACAAACACACATTACTTGATTATACAATAGCAATAATGATGATCGTAATAATAATAACAATACGAAAAGGAGAAAGAAACATGTTTCGATGGTATTTATGCACATACCAAGACCTCCCCCACCTGTGCGGCTGGGCAGCCATCCTAACAAACAAACAGCTAAACTAGGAAGTGTAGTGCCGAGTACTTTAGCAGCAGCAACTGTTTAACATGTATTACGGTAACAGACAAAATACTTGCAATTTGTTAGGCATGCTACACTGCCGCACTGCAATTCTGTCTGTCGCACTGCAAAGCAATGGCAACGCCGACAGCCAACCAACAACGCATAAAAACCCAGTGTTTACAACTGGAGTCAATGAAAGTACAACCATGGCCATTGAAGGGGTTAGATAATAGTACCGCTTGTAATATTCCAAACAAATCAAATTTACCGGTGGCTCGGAATAGAGTATAGAAAAACAAAAGGCAAAGGCAACGATAACAAAAGATTTAAGACACAAACTTGATTTTTTAAGTGTTGACACTAAGTGCCTCAACGAGAATGATGGATGGATGGATAGACGAACGAGCAAATTGAATGTTGGACGTATGTACATCACTTCTTATCGGTCATTTCGAAATATGAATAAAAACTTATTGTTTTTAATTGGTTGTCTTTACATCTGTTGGCGAGATTTGATTTACTCAACTTCTGTATGCCGCTGTAGAATCACTTGAAAACCGAAGCAGCAAAAATGTTAAATATATTTGACCTTCAGACATAAATTTCAAAGACCAAAACACATGAGCATAAATTGTTTATGGTACCACTATCCAACGGCATATGCGTATTTAAGCCGATTACTACATAGACCTCTCTACACCCACGCATTTTTATGTTGTTCCTCTGTTTTACATAGCGTTTTTTGAGTTTATCGTTAACGCCACAAGAAAACATGCTAGCAACAATTTCGTTACAGAATTCATAGAATAATTAAAAACAAATCATTTGGAAAAGGAAAACAGAACTACAGACAGACCTCGATTATCCGTAATGGTTGGGGCAGAAGGCATTTCAGATAATCGATTTTCCCTGATATTTATAACTAGGAGCTATTATGAATTTAAGTGAAGTTTAATAAAAATACAACCCTGTAGCCATGGCTTAAAACGTCAAACGGCATAGAGCAATAATAAAGGTAGATGTATCTTCATAGTTAGTAGTTTGTTCGCATCCGATTTGCTGGTACGTTGACATTTCAGCTAGAATTTTTACAATATTTGTAATTTTTCCGTTCCCGTACTTTTAGAACAAATTTCAATTAATCTCAATATTTGACAAATCTTTCTTTCAAGTATTACTATTAAAATATCAACAATTTAATTTTGCCACGCGAATACATTTTTTGTCCTTGTTTTCAATTTTATGAAGTATTTTGTTGGAACAATTCAACGTTGCATCTACCTTTATTACTGCATAAAGTCAACAGTAACAAGTAAAAAAGTATCAGTCGGCTTTGCCGACAGAAATATACCCTCAGCCTATGTGAATTTAGTTTAGACAGTTTATCGTGTTCTCCAGCCACTACATATGGTGATTTAAGGGTTTTTACACCTTTTGGGCTGTTTTCTCAAGAAGTATGGACTTGCCACTGAAAAAAACTTTTACCATCGCAATTGTAGTAGCGAATGCAAGTTGATTCAACAAAAACTAAAGTGATTCGAGAGCAGGCCTTAAAGTGAACTTATCCGAAATTTTGTGTGGGGGGTACCTGAAAGAGTGGACAAATATAGTCCATATTCGAACTTATGGGCCGATTCCGTACAGCGAGGCGAGTCATGTCGCGTCATCTATCGTCTCTGTGACAAAATTTAAAAAATGCACTACGTACAGCGATAGAAAATAATCGTCGATAACAAGTAATTTTTATTTTTTTTTTTATTTTTTTTTTATTCGTTAGTAAAAATGAAAGGCGACAGCTACATTACGGCGACAAAATTTGACGTCGTCGTGCGACTTTTGCCATACATAATGGAAAAATTGCAACTGGCAACGCGACACGACTCGCCTCGCTGTACGGAATCGGCCCATTATTCTATATCTGGTAGATAAATTAGGATGTGTAAAGTATGGATCAAATCGGTCACTTCCTTTAAGAGTTATCGTTTGCACAATTTTACCGATCATTTTTGAACTTTTGTGGCGGAGCTACCTGCAGGAGTGGACCGTTATGGCTTATCTTCTAACTTAAACTATGTTGGTACAAATTTTTACGAAGGCCAAATTTTGGACAGAATCGTCAGATCCGTTTGAGAGTTATCTAACGCTCGAACCATTACTCTCGGTATCATGGGTTTTTTTTTTGCACCTCTCAGGCTATTTTCCCAGGAAGCATGGACTTGCCCCTGATGAAACTTGTACCGTCGTATGGCCATGGATACAAGTTGTTACAACAAAAATCAAAGCGATTCGACAGCAGGTCCTAAACTGAACTTATCCGAAATTTTGTGTGGGAGGTACCCGAAGGAGTGTACCGATTGAGTCCATATTGGAAACTAAACTAAGTTTGGTTGAAATTTAACGATGTGCAAAGTATGGACCAAATCGGTTACTCACTTCATGAGTTATCGTGGGCACAAATTTTCCGAACATTTTTGAACTTTTGTGGGGGAGGTACCGGAAGGAGTGGACCGATATAACCCATCTGCGAACTTAAACTAAGTTTGGACAAAATATTGCGAAAGCCAAATTTTGGACCAAGTCGGTTCATCCGTTCGAGAATTATCGTGCGCACCAGCCAGACAGACAGACGGACGGACATTGCTAAATCGACTTCAAATTGTCTGAAACACATCTCGTCCAAACATACTTGGGGTCTAAAACCATTATTTCGATTAGACACATTTTGTCCGTATGAAAGTGTATATATCCTCGTTGGCATAAATGCTGAGGGTATAAAAAATGTCAAACCTGCTTTTGACAGAATAGGCCATAATAAGAAAAAAAATTTAATTAGCTGTTAGCTGTGGCCTACCTATACATTATTCTACCATGATTTGTGCATTATGTATGTCCTTTGAAATTTGGTCAAATGAATTATAATCCCCAGATCATCAAGATTTTCACAGTCAATAGATGTAAAATGAGCAAAAACTTCTGTGCCTTCGACTGCATTTAGTGTTTTGCCATTTACTATACAGTCAATTTGCCAAGCTGAGGAACTGCGCCAAGTTCGCAGCAAAACTTCTTTCTTCATACTGAAGAAATATCAATTAAACATACATACATATTAAAAAATTGAATTTATGTCAAATTGTATGACGATACCCAAAACCCTTCCTTCAAGTCTCATTTTGAAAAACTAAATTATTATTTTTTTTTTTTTCATGTTGAAGCACACTTACTACCGAAATGAAACAGCCTTTAAAATCCAAAGAGTGTTTAGGCTTAGTTTTCGAAAACTACAGTTAAATATTGCATGTTCTACGCCTTTGGTTTCATGAATAATCATTATACTTACTGTGTCTTTTTTCTTCGCTGCCTTATTTTCGTCTCGTTCATTCGCGCTCGCATTTAGCCAACCTGCCAACATGTATGTAAGTTGGGCTTGATCATGTTCTGTGAAATTTCAGCTCGTTGAACATTTTCTAAATTATTATGTCTTGCTGTTGCTAGATGCCTTTGCTGTGTATTCTTTAGTTAAGCACTTTCCCCGCGCTTCTCCTTCTCTTGATCTTCACAAACGTATGGTTGGGGTGCTCTCGTTGCGTTGTTTAAAGTCTGAAACAAACAACAAAACAAAAAGAAAGAATATTTTTAATGAATTATTCTTTCATTAAATCTCTTGTTAAATAGTGCATTTTGTGGGAATGGAGGTAATTAAGAGTGTGTGTGCGTCTTATTAAACTGTCTTTAATTCTTGTTCATTTTGTTTTCTACTTCTCTACGGGGGCTGTATTGTATGGAAGGTAGCTCTTGAAAAAGGAAAAGTGTTTAATTTTTTTCTTTTTTGGAGCACAAAGAGAATAGTTTCTACTGGTGCTTTTAGGTGTAAACACTCAATTTAATGGTGCCGCATTTTGAGGGGTTTGCCTCTTCTCATTGTCATTAAAATGATGCTATCAATTTCTAATAGAAAGCATCGACAGTTTACAGTTAAGTAGTTCTCTTGGTTTTTCTATTCATCCACATTTCCAGTTTTCGAAACAATGGAAATCGTTTGTCATTCAGTTCTTTGAATTCGACAACAACATTTAAATATGATTTGTCGAAAATGCCAGGCACTTCCAATCAAAGCCTAATTTTCAATGAAACTGTTCTGACAGCAGGGGAAGCGCTATGCATTCCCAATATTTGCAGTGAATAAAATCTCATGGCTGTTTATGGTTCGCATCTGATGTAAGCAAAGCCAAAATAAGTGGAAAAGTAAACGATGATTGAAGAACTACAGCTTCCATTCAAAACGTTTTTATTTGATTGGATATTTCCTAAAGGCGAATGAGCGATTTCATTTATTGATAATAACGAGGAGAGGTTGTTTATGACAAGGGATGCATTAGGGATGTCCTTATCGAATAACATATTTGTCTTCGCAATATTAATAGAGTAGTAGGGATCCCTTCTGTAGTTGGACCGCTATAATCAGAGATGATCAGGAACGAAGGCATTACAGTTTTTTATATATTTGCTTCCTAATGTAAAACTATTTTCTCATATAATTTTAATTAAAATGCATATTTTATTTGAATTTAAAATTAATTAATTAAAATCATTCCAATACTACACCTTTTTCAGATGTAATTCGAATTATTTTAAATGTAATTCGAGAATTCCATTTGTAATTCAAATTATTCCATTTGTAATTCAAATTATTCCATTTGTAATTCGAATTATTCCATTTGAAATTTGAATTATTCCATTTGTAATTCGAATAATTACATTTGTAATTCGTATTATTCCATTTGTAATTCGAATTATTCCACTTGAAATTCGAATTATTTCATTTGTAATTCAAATTATTCCATTTGTAATTCGAATGATTTCATGTGTAATTTCAAATAAAATAATTCGAATTACAAATGGAATAATTCGAATTACAAATGAAATAATTCGAATTACAAATGGAATAATTCGAATTACAAATGGAATAATTCGAATTACAAATGAAATGTTACGAATTACAAATATAATTCTCGAATTACAAATGAAATTTTACGAATTACAACTAAAATGTTTCGAATTACATCTGAAAAAGGTGTAGTAATTTCATTCAAATTAATAATTATACAGCTACAACATACATCATTGTTTGCCCTAATTCTCCAATAACTTCTGCACATAAAAAGATCGAATGCCAATTCCTACAACATATCGCATTGAGTGCCCTTTAATCAGGCAAACATGAACCATTTGATCTTTGGCTGCTGATGCTGCTACTGCCTTTCCGTCGTCACTTTGGTGCTTCTGACGTTGTTCGAAATAAACGGCTGCTGGATTATTGTTGCAACGAAACTGTCTGTTTTATACCCACATTGACTTGTATTGTTGCCCTTTTTTATAAAGAAAACAAAAAAATAATAAACTCAACAATGTACCGCACTGGAGTTTCGAAATAAATACGTGCGTGGATACATACATACGCTTTCAAGACTTTGTATGTATGCATATTTTGTCTTTGGGCTGACTGATAGAGACCACCAAAGGCCTATTTTATAAATCTACACTGAACATTAAACCCATATTGGCCTATTTCGCCCTTTTCCATATTGGCCTATTTTGTAATGTAATGTAATTTTGTTGACATCCCAAAATATACATACATGTTACATTTGATTTAAATTATTTACTGTTCACACCAACTTTATTAATCATCTTCAACAACGCTGTTCAATAAAATATTGTTAGAGTCAATATTTTAGAATTGAAGTCCATTTGAATTTAAAAGGCCTTTGGCAAAAAACATATTCTTCGAACAAATAATAATGCATTGAGGTCTTCAGAATGTCAACCACATTTGGGAACAAATATTTTGTTCCAATTCAAAACAATGGATTGATTTTTTAGACAATTTTTTGGAAAACAACATGTACGGAAAACTTTTGAAGTTGCCCCGCGAATATGTGTATTCGGCATAGTATTGTGTGAGAAAGCAGTTTCCAGTTTCATGCGATTAAAATGCGCAACAGCGAAGTTTTTGGAATACAATACTTCACTTTAATTTTGTATCACTGCAATATATGATGCTTAGGACATTTAGATGTAGTTTACACTAGCCATCAATGTCATATGTACCGAAATAAAAACATTCCACTTCAACCTACAGAGACAATGTGGAGACGTAATTTCACTGTATGTTTCCTGATGTAGACGCAAAAGTAAATGGCCTAAGGGAAATCCCCAACATTGCACACATTACTCGGCGTTTACACAAGACAGACTGTTTGCAAATACAACTCTGATTTACTAATACATTAAAACATTTGGCTAGTTGCCTCGGCACTGTCTGGTAATTTTCGTAGACAATAATCATGGACATTTTTGAATAAATGAAAACAAAACTATTGAAATAACAAAACAAAATTTGTGAACGGAAAACAAAAAGAAATCGACGATTTTCATTCATAATTTTACAACCGTTTTCGCAGTTGTCAGGACGCCTACGTCACACATGCAAGTTCTGGGTTTTTGACAATCAATACATGTACTGAACTGTTCTGTCATGTGTAAACGCAGGGTTAGCGACTGTATAAGAATGGACAATTTTAGCACATATGACATTGATGGCTAGTCTAAACTACCTCTTATAATACAACTGATGTTTCGGAAGTCAGTCTAGGTATTTATACGCTGACCGTGCTTATTTCGAATTTTGATATAAAAAGTCGCTATAAACACTGATTTTTGCTTGAATTGTTTGTGAGTGCTAAATCCAGAAAATGCTATACATTGCATAATGTTTCTCCTTGTAATATAAAATTTCAAGAAGAAACTTTTTTTCACAGCTGAAATTTCTATACCAAAACCCTGATCCCGGCTTATCTGAAAAATTGTAAAAAGGCCCTTTTCAAAAGTCATCGTGTTCTTTGGCGCGACCCAGTGTAAGGAATCCGTACGGTCGGTCCACTATTGCACAACATAAAAATAAATAAATATTATTTTATCACATTGGCCGTTGATTTTCCGATTGGGTTTATTTTTATTTTTGAGATGAGTGCATCGCCACCGTCATCATCACCACAGTCATCAGCCACATTAAGATGATAATTCGGCTCCATGTGATTGCCGTATTACCAAACTCTGATGCCGCCATCGTTGTAAATAACCTTGAACTTTAAAGTTACAAGACAAGGGGCCACTTGTTGTTGCATTGGCAAATATGGCAAACGGCCGGCTGGCCATCGAGTTGTCCATCCAGGCAATGTAATCGCAAAGAGACAGAGCGCAAAAGGAATGAAATACATGTCAGTCAATTTTAACATTGACGATGTTTTTTCTTGTCTTGTAGTTCTTTTTTTTCTTGGCTAAAGATGATGATAATAATACTGATGATGGTGATGATGCAGTTTTCATTAAGAAACATCCTGATAGACGTGAGTCTGCTGGTCTGTACTAACCGAAAACCAAATTAACTAAGGTAAAATTTTGCCATTGCAAAGTACATGCTAAAGCACTTAATATGCGTGGTTAAGGAAGCAGCCAGGCACCAGACGAGGTTGAACAGATCTGAGCCAAATCTATGCTTGAGTTATTTTATTGTGGCTCGTTTACACTTCTCATAAGCCAGAATGCAGCGCTCAATGTTATCGCTTTCCTAACAAATATCCCCCAATCCCGCTACGTTTAGTATTTTCCGACCGCTCCTGTCTGCTGGTATGTCCTAAACGATTGCAATGTCCGATGACAACAATCATTTAGGCCTGAGGTGTTCTTCGAAAAGATTGTACGCTATTTATGTGCAATAACTTGAGCTGAACTTGAGTGAATGATGAAAATGTTAAGAGGTTTTCACTTCTACATTAATTGCAGTTCACTTTTAATGCAAGAATGGGCGTGCTTCTATCGTATGTTGTGCAGTTAACAAACATACTCCAGCAACAAGTTCACACAATGCCGGAGTATGCCGATCGGAAGTTATTGTAATTGTCTACAACTTACAGTAATGACCACCCAACGATCTGGTCCAGTCGTTGTTCTTGTTATGTTGCCCGCCTCATCTGGTGATTGGCAATTATCGAAATGGAAAATCAATTGCTGGCCAAATGTTATAGTTTCGAAATTGAAACACCCAATTGGTAACCAATATGGGTTGATTACCAATTGGTTTGATTGTTTTTATTTGTTTTGGTTTCAACGGCCAGTGAGTCTAAAAGGGACGCACAACGACGCACACTGGTACACAATTACATTATTATTTATTTGTAATTTAAAGCAGTAATTTGCAAATAAGCAAAGTAGAAGGAACTGTGTTTTGTAAATAATAATAAAAGAGTCATTTTAAGAATTTCCCACCAAGCTGAATTTTAGTGGAGAGATAGGGTTTGTCGTTTAAACTAATAACTACAAGTTAACCGGTTTAAGGGGTGATCCCCACTTGTAAATTTCAGAAAATTTAAAAAATATATATTGACACATTTCAAAGTATAAAATGTTCAAGTTGATCGGAACAATATTGCCTGAGATATGATGAGCAGTGAAAGGGAAGAATTTATTACGTTTTGTGTCTATCATAGAAACAACAAGTAAAAAAGTATCAGTCGGTTTTGCCGACAGAGATATACCCTCAGCCTATGTGAATTGAAACTTTCATCCACAGACAGATCGAATGTATTTAGTAGGGTCTTTTCAGAATTTTGTGGCCTTTTTTAGACATTTGAACTTTGCGACAAAAATTTGGATATGGATTGAAGTTCAAAAATGTTGCGGAGGAGGTACTTAAAGGAATGGATCGACTAGTCCAATATAAAAGTGGATATTATTTTCGCAGTCATGTCTTTTCAATAGATATTGCACCCACTAGTCATTTCAGTGGATCATAGTATAACTTTTGGACCAGTATACCAGGAAGCACGGATAATATAATATCGCTTTAAGCAGGACCATAACGAACATCATCGGTATACGATTTCGAACAGACCCTAAACTGCACTTAGACACAAATGTTGAACTTTTGTGGAGGAGGCACCCTAAGGAGAGGACCATTATGGGACATTTTAGATGTTAAACAAAATTTGGGCAAAATATTAGGAGATCCAAAGTTTGGACCAAATTGGTTGCCCCGTTCAAAAGATATCGTGCATACCATTTTAGTGTATTTTTTTAAAAATGGGGGGGGGGGGTGGTGTTGGAATACCGGAAGTTGTAGACCGGTATTGCCCATCTTCGAACTGAAACTAAGTTTGGACAAAATATGACGAAGGTCTAATTTTGAATCAAATCGGTTGATCAGTTCGAGAGCCACTACATATCTTGCCATAGGGGGTTTTTACACTTTTCGCGCCGTTTTCTCAATAAATATGGACTTGCCCTGAAAAACTTTTACCGTAATTGAGGCAGCGAATGCAAGTTGTATCAACAAAAATCAAAGTGATTCGAGAGCAGGTCTTAAAGCGAACTTATCCGAAACTTAGTGTGTGAGGTATTTTTTCTGAATATTTTTGAACTTTTGTGGGGGAGGTACCTGAAGAGTGGACCGATATGGTTTATCTTCGATCTTAAACTAAGTTTGGACAAAATATTACGAAGGCCAGATTTTCGACGAATTGGCAGATCCATTCGAGAGTTATCTTGTGCTCCAACCACTACACACGGTGTCATAGGGGTTTTTTGCACCTTTCAGGCTATTTTCTCAGGAAGTATGTACTTTCCACTGATGAAATTTATACCGTCGTATGGGGACAGTGAATACAAGTAGCTACAACATAAATCAAAGCGATTCGAGAAAAGCCCATAAACTGATCTATTCCCAAATTTTGTGTAAGAGGTACCCGAAAGAGTGGACCGATTGAGTCCATATTGGAACCTCATCTCGGTTACTGTCTTCAAGAGTTATCGTGCGCACAAATTTTCCGAACATTTTCGAACTTTTGTCGGGGAGGTACCGGAAGGAGTAGACCGATATACCCCATCTTCGAACATAAACTAAGTTTGGGCATATTGCGTAAGCCATATTTTGGACCGAAACGGTTGATCCGTTCGAGAGTTATCGTGCGCTCCGGCCAGGAGGATTTTGCATTAATTCAATTTTTGGATCCGTTAAAATTTTTTAAAAATGTAATATTTTGTGCCCAGTTGTTTTTTTATTATGTACTGAGAGCTTTCAACAAGTTGTTTCTGTACTTTGTAGTTGGATGGGATAACAACAACAACAATATTGACTGATCCTCGAGAACGGGGATTGCAAAACAAAAGCAACAATAGAATATTATTAAAAATGGTAGTGTCATCGGTGTAAATTAACTGTACTTTTGACTTCAATTTATCTTCTGGGACATGGTAGTGTCATTTTAGAAAGAATTTGCATTTGTTATCCTAACAGGGTTGCCACTTTCTACAACTTTTCACAGGGTCTGGGAAAAATATCATAATACCCTCAAATCAAAATTTTTTCCCTCATATAAAAATTTAAATTTTAAAATATTCATTTGGAAATTGGATTAATATCAACCGTTCTTTTGTTTGCGCATAATAAAAAAGTTAAACAACCGAATAGTGGTAAACACAATACATCCTGGTGTAAATCCCTTGAGGCCATCGGCACATTGTGGCTAGAAACGTTGAGGAAACTTTAAAAATAATGCGAATAGGAACCCCCAAGTATTAGTTGGGGCTCTTATTTCCGATATATGGCTCAGAGTACTTCGCAGTAGAAGTTTGTGTGAGCGAACAACGTAGTTAAATCACTGGTATGAACATGGCATACGACAGACAGTGTGGTGGGGTCATACGAGAGATGCATGAATATGGGTCCAAGGGTCAGAAACTTCACAATTATTACAAATTTCTTCAGCTTTCAGATTTTAGAGTGCAATTATATCGTTTATTAACAAAAGTAAGGGGTTTGGATCTCGAAAAACATATGAACGTAGGGATTGTGCCCTTATCAGAATGTTTAATACGAATCTAATTAATTTATAACGGGCGGTATCATTGGCAATTCAGAATTCTATAAATTTGAAAAGTTTTAAAAAGCTCCTCAGATGATAATTAACCCCAAACATTTAGGCATCCCAAAAAAAAAGAAAATATTTCAAAACCAATTTGCTTCGCCAGAATGCTTTAAGGATAAATGTATGAAAAAATTTAACGAGCACTAAATTTGTTGAAACATTCTCTTTTTTTTTTTTTTTTTTTTTGAGCCTGTAGTCTTCCCAAAGCTGTCTATATACTCAATGTTTGTGCTTAATTATCATTTGGGGAGCTTTCAGATTTATAGAATCCCGAATTACCAATGATATTCATTCTGATAAGGGCCCTATATCAGTTTTAACATTTTTCTCACTTTTAAACTTCCAAAAACAAAAACAAATGATTTGAATCATGAAAATAAATTATATTTTACAAAATATGGAAGATGTTTACATGGGATTTGGTCAGTTGCATATGTTTTGACCATTAAATTTAAAGGGGTAATGGCCACTTATTGAGTACGAAAAATTACATTTGTTCATTAATTTTTTAAAGGAAATCTTCCAAATTTTGTTAGAAAAATTTATTTTCATCTGATAGATCACAACTTGAGCTACTTTCGGAATTTTTTTGTTGACAAATATTGCGCAGTGTTCTGACAAATGGCCGCCTACGAAACCACTGTAGCTCGAAAACGAATAAACCGATCAGCATATGTTTTGTGAGATCATTAAGAACCTAATAATGTTGTACTTAAGCGAAACGGAATTAAAAAAAATTTATAATAATCCCACAAAAACATACGAAGATCGGATCATCCATTTTCGAGCTACAGTAGGCACCGCATTCCAAAATGTAATTTTGAGAAAACCGTGTCTCAAACTTCGATGTTACATACAAATCACAATGAATTTTCACCAGCGTACGTAAAAATATTTTGAATAGCATTTGCAATCGTTTCGTATTTTCCATAGGAACAATACAAAACGAAATATAACCCACGTTGGCGGAGTTCGCTGTTTAGTTTCGTTTTGTTTACATTCGTGAGTGCGAACAAAACGAAAAGTACTCAACTCCACAAGAGCAGATAGAAAAGTAAATAGTACTAAACATATATGAATAAATCAAAAACTTTTGGTGGTTGATAAAATATTCGCTGTGGTATGTTGATGTTATTTTATAGGGTTGTTAAGCAATCACATGTGTGTGTGCCTGAGTGTGTCATTGACCATAACGCAGGGCAAACGTTTGCCAAAAATTCTTTTTGTTTCGGTGGTGAATGAAACAACTCGGCAAAGCATAGCCGAAGTACATTTCAGCAATCGTACGGGTTTCATCTTTTTATATTGAAAAGTTTGTTCTTTTGTTTTGGTTGTGAGAATGAAACGAATGAACTGAAGCTGAAAAGTTTGTGGCTTTGTGTGATTGGTACGGGAATCGTTTTGTTTGTTTACGTTCATTGATTTTCACTTTCTAACGTTCATATCTCAGCTTATTTTTGTCCGATCGACTCGAACATATTCTATTCTACCTGTACTTTAAAATGAGCCAATAATAAAATTTTCAATTTTGTAAAAATTGTAAGTGGCCATAACCCCTTAAGGCGTGTTATGTCATGTTCACACGAGCGTTTCAATTACGTTGTTCGCCTGTCGAACGCCGTACACGAATTAACCCGTTTCCACGACACCATTCTTAATTAACAGAAACATAAACAAAATTTCGTTCATTTTTGTTTCCTTGTCTTCACGTAGATTTGAACCGAAAACACATAAAATATAAAATAAATGAACAGGAAAAGCAATAGACTTTCCTTCAAATGTATCTTTTATATTTAACTACACACTTTTCATTATTTTTTTCTATAAATTCTGAATAATTTTGTATTTTTAATATATTTTTATATGTTTCTATTTTCAAAATTAAAGAGAGAGAGAGAGAGACATCTCAAAACAATGTTGTTTGTATACAGACTTTCAGTTATTTGTTTCCTTCTTGTTTCTGGTTTTTTACTCTATTTAAAACAAATGGGCAAGAAATATGTGTTGAATTAAGAAGAAAACACAACCTTCTTCCTTCTGCATCTATATAAAATGTTTATTTCATTAATTTTCATTTTTCTGAAAATTTTTGTGTTTTCAACAAATTTTTCAATTTTTAATTTAGACATGTCATAATTAATTTTTTCGATAAAATCTCTCATTTGTTAGGGATGAGACTTTTTTATACGTCGTTCAGAAAGTATTTCTACTCGAACAACGTAGAAAAATCGTCGTTCGTTCATAGAATTTTGCGTGGGGAAATAAGTAATTTATTCGTAGTTATGGGTCGAACAACGAATAGAGAACGAACGACGTACCGTGGAAACGGCACATTATGTATTTGAATATTTTTTTCATAATTTTCAGTTCAATTCATTCATTTTTTCTTCATTTTTTTATTTTTGAACCAGTTAAATATAAATAAATGCAAAAATATTCAAAAATTGACGTTCAAAAAATATTTTATATACATGTTTCTCAAAATTGCATGTATGTATGCATATGTGTGAATATTGTGAAATGACTGATTTCGGGGGGTCTAAAATGGCAAAGTGCGAAAGTGGCTTCAAATAAGTATTTTCCGGTTTATACTATTTTATAAGACAATTTTATGCATAAATTAGCAACGGGTTATGTATTTTTAAAGATTTTTCAACACGGGAATGATATAGTCCAACGGAAATGATATTCTTTCCTTGTTTTAATTATCTATAGACTTGACTTTGAAATTGGTCTATTTGTATAGCTCCCAAATACAATTTAACATATTCACAGTGGTGTAGGTTATCATATAGTCGGGCCCGGTCGACAGATCCTGTCCTTATTGACTATTTATTTTTCCTCTGCATTTCAACTTTTTTCATTTATGGTTCCATATTGTATTTGATGGTTTGTTTAAAAATCCTACGATAAATTTATTTAATAATTATCATAGATTGAATAATCTCCAATTTACATTAATTTTACCCACGGTAATGATGGAAGCGTGATTATTCTTGGATATAAATGTGGAAATCTTGAAAGTTTGTTATATGATATAAAATAATTTAATGAAGACTTTAAAATTGAACATATGTACATACATTCATACGGATAAATACACTCACCACGGGAATGACGAAATTTTTGCAACATGCACAAAATAACACTAAATATTTCAACAGCTCTCAAATATCCGACTACATTTTTTACTTCTGTCAATTATCTTTGAATCTAACGGGAATTGCCGTTACATTGAGGGACTACATATCAACAATAACCGGTTTGAAGCATTATTTTTTTTAAATAAAAACATTGGGAATGGTAATAAAATAGGGACACGACTAAAATGTACTTTGCCACCAATTTTTTCATATAAATATGTAGAGTATTTTATTTTGATTTTCGAGCCTCGTTTAAGGACATTTTGTTTTAAATTTTTTCAATGTTTTAACCCTAAATGCGTCGGGACACAGAAACCAGTCTTTTCGCATATATTCACCCATGTATTTCAAAGGCCTACTATTTTTTAGATTTAAATTCACCACCAAACAATTAAAAAATTCCATTCATATATGTATCATATCCTTCTATCGGTGTTATAAGGAATACATATATTGCTCATCAGATATTATTGGATCAACCACATTTTTTCTCTGCGTGTAGTTATGGTTCTTGTTTGCTTAACAGAGCACGATTTTAAAGATTGTTCGGGTGTGAGTAGGACATACACATGTAACTAAAATAATGTTTACTTTATATGTTCACTAAGAAAAGTAAAATATATAATATGATTGTGTTTATGAGCGTAATTTCGATAAACGATTCCCCCGTTTTATATCCTGGCAATAGTTCTCGTTATCTGAAGTCAAGGACAACTAAATCTAAAAAATAGCTTTAATTAATTTTCAAATAAACTTCATAGTTGATAGCTATAACACTGTGCATAGGTACGAACCATTACACGCTACAATAATAACGTTCAAATGTAACGGAAAACTAGTATTCATGGTGAACTTTGGTATGTGTCTTAAGTCTTTTGTTTTCTCGTCAACGTTCAACGAAGGCACACTTCAATGATATTCGTTTTGAACAACGACCTACGCACACCACTGAACTATGTTCTATAAACAAAATAAACAATTCTAATATCAGTATTCAATTAACCAATAGCCATAATAATTGTCATCAAAGCAATAAAAACAATTAAGAAGCCAAAAACATAGCATGACGAGAACATATGGTTTCCGTATCTGAAGATAAAGGCATATGTGATTTTTAGGGCATTTTGATTCAGCATATATTCCAGCAATATCTTGCTTGAGTTATTTTCAAGTAATACAAACATTAGTGGCCTATTACTGGGAAAACAGGTACAACTATAGGAGTCAGTGGCGGGCGAATCGTCCATCATATTGGGCTGCATGCATTGTGACTCTATTATCTAAAAATCATAAGCCAATAAATCAATTTGTTGCAACACATATCTTTTTGCGGGAAAACCGAACCAGCAGAATGGTTTGGTTTTCCAACAAAAACAAAACCTGTCTATCTAAACTAGGATGCATTTGCTACTAATATATCACGTTTTTCGCAAACTCTTTGCTAGTCTGTAGGTCTCTCGCTGCCATAATTTTCCGCAGTCTCTATCTATCTCTCTCTTCAGCTTGGTTGGTGTTTCAGACGGTGTCTTTATCAACGAGTAATTACTTGAGAAATCGGCATAGAAATGCCGGTTACAACTTATGTAGCCGAAAATATTTCTTTAGGTTGTTTAGCTGTTCATTCATTAAATTTCCAATGCACCCGTTTCTTTTGTCTACAGTAGTGGCGGAGTCAATATTAGACGGAAGGTCCCCGCTTCCATCTATCCGTATGTCCATACATGAGAATGTTTGTCAGAATGTGTAAATTGTGTTACTTACCGAGTGAATGTTACTATTTTAGAAATACTCACACTCGGTTGGCAGCATTAGTCATTACCGGCGAAAAAGCTAAGCATTAAAGTGACTGCTCGGCAGCCCAGTTGGCTGACAGACTAACTGACTATCCATTTATGCTTGTGTCTGCTGCACGAGTCTACGTCGAGAGCAGAGGATAGTAGAATTACAGTTGATGTTACATTGTCGTCTGCTGCCGGCAGCTCGACAACAGCAGACAGCTGGCTCAACCTGTTCCCATGGAATAACAGCAAAACTGTTAGTTTCTACTTCTTTCCGACCACTGCTCCTAACAACACCGACCACGCTTCCAATGGTAAACATTTGACTTTGACTGTGGCAGAAGCTTTTCATTTGTTTTCAATTTCATTGAAATCGTTTGTGGCCAAACACCAAAGTCATTGCTAAATGCAGCCACATGCTCGCTCTCATAACTAAACTGGTTAATGGCTATGGATTGCATTACACTTGGTTTATGCTAGCGAGCGAACAAGTGAGTTAGTGAGTCTGTTGCATGATTTTCGTAATAACGATGCCAACAACAGCAACTCAAACAACTGCAACAACCTGCTGACAAAGACCATGTGCATATCAACACTAGTAGCAATCAGTTGTAACTGAATGATTGCTATTAACTTTCCTACAGTTGAAAATAAAACGAGCGAAATGTGGTCACCTCTGCTAGACTAATTGATTGCGTCGCCCTTAACATTAATGTACGCATAATTGGCTTTAGCTTAGATATGTATCTGTGAATATTGAGTTTTTTTTTTACAATTTGCAATGTGATCTGTAAATCTGGGCCAACTGCAATTGACAATTTTGACATAAATGGTTACTTGTTAAATATAAATTGACAAATAGATGATCAGTGATATGACGAATGAATGAATGGGTAGCCCAGGAAGGAACCTTTCTAGAAGAAAGGGTCTATAGAAGCACCCTTTCTTCTAGAAAGGGTTTATAGAAACATCCTTTCTAGAAGAAAGGGTCTATAGAAGCACCCTTTCTTCTAGAAAGGTTCTATAGAAGCACCCTTTCTTCTAGAAAAGAGTCTATAGAAGCACAATTTCTTCTAGAAAGGGTCTATAGAAGCACCATTCTTTTTTATAGAAAGGGTCTATAGATGCATCCCTTCTTCTAGAAAGGGTCTATAGATAAATTCCTTCTTCTAGAAGCACCCTTTCTTCTAGAAACAGTCTATAGACGCACCCTTTCTTCTAGAAAAGGTCTATAGAAGCACCACCCTTTTTGTAGAAAGGGTCTATAGATGCATCCCTTCTTCTAGAAAGGGTATATAGAAGCACCCTTTCTTATAGAAAGGGTCTATAGATGCATCCTTTCTCCTAGAAAGGGTCTATAGAAGCACCCCTTCTTCTAGAAATGGTCTATAGAAGCAACCTTTCTTCTAGAAAGGGTCTATAGAAGCACCCTTTCTTGTAGAAAGGGTCTATAGATGCACCCTTTCTTCTAGAAAGGGTCTATAGTTTGGCAGTAAATGTATGGACCGCAAAATAGGACAAAACCTATAAAATTCCTAAATAATACATGCCAAAATTTATCACAAATTTGCTGAGCCCTTGGCATTAAATTTTTAGGCGTTTAAAAAATCAACTGCTGGAATTCAAACACACATATCCACATACTACGAATTGGTTAATTGGCTGCTGTTCGGTGTAATTTGAGCTTCGTATAATTAAGTTATATTTGACAGTGAACTTGAAAAGGAATATAAAAACAACACTTTGGTTTGCTGCAAACTAGTGTTGGGCAATCTCGTTCGTTGAGCGGATCGATCTTTCCGATTCCGTTCACCAAAAATATCCGGGTCGTTCACTTCGTTCTTTGACTCTTTTTCGTTCAATAAAACATTTCAGTCTATCATTTTCTTGTGAATATCATTCGTTCTCTGCATCAATAGTCAATAATCATTTTATCAGTCTTAAAGATGAACAAACAATATTTCGTTATCCTCTTTTCATTCAATATAGGAAAGCTAAGTTTTGTTTGAAAGTAATTTCCATATATTTTTAAATTATACCTAGAAATTAAAAAAAAAACTACATTCGACATACAAGATATTTGTTTTTTTAATTCACCAACGCGTAATGATGTTAACATGAAAAAAAAAACCAAATTTTTTCATCGTAAGAGGGAGATAGAGCGAAAGTTAACACTAGTTCAACTTAATAAACTACAAAAACAAAAGCTTTAAGAACAGGAAAAGCAAAAAGAACGAAAGGAACCAACTGAACGAGATGAGCTGAATAACATAATCTAAAGCGGGGTACACACGATCAGTTTTGACTGTCGATTTTTCGGAAATATCGATTACTGTCAAACTGTCTAGCAACATCAAAACTTTTTGTGGTTGCCTGATGACTGTATAAAATGAACGGCCACACCGGCAAGCAACAGATTATTTGACCAAAACTGGCAGTCAAAACAATTCGCGTGTACCCTGCTTAAACGAACGACGTAAAATAATGTGTTGAATATGGCTCCGTTCGTTCTATTGAAAAAGTTCGTTCTTGAACTAGGGATACGCAAGTCGGCTTCCGAATTATCGATTAGTCGACTTTTCGATTTGAAAAGTGTAAAAATCGATGTCGATCTTTGAATTCACTGAAAATCGAAAGATCGATTTTCTATTGCGATCTTTAGATTTTTTCATATGAAATCGAAATATCAATTTCTGTTTTGACTCTTAGATTTTTGTAGTATGCAACGACAAGAAAAGCAAAATGAAAAATGATTATAATAACGCTAAGAGAGATATTAAGGTATTTTCTCAAGCATTTATATGTGACAATCAAAATATTCTTCACGCCATAACTCAAACTTGATCTGTGCCGAAAATTTCCTTTTGGGAATAAAATCGAATGATCGAAAAGTCGACTTTTCAGTTTTGGGTAAGAATCGAAAGATCGATTTTTCAGATCTAATTAAAAATCAAAAGATCGAAATATCGATTTTTAACTAAAAATCGAAAGATCGAAAAGTCGACTTTTGCTTTGTAATACGTATCGTTAAAAATAGGGATACGCAGTGAAATGCAATAATCGGTTTTTCGATTATTCGGTTTTCGTGAAAAACTTAAAACTCGATATTCGGTTAGTCGTTTATTTGAGAGTGTCCTAAAAGTCGACTTTCGATTAATCGTTAACCGCCGAAAACCGATTATAATCGACCATTCTCGTTGATGCGATCCGTGATGGTTATATTTTTTTAGCACACCCAATAGTCAACTACGATTAATACTCGACCACGAATAATAATAGACTTCCACTAATTGTTGACTACGAATAATAGTTGACTTCGTCTTCCGAAAGTCGATTATGGATAATCGATTATCCGGTTTTCGGAAAGTCAATAGTCGACTCCGACTATTAAAAATTTTACGGCTAATAATCGATTAACCGAAATCGATTTTACGTATCCCTAGTTCAAAACTTGAACGATACAGACTCTACAACCCTATGTATTTGCGTTCCTTGCTTGGTGATGGTTTTGTTTCGGCTGTTAATTTCGTAAGCAGCAAACAGTGATTTAAATGAACAATGTGCTAATGAGCTGGATACGGATCCATTCGTTACTTTGATCCGGTTCGTTCGTGAACGACACAACTTTACTGCAAACTTCATTACCCTAGTAAAACATGTTAAAACATTGAAATCCAACACTTTTCATTCGGTTTGCTGACCTCGATGTAAACATGAAGTGTAAAAGATATTTTGCAATGTACATGTATGTGTACGTTAATTAACTTAAAATATTTAAACATTTGATTTGCACAATTAAAGGCAACAAAATTGCACCAGCTTAACATCACATGAGCAAATATCATTCGTTCTCTCGTTGACATCTTCCGGGGATAATTTGAGATTAATTTGCAAAATGTCTACGAATGTTCCAGCATCTTTATTAATATTGGTAGAAGGTACTGGCTATGAGAACCTTGCTGATCGAAATATCCTATGTACTACATCGAACTGGCCAAACGGTTTTACATTACCGTCCAGTTTGCAATTGCGCACTATTGGCCCAGCGTAAAGGCGCTGTGGAAATATCTCTTCACATTTAGCTGTTGTAGATTTGTTTTACTTTGTTGGCGTAGCGTGAAGTATTTTTGTTGTTTTCGTCCCTCAGGCGTTCTTTACTGCTCGTAGCGAATCTTTAGTCACGCCTAGCGTTTAAAACTTTTTGTGTTTGTTCTTAACTTTGCCTTTCATACCGGGCTGTTCTACAATCACAGGCTAGCAAAAGTTCAGCCTCGGGAAGACAGCATTGTGGTGGTGACGATGACAATGACCCTTAAGCATAGCCAATTAGTTAAGTTTTTTTGCATTTGTTCGGTTATCTTTGGATTTGGTAAATCATAGAAATTTCATTTAAATGACTCGGGTTTCGTTTGGAACATGGCAATTCTTTCGTAGGAATTGAAACTGTTGTGCACACAAACATACACTCACACACTAAGCAACAACAATATGAATAACCGCACCGCCCCAGAGACCACGACAACAACGGCAGGCGACAAAGGCAAAGGAGAAATACAAAAACATGTTAATCCAATGACAATCTTCTTGTAAACATCAGTCAACTGTTAGACGCCAGCCCAACTCATTCGTTTCGACTCCAGGGTTTTTTTCCTCAGCAACGTTAAAAGTCATGTCCCATGGAAGGAGAATACCTAAATTTGGCATCAGATTGCTTGTTCTTTATTTTTTTCATTTTTTGCTCTGTCACTCAGTCAGTTGGTCTTTCACTCGTTCGTTCGTTCGGTAGATAGTTTGTTGGCTCGTTGTGACGTTTGGCTATTGCCGATAGTCACCAACCTCACGTGCTGTTTTCGTTGTATATACACAAGGTTCTGATCTTGTTCTTGTCCACCCACTTTATGTTGCGTTAAATTTGCTGTCATTGTCGTTGTTTCGTTCTTAACATCTGCCTCCCTTTTCTTTTCAACTACAGAATGTTTCATAAAATCTATGGAAACTGGGAAGGAATTTACATGGGACGTGTCCAAAAATCCGCTGCATGACGAATATACAAAAAATCACAAATTGGTCACACATGAAAAAATGTACATTGGATTGAAATTTTGCTGGCATCCACTACAGTATGTTGTTGTTATACATAATTTCATAATTTCGAAAGGATTAAAACCTTGTTGCCGCCATAGGTGCAAGTAGCTAGATTTTCTTTGCTCGCAATTTGGTTTATTATTTTAAAATTATAAAAAAATTAAGGTTATTCGATCCGTGAAAATAATTTAAAATTCTATCGATTACGTACAAGATTTTTGTGTGTATAATAATCCACAAAAACATATATATGATCGGATCGCCTGTTTTCGGCATTTGATGAAAAACTCGTTTAAAACGTGTATGTTACACACAAATCACAATGAATTTTTTGTCATTTTAACGCTCATATCTCAGCCTATTTTGTCCGATAGACTCATTATTTTTTGCAACATAGTCTCTTCTACATGTACATTAAAATGAGACCATAAAGAAAATTTCAATCTTTTAAAAGTTACATGTGGCTAAAACCCTTTACAAACCATCAACACCATTTCACTGTGTAATTATCCTATTATATTATAAGCAACAGTGACCCTCCGAAGCCATTTCATGGTTTTTCGATTCAATTTGTTGCTGCTACAATGGCTTTGCCATCATGGCACTAGGGGATCAAAATAAAATGTAACATAAAACTTTTTAATATAAAAAACGAACACTCTCATGTAGAATTTGATATCTTCCATCTTTATTATTAGTAAAAATCAGGGTTTAAAATGCATCGAAAATTTGCAGATTTGTTTGCTAAACATTCTTCAAAATATGTTTAGTAACAATGAACAACGGCAACATGTAGCAACACATTTCACAAAAATATTGATAGCGAAGCTAATTATATTCGATATTGTTGCTATAATAAAACACCACCGCACAAGCATACTCATATTTTGCAGCACACATGATCACCACATATTAGAAAATAGAATAAGCAACATAGTTTCAACGGCAAGGTTTTCAGCAAACAATAGTTTCTGATATAAGTGCTGCCAATTGTAAGACGTTAAATATCACAATATTATTAATTTCACTTTTTCGTTCTAAGGCCATGTGAATTTTTGGTGCAGCCGTTTAATAAATATTTTTTTATTTTTAAAAAATATTATTTAATTTTGATATTTTCCACCATATCACTATAGGTAATTTGCCCTGTTTTTGAGGCAAAAAGTCGATTTTGCAACTTTTAATAATAATAATTTTTTTGTTGGCATTGAAAAGAAAACCTGTCAAAATTTATTAATATGAATGACATTTTTCAAAATAGCGTCATTATCGCGGTTTAAATTGCAGTCAAAGTGAGAATTTCGAAGAAGAACTAAAAAAATATATATTGTAAGGCATATTTCTATGTACTTAAAACCGCGGAAAAATAAACCAAATATAAATATATGTAAAATGGAATAGATTGGCAATTGCGAGAGGGATTTATTTCATATATAATATAGCTTAAAAATTTTGGGTAGCGACCAAAAAACACAAAAAGTCAGAAATAGATATTTTATGTTTCTTAAATGCACTTCATATAGACTTATACTAAATTGGCCGTGTTTGGCCGTGATTTTGCCACCTAGAACACATTACTGAAAGTCTTCTGCATTGGTATTACTAGGTTTCAGCACCCGATTTTGCCCGTTTTTTGATATTTATGAGATTGTATTAGGTTACTTCGCAATAAAAAGTCTTAAAATTGTGGAAGTTTGGTTTGAGGAAATAAGTATTAAATGTAAAAAATTTTGTTGTTTACAATTGCATTGCAAGTAAAATAAGTAATGGCGACAAATTGTTCGGTATATCCTGGTTTTTTATAAACGGTGTGGCAGTAGTAAGCTTTATTTTATTTCTCTATTACATATTAATCATTGATACGGTTTAAAGGAGTACTAAACTCGTCTTTATTAACGTATATTCAAAAAATATACAAAACTGTAGTAACAATTCGTTGGAAAATCTACTCGCGGGGACAAAATTTGTGTTACTTACTACCGTGGTCGTTTTCATCAGTTTGTTGTGTATAAGAAAACTAATGAAAATGGCATTGGAAAAATAGCTTCGTTCGTTATATACGTAGTTGCTTATAACCGTTGTTCCTTATATCCGAATTTAATTGTAAAAATCTTTGTTTTATCTCACTTTTACACATAAATAATTTAAAAAGTTAAAAAATCCTTTAATTCCGCTGTAATTAATTTTTGTCTCAAAAACAGGGCAAATTACCTATAGTGCATATGATGAATGTTATACTTTTTATTCCGTTTGGAACATTGACATAATTTCGCATATGCATTTATCTAATGAAGTGCGATATATATACTAGTTCCCAAGCTTTGCCTTCGTCTGCCACAAAAACAACAATCAATACGCCTGAAGATCGGTTTAACCACCAGTGAAACGTAGCGTAATGGTTGAATGCGTGGGACTTCGGTAGACTCCTAATTTTTCAATGTATATAATAATGTGAAAGTTTTATAGCAATAAAAGAATTGTAACTTCTAACTACTTTATTGAATTAATAAAGAAGTATCATTGTATAATTGAGGAAATCTCATTGGAATATGGAAGAAATTAAATATTGTCATATATTGAATGAAACTCTACGTTGCACAGTGGTCCCACATGTATGGGAAGGTGCGACAAAAATATTTATAATCGTCCGATCAATTATTTCAGTATATGCTTAAAATAAGCAAAAAATACTTTAGCCAAAAAATCATTGATATGGATCCAGTTTTTCCTATAGCCCCCATGTAGCGGTACCACCCGATTTCAGGTATTTTGAAGCTTTTATCTACATTTTCGACCCTAATTGGCTGTACTTTGGTATTTGGGGTTTCCAATGGTCAAAAACCTTCTGCGCTAAAAATGTGATCTTAGGTCCAGATTTCGGTATAGCTCTCATATTACGATACCTCTCGATTTCAGGTATTTTGAAGATTTTACCGACATTTTCGGCCCGAATTGGTTGAAATTTGCCCTTTGGAGTTCTCAATGAACAAAAACCTTCTGCGCAAAAAATTGTGGTCTTAGGTCCAGGTTTCGGTATAGCCCTCATATTACGGTACCTCCCCATTTCAGTTATTTTGAGGTTTTTATCTACATTTTCGGTTCGAATTGGTTGTAATTTGCTATTTGGAGTTCTTAGTGGTCAAAAAAGTATCCGACTGGTATCGTGGACAGGAAAGGAAACAAATTATTCCATTGAGGTCAGGGGATATAATAAAGTTCGGTACGACTGAACTTCACATTTTTACTTGTTTTTCATATTATATGTACCATCATACATACATATATCAAAAATATACAAATGTAAAAAATACACTCATAAGTAGATCCCATAACAGAAATGACTAAATCTTTAAAGAAAAAAACCAAAACAAACAATTAAAATACAAAACAAAAAAGAAACTGTGTGAATACAATAATACGGCATATTCACTGAAGCGACCAGAGGCATCTTCAGTATTTTTAATGTCACACACGGAAATGCAAATATATGCAGCTGGAATCAAATTTTTTGTAAACTTGACACTATTTCGAACATTCTTCAAAAAATTTGGAGAGTGACGAAGGATGGCGAAGTTAGTAAAACTCAACTTTAATTTTAAGGACTTGGAAAAAAAATCACAAAAAAGTATTATAAAAAATGTAATTTCCAGCACATTTTATGCGAATAATGTGTACAAATTTTTATGTAAAAGTAATTAGAAAACCTTGTACTAAAACTTCCATTTCAAAAAAACAATAATTTTATCCTTTCAATTTTGAGTTACTTGCCTTGTAAGAAGTCACAACCTTACTGATGTTTTTAAAGTTTTTAAGAGATCATACGTAAATGTCAACTTCTTCTGTTTTGTTTTGTTAAATACCGTTATAAATTACAAAAACAGTGCTGGAATATTAAAATATGATATCTTTAGAGAAAATTTGCTGAATTGTCGCAGATAGTTGCTGATATCGATTTTTCGATTTTTGTCGCAGGTTGGGACCAGTGTGCGTTGGTTCAAGAACTATGAAACATTTTTCTTTCAGTGTTGATGGTCCTGTGAAATGTTACAAATACAAATATCCCAGCAAAATGTTCGATGCCAAAGATGACATTCAATCATGGGTGCAAGTGATCTAGCATGTCATCTTTTTAGCATCTTCATCGATGAATTTTATATGAGCGTGGACCCCAAAAGATGACGTTCTTTTCTGGATCCTAAGCATGTCATTTTAACCAATGCGTTGACATGTCATTTCCACCAATGCTTTGGCATGTCATTTCCACCAATGATTTGACATGTCATTTTCACCAATGCTTTGACACGTCATTTTCACCCATGCTTTGACATGTCATTTTAACCAATGCTTTGGCATGTCATTTTCACCAACCCCTTGGCATGAAATTTTCATGTCTTGTTTGGTAAATGGAAATGCTGTATTGAAATATGGTTTTCATGAAAAACAAAACTCTTTATTAATTCAAACGAATTCATGAAATAACTACAATTAATTTATCAGTTTAGTTTTTCAAAAGTTTACATCCAAAATTGCAATGTAATCACCACCGCTGCAACGCAAAAGATTACTTCCTCCGTTCTCCGCAACTGATATTCTTTCATCTTACAAAAGGTTTTTTCAATTATCTTCCCATCACCAGTTCAGATTTCGACATGGACTCCAAATGCACTCCTTTAAGTATTTTTATTTCGTAAATTACTTTTATTTTATAATTTTGTTATTTTATAACAACATTTTGGTAATTTATACTCTTTTGTTTAGTGACGGAAATATGTAGGGATCTACAAACCGGCTTGCTTTAGGGATCTCTAAGAACAAAATGTAACGAACGGGGAGGAGAGACTTTTTATGGAAAATACCATTTATGCTTAATTAATTTATTTTTAATTGTTTCCAAAAGTAGTTTCTTCTTTATTTTCAGATTCTTGTTCCTTTTCGTTTCGGGCTTTTTTTTCAAATTCCAAGAAGCGAGATTTGATTGATTTCATTCTATGTCAGATTTAGAACAGACAAGGGAACTTTTAAAATAGCAATGTGTGCAGTCCGATTCTATTTTTAGCTCGATGGTTGGGACTTCATATAATACCAATTGTTTAGAAGTTTTAGTTGTTTGATATGCAGGAAATGTAAGACAACATCACGACGACAGTTCTAACAACTTTGGTCTGTTCCAGAAACTGCAAGAATCTACTTATTTTTACTACGATAACAATTTTTCCTTTATGTTATCGGAATAAATAGTAAAAATTAGTAGATTTTTGCAGTACTGGAATATACCAAAATGAAAATAAACAGGTGTGTAAATAAAAACACAAACATCATCTCTATTGGATCGATGGAATGGGTACAAATGCTGATGAAAAGATCGGACCTTTCACGACTTCCTTTGCATTGGTTCAAATCCTAATGAAAAGATCGGATCTTCCACGACTTCCTTTGAACCAATGCAAAAGATGACATGAAATCACGTCATCGCAAAGAACCCCTTCCGTCAAATTTTGCTGGGTATGGTTCTAGACCTTGTGTTCAATTATACCAGGCATGTCACAGATTCCGGTTGGAATGGTTTCAATTCCGTCATTTCATTTCGATCGTTTTTGTTTTGTTTAGCTTCTTCTTCTTCGATCCATTTGGTGAATTTCGAAAATCGCATTATTTAGTATAAATATGGCAACATTAGAGGAATCAAAACAAAAACCATATGGTTAGAAAACACTGTAGAAGTGGGAATTGTGAAAAATATTCTGCTTAATGAAACTTTTTTTGCGAAAAGAAAGTTAATTTTTACAAAATGCCGGGAGTTTTTATTGCTTCAAAAATTGAGGCGCAAAGTATAATCAACATAATATTGAACAAATACCGTTTTTGAGTTATTTTTGTTTTGTTTTTTTTTTTCTTTGCTTTATTTTATCATTCGTAATCCCAGATAGTTAATTTTTGTTTAAAAAAAGTGGTTCTTACATAAAAATTGTGTGGTAATACTTTGTTAATAATTGCTTTTGTTAATTGAAAATATATAATCAACTAATAGGCTTCTTGAAAAATTTTGCAAAAGAGAAAAGAAAAAATTTTGCTGGAAACGTAACCAAACACACCTATTATATCCATTAACATTGTTTCCCTTTATACCGAATTGTAGTCAGTGATCGTTACCGATTTTGCCAATATTTTGTCATCCAATGGCATTTTAACTGAAGTTTTAAATTTCAGTTGTTGGCGTTGTTTGCAGACTTTGTTCTTCACATCTTGTGGTTTTTGTTTTGTTCCACAAATAACTTTTGGGATTTTTTGTGTGTTTTCGAAGAATTATATTTTTGTATGTTCTACCTGAGGACGGTAGCTGCTGGTATATTTATATAAACCATATTCGATACCATATCAGCAGGCGGTGGCAAGCATTAGAAGAAAAGGGAAAGAATTCAAATATGCAATATGTATGGCAGTGTTTATGTACATATATTTCCTATATATGTACAGTGTTGTGCAATACAGAAACAACAAAGCAAGTATCGTAAAGTAAATTAATTTTTTTGGAAGCTGTTAAATACTTTTAACAAGAAATATTTCGTGTGTAGCGGAAATCTGTTATATAGGGAGAGCATCCAATAAATTTTGGATCCGTTATAATTTTTTTAAAATGTAATATTTTGTGTCCAGTTGTTCTTTGAGTTTTCAACAAGTTGTTTCTGTACTTTGTAGTTGGGTGGAATAACGACAAAAACGATATTGAGTGATCCTTGAGAATGGGGAGTGCAAAACAAAAGCAACAATCGAATATTATTAAAAATTGTAGTGTTATCGGTTTCAATTTGCTGTACTTTTGACTTTGTTTTTGTGGCATGGTAGTGTCGTTTTAGGAAGAATTTGCATTTGTGATCCCCACAAGGATGCCATCTCCTACCACTTTATTTATGGTCTGGGAAAAATATCATAATACCTTCAAATCAAATTTTTCCCTTATATAAAAATTTAAATTGTAAAACATTCATTCGGAATGGGGATTAGTATCAACAGTTCTTATGTTTGCCGTATAATAAAAAAGTTAAACAATACATCCTGGTGTAAACCACTTGAGGCCATCGGCACTTTGTGGCTTAAAACCCCAACTTTAAAAATAATCCAAATAGGAACTTCCAAGAATTAGTTTGGGATTCTTATTTCCGATATACGCCTTAGATTAGTTTGCAGAAGTTTTTAAAACCATTTCAAAAGTACAAAATATTCAAAATCATGACTCAAAATTTGAAATTATAAATTAATCTGAAATTTAATAAGTTGAAGAAAATTAGATACAAATACATATACAAAAATATATATACTAATAATATAATAATATTGGGTTCAAAAAAATATGGTCAGGGTGTATGTCACGCACTGTATTCTTTATTTATTTATTTATTTTAATTAGAAACATTGTGGCGTTTTTTATTGGGATAGCGTTGGCAATTTTGTTTTTCAAAATAGCCTGGCTTAATCCCATTGTTGTTGTTTTAATATTTTAAAACAACTAGTTTTTTAGTGGAAAAGATTTTGCATTGTTCGCCATGGGGTAAGACAGGGAATACTATAGTTTCGATCCACGGCACTGGATCTCATCAGGTCCCTTATTTCTTGTTTGTGGATATTTTCCACCGAAGTTATTTTTTAATAACTTCTTCAACAAGAAACTTTTTATACCCAAACATCAATCGTCAGCTCGAATTATAAAGGTAAGCAAAGAAAAAAGTTCAATGAGAAGTTTTTCCTTGGCAACCTCACACAACTCCGACGAAAGTGTCTGCGAAAACAATTCAAACCTCTTCCACTAGTATGTGTCGTCGAATTTCAACGAATGCACACACTAAAATTTGATTGGTCTGCTTTACAGCAAAAACAACACACGTCGTGCCAGTGTCTTCAATTAGAAACATTGTGGCGTTTTTTATTGGGATAGCGTTGCCAATTTTGTTTTTTCAAAATAGTCTGGCTTAATCCCATTGTTGTTGTTTTAATATTTTAAAACAACTAGTTTATTAGTGGAAAAGATTTTTTGCTAATGTTAGGGTCGCTTTACAAAATAAAAAATGAAAATAAGAAACGTTGGTTCTTATTGCATTGCATCCTCTACGCTCTACAAGTTGCTATAACCAATTGAGTTTCCAATATTGTTCACTGTTAGAGAATTTTATTCCGTCCTTTTAACCCCCCATAATCAATATGTACATATGTAATTTATTAACATTTTTGTATGTAATTACAATTTTTTTGTTTTTTTGTTTTATTGTTATTATAATTTTTTAATGCAACCACCTCACGGCACATTCATCCATCCGACCCATTTAATACCATGATTTGTAATTGCATCAATATGGCCATGTTTTCATCTCATGTGGTGTTTTTGGGGTATTTCTGTAAATGCACATAACGGACAACAACGTATGTAATAATTAATCAATTTCAATCGAATTGATATGCATCGGACACGTGCCCTTTTTCACGGCATATTAATTAATTTCGTTTAAACATTTTTCAATTGAATTTCGAAAATAAAAATGCATGTTAATTTAAAATACTTTGTTGTAAACGAAACGAAAAATATAATGGGCACGTATACGTACGCTATATTACACACGCACTTGCACCACACACACATACGCACGTACACTCTGAATCACCCATACCCATACGAATGCCATACAAAAACGTCAAACAAAAGATCGCGTCGCATTGGTCACTGCAGCACCACCAAGCTATACACGAATGTATCACTATTTTCCAGCACACTTGACAACGCATCCGTTCTGTTTCTACCCACAACCCCCACCACCGCCACCATTAGCACCACCTGGAATGACACAACTGCCAGCCCCGCCAACACTGAAACACTTTGGCAATTCCCTGGGATCCATGACACAAGCACATATAGCACAAACTCTTAGATATCCAGGTAAGAATGCAATCAGGCCAGTCTGTCAGTTAGCCAGACAACTGGCTGGCTAGCTACATAGCTGTCAATTCAACACTCAAGATCTTAAAGCTAGCTCTCTACCATGTAATAAACCTACACATACATAAACTATTCTATACAAAATGAGCCTTAAAAGTGTAAGTAACGTTGCATTTATTATCCCATACAGGCCTATTCATACGCCCCGACGACACCAACTTGTATACAACTCTGGAGCCGACCTTAAGCAGTAATCCCAATGTATATTTCCAACGTGGAGGTGCCGTCCATCCGGGCATGATGTATTAATTGTGGCTCAAAACTCCCTCCCCCTCGAAGACAATACAACCCAGCAGTATCCGTTTCCAGTTAGTTGCATCACAATATAATTAAGTCCCTCAACACATACAGACTACACATGAAGACTAAGCGTGTAATTGCAGAGTTTTGCTCCTCAAGTTGCGATGATTGAAAGAGAACGTCAGCAAATCAACTCTAGCCTTAAGTTTTAATTTTAGTTTTAAATTGCTCAAGACTTGTTTAGTTTATTAGGAGAAATATGTGAAAAATCAAACACTCATAGTTTGTAAGTTATACTGATTGTCTGTCGTTCGCATTGCTCAATAGTTCACATGGAACAGAGAATGAAAAAAAATACTAGATTATTTACTTTTACGTTAATAATATTAAGTGTTTACCACAACTACCAAGGCAGCCAGCCGCTCAAGTGTTGGTTGCGAAGTTTGCGAATTCCTCGCAGTCGCAATAGTAATCCATGCAGCCAGGTGGCATGGGTGACACCCCATAATGTTCATTAGTTTTTACGATAACTCTAATATAATAAATACTCACATTAAACAACACACACACACACACGCACAGATACAAATGGAAACTGGTGCATATAATTTACAAATAAAAAAATAAAAAGAAACAACAAATACATGGACGTATTGTAAATATTTACAATATCAACACCATACCATACAAGTATTTTATTCAGTAATCATTAAACATTTAGTTATGTAAGGAATGCGTCGTATTCAACATTAGTCTCCTGTCAATCAAATTGATTTTTTATATAGAATACTCTCCCAACTGTCGTATACAAATATATATATTTAGTTATCATATAATTACTTATGTACCTATTCCTTAAGCATTAGACAAGTAAGCTTTCAATGTAAATGTAAATAAAACGACGTTCAGTTGAAGATGTCACATGAAGAAAAATGCTCCAGACAAAAGAAGAGAAGTAGAAGATTAATTGATGAATATATGAAAATAAAAAAACACACAAAATGATATAAGAAATTAAACATCAAAATAATTTATTTGACTTTATTTTAATTGAATAGGTTTGTAGAACTCATTGGAATTGTAAATGTTATTTTTTGTTTTTAGTTTTCATGCACTTTTTAGAGTTTCAATTTCAATTGCAATTGAAAACAACGCACCGTGGGAAAAAATGCCGATCTAGCGTGCAGAAAATCAAAAAAATGGACTTGAAAGAAGCTTTGAAACATTAAAACATTTTTTATTATTAGTTAAATTGTGATATAAACACCAGACCATGTGGAGAATATTGTAGTGATAACCAAACAGGTTTTTTAGTTCGATTCGCAAAAAGTTCTCGCATCGAAAGCTATTTCTAAAGGCGTTCTGATAATTTTTATAAAGAAAAATTTTAATTATAGTTTTTGGCCAAAAATTGACAAACTAGGGTAGTTTTAAAAAATCAATGTCGAATTTTTTTGGCGGCACCCCCCAAAGTTTTTAGTTTTGTTAGATTTTAAGATTGCCAAAGTTTGAGCTCAATCGGAATATAGGTGACTTCCGTATCGTCAGTTGCTTGGCAAATTACTGCAAATGTATGAAGTATTACGTTTCTTAACGCCGTTGTTCTTAACAACTGCGAAGCTAGATCAAAACGTCAAAAATACGCATTTTAACGCAGGCAAAAAGCAAACATATTTTTATTTCTGATGCATTTAGTTGCATTTTCGAGGAACAATTCATGGGTGAGGCGCTGAAAAAATTTTACCAGTTCATTGTTGTGGCTAAATAACTAACACTGTGCAAATAGGCCTACTGGGTACCTATTCTGTAACTTTTTAACAACTTTACTCATTGTTTATTATACAACAACTTAATTTGTTTGTTTTGTAGTTGTTACAAAAACAAAAGAAATTTTAACAACTTTTAAATCGATAAAAGTTACAGAATATGCTGAGTTGCAAATGTTCTGAGCAGCACTGCATGGCAAACCGTTTAAAATTTTAATTTTCTCTCTGAGACAAAGTTGTAGCTATTGTCATATAGAACAACAATTGGAAACACATAAAATAGATCAAACATCATCTTCAAGGTTAAATATATTTTATATTGGTGGACTTCCGTATCGTCAGTTGCTTGGCAAATTACTGCAAATGTATGAAGTATTATATTTCTTAACGCCGTTATACTTAACAACTGCGAAGCTACGTGTTTCAAAGCGTCAAAAATACGCATTTTTAACGCAGGTAAAAAGCAAACATATATCAATTTTATTTCTGGTGCATTTATTTGCATTTTTGAGGAACAATGCATGAGTGTGCAACTGAACTATTTTGACGAAGTTTAAACAACACAAAGCAAATGATGATACGGAAGTCAGCCGTTTTGTCTATAGATAATGGAATGCATTTAATATCTTAATAAATACCCAGCAAAAGAAGTCATTACTAAGTAATGACTTTATTCAGTAAATTTTGGCAGTAGTAACTACTTACAAATTGACCGTAAGTCATTATTTTTACATGGGGGTGTCATAGGAAGAAAGTACTTACTTAAATATGTTTGTTACATACATATTTAACAACCTACCGACCACCGAAAAAAAAACTAAAAAACATACGTTCTATTTTTTGAGGTGAATTTATGTTCAAATTCGCCACTCCATATTTTTCTTGTCTATCTTTTTTATACCCTCCACCATAGTATGGTGGAAATACTCATTTGCGACCCTATAAAGTATATATATTCTTGATCAGGGTAAAATTCTAAGTCGATCTGAGCACGTCCGTCCGTCCGTCCGTCTGTGGTAATCACTCTAGCATCCACAAAAATAAAGATAGAACGCTGAAATTTTGGAAAAATGCGTCTTTTGTTTGCAGGCAGGTCAAGTTCGATGATGGGCTATATCGGTCCACGTTTTGGTATAGCCCCCATATAACGGTACCCCCCGATTTACGGTATTTTGACGTTTTTAGCTACATTTTCAGACCGATTAGGCTATAATTTGACATTTGAAGTTCTTAAATGTCAATAAACTTATATAACAAAAGTTGTGGACATAGGTCCACGTATTGGTATAGCCCCCATATAACGGTACCCCCAGATTTGCGGTATTTTGACGGGTTTAGCTACATTTTCAGACCGATTTAGCTATAATTTGACATTTAGGGTTCTTAAAAGTCAATAAACTTATATAACAAAAGTTGTGGACATAGGTCCACGTATTGGTATAGCCCCCATATAACGGTACCCCCCGATTTACGGTATTTTGACGGGTTTAGCTACATTTTCGGACCGATTTAGCTATAATTTGACATTTGAAGATCTTAAATGTCAATAAACTTATGTGACAAAACTTGTGGACATATGTCCACGTTTTGGTATAGCCCCCATATAACGGTACCCCCCGATTTACGGTATTTTGACGTTTTTAGCTACAATTTCAGACCGATATAGCTATAATTTGACATTTAGGGTTCGTAAGTGTCAATAAACTTATATAACAAAAGTTGTGGACCTAGGTCCAAGTTTTGGTATAGCCCCCATATAACGGTACCCCCGATTTACGGCATTTTGACGTTTTTATCTACATTTTCAGACCGATTTAGCTATCAATTGACATTTAGGGTTCTTAAATGTCAATAAACTTATATAACTAGTGGACATAGGTCCATGTTTTGGAATAGCTCCCATATAACGTAACGCCCGATTTCAGGTATTTTGAGAATTTTACCAACAAGTTTTAACCGAATTATCTGTAATTTGAACATTTGACATTTGAAATTCTTAGTGGTCACCACACCTCTCCACCAACAATTGTCAAGAAAGCCCTCACATAACGGTACCTCCTGATGTTCAGTAATTTGATGATTTTAGCTACAATATTAAACCGAACAAGCAGTAATTTGACATTTGAAGTTCTTAGTACCTCCCAATTTTCCGTAATTTGGCAATTTTAGCTACAATTTTTAACAGAACTAACTGTAATTTGACATTTGAAGGTTGTAGTGGTCACCACACATCTGCATCAACAATTTTTAACATAGCCCCAATATAACGATACTTCCCTATTTTCGGTACTTTGAGGATTTTACTTAAAATGTTTAACCGAACGTAGGTCCATGTTTTTGTATAGCCCCAAAACAAACCTCCCGATTTTCCGTACCTTAGCTTTATTTTTGGGCGAACTTTCTGTAATTTGAAATTTAAAAGTCAACAAAAATTGTTCATTTAAGTTCATATTTTCGTATAGCCCAGATACCTCCGAACTAGCTGTTAATGACATTTGAAGTTCCCACGTTATGTACCGATTTTCGATATTTTGAGGATTCTAGCTAAATTTTTTAACCGAATTAGGAGTTATTTGACATTAAAGGCTCCAATCAAAAACTGTCAACATAGGCCCATGTTATTTATTATAACCCCTATATAACAGTACCTCCCAATTTCTAGCCCACCAAAAATTGTCAACAGTTAGATATAAGCACCATAAAAAAGGTCCACCCGAATGAAGCATTTTATGTACATTATCTGACATTTTAACGTACTCACTTAAAGTTGGGGACAGGAATGAATATTTTATGGTGGAGGGTATGAAAAGTTCGGCCCGGCCGAACTTAATGCTTTTTTACTTGTTTATTTTGCTCTCTGCTGGTTTTGAACACACGAACTTCTGATTTGTAGCCAAACACACTAGGCCACTCGAACGAACAGTTAGGGTTGTTTAAACACATTATTGAACATCAACATTTCTTCGTATTTTTTAACAAAAAACACCCATGCCGACGCACAGTGTGTCCAAAATCAGTTTTTTTGTGTCAAAATTCTATATTTTCTAAACGGGTGAAGATAGAGCTATGAAATTTAAAGATTTTTATCAAATGTAGATCTTTTATTTTGCAAAAAAATCGTATAATTATTAATTAATAAAAAGCGGCGGTACCGTTATATGGGGCTATATCAAAAAGTGGGCCTAAATTGACAATTTTTGGTAAGGAGACATTTTACTTGTAGTAAACGTTATATTTAAATTATTAGCTAAATCGGTTCATTATTGTAGGTAAAATCCTGTAAATACTTAAAATCGGGTGGTACCATTATATGAGGTCTATTCCCCGGCGCTGCAGTTGGTCGCAATTACTCTTTTGAGAAATTGATAGTTCGAGAGCTCATCTAAATTTGTATACCATTAGAACAGTGGAACCCCGTGGAACTTTACAGTTATATCCTATTGAAAAGGACTAATTAAAAATACACACGTAAAAAGATTGCAAAACAGATTCTATTCTACAGATCTGTAACAAAAATACAATCACTTCTAAGCACATTTTAACACATCAAATATCGGTAACATTAAAAGGCAAAATTATTAATGATAAGTTGACAACACTGTTGCTATGGGTAGAACTTTACGACTACTTTTTATTGGTCGCTATCTTACCGATTATTATCGTTAATTAACGAAATTATAAGCATTTTAGTTCTACCGATCTTTGTCGGTAACTGAAAAAATGAGTTAGAGAATCGCGATACAGATTTCGTACTATTGAATAGCAAAAGGAAATATTAAAAAAGTCCAGTCGTGTGGCATTTATGAACTCGAGGACTTGTCTATAAAAATAAATACTGTATTTATGAACTCAAGTCAACCTAACTCTAAACCAATACGGGTTTCACATTATTTCTCTGGTCGTGATCCATAGACATTAAACCGTACAAAATCCAAGAAAACATCAGACGGACGGCTCTTGAAGGTCAAAATAGCAACAACAAAAAACTTTTAAAAAAATCGGAGTTTTTTCGTACATTCTTAAAAGATGTTCGTTGAAATCGTATGTATATTCTTGTAGATGACTGTTTCCTTGAATTTTTAACGGTTCGGTATCTATGGAATAGAATTTTTTTGGCATTTTGATCTTTAAGAACCGTTCTTTAAAAACCAATTCTACAGAGTTCATATGTTCTAAAAAGTTGTTTATTGAGATCTTAGATCTTGATGTATTGTATTTGCAACTAAAACGTTGTGACCAAGAAGTCCAGAGACACGGTAACAGCCCGTAATACTTGTTCATAATTCAATAAGCATTTTATGACGATATTAATATCTTTACTCAATACAGCATTTGAATGGACGTCTTAAAACTAAACTTTATAAACATAAAAAATGGAATTGCTCCAACAACTGCAACGACATTCATTTAACAGCTGACGCAACTACACTTCTCTTAATGTAAAAGACGAAGATCGTGATAAAAATTAAAAACGGATCGTCAAAATTTACTCACATTTTCCATTCCTAGTTGAGTTTTTTATAAAAAAAATAATAATGGCAATTCTGACCATACCACGGCTATAGCAATCGTAATGGTGAAGCAGGATAAACCGATTCTATTGTCAGTGGGCCAGTAAGCAACAGCACAAATATTCGATGTAGCAGGCCACAAAAGCTCCGTATGGATGAGTATGGCTTAACCCTGAGTAACAAAAATAATTTTATCGCTTTTCTGTCAAATGAAAATCATAAAAGTCATATGGCGAAAATTTACCATTGTGGCTAAGAACACGAGATAAGTAAATCGCAAGCGAGAGTAGACATGAAAATATAAAATGAAATTGCACTTAAAATTTTACATCTCTTCATCTCTTACTTCTTTTGCCAGAATTCCATTATTCGAGTTTAGCTGTTATTTTTGTAACTTAAATTTGCAACAACAAAAACATCAATGGATGGAAAGGGAGAAAACGTGACTGACTCAAGCAGAAATGTCGATTTTTAGGAGGGCAATCTTTAAAGAATATTAAACTGTGAAATATCGTGTAACTTAAGACGATCCCCTCTATTCTAGGACGAAATACAATCATAACAAAGCTATCGGGCTACATCAAGAGATCATTCAGGTTAGCGGGCAGACGATTTACGTTCAAGTGTGAATAGAAAATAGACAGAAAGACGGACGATACCCTACACCGCTATACTGATTGTCGAGAATGTGTATATGGGAAATGCTAAGTTATCAACAAATAAAAATACAAGGGATACAATGTAATAAAAACATCCTGTCCGAAAAAGTAAGGAGCTCATCGATTTCGTTTCTTTCCACCACTCGAAGACATTTCAATAGATTTTAAACTTAATCAGCTTCAATATATGTAAAAGTAAAATATTTCCACATTTCATTTCGAAATTTGAAATATCCACGATATTAACACCAAGATTGTAGAATTTGTTGTTGTCATAGGAAAGGTGGCGACAGGGGTTTAGAACGTATGTATGTAGGTATGGCAACACAACACACGTCTGAGTATGTCATAAATTTTTTAAGCGCCTCTTATATAATTCATATACCGCAAATTATGTACCCAACACACAACTAACAGACTCCATATACAGATAGATAAGTGACCATAGATGGAGCGAACAATGATCATCATCTGCCATGGTATGCTATGATACCGTTGATGATGTTGGTGACAATCATGATGCGAAAGCATTGCCAATGCCTGTGATCAGCCATAAAGAATTAATGCTACAATAGACAAACATGTTGTTCCCAAGGGGCAAGCGCGAGAGCCTCCTTTGCCGTCTCTGCGACATGCATGAATGAATGCAAAGGTTCGAATGACCATGGATCGATAGAATGGCAAGTACTTAAAAATACATTAATTAAGTGCGGCTGGGCAATGCTCACACTGTTCATATATCCCGCCACCATGGAAGTGGAGATGAAACTGAAATGCTTTGGAAGCTAAAGCGCCCCTCTAATATGTCCACGAAAACGTTCGCATTGTTCGTTCCTATATTTGGCTTCAGTTATTGGGTAAATTGACACTCAATTAGAGTCGCTTAGGTATCACAAGTCAATCAGTGTTAGAATGCATGGTGCAGGCACAGGAAGATATATGTCTCTAGCTTTTGATACGATGCTGTAACAGTCCACAAGGATGAATGCGGAGGGACGGATGTTTTGTCGCCAAGAACCTTTTGTAATTTTGATTCCGTTTTGTGGCGGCAAACCTTCGTTCTGTGACTTAGGAGTTGTCATGTCATCCGTTGCGGCGTCATTTATTTTGCCAATGACAGCTCAGCGTGAAATGTTTGTTGCTTTGCTGTGATCCAGCCGAGCGCACAGACTACATACATATGTATGAACATAAATACGTACTTGCCAAAGATCATGCTCGCTTAGATGGCTAGTCTGGAGTTTTTTTTTTTTTATTTTGCCCCCGACAAGTCTTATTTTCCGTTGTGCTGGAGTACCTATCTAGGCAGATATCCCCAGTTTTTATAAGTAACTGAATCTAATTGTCTCTCTGCTTGTTTGTATGGGTGTATGTGCGTTATGTGTGCCTTTTCTGCTTGTCTATTTATTCTTTTGGATGTCCATCTTTCAAACTCAGACCATTTGACATGTTCTGCTGTCATACACTTTTTTTCTTCCCAAGTGATCAATTACCTTTTGAGTTATCGTCCATAGGCGTTATAGGTATGCACACGCACAGATATACACTGTCACATATGCGTCTGTCTAGATGCCCATGTGTCTGTCTGTATGTCCGAATGATGCTATTCTTGTACGAAAGACAAACAGCAAACTCCACCTTAATGACTTGACGTTTATCTTCCGCACTTACTAATGAACGCTGTACTCTATTTGAGTATATGCTGGCAACTTGTTGTAAGTTTGTGAATGTTTGCTATTACATACGTGTATGTATTTCAATTCTTCTGCATGAAATATGCAATTACATACATATATCCATATGAATGTCCCTTGTGATGCAAATGAGTACCCGCTTACCGCTGTTGACTTGAATTCATGAAGATACCGACATATTATATGATACTTGTTATATACATACAGTGCTGCTCAAAACATTTGCAACTTGAATGACTAGTTCATATTTTATATAGTTCTGAGGTAGTTTGTGGATTTGAAATGCCAATATTTTTGTAGATTGATTGTTTATTGAATCCTTTTTAAAGATTTAAAAATTAATATGCAAAAATTTCACTTATTTTACAAAAAATATACAAAACAAAGCTCGAACTCACTTTTGGTTCTGCTCAAAACATTTGCAACTGAGAAAATTTTATTCAAAATCTGAAGAAATTATTTTTGTTTTGATAATATATTGTGAATTAAACATTTTATTTATTATCGGGAGACATCGTAAAGGACTGGTTTCCTTACTAAATAAGTTAATATATCCTTTGGAATCCTGTGCTCTAAGGATAATTGTTAAATACCAAGGTTTTTTTCGATATTTAATAGTCTAGAGTCCAGATTAGAGTCCCGGAACCTCCTATATGAATTTAGATTACTATAGCTGATTGCGTCCGATAAGAACTTAAGCATATTTTCAAAAAATACTAGTTTTACGTGGTTATATATACGTTTAGAAGCGGTATTATGCCAAAACATTCTGTTATACGCCAATTCTGGAGTGTGCTTGGTGAGATTTTGACATGCTACCTGTCCGGTTAGTTCTTGGATCTGATAAATATCTCGACCTCATGTATCCTGTACCATTTCCGTCCATAAAAATACCTCCAGGGCAATATAAAACACCTTCTACATTTTGGGTCAACTTTTTCGTATAAGGGGACAAATTCTATTATCTTCAGTTCTGGTGATCAATCAAATTTTTTCAAGTCATATAACTTAAATATTGATTTATATCGAGGAGAAGTACTCGATTTTACTACTCCAAAAATATAACCACACATTTTTTGAATAATTTCTATGAAAAATTCCATTTTTCCCGGAAATTACTCTTTTCCCAAAATTTGCCTATTTTGGTATACCGGTGTCTTTGGTATGTATCGGAGATGTTTGTATAGATTTATCGGTGTAAAGTCTTTTTTTAACATCTGTTGATGACCTCTGAGAGATCTGCTTAATAATTCGTATAATTTTTTGATCATCCCCTGCAGTAGATGTTGTTGTCCTTGCATCTCCTTCCCATTTTATGGCGATTTTAGTTCTTTTTACGCGGTATCCAGCTCTGTTTTAGATATTGTGATGTTCCTATGTTTAGTTTTAGACCTCGTTGGATCCACAATTTTCAAAAATTACCATTTTAGCAAAGCGTTGATAAAAATTTCTGGTCGTAATTTAAGTTTTTCTTAAAAAATTGGACATGTCTTGTTTTCGGCATACTTGTTTATCAAAAGTAAAAATATGTGGGATAAAAGTACTCCTCATGAAAGCTTTTTGCCCCCTTCTTCTGATTAAAATCAATTTGATGCCAATCAATACAAAAAACTCGTTAAAAATTAACTAATAGATATTCGTACCACGGAGTTGCAAATGTTTTGAGCAGGCTAAAACATGTGGTCCTCCGATATTTCACACATTTTTTAAACATAAGTGTTCATAACTGGATAATGTTTTTTAAATCTTGAAAATATGGTCAATAAAAAATCAAATAACAAAAACAAACATATTTCAAAACACAAAATGTCCCTAAAAATAGATTGAATGTGATATAGGCAAATGTTTTGAGCAGCACTGTACGTACAGTGTCAGCCAAAACTAAAGCACCCACTCAATATTTCGTTGCGTATCCTTTATTCTGGATGACACATGCACATCTCGTAGGCATAGAGGATATATAATTATTATTTCAGGCGATATTGCTTCCCAGGCTACTTTTGCGAGTTCAAATAAATTTTCTTTGGTTTTCAATTTTTTTTTCGGTTGATTTTTGAGTTAACGATCTCCAAGTCCCAATCAAGAGCTAAGATCAGAGATTGATCAGGACAATGGAGAACTTCTGTCGAATTGTTCTAGAATCACTCTTTAACCACTTTCAAAACATGTTGTGGCCCGTTATCTTCCTAGAATGTCCATCTGTGTGACATCTCTTCTTCAGCATAAGGCAACATCATGCCTTTTAATACGTTACGAAAAAATTCCAGACCATCGTGTTCCGCCTTTGCAATATTTAGGATTTAACCGTTGCCCATTTGGTCCAGGCCTTCTGCCATCTGAATCCTTTAAATTAAACTTAGATTCATCAGAAAACAGCACAGTCCTCCATTTTGGACATTCCAGTTCATATGGGTCTTGGCGAATTCCAGTCTGCCATTTTCATTTTTTGTCGACATGAAACTTTTTTTGCTGGTCAGTGAACCGTTCCTTTGGTAATTTGAAAATATGAACAATATCGACTAATTTTTTTCAAATAGCTCCATTATAGTGGTACCTCCCGATTTTCAGTATTTTGAGGATTTAAGCCACATTTTCCTATCAAATTAGCTGTAATTTGGTACTTAAGGCCTGGATACATAAGCTGCTCGCCTGTCTCGCTTCGACTGCTTGCCTGCTTCATTTCTGACATAACAAAAATAAGAGAATAAAGACAGCCTAGCCAATTTCCTGTGCAAGCACAGGAAGATATATGTCTCTAGCTTTTGATACGATGCTGTAACTGTCCACAAGGATGAATGCGGAGGGACGGATGTTTTGAAATACATGTATTTTGTTTTTGTATTTTTGAACGCACACGCAACACGCAGAGCTATAGGTTTCGCCCTTAAGAAAGTATAAGGTGAAAACATGGCCCAATTATACAGGTCCTATCTCAAGCAAATTCAAACAAACACAAAGATTTGAAATGTCAAAATTCATAAACAAAGGCGACAAATTTGATTTCGCCGACACGGAATATGTTTGAGGCGAATTTCTTTATTGTCAATTAAGGTAGATGCATACATAACATTTTCCGAGAAAAAGTTGTTGACGCAGTTATTTTTGTTTGGCGTAACAGAAAGTACCAGCTGATCGATCTTTAACTGCCAAAATAAGTTATTGTAAATTAAATTCTAATACAAAACACAACAAATGTTGACATTTTACGTGTACAACATAAAGTTGATTTGTTTTTTTTTTTTTTCATATACATCTACCTGTTCCTCTACAGTTTGACATTTCTCTACCTCAGAGCGAATTCAAATGACAAATATGAATTTTGACAGCTCAAATCAAAATCATTTGTTTTTGAGAGAGGACCTTTATAATTGGGCCATGGGTAAAAATGTGTTTATTAAAAAGCAAAAACTAAAAAAACAAAATTATGAATGAGAAAATGGAAATATTTGTTGAAACGTTGAATAATACTTTGGGTAATAATTTCGGAATTAAGTTGTGCTAGAAAAATGTACGAAATGATTTATTTTTGTTCAACTTTTCAACTTGACATTGTTGTAACAAATTGCTAATGCATCTACCTTAGTAAATGTACGGTTGGTGACGAGAATAGGTTTTCATAGTTCGATTTTTTCATTCACGAGCAAATATTCGATCGAATCGAACGTCGTAATTAGGCCCCTTGTTTTCTTAAAAAAATATCATTATAAAAGAATGTACTGGGGGTGCTTAAGTTTCGGCCGATACTGTATGTACATTAGAGGTATGACTTTTCGACATTTTTTTTCTCAAAAATGATTTCCTGTAGCACGGATGAAAGAACTTTTGCCTATTAATCACTAAAATTCAAATATTGAAATAGGTCATGCAAAAATCACCTTGAAAAAATGTTGAATTTTTTTGTACAAAAGTGACATTTTTGAAAAAAGCGGCTGACTTCCGATACGTCAGATGCTTTGTAGTCGTGCATGAAACTAGAGGTTCTTAGATCGAGTTACATACTAGTGTAATTTTATGAAACTGCAGTAGTGGAGAACTCGATCTAAGAACCCCTAGTTTCATGCACGACTACTAAGCAACTGACGTTTCGGAACTCATCCAGCTTTTACGACATTTTTATGATTCTGAGATTTAAAGAAACTTAGTGAGAAACACATGTTATGTCAGTTTGGTTATCTCATGTGGTTCTCAAGTAACTTCAAAAAATTTCCCATAATTCTGATAAATTCAAATTTAAAATAATTTTGTGCGTGAGGGATTTCACCGAATCACCTTATAATTAAGATTTTATGTAATCTTATGTAGAAACTCATCACGCTATCATACAGAGATTTGAGGTTGTAAAAAAGTCTTAACCCTAATGTAGATATATAAAGTATAAATCTCAACAAAGTTATTTTGTTCTCTAACGCAAGAAGAGGAAGCATTGATAGCACATACATATAACAAAAACATATACATATATTTTGGGAAGGAGACAAGTAGGGAACTTAATGTGATTGTAATTATTTGTTATTCTATTTTGCAGGGCAAAAATGAATATGAAAAGTCTCAAGTTACGGCTGTCATTGCTGGTGGCAATTGGGATTGTTTCTTGTTGCAGCAAATGTTCCCGTAAATTATGACGACTGAATTAATGGAGACACACACACACGTGTGCCAATGTGATTTCTACGAAGAATTATAGCATTTTTCGGAAAAAGTGAATTTTAAGATAAAAACCTTTGCGATTTATGTACGCACGGTTTCACAATTTGCATGTTGCAACGGGAGGGCTCAACTTCGAGTATCCATATGTGCTAAACCAACGAACGACACACACACTACACACACTCACCACACAATGTGACTGTTATTTATGGCACTGCTGAATGGAAACTACACAAAAGCACTTTTGCTTTTGCAACAAAGCACTCGATTATGTGGGTATATGGCTAATAATGTGGTAAGGCGTTGTTGAAACCTTATTTGATTGATTTGGGTTAAAAAATAGAATTTTCCAAAAAAAAACAAAAAGTATTCGCTCTTAAGGTCTTAGCAACATATGTATGTATGTAACTCTGTATACGTGAATACATTTTCAAATCGACACCTACTTAACGAGAATATTGACAATGCGACTTGATTTCCTCTACAAGAATTTACACTCATGTGCAATAGTCCAGTTTGGAAGAGTTGAATTCTGCCATAATGTGACTTGTAAATTATATGCGAAAATTAGATTGAAATTAGAATTCGTCTGGAGACATTTAAAATTATTATAACAACTCAAAAAACGCGTTAGAAAAATACAGTTAGATTAGTTGCAACGGTAAACCGTTCTTGTTTTGCGTATAGCCTCGTTCCACCCGCTGTTATGTGGAGCTTCTCCACTGTCACGCACACCGCCATCCACAATGTTATCTGCCGCTGACGGGCTTGTTCGCCAGCCTAGCCAGCTAGCAATGTCTTGTCTTCTAAAAGCGATGCACCACTAATTGTCAACTGGTTCTGCAAAATGCAGAATAAGAAGCATGCTCCCCTAAAGAGTTGCTGGACCAGTCCTCGCCCCATCGGCCACAAGTATAAGACGAAGGAGAAAGAACAACCTCATCAACTGTCGCAGAGAACCAGCAACTCATATTATGAAAGCAAAACCTCAACGTATGACTGGATATTGGCGAGTTTGTGTACAAGCAAGTGGCTTGCATAAATAAGTCGCCAATTTTATAGCGGATGCGTAAACGCATTTTTACGAAAATTGCCGTTAGGGTCGGTAAATTGCCGCCTATATCCCCGCTTAATTGTACACGAACAAACAGGCCAATGAAAGAAGTCAGCAAAACGTGTATATCCCTCATAGTGTGCATCGTGACAACACCAATGGATTTTTTTTGCCACCATGGAAACTAGTGCGACCGACCAACAAATAACACAAATGAAACTTTCCATTGGTCTAATACATTTATTGTCGTACAAACACCACCAGCGCCATCGATTAGCCTAGGATTCGACAAATTCTGTGATAGTCACTTGGAAATTCTATATTTAAATCTGTATTGAATTCAAGAGGTATGATTAGAAACATATACATATGTATGTAAGTATGAAGAAGAGACAATGAAATGTTAACTGAATATTTCAATTCAATACTATGGTCTGAAAACATAGCTAAATGGTTTTTCGATCGTTTAGTTGCTGATTTCATGGATCCTTTTGTTTGATGCATGCTTAAGAACCTTTTTGCGAAAGTTGTGTCTTACGAAAAAAAGCTCTAAGAAGGCATCCAAATAATGATAAGGAGGATTACACAGACGTTTTACAAGTGTAAGCTGGGAAAGTGCATTAACAAGCATAAAAGCCAGGGTTTCGGAGTCGGAGTCTGAGTCGAAAAAATAACTCGACTCCGACTCCGAGAATTTTTCCTACATTATAGAAATATAACATTAAATTCGTGACACCAAAATGTTTTCAAAAATCATTATTAGTTTTAAAAGAAAGGTATAAGGAAAAATATAAGCAAATGATATTTTATACTAAATTAGTGGACGATTCAAAGGATATTTACTATCCTTGAAGTCTGGTCTTTTCATCTCTATTTTTATTACAAAATGCCTGTCGAGAATATAGTTTTCGTCCAATTGACCCTTTAATATTTTGCTAGGAAAAGTAAAGTTCTATGGCAATCGAATTATAAATATACATTTAACGTTTCCTGTATAAGTCCTACAAGTCTTCTACCAGAAGGCCAACTGGTCTTCTCACAAAGGTCTGCTGGTCTTCTCATCTTGGCATTTGTATCATCGAAATATTTTTGTACGATCGCCGAATAACGGATGAGTAAATAAAGAAGAAAATGGAAAATCCTACTGATTACACTGAGACACAAAATCAAAAGTCAAGGTCTGGGTTTGGAAAATTCCCTTTGGGAATGAAAGCCCTCCATAATATGGAGGGTATAATTTTTTTTTTTTTTTTTTTTTTTTTTTTTTTTTTTTTTTAAGTTCATTTTTATTTTTACCAAAAATATATTTAACAATATTTTGAGGCCTCAGCGCCATAGTTGGCATAGATGAGGCAAGCTGGCATTTACATCATTTAAATAACAAACTTGTTATAAATAAATGAAAAGTTAACAATAAAGCATTTTAATTTAAGAATTTTTACATATTCAGTAATTCTGCAAATAAGCTTTTAAATTAATTTTGAAATATGAAATGCGATTTTCGAATTTAATATATTGAGGTAAATGGTTAAATTCAAATGCTCCTATATATTCAATACGCTGCTTTGTCGTCTCCAACCTGCACCTTACTACCCTCAAATCATGTTGATTTCTGGTTGCAATTGCAGATTGATTCTGTGAAAATGAAATTGTATGATAACCAATTGAATGCAGAACTTTGAAAACATATAGTAGTAACTTGTATTTGTATTGAGTATAGATCGGCAAAACTGATTTACAAATGGTTGAATATAATTCGTCTGTTGGAAACCGGATAGGCAGTTTAAAAATGGCTTTTATTGCACGGTTTTGCATTGATTGCAGGTTTTTTAAGCTAGTTGAATTTTTATAACCATATATTGCCAATAAATAATCAAAATGGCTTTGAATTAAAGCTTGGTAAATGCATAATTTGGTGTTCGTATCCAATAGATATTTCATTTTGTGTAATATACCGATAGCTGGCGAAATTTTCTTTTTTATATTTGAAATATGCGTATCCCATGACAAGTTGCTTTGAAGCGTTATTCCCAAGTAATTTACAGTACTCACTTCTTCGATTGTATTCCCATTTATAACAATGCTAAATAAAGATTCCATTCTGTTTGAATGAGGTCTGAATCTTATGACTTTAGTTTTATTCGCATTTAAAACAAGTTTATTTAATCTAGTGTACTCTGAGATTAACCCTACATCTCTTTCAACACTTGTTTTCAGAGATTCTACATCCTTGTACGGATAAAATAACGATACATCGTCCGCATACAAAAAGAGACGTCCAGATAAATTTAAATTAGATAAATCATTTAGATAAATCAAAAATAGAAGTGGCCCTAGGCAACTGCCTTGCGGCACACCACAAACAACAGGAGACATTTCACTTGCAGACTTAGAAATTTCAACATATTGATGACGGTTTGCTAAAAAGGTTTCAAAGAGTAAAAGCGTATTATCACAAACACCATAATAAGGTAATTTCTGAAGAAGTATGTTGTGATCAACTAGATCAAATGCTTTTGAAAAATCTAGGAATAAACCTGCAACACCCGTCATACCACAATCCAGTCCCTTACAAATAAAGTTTACCACATTAATGACAGCTTCTTCTGTGCCACAGCCTTTTTTGTAGCCAAACTGAAATTTATATAATAGGTTGTTTGTATTCAAAAATGTATATAATTGTTGGTAAATGATCTTTTCTAGGATTTTATCCACAATTGACAAAATTGATATTGGTCTGTACTCTTGAACTAATTTAGCTGTTTTTGTCTTTGGTATTGGTATAATTTTGCTAATTTTTAGAACATCCGGGTAGGTAAACGATTGAAAAATTTTATTGAAAATCGTTACCATTGGTTCTGTGACATTATCCTTACATTTCTTGAGGATATTGCTTGTTATTTTATCATATCCAGCTGAAGACGAGGAATCTAGCCTATTTATTACGTCCAAGATCTCTTCATTATCTACAGGAAATAACAGAAACCTACATCTTGTTTCACTTAATGTTCTAAGTTTATTCCAGTGATCATTTGAATATACAGGGATATTTTGTCTGAGCTCATGCACTGAATTTATGAAATAGTTGTTCAACAAATTCGCCTTCTCCAGATCTGTACTAACCTCATTTCCGTTATCATAGAGTATTGTATCACGGTTACTTTTCCGCCCCAAAGCTTTGTTTAAAAACGTCCAACATTTCTTTTGATCTCCAGATGCTTCCATTATACCTTCACGATAATAATTTTGTCTTGATATCCTAGAAGCTTTCCTTATAATATTACTAATTAGCTTTAATGTATTAGCGTGTTTAAAATTCTTTGACTTCCTTCTCATTTTAAGTAAATGCATTTTGTAAATTATTAAATTTTGCAAATTCCTATTTATCCAAGGAGTCATTTCGAATTGTAACATTGTTTTGTATTTTATTACCTTCGTAGCTTCATTAACGGTAGCGGTTAAAATGTCAACAAATTTCTTTGTACTGTCACTGGAATCGAATGAAGCAAAATCTATTGACAACTCATTATTAAGAATATTTCTGACACTCTCAGTGTCGCAGTGCATTTTCACCTTCTCAATGTAATTATTTGACTTAATATCACATTTTATTTTACAAGAAATAAGATTATGGTCAGTTAGTCTACACTCAACTGAATCAACATAAGTTATACTAGGTGCACTACAGAAGACATGGTCAATGCTAGAGGAGCTTATAGGTCTCGTAACCAGGTTATGACAACTATGACAGTCAAAACATAAGAAGAGATTTTCCAAATCTTGAAAAATATTACTACAGAATTGGTCGATGTTTGTGTCCCCTAATATTAGAATTGATTTACGGTTTAAAGACTCAATTTCATGCTCCATTAAAGTAAGAAAATCAGATATAGGACATTTTTGTGATCGGTAGTATGAAACAAGACATAATGGCTGACCCTTTATACGAATATTGTTTATAGAAATGGATAACAATTCAGTGTAGTTAACACTTTTGCAAGTGTGAACTGTGTACTTCAAATTTTCAGAAATATATAAGGATACACCACCATATGCATCAACTCTGCAACAGTGAACACCACTAAAACCAGGAATGGAATAAAAATTCAACAAGTCTTCATTAAACCATGTTTCCTGAACGATTATTATGTCTGGTAATCTGGACAAAGCAGCTATTAAAGCCTTGAACTTATTAAATTTAACCACTGAAGATATACTTCTAATATTAATAGAAATTATATTTAAGAAGGGATAATTAATTTTCGAAAGACTGGAATTTAATAATGAGATATTAGAATAATAATGGTTTCGAATCATCAAAATATATTAAGGTTTAAATTTTTTTGCCATTTTAAATATAATTTTTGTATAAGTTTAATTTGGAGATACGTAGTCCGCATCGTTTTCACCATCATCAACAGAACCACCGTCCTCAGAAGCAACATCAGCATTATATTCACCCCGATTTCGTGACAATCGCTTACTTGTTGTTGCATGTATAATAATTTGGTCAACTTCTTCGGTATTATTTAAAACTTGGGCTTTCGATATTTCGCTCCGTTTATAGAAAACACGGCCATTTCTCACATAAACGAAACGGTACCCAACTTTTTTCAGCGTTTTTGCATAGTTGAATAAATCTAACGTGTCTTTACTCAATAAGTCGTTGACGTATACACTTCTAGTAGCATCGTTACTGCCCAATTTAGACTTTATTGACATCAATTTATCTTTAGAATTTTTGTTAGAAAATTTAACAATGGCAACTCTCTTTTGGTTGTTGTTTCTACCATTTCGCAAAAAGAATGCATCTTCAATATTTTCCTTAGCTATCTCAACACCCATATCCTTAGATAGGCTAATAATTGTATCTGCAGCTGATACATCATTCTGCACATTAAGTCCGCTCACTATGCAATCGTTTTTAACTCGTTCATTATTTAGAACCTTAACGGCTGATTTGAGCTCTATCACTTCTTTTTTCAGCATTATATTTTCTTTCTCAATCTCTTTTATCTTCCTTTTGTTTTCACCAACGCCTCTCATTATTTCGTCGTATTGCTTCGACATAAACAACATAGTATTTTGCATCTCTGACAGCTGATCCAACATTTCTAGTTTTGTCTTTATTTGCCTCAATTCGTCTCTCAGTTCATTTCCTCCATCTTCGCACAAGTGACAAGTAAACTCTACGCTCTCATTCTTTAGCAAGTGTTCATACTCTCTTTTATCTAAGTGAGTGCACTGACTATGAAACACTTTCGAACACTTGTCACATTGTATTGAGTTATCCAATTCTTCTTCTACCACCAATTTACATTGTGAACAAATAATTTTCTTTTTTATTTGTACACTTCTGCGGCTTGTTTTAGGCATTTTTCAACACTTTCAAATTCAGCCAATAAGACAGTATGCAATAGTGTATTTTAATTTTTGTTTACTACTGTTTGAACAGAAATATTTAAGAATTTTCAACAGCTTAGATTCCCGCACTTAAAAATATACGTCTGTTCACCAGGGTTGCCAGCTTTTTGTCATTCCGTTTGTAACACATCGAAATATTCTAAAGTATATATTTTCTTGATCAGGGTAAAATTCTAAGTCGATATAATAAGGTCCGTCTGTCCGTTCGTCCGTCTGTTGAAATCAAGATACAGCTTACAATTTTTAAGATAGAACTTTGTAATTTGGTATAGAAGTTTCTATTACTCCTAGGATGTTTGGTATTGCAAATGGGCTATATCGATCCACGTTTTGATATAGCCCCCATAGAACGGTACGGTTCATTATCACACCGAAATGTCTGAAATTTGGTAGTTAGTCTTCGCTGGGGTATAAAACTTTCCCACTTTGTTGGTACGGGTCCACGCCTTTATATAGGCCCCCATAGAACGGTACATTCCGATTTTCGGTATTTTGAAGATTGTGGCCTCAATATTCCTTCGACATGGCAGAAATTTGGTAATTAGTCTTCGTTGAGGGTACGAAACTTTCCCCCAGAAATTTGTGGGTACAGGTCCACGCCTTTATATAGCCCCCATAGAACGGTACCACCGGATTTTCGGTATTTTGAAATGGCTGAAACTTGGTTGGGGGCATTCAACTTTCCCCTCTAAATTTATCGGTATAGGTCCACGCCTTCATATAGCCCCCATAGAACGGTACCAACCGATCTTCGGTATTTTGAAGGTTTTAGCTTCATTATCACACCGAAATGGCTAAAATTTGGTACTTAGCCTTCGTCGGGGTTATAAAATTTCCCCCCCTGAATTTTGTTGGTATGGGCCCACGCCTTCATATAACCCTCAAAGAAGGGTACCTCACGATTTTCGGTATTTTGAAGGTTGTAGCCACAACAACCCACCAAAATGGCTGAGATTTGGTATTTAGTCTACGTTGGAAGTAAAACCCTTTCCGACTGAATTTCGTTGGTATAGGTCCACGTTTCGAACAAATTTCAGTCATTTCGTTGGGATATTGACGCCACATCTTTCACAATTACGAAAATCGGCAGGTAGAGTTCTATGGGGGCTATCATAGTACGGTACCTGCCGATTTTCGTAATTGTGAAAAATGTGCCGTCAATATCCCACCAAAATGAGTGAAATTTGTTATTTAGCCTTTCATGGGGTTATAAAATGTTTCAGAAAAGAATTATCAGTATAGGTCCACGTCTTCCTATATCCCCCATAGAAGCGTACCTCTTGATTTACTGTAGTTTTTAGGTTTTAACCACATTATACTACTGAAATATCGGAAATTTGGTATTTAGTCTTCTTTGAGTCTAAAAGCTTTACGCCAGAAATTTGTCGGTATAAATCGACGTTTTGATATAGCCCACATAGAACAGTACCTCCCGAATTTCGGAATGTTGAAGGTTAACGACATTGTTTTATCGAAATTGCTGAAATTTGGTATTAAGTCGCCTTCATAAACGAAAGGAAACTAATTTTTCCATTTTACTTAAATTCCACTCGTAGTGGAGGGTATAACAAGTTCGACCCGACCGAACTTAAAGCCGTTCTTAATGGTTTGTAGAATATTCTGTTCTTTTAGCTCAGTTCCTTTCATGTATTTTTTGTTCTAGAACTGAAATAATAACACTAGATCAGATTTTTTACATGAAAAATTCTACAAAAATGTTCCTCTGAAAATCCAATCCAAATCCATATCCAAGAAATCCATATTGTCACGTTTTCATTGCCCCTTATCAGTTGTACCAGTTCCTTTCTCAAAAAACCCGCAAGTCTAAGTATTTCGGTACATTTCGCATAAGTTATTAACTATGATTGCTTAAGTCTCTTTGCAGAGAGTAATGTTTTCAAAACGCACTGACAGCTTGCAAAATTTACTGATCCCTACCAATATCATGATTTCATCCCGGCGAAGGGAATTATCAATTGGGTTTTCAGTTTTTGAAATTATGATTTTTTAGTGAAAACCTGAACTCTTTAAGCATCGAGTACTCTCATGTTAATGAGAATGATGCTCACTTTTCGGCTTTCCCAAAAAAAAAAACACTAGAACAAAATATTTGCAATATATTTGTCAGTGCGTTTTGTAAACATTACTCTCTGCAAAGAGGGTAGTGATGAAGTTAAGCCAATGGAGGAATACTCCAGACTTAAGCAATCATATGATTGAATCTTCAACTAAAACAGAACAAAGTTATTAACTAACTATGTATGAAATTCGGATGGTTACGACTTTTTTACAACCTCATATCCGTGTATCATATTTTGGTGATGATAAGATTAGATAAAAAATTATTAGGTGATTCGATAAAAATCTAGTAAGACATCAAAATATAGTAATTCATCGATGAATTTTATTTTTCAAATTTTGTTCGTCCGTTTTTTTTGTCCACCATTTCCTTAAAATATAGTTTTTTACAAAATCGATCGATGAAAGACTAGATTTTGATATCCTTGATAAGCCCACAAAAATATATGAGAATAAGTTTATTAGTTTTCGAGCTAGAGTTGGGTTTCGTAATATTTTTCAAAAAAGCCAAGGCTATAGTCGGGTAGGGGCAGACCATGTGATACCCTTCACCACTACCCCTGTGCATAAGCTTTTGATTGGTAAAATTCACAATATTAAAATTGGGATAGCTTAGCGCCTTTGCTCTGAATGTCTTCATTAATACAGGTCAATTTTGTTGAAACGCATTTAAGTGCATCGTCAGTACAACTCAAATAAAAAAATGGAAACGTGGGATGTACGCCAACCATCAATGGACTTCTTTCTCTGTTAGAACCCCATCAACCCCCAAAATTTCGTGAGAATCCGATCAAAATTCCGACCTATAGTGTAATTGCACAAAAAATTGAAAAAAGGGATGCATTGCCGACTATTGCGATATTTCTGTTGTTTGACCACCTATGACAACCTACTTCACATCGTTGTAAAGGTGGTATTTTCTGCTTTCCTTCCCAGGTTTTGCTTTCGATATACCTCTTACAGAAGAGAGATATTCGCTTTGAAATAAAACGTTGGCCTTTTCTCCAAATAAGTTTTTTTTTACATTCCAAGCCCGGAATAATATCCGACCATTACCAAAATCAATAGGTTTTTTGCTCTGTGGGAACTCCATTAACACCCAAAATTTCGTGACGTGTAGCGTGATTACAAAACAAATTAAAAAAATGGGATGTATTACCGATTATTGCGATATCTCCGTTATTTGGCCACCTACACCAACCTGCTTTACATCATTGTAAATATGGGATTTTCTACTTTCATAGTCAGACTTTGTTTTTGGAAGGTCCCGAACCAAAGCTGTGATATTCTTCATTATTATTAAAATCGCAAAAATGGAAAGTTGTGTTCTACTAGCGGCTATTGCGATATCTTCGTTGCTTGACCACCTACGTCAACCTACGTTACATCGTTGCAAAGGTGATCTTTTCTACTTTCATTTTGCCTTTGATATACTCCTTATAGAAGCGGATATATTCGCTTTGATATAAAACGTTGACTTTTTCTCCAAATAAGTTTTTTGCCAATTCCGACCCCTGAATATTACCCGACCATCACCAAAATCAGTAGGCTTCTTCCCCTCCGGGACCTTCATCAACACCCAAAATTTGGTGGCGATCGGATTAAAATTGCGACCTGTAGCGTGATTACAAGGTATAGATGGACCGACGGACACACATAGCTAGATCAATCAGCTCGTGGAGACATTCATTTTGGTATATATCAAGCTTTTTGTAGAAAATTAACTTATGTTGAAACTGATGTATGGGGTATTGTAACTCGCGATCAGTTTTACTATACCATAACTTTTGACCGCATTTCGGTAAAATAAACTGTTTTAGACCGATTCACCGAGGGGTTTCTTAAAATAATAATTTGAGCGGAAGCTGTGGTCGTACCAAGGTAAAAAAATCGGAAAAAATCGTTGAAATAAACGAGTTTCATTATGTTATTTTCCAATTAGTGGTTTTACAACACAATGTAGAGCTTAATGCTCAAAGGAGAAGTTAAAGAGCACACTTCAGAGTTGAAGTTTCTAATGTATGATTTTTTAATATATCCCACTGTATCTACCTCAAACGGATGCTGACATTTTGAAACCTGAAAAATTGGGTTTTTTGAATTTTTGCTTTAATCGGGACGCGCAGTTGGATTTCCTAAAAGCTTATTATTTGATTGTAGTACTCGCGATTTCACAGGATCACAGTAATCTGCGCCCAAACACGAAATTTTTGTGCGTAAATTTTTCTCAAAAACCTATTTTTTTGGTTTAAAATTTACAAACGTCTTTCGATTTCCGTGGAAACCCGCGTAAATTTAGTTTTTTTACGTTCTGAATCTAACAAGCCACGACGCGTAAAAATCCACCCACTAGATCGGCGGATATTATACCCCTCAAATTTCGAAAATTTGCAAAAAATTAATTTGAAAATATAGCATATTAAAACGCGTTTTGGTTGTGTCAGTTCTACAGTATTTTTTGCTTACCTGCACAATCAAAAATTGCAAGACTTCTTGTGCAGCAATCCCCAAAATGCAGGAAGCTTAAATTCGCTTACCTGCCCAACAAGGCCGATATCTTCAATATTACTTAGGTGCATATGATGTGCAGCTATAAGCAATGTAGAAATAATAAAGTGAGAGACATTTCATGTTCGGGAGAGAAAACGTTACAATTTATTATCTTTTCTTGGATCTAGGGATCTAGAGAATAGTTGCCTATAAACAGATTTTTGGTCAGGTAACGCCAAAATGCAGCTATGAATGATGCAGGTAACCAGAAATTACTGTACTTAAATAAATAGATCGATACGCGTGTTTAAACTGCGCGAAAACAGATATTTAAAAACTCTCGTAAATCCAGAGATATACTAGATTTTTTCTAAAAATTTAGTGCGATGCTACATCCACAGTTCTCGATGGATCGCATTGAAACGGCATAGAATGATGTATTTGTTAATGGTGATTATTGAAATCGGATGCGCATAAAATGTAAATGAACTTCGCGGAAATTATGACCATTTTACTGTATTTTGCACCCTAATATGCAGCAGATGCTACATCGTGGCCGCCAAATAGAATTTGACAAACTGTACATCAAATAAAAGGGATTGATGCGCTGTGTTGGAAAATCGGATGCGCATCATGTCATTTTCGTAATTACGCGGTTTATATGCGTCTCAAATGTTGTAATATTCAATATAACATTATTTTAACGTTATGCCACAATTGGAAGTCCTTGTGATTTAATATAAGGTTCTAATAATGTTATCCAATAGGAAAACTATAAGCGAAAAATTTGTTACAACGGAATATCGTCATTATTGCGTGAAATTTTGAAGAAAATGCCGAAGAACTCAAACATTTTTTCTCCAACTTTTCCTATAAAACCATAAAAAAATAAAATTAGAATTATATGATTTTAATTTTTTCGTAATATTTTCTTCGTATTTTTGCAAATAACATGAATACTATAGCTCCAACCTTCACAACTTTTCATTTTATTCCTCAAAATGTCTGGATGCTGTTATAATTTTTTTTATATATTTTTCGTAAGTATGAGCGCTATTGTTTCAAAAATATGTTTGTAAATACGTGAAATTATTTAACAAATTTGATTTTTCGCGAATCCATTGAGACTTTGCGATTATTTTTAGCATCATCGCAAAGGGTACGAATTCAGTTAACGATAAAAGGATATAACAGCTAATTATTTTAAGCCGCGATTTTTTTAGAATTTCTTCTAATTATCATAATTAAAACGGTCATATCTTTTGGGCGCAACGATCAAAATTAGTAACGAAAACAGATTTGGAATGCTGATTTTTTTCTTAATCTATGTACCAAAAATCATTGATGTAGTATCAAATTTTTTTTTGATTTTTTTGAAATGGAAAAGACAATTTTAGACATTTTTCCTGATATATGTATGGGTCTACGACCATTATTTCCATGCGTTACAAACTTTTTGGCCAAAACCAATTTATAATTCCCTCCCCACATAGTGGTATAGGGTATAATCGAAAGCAGATGAAGCTATGCTTTTCCATAAAAAAAAAAAAAAACTACCAAAAAAGTTTCGTAGTTTTCATCGCAAAACTTCATGAAAAGTGGCTATTATTGGGCTTTTCGACTGGCTTAAGGCTATCGAAGAACTATAGTCCTTATGACTTGTATAATATATAATTGTTCCACAACATCCCATAGGAACAAGGGAGACTTCTTATGACTTGTATTGCCCCTTCATTTTCACATATTTTGAAAGCTTACAGATTTTCTCCCGTGAAGAGTTCCTCCCAGAATATACACGTGCAAAAAATCGGCAAACCGACAAAAACATTCTAAGTTGTATTTTGTGGCTATTTGTCAATGTAAGATTCAGCAGAAACAATATATTTAAGAATTTTACTTCATATTTATGTTCAGTAGTTGAGTATTATATTCGAACGAATGCCCTTTCTGAAGAATATGTTAGGAAAAAACCAACAGATTAGCCTACATGGGGCCAAATATTGATTTTAGTGGTATAGGAATTTATGCTCCGAGTCGGAGTCGTGAAAAAAACTGGTCTGGAGTCGGTGTCGAGCCAAAATACCTCTAATCCGAAACCCTGTTAAAAACACTAATCACTTTTGAATTGGCATATTTTTGAACACTTTATGATGCATAAGCTGCGAGATGAAGCTAATAAAAGGTATTGATTTCCATTGCAATTAATGACTTTTCGCTAGTGAACTCCTTCAATATTACATTTGCATTTATAGGCATGAAGATCGTTCATATTTAATAGGCAATGATTCATTTAAGTGCCACAAAGTGATCGTAAAAGTGGTCTTATCTTTCCAAATAGGTTTTGCTGTTTGATTCTTTGAAATGGGCCAAACTATGTTTCATTTAATTTCGTTTTTTTCCATTTCAGACATTAACCACAATGACAGTGGAAAGGTGTGGATGCACTAACATAAACATTCCTATGTCTAAGTAGTGGAATGGAAATGTTTGTCAAAGGCAATAAAGGTTGAATGGAAAGCCGTGTCTGTATCTCAGAAATAAAATACGACTAAAAAGGGGGTTCAGGGTTAACTAAATTAATTTGCCTATTATTGGCAAAAATATCAGAGGATTAAAATAATTTAAAAGAGGTTAATAAAACCGTTAATAGTTATGATTCTATAGTGTTGTTTCATCTACCAGACCACCCACCGCCGAATCCATATTTTATCTATAGTTAGTAACGAATTATGTTCTGGTTGTTTTTTTTCTTCTTCTTCTTTTTTTGTCAATAACTCGACGTTGACGGATTTGTCCGTTTCCATAAAAAATGTATATAAAGTGCTGCGGAATATCCAAACATGTAGACACTGGAGGACGATTAGTTTCCAATACAAATCTCAATGTGGAATGAAGAAAAATGAACTATTGAAACTGAAGGTAATTTTTTTGCGTGCTACTCAGTAATTTGTCGCAATTTTTCACAACAGAATTTTCTTGACTGCCGCCCATTTCAACACACATACATACACATGTTTGTATGGGTGTGGAGGCAGATCTGGTAATGCTGGCAACCGTGTCGTTGTTGTTCGAAGTATAGGTGGACGATGGTGCAACAATCACCTCACTCACCACTACCGCCAACCAACGACCTGTTGAAGGCACAGCAAAGGCATAAATAAGAACGAATGTATAGATGCTCAATACCTTGGAGAATTTCCCAAACCTAAACGTTTGTTTGTACGACTTTTGGAAACGAATAAATTGAATTCAATTTATAAATGTCGAGCGTTAAATGCATTCTTGTATGTGATGCATGATGATGCATCCTTCGCGTCACATAGACATGGAACAATGCCGAATGCCCCGCGTTTAGAATCGTCCACGATGACTATGACGGAGGATTTCAACATCTGTTCTTATCTGTGTAACTATGGGACCTTTGGGAGAGCAGTGCCATGTTATGGCATTCCATTCGTTGCGATTCTATGCAGACTAGAGTGAAATAAACAACCTTGAAGAGATAACAATTGGTATCAACATTGACTTTTGGCCATACGAATAAATGTACATATACAAACATACTTAAAATGTGCTAGAATTCTTCATACATAGTTAGAGAATAGGGAATATTTATACAAATAAAACATTTATTGATTTATTTTGGGGTTAGTAAGTATGATTTCGAAGCAAAGATTATATTGGATATTTACTTTCATAATGGGATATGATAGATATCTATCGAAAACGTAGAAACGTGATGTACCAACGCTTGCAATGCAACACTGTACATGTTCACATCACATTAGAGCGCAATTAATTAAAGTCAAAACAATGCCGGACGCTCTTCTTTTCAAGAGGGAAATCGATCTTTTTTAGCAGAGTAACAACTGCCAATGACACATACTTACATTGTAATAAGAGTTTGGTTGCATTTCCAAAACAAACTGTTGTAGCTGACCCATACACAGAGTGAGGCAAACAAACGAAAATTGTACATTGATGGCCAATCGTCAATACAAATGCAATGGACAGCACTCAACCGAAAGCGATCAAGCAGCGCTTTACATGCCTGGCAACATCCTTATGGCAGCTCTTTTTATATACCAGACTTTGATTTGAACTGACAGCTTTCGAGTTTACTTGAGTGCCCAAATACTTTAACGGCAATACATGTCAAAGAGTTTGTTTATTCAAGGCGGTGTAGCGGGTGGTGGCAAGAATTGTTTTTCGATTTTATTCAAGTGCCAACTACCTAAAGCTATGCATGTGGCAAAATGTAAAATTCCTAGTTCTGACGTCAAGAAGGAAGGAGAACCCGGCAGGTAAGGCATAACAGCAATTTGCGCTTTTCTCTTAACCCTTTGTGGTCCAGTACATGAAGTATTACGCCTCTCAGGGTGATTTTAAATCAGTAGGCTCGTAGCGTTTTCGTTTGGTTGCAATGGAATTCTGTGTATTTCCTCTAAGTGTCTTGAGCGGAATTTCCCTGTATATGATGCATTACACATAGAATTTGTACAATGCTGTTGGCTTTGCACGTAGCGTCTATAAACTCTGTACCAGCTAGCTGAGGCCTATCCAACGTCGCCTACCTTAGGTCAATCCAATTAGATGCGCCGTAGTGTTTGTGATTTTTGAGGTGGTTTGTAAAGGCAGGCCAGACTAGCCAAGCGACTGCCTAGCTGACTGGCTTTCATCCTCTGTGCTGGCTGCCAATTAAGTGTGCACATCGGGTGTTTAAGGTCTTCTAACATTTTTTCGCCTATTTGCTTGCCATATTTGGTCAATGACACATACTACAAAAGACCAAAAGTTGCCTCAGTCATGCCGTTTTTTGTGGTTGCTGTGGGTGAGGGGCATGCTGAATTTCAATATGGAGGGGTTGTAACAACGCAGCGCACTCCGCAGAGATAGGTTGTATTTCAGTTCGTTTGACTGCCATACACAAAAGCTAGCTGCATGATTAATGACCGAAGAGGGCCATTGGCAACAGATGCAGCAAGGGCCGACATAACTGGCATTAATGCAACAAGCAACTAATATCACCATCACCACCACCGCCAATCTGTATCTGAAACCGACAATGGCAACCAAATTGTTATTCCTTCAATTTCCGTGTTGATTTTCACACCTGAAAATTGTTTATTCTTGATCTGCTTTGGTGTTTGTTTCAATTAGGACGATAGACGACGCTCACCGTTCTCAACGTTTTTCTAGTTGCCGTTATGGTTGCCTAGCGGAGCCAACTGGACTGCAGCAAATGCAATGCATAAATTGCAATTTATGGCCGAATTTGTTAAAGCATGCCACCGCCACCGTCACCGCCAATATATTCAACACATCACCTAAATCTGTGTAGTTTTAGATTTCACGCTACTCTATGCAAACTAAACGAGAAAAACGGGTTAGATATGCTGTATTTGGGTCGTTAGGGTTCACTTACAATAACATCCACTCAAAAAGCCGCATTTGCAGTTCACATATGACTCTATTAATTGAAAAGGCGGCCAATATACGAGTGAGTATGTTTGCATTGCAGTATGTGAGAGGAATATTTTTCAGGAATAATTTGAGCCATTAGAGGAAGCAAGCAGCAGCAGTGCAATACAAGTAAACGCATCCGGAGATGTCCACTAAAACAACCATTAGGCACTAATTGTGGCCTGAGCACATAACGTATCTCCACCATGAGATGCCGTCAAATGATTACAGTCAGGAGCATCCATCCGCTGAACAGAGCCCTAACAACCACAGATATCACATAGTATGTCACTGCCATTTCCTTCCTTCACGGTCACGGTCATCTAACTTACAGTTGCCACAGGGACACTGTCTACAGGGCAACAGATTGTGCCGTGAATGCATATTCCCGGATGATAAACATAGACATAAAATCATAAAGGCTTTGGCTTTAAATGTCTCGTTTTATTACCTTTTCAATTATTTTGTCGCAGTCGGCGAAGAATTCGACATGACAACAGCAGCATATGCAAGGGACATGCGACCTGATGTAAGGAAACTCCAAAATTTGCAGGCTGGCAGCAACCAGTTTATTTAGCAATTCGAAAGTGATTTTGTGAACATTGCATAGACATGGTGAAGACCGGGCGACCAGCCGTAGGAGTGTGCCCATACTATCTATGTATATACATATATACATACATACTTAGTGACGTTGCAGTCAGATCTCATCCGAAGATAAGTGCAAAATGTTGCAGATACTTATTCACTTCTAGTTGCCGTCACTCATTGTCTGCACTCCTATTCCCAAATGCTTAACTCTGCCGATGAACGCTGAACTTGCCATCATCATTTGGTGGGCTAAAGTGAAACCCAAACTTGAAGGTTCAGCACCACAGCCATATTCACACAATCGCACAGCGGAGTCTGTGCAAACAAGCAAAGCAGTGAAAACCAAAGCAAAGACCTAGGCAAGCGGTAGAGGTCTCGTTAGAGTTATAGATTTGCCACATCAGATTATCGCTTCAAATAAAGGATTGCTGGCTGCAGTTAGCAGGGCTTTTTTCGCTGTCGCTCGGCAAATGCCGCTTACTTCGAACCCTTTTTAGCAAAGCCTAATGATTGTAATCTTGTGTCAGGATTATATTGTGACTAGCTTGCCAACTCGTATAATGAGTTTGGCTGCTTCTTTTCAAGATTATCTAGCACAGAAGAAAAAGTTTAGTGTTTTAATGAAGTAGAAGAGAAAAAAACAACGACTAAGCACCCAAACACAACAACAACCAAAAGCCTACACTGATGCACCATCGCACCGTATCGCCATACATATGTACGTACGTACATTTACCCCTTCCTCCTCCCTGCTATTCAAAAATTTTATTTTCCAATTTATTCGTTCGAATTTATATAAAATTTTCTTTGAAGAAAGTGTGCAGAAAACAATGGCATATTGTGCTGAGCGAGCCAAAACAACACCATAAAGCGCAAAAAAATAAGTAAAAACGCAAATCGGCTTACACAGCAAACGGCAACAACAATGCAAGTAATTTACTGAGGCAATGGAGCAGCACATCATAATTACCACCACCAAAAGGTTTATCAAGAGCCTACCAGCCATTAATGCGCATGGACGTTGCTCCGCTTTGCAATCGAAATTAAACAGGCGTTTTCTAAGTGTAACGCTAATGTTGTGACTTGCATGAAAGAAAGTGAAAATATTCACTGATGATGTTGCAAGCTGGCAGCATTGAATGCCACAGCAGAAAAAGAAAACTCAGCAACATCGCAAGAGTAAGTAAAAGGCAAATTGGTAGATTTGTTCCATCCATGCAACAACTGTCGCTACGCACACACACACATATTAACAACTACTAACCTTCAAAGTAGCAAGAAGCAAAAACAACTTCGTACGCCAATATAACCATTCTATGAGACATTAGCAAATTCTCTTCTAAAGGTTTCTTCTTCTAACAAAACACAACTGTTCTGCATGACAACACTATTCATTTGTCAGAAGGACTGTAACTGCCACTGGCATTGTCAGCACAGCAACCATCTCCAGTTGACATTTTTGCATATCCTCCAAGTTCATCATACTTTGCATAATAATTATCACCTTGTGTATCTTGGAAGCATAAACATCCCATATTACATGTAACACAGTTGTTTGTTTCATGCGAATGATGTCGATGCGACCGGCTATGAGTAGCTTTGCCGGCATTTCTGCAGTCTCTATTTGTGACGCTCTGTCAATAGTTGGGCCACTGGTTTTTTTCTAAAATTGTCAAGTAAAAGTGTAGCGGAGAACTAAAGACTAATTTCATTCTTTTATTTAAAAAACTGACAACTTACATATATGAGCGAAGATTGCAATACTGTACAAAATAATGCAACAATTAGACATTTTCAGGAATTTGTTGAATGTCTGTCTTCTGAAAGTTTAATTTCATTTCTGATTTTCGGATTATGTTGTATTTCGAGAATTCCATTCGTAATTTAAAATATGTTAATTGTAATATTAGAATTCCACTGTCGTCCGTCCGTCTTTCCATCTAAACATTATAATCCCGCTACAAGTTACAAATTTGAGCGGGTTGTCATAGAATATTTAGTAGTGATGGGTATCCCAGAAAGGAAGAAAAGCTTATTGATTTTGGCGTCATGTTTTCCAGGGGACTTCCATTTTAAATTTTACATAGATTGTGTCGATATTGTGGACCCAGTTCTGACGAGTTTTCCAAGAATATAACTTTGAAGTAATCGATAATTTATAAAAGCACCTTGATTTCGATAGTGTGACTGTAATTATTTTGATTAATTTACACTTTGATAATCGTGTGCGAACCACTTCTGGCCAGCATTTCATGAAAGTAGAGACCCAACAGGTAAAAAAAACTTATTTGGGGTTGGTTTGTTTTGTCAGATCGAGTGCGAATTTTATGGCTTCATCCAAACCTGGTTAAATATTGACCTTTTAAAGCAAATCGGGTATATTTCTCTGAATATAATACGAATCTTTTTTTGAATTTTGCAGCAAACTTGTAGATAAGAGTAACAAAAAATGGAGAGAAAATCATCTCGAAAAACTGAATTTATTGTGTCAAATATCTATATCTAAAAATTCCATTTGCATTCGAAAAATCAAAGTTCGATGGCAAGTTTGGTATTTTAATTACAATATTACAATAATTTCGGCATAAGGGAAAGATTCGAAGCATTGCCAAGAGAAGCCACTCGAAAGCAGATATGTCTGAGGAATTTGGTGGTTATGGGGAATCTCTTCTTTCCTTTTTCTTTTGCAAAACATATTCGATCATTCAGCTTAACTCCAAAGAGAAATTAAAAAAAAAATAATATTAAAAATGAGCTTCGCCCTAACAGGATTTTTTTGTTAATTGTTAATATGACCACATTTGGTTTTTATACATATGTCTGTAGATCCTTTATGACGGCATTTATATAAAAATTCATAATGGCTAAAAATTGCAATTTTGATGGAATAGTTTTGAGACCAGTTTGTCAAAATTGTAAAAAAAACACTAGTATTTTATTTAATTTGCATTGAATTTGCCAATTCATTCAAAAGGATGAAAAGTTATATTCTTTAGAACTTGCAAATAATTCCATGTGACAGTTTTTACTTTGAAAGTATTCTGAAATTCTGCGAGTTTTATTTTCGTTCAAAACGTCTGCTCTTGCTTAATATGTGCTAATACATATCAATTGCCTTCTGTTATTCTTTGCTATTAACTCTTCACCAATTGTTCTGCGTTGATTGTGTTCCTATACACCTTGAATGATAAATGAACCGTGGAAAATCGCCGCTAGCTTATAAATTTATAATGTAGAGCGATTATTACTAGGAGCGTTGAAACATTGATGTAATGAAATACTGCTGTATGTCAGAAAATTGTCCATTGCAGACGTCTAGGAAAATTTCCCGCTATGGGTGGAATCGATCGAAACAAGTATAAATCCAAGACCATGTCGTGTAAGAGGTAATGTCAGCTAAAATATGCAACAATCAACTGAGCAAACTCTAACCATGACCCTCCATCCTCATTTAGTTATTATACAAAAGGATGTCTGTGCCATTGTTCCAACTAGAACTTAGCTCAGTTAACACTGGAAAACACGACAGCAAAAGAATGCCCTGCATTCGCTTAACATAAATTAAATTATAAAATATTTTATGAGCTCAATTGACTAGATGAGTGGTTGGCTAGGGATAAACATTATGCTACATACCCATATGTGTAAGTGTGGATATTAGGGTTATGAATTTTATTACAACATCGTATCCCTGCATCATGTTTTGAAGAACTTTTACCTAAGATTAGATAAAAATCTTAATTATAAGGTGATTCGATAAAAAAAAGCTCATGCACAAAAAGCTTTTTAAATTTGTATATATGTATGAGCTTTTTGAAAAAATTTTGGAGTCACTTTACGCACATACATATATAACTCAAAACAAGCTTTAAAGCCACACGTCATAACCAAAATGACATCAGCTTTTTATCGCCATATCATTACATATACGACCTAGTTCAATGGACACCGGTCGTTTGTATGAACAAACTGCGTATACTTAATATCGCACGTTAGTTTGGAGATGTTACTCATACGTTTTTGAACTAGGACAGTGAATTAGGTCGTTCAATTGCCCAACTCTAATTACATATATATCATGTTATATCATATATAACTGTATTCCATATATCATATCAAGTGAAAGTGGTTTGAGCGTGAACTTTTTTATATTTAAATGGAATAAAAGTTATTTTAGGTATTGCACTGTGCAACATTTTTAAGGTGATCTTGTGCAAACCATTCGAACAGAGGATTTTTTGAAAGTACAGACCCAAACGACAAGAAACCCTAGTTGGGTTTTGTTGTGTCAGATCCAGCTCGGATTTTATGGCCCATCTAAACATGGTTAAATATTAGTTTTTAAAGAAATTCGGGGCTATATCTCTGAAACCAATGCGAATCTTCTTCTGACCTCTGACGCAAATTTGTATATAAGGACAAGAATAAAATTTTTGGAGAAATAATGAACTCGAAAAACTACATTTATTGCCTTAAATTTCAAAATACAGTATAGTCTCGATAATCCGGACACTCGTTAATCCGGACAACGCGGTTATCCGGACACTAGAATATTTTACATTGTAGACTCGGTAATCCGGACATCTCATATTTTTCTTACCTCGATAATCCGGAAATCAATATTTTTCCTATCTTAAGCATAAGATTTATTTCATTCACGTTTTCGTTCTTAGCAATATCAATTGGTGTATAAATAAGAAAAATTTGGTTTTTCAAAATTTTCGGCCCACATCTCCTCTTTCTTATACAGTCAATATTGAATTAACTACAGTCGAAATCGCTTATAACGTCGTCGTTTATAACGTCATATCGCTTATAACGACGAAATTTTATATTCCACACAAATAAATATCGCTTATAACGTCATCGCTTATAGCGTCATATCGGTTGTAACGTCGAATTTTTGTGAAATATTTGAATTTTGCTATCGGTTATAACGTCGAACCATAAGAGGAAGAAAAATTTTTCTCAATATTTTGTTGTATGTAATTTGTTGTAAATCAAACAACATCAAACCACCGAACATATGCACAACATGTTCGAAGATGGGGTTAGACAACTATATTACGACTGCCATGTATGCGGTCTCAAGTCAATTAAGCTTGACTTTTTGCCACCCAATGTCACATCTATTTTACAACCCATAGACCAAGGAATAATAAAATCATTAAAATCGCATTACTGGGATCGACAAATGTCCACTATCCTGGCAAGAATAAAAAGGATCAAATTACGAAATTAAATGTGTTGGATACAGCGATATTGTTGGATAATGAAGTCTTGAAAAATTTAGCGTCTTTTGTCATTGCTAACTGTTTTCATGCGGGAATTATGGTTCGTTGAACGATTCTGAAGACATTTGTCCCTTTTCCCATTTCTCCCAACATGTGGAAGATATTGACGAATCATTAGTTGCAATCGATGCCATGTATATGACGAGGTAAAACAAGGTATTTATACCCAAAAGACACTATACATAATATAATTTGTCCTCTTTTATTAATATCGTTTATAACGACTATCGCTTATAGCGTCCGAATTTGGTCGGTCCCTTGACCGACGTTATAAGCGATTTCGACTGTATTTGAATCTCTCGAATAATTTTATACCCTTCAACCATCGATGGATGACGATAAGCAACAGTATTTTAAAACTAGTGTTGAGTAGCCTAGTTCCCTTAAAAATCGATGTTGGAGGAACACCCCTCTAAAAAAATTAGTTTATTAGGCCTCCGATTAGTAAGAAAGTCCCTTGGAACTGCGTATTGTATTCCAATGATATAATGATTAATAGCTTAGTTTTAAAATTTAGATTTTTTAGATTCTCTACGAATTTTTTCTGAGTTACCTACAAAAATTGGTAAAATTAAAAGCAAAATGATGAATGAAAAGTTTAAATAAAATTTGGCAGCACTCTTGCCATAGGCAGAACCTAACAACCAATTGTTGGTCGCCAGCTTACTGAAAAATATCATTAATTACCGAAATTATAAGCAATTTAATTTTACTGTTTTTCTCAGTAACGCAAAAAATGAGTTATTTAAAAACGTATACCCTCCTTTTATTTTCAATCTTTGATGTACAAAATCACAGGCAACTACGGATCGTTGTTTTGTATTCTTGTAATTATACCACCAATAGATTTAAATTCCATTGTCTTATTCGAAGGCTGTAACATACACTCCGGTTCATCTGAATAGAACCAACCAATATTTGCCTACAAATACCGTTATATCTGACGATAGGGGGAATTGTAAATAATATTTTTGTGGACATGTAGAGTATGTAGTAGCCGATATTTTCAATACCTAACGCTTCATTTTACTCGCTTTATGAAAAAATTACGAGATAAAGTCAGTTGCTGATGTTCATAGAAATGGCTAAAATATATTCACAATAATGAGATGAGTGCATTTTAATTTTGAAGTTATATCTTAAGTCGTAAGAGGCTCTTCTTGTCACATGGACCCTGAAAATCATTATGTGTCCATCATGGACGTACGCAGGATTTCATTTCGGGGGGGGCACAACTTGACCAAAAATCATGAAAAATTCAAATGTTTTGTAGCGTTACGTAAAGCTATTTTAAGGGGTTATGGCCACTTATAAGCATGAGAAAAGCCATTTTCATGCATTTTTTAAAAAAAAAAATCTATTAAACCTTAAGTTACTTTCTATTTTTTTTTTTTTTTTTTTTTTTGAAAACATCTTACATTCTAATTCTTGCTTATAAAGCACTGTTTTTACTAAAGCAGTTTGCGGTACCCACTGTAGTTTGAAAAATAATAAACCGATCAGCATATATTTTTAAAAATTTTGAACAGTTAAAATCAAAATTTCGATTTTAACAAAAACAAAACACTGTACAAAATTGATATTTTTCTGACTCCGTCAGCAGTTTTTTTAAAGACTCTCTCGGTTAAACACATGATTTATGTGAACAATAGTCCCACAAAAACATATAAAGTGCCACTTCGAGGAAAAAACGTTTTTAGTTTCTATGCTACATACAAAACACAATAAATGTTTCCCTTCCAAAGCTCATATCTCGGTAAATTTTTGTCCGATGGACTGGAAATTTTGGCACATATTCTATTCTATATTTTATATGAAATAATGGTACAAAGTATATAAATTCAATAGAAAGGATTCATAATATTTAGTCCCAATTTACATTAGGCGAGTTTACTTGCGGCAAGTTTCAGTTTGTAGGAGAGACACGTAAGGGGAATGGAAGTGGAAAAAATTGCTCGTACCGGCAATTTTCAGGCAATTCCTTTTATATGTTTCGTTTTTGCATTATTTTCATTGTTTTGAAAACAGAATTGCCTGTATAAACGCAAGAGGCAAGTTTAAAAGAGAACGAGAAAAATTGCCGCAAGAAAAATCGTTTAATGTAAATTGGGACTAAGGATACAATTTTAAATATTTAAAGAGTAGGATATTTAGAATTGAAAATAGACAATATCGGGCCACGTTCGGTAATGTCGCCATGTAAAATTTATTGAAGTATATTGAAGTTTTTAATCATACAGGTCCACGTTATGGTTTATCGCAGAATTTTACAACCACTGTCGGCTGTCGTTGTCGTTGATATGTTTCCAAATGAAAACATTAAGAAAAATTTAACAGTTTTTGAGATATGGTGCGAAATGTATACAAATTATGGAATTTTTAGATATATTATAAAATTTATTTTTTTTTTCATTTCTCCAAATATTTTATTTTGGCCCTTATCTACAAATTTGCTGCAAAGGTCAGAAGAAGATTTGCATTGGTTTCAGAGATATAGCCCCTAGTTGTTTAAAAAGTCGATATTTAACAATGTTTAGATGGGGCCATAAAATCCAAGCTGTATCTGACTCAACAAAACGGAACTAGGGCTTTTGTACTTTGGGTCTGTACTTTCAAAAAATCCTCACTTCAAATTATTTGCACAAGATTACGTTAAAAATGTTGCACAGTATTATTTACCGAAAGAGATAGATTCTGATACCAGGATTATTTTTACTTTTAATATTATGTTACAAAAGAAGCGTTATAATTTGTTTTCTTAATTGTACCCAGCAAAAATTCGGATCCATTAGTCATTACGTAACCCATTACAAAGTAATGTAAACAAGCTTCTTTTCCCATTACAAGTAATCTGAAAAGTAATGGGATACTTCTTAAAAAAATTACAAGGCAAACCTACTTACTTTGCTCCTCACTAAGTAATGAGGACGGTGGCACAGTGAGTGTGTGTCGGACTATAAATCCTAGGGTTGTGTGTTCAACGCTCACTGTCGGCAGGCGAGTTTTTTTAATTAAAAAATAAAAATTCGTGGTACACATGTGCACTGCACATTAAAGTTCTTAAGCAACCCTTAATGTTCGTGTGCGTGCAGAGTATGTAGTGTCTTTGGCTAGAAATCAGAGGGTTCGTGTGTTCAACTCGCACAGCAAGCGAAATAAAATAAAGTAAAATAAAAGTAAGAAGTGTGATGTAATAAAAAAAATCTCTACATCAACTGTTCTAAAAATAGAATTTTTTTCAACTTACTTTTCAACTACTAGTGGTCACAGAATAACTAGTTATTCTAGTGGTCATAAAATATCTACAAACTGAGCGCGACATGCCCTTGTAAAAATAATGGGGAAGAAAGGGGGTTTGCGAGTAGTTACGGCTGCCAAAAATCCCTTACAAAACCCATGATTTTGGGAGGACTTTTTTTGCTGGGTACAATTAGAAGTTTTTTGACTCTATGACAAACACTTTGATGGACTTAGTTCTATATAGTTTTGACAAATAACAATCGTTCCTTATTGAACCCCACATAATTATTCACTAATAATTATTTGAGAGACACTCCCCTCGATAGTTACCGCGCCCATAAGCTTTTTAGTTGGCCACCGTAGTATTTAGAGCTTTGTCAGGAAGCATAAACTTGTCCACGAAAAGTGGGATATCGCTGTAAACAAGACTACAAAATGTCAAAAAATCATCGAACAGTCTTTAAACTGCAGTTATGTTAGACTTGTATAAGAGACCTGAAGATGTTGTCCAAACATATTCTCTTGGACCTTGATGTACTTTTGGAAGTAATCTTGCGAACCATATTAGGTTCGATTTTAGACCGAATCGGTTAGTCCCTTCGACCATTTTAATGACAATTTTTGAACTTTTATGGCGGAGCACATAGGTTTCAATTAGGAAATTTTTGGCCAAAACCCTAATTTTGAAGTTTCGAAATTTTAATTTTTTTTGCACAGAATAATAAAAAACACCTCAAGTCATCTGAAAATAATTAGTTTTTTTAAATAACGTTAGTATTCGTTGATTGGCGCAGTACCAAAGTTGACACTTTTTTATGTAAAAATAAAACAGGCTTTGTGCTGTAAAATATACAATTTTTGTTGTATTGTGTCGCTGCATAAACATACAGAAGTGAAACCAAAGTTATTATGAATCGGGAAGCTGTTAATGAGTACTTTCATAATATTTACAAAAAGGTAGATGAAATTTATAAAATTAGCGTAAAAAAATCAATTTTTTTATATATATTAAAAATTATTTTTTACAAATATTTTTTAAATATATGTAAACTTTTCAGAAAATGTCCAAATATGTCCACCTCCAAATCGAATTTGAAAGATAGCAGGGGGTATATACTAATAAATTCAGAAGTAAAATCGTGCTCAAATTTGCCACATTTAAAATAAAGTGGATTTTTCTATTTTAAGATGGGAGAAATTTTTGTAAATTCATGTTGTGACTGTACGTTGTATCCAATTGAAATAGAACGGTAATACCCACATCTAATAACTGATTTTCCTTAAAATTCATATTTAAGGGTTTTAGAGTGTAGAAAACAAGAATGTATATTTTTTTGAAAATAGGTCAATTTTTTGTCATAGCCCCCACATAAAAGTACCGTCCGATTTTAGATATTTTGTGGATTTTAGCGACACTTTATGGCCGATTCGGCTGAAATTTGCTATTTTGACCTCTTGGAAGATATGAGTCCTTCGTACCAAAAATTATTAACATTGGTCAATGTTTTGGTTTAGACCCCACACAACGGGACCACCCTGTTCAACAAATTTTGGCAGGTTTTGGTCATTTTGGTCGATAAAACGTAAGAATTGCTGTTTGTACACATTTATTATAAATAATAATTAATTTCAATACAAAATGGACGTTGAAATAGTTTTGGCCAGAAAATTTGGATTTGGGACCATTGTGCGGAGGTACCGATATGACTTAAATTTAATTTGGACAAAACATTACGAGATCCATAACTTGGACCGAGAGTTATCATGAGTTCCAACCTGCCTGACAAACAGAGATACAGACGGACGGACCGTGGTAAGTACTTCCATCTTGGCTGAAACGAATATCGTCCAAACATATGTGATGTCTTAAATCATTATTTTGATGAAATCTATACGATACAATCCTAGTGTATATAATCTCGCAATCAAAAGTCTGAGGTTACAATTATACTTCGGTAATGATAAGTAAAAATCAAGTGACGCACAAAAATTCATTTGTTTTCATTATTTTCTCATACTGTTTAGCAGCAAATTTGTCTAAAACAGAATAACAAAATTTTGGCGATGGCAGTAAAACAAATTTCTAATTGGCTTTCAATATGTAGTCCACGAAGGACCGACCCTTCATACATTTTATTCAATAGATTTTTTTATATATTTCCATTCCCATAATACTGAACTCGTTTTTTTTTGTTATAACCGGATGAGTTTTAAGCCTCGAGAGCTCTATACAGTTCGAATAAATAATAGACATGGGGTATATTCATTAAGGAATTAGCATTTGATAGTGGTATGATATGACATGAAGAAGTAATTCAGATTTTATTGGAAGTTTCTCTCAAAAACAGCTTACAAACAAACATTTTTAAAATATTTTCTTACAAAACTTGTTAATGATGTACATTTTCTGTTCAGAAACTTAAGAAAATATAAGTTTTAATTTGAAATCTTCAAATATACAAAAATTTTTATGAGAAAAAAATGTAATAACTAGTTACAGTAGCTTAAAAAATTTTGTTCGACCAAACCATTTCGGCCCCCCCCCCCCCCCCCCTGCGTACGTCCCTGTGTCCATGGGCTACAAAGTTTATATCCTTGAGAAAAAACTATGAAAAACAAGTAAGAAAAGTCTATAGTCGGACGGAGCCGACCATGGGATACCATATACCACTATTCCTGGACAATCGCTCTCCACGGAACTTCTTTTCAATGATTGTGAAAATTTAATTATCTGATATTTATCAGAGATGTAATGTATAATACTTATGACCAAAACCAAAAAGTTATCCAGCATGACAAAGACATTTTTGTAGCAGGAAAGGAAAATTTAGTTCACACAAACTAAAATGTAATGAAACCCACTTATGTAGTACTACTACTTCCGTTGTTTAACCGCTACGTTATTGAAATTTTTACCAATTTCACACAAAAGTTTCAGTCCATTTAACCCACTAAGTATTATCTGATCTTCACGTTGGTTTGTACGCTTTTTCTTCATCATAAACTCAAACTTTGTTTAAAATTTTGCGGGTTATTATTTTGACCTACAGAGCCGCTACAAAATTGGTTAAAATTTTGTTTTGGTCCATTTCATTCCCTAAACATTTCACTATCATCAGCAAAAACTAATCATTTCTATTCTGGCCCGAACCCAACCTCCTTAAAAAATTCGTTACAATCGGTCCATAATTGCGGCCTTAAGCTTGTTTACAATTTTTAATGGACGGACACACATCGCTAAATCGCTTTATCTCGTCGAGATATGAATGTTGGCATACCAAATAAGGGGTCTAGGACGAATATTTCGTGGTGTTACATAAACTTTTGGAGAGACAATATGTAGCATGGGATAAAAATGTGGTTCTCTACACAGAACCCATTATATATTAGGCAGTAGGCCCGTTATCTAGCAAACACTTTATTGCAATTTACATCAGACGAAAGGTCAGTAGTTTTTTTCCATATGTAGGCTACTTTGCGAAATATATATGTCCTCACGGAATTAAAATATCGACCAAAAATAAAATTTTTTATATTTTTCATACAAAAGTAATGGTCCATTTCACCCGCTAAAGAATATCAGATCATCATTCAAAATTGTAGACATCTTTTTCGACCTATACTCTTACCCGGTGCAAAATTTCGTGACTATTGATGTATAATTGCGACTTCGACTTACACTACAAACAAATAACGGAATATATTAGGCTGTAACTCTGTTATCTGATCATGCGTTTCACTTTCAAGTATATCTCACTTGTCCGGAATGTCACTTCCAGGAATCAAGATATAAGCTGTATATTAAAAATGTTCACAATTTTCACACAAAATTTTTAGTCCATTTAAACCTCTAAATATTATCCGATCGCCATCTCAAATTGCAAGCTTCTCCTTTGTGATATACTCTTACCTTATTTAAAATTACGCGTTGATCGGACTATTATTGAGACCTACAGAGCCGCTAGAAAATTGGATAAATATTATGTTTTTGGTCAATTTCACCCGCTAAATATTTCACGATCATCACCAATAAGAATAGGGATCTATTCTGATCTGAACCCGACCACCATACAAAATTTCGTGACGATCGGTCCATAATTGCGGCCTGGAGCGTGTTTACAATTTATAATGGACAGACGGACGGACGTTCAATTAAGAAGTAAATTTGGTAGCAAGGAAAGCTGCTTAAAATGGTCGCAACCCGTTATATTTGCTTAATATTAATTCGTTTACTTAAGATGTCAAGTTTTTATCTGGTAAAAGTCCGATATTAATGATTTCAACTTACAAATTATGTGTTTTTGTGACTACTCGGTAATCCGGACAATTCGATAATCCGGACATCGCCGAAACATGTGGTGTCCGGATTATCGAGACTATACTGTATATGCAAAAATTCCACAATTTTTACACATTTCGCGCCGTATCTCCAAAACCGTTAATTTTTTCTGAATACTTTCTTTTGGAAAAATATTCCCTGGAATATAATACACAACTCTCAGAACATGTCATTGTTGTAAAATGCCTCTATGCCGTTGTTTTCAGTACATTTTTCAACGACGATTTAATAAAAATGTCAATAATGTAGTGAAATCCGAAATGTGAGAATAAACTGTTGGTGTGAACTGTGTTTGAAATACGTGTTGTAAAAGATATGATGCAAAATACCGCTGAAACAACATGAAGTAAGCATTTTAGAGTTTCAGAATGTTCTAAAGAATTGTGGAGAACTTTATTTGGAAGATTTCTGCAAAAGGTTACTTGGTTCAACTCCCAATAGTTTAACCGATACTGACCAGATTTTCAGCAATTATGTAAAATTATTATGGTTGCCACCGTGGTGCAATGGTATGCACACCCGCCTTGTAAACATAAGGTCGTGGGTTCGATTCCCCGGCCAGGCAACATCAAAACACTTTTCAACGGTGGCAAAATACCCCTCAGTAATGTTCGCGACATTTCCGGAGTATTTCAGCTATGTAAAACTTCTCTACAAAGTGGTGTCTTAGACACGCCGTTCGGACTCGGCGATAAACTGTAGGTCCCATATCATTGAGCTAATATGAATCGGGCTGCACTCATTGATATGATAGAAGTCTCCCTTGTCCCTTATTGGATGTTTGTGGAACAATTATATTATATGTAAAATTATCTATATTTTATAGATGTTGATGCCCTAGATGGAGTTTTTCTTCAAAACATAATTTCTAGTAGTTTAGTGCTACAATATTGCTAAAGATAAAAAGGGCAAATTCCAATTCGTTTCTGAGATAAAGGCCTGATTAATGCAAAAAAGTGTAGATTTAGCCCGGTTTAGATGAGGCCGTAAAATCCGAACTGGATCTGACAGGACAAAACCCTACTAGGGTTTTTGTAGTCTAAATGTGTACTTTCAAAAAATGCATACTAGAAGTTGTTTGCATTTTCAGTGTTGCATAGTGTTAATATGCAAAAGGTCATTCATTCTTGCAACAGCAAATAATTTTTTGAGAAAAATATCTTTTCATTTCATAGTATTTAAAAAAACATATTCAAAGTGGTTTGTACGAAACCTTTTTTTAATAATTAAATGGAATGAACGTTATTTTTGGCATTAATAGGCAAAAGTTTATCCATACCCGCTACATTTTTGAGAAAAAAGGTCAAAAAGTCATAACCCTAGTGGGTATGAATAGCGGAGCCATTTCGTTGCCCAATAACGATGCTGGCGACGAAAGTAAATAATCTATGTTTTCCTATAATCCAGGTTAAGATACACGACACTCGCCGAAGGCATAGGGGGTGGACATGTGTTATTTTAGATGACTATACATAGCAATTAAATCCGAAATTGCAAAGCGCACATGATCAGAATAGGCAAGAAATGCGTGTGGATATTCACTCTGGATATGCTCAGTAAGAAAAAGATTAAGTTTACGCAATGGAAAGAGACGACTTAAAATATATAAATAATTCAAGCATTTGTATATGACGAAAGCTAGTTGGTACATAAATTGGCATCATTGTTATGGTAGAATCGTATTATTACTCCGATTTCACACTTGGAGGAATGTACATACATACATATGTCATGTACATATGTTAAAGCTTTCAAGAGACCAACTATAATTCAACTAAACTCCATAAATACTCTATACTCCTTTTTAACCAAAGCTTTCACATCGAAGATCTGTTCTACTTGGTTTGTAGTTATTGTCACGCCTCCTGATAATGGGAATCCCTCCAAGATTACGAGCGAGATGCAATAACAAATAGCCTAAGGCTGTTAAATGTCTGCACATGTGTTCCATAATAACATTATAGCAATTCAATTATAGATGCGGACGGCCTTTTTATTTACATGGCTTTAAAAGTAATCTGGTGAATTCATATAAGTTTTGGCACTTTGTACTGTGAAGAGGGTGCTCTTCTTGCCCGTGACTACTGATCAATTAAGAATTTGTGAGCCAGTGCATAAACTCTCTTGGCCCATTGGCAATGTTCCTTAATTAAAAGGAACTTTTTTGTTCATCGTCAGAGTACCATCTTCTGGCTGGTAGCTAGCTCATTGCCTATTCAAACATGGGTGCAACCGACGATGCAATTCCCTGGAGTTCATTGTTCTGCTGTTGCTGCAAATAAATCCCATGTTTTATTTTTGTATGATTGACAATTAGAGAAAAAGATGGCCTAACAAGCTGAAATGCAAATTTTCACAAGAAACTAACAATATGTGTACGATTTGGTCAGTTCTGTGTGTTCGCAGCCATTCCAGTGCCAGTATGCTGCTCGAGACAATCGTGATCTGTTGTATCATTTTGAAGAGTTCTTCTATGAGATAACTTAAAAAGGCAATGCCAGTTGAACGGACATCCCAGCATACATACCGCTCTATGCCTGCTGTTTGTATGTATGCATTTTTTATACGCCATGCTATGGGGGATAGCCAACTTCAAGAATAGCTTTTGCTTGCTGTAAATGTATGGCTAGGAACACAATTTGCATGTCTTTCTTGTTAATGGCAACAGAGCACAAACAAACAAACAACAAAATAACCAAACCACAACAAACAATCAAGCAGACGGGCAACAGACTTACATACGAACAGATGAACAGCCAGCCAAAACCAAATGAGAAATGCGAAGTACACAACGTTAATGGAACAAACAAGTGTATTCGCCTCCACGTCTCTCGCCAACTACCAGTGCTTTTATGCCACTATCATTGTCGAAGCTGCAACATCCCTTGCTACCGTCTTCGCATAATGTATGGAATTTGAAAATGACAAAAATTATACGTTTTCTATGAAACAGCTAGAGATTTGTTCCTAAATCAATTAGTCTGTGTAAACAAAGCACACACACACACACACTGTGGCACATGTGTTGTCGATTCCACAACTGAGCTTGTGGCTTAAGTCTTCCGTTTGCCGATGCTACGACATCCATAAAATTAGTAAAAATACGACGACAACGACAACAAAGACGATCAAGAAGAAGTGCGTAGATATTCCTTTGAGGTCCGCGCTGTGTATTTTATCAGTAGCCATTGTAAATGTCATTTTTTAACAAAATTTACCATGCCATAAACATATCCTGCCTTCTTGACACATTGCCAAACGGCACTCACACACAGGCATCCATGGAAAGAGCAAACGGTTTGCATACTACACGGGAGTTATGGCCAATATTCGCACCAGCATTTGTCGCCTGTATTTCGTTTGCCAAGTTGACTTCCCCAACAAATAGTACTGTAACACCAACAACAATTACAATCATAGAACATACAAGAACACACAATCATAGAACAAACAGCTTTATGCTGTCAGCAGCGAAATAAAAGTAAAAACGTTGCAACATCTGCAAATGCAACACCATCGCCCTAGCAGAACAAACAGACGCAAAGCATAACAATATAAGCAAATGAATTATTAACTATTAGGAATGGAAACCAGCATCCCAATGAAACATATGAAGAAGTTTACAAGTTCAGCATGAACCTGTGACACACCATGGCATTCATATTTGGAACGAAAAATCCGTAACCGGAATATTTACCTACAAAAAATGCTTGGCTGTGGTATCGTTTTTGTTTTGTTGAGAAAACTGATCTATTGGAGTAAAATTCAAAAGTACTTCATATCTGCAAATTTGCAATAATGTTTGTATAAATAGAAGTTATCAAACTCGGCCTTTGTCTTCTAGCCATTCATGTCCGATATGCCTGATGAGCTGAATTAAACCACCAGCGAAACGATAGTAGCATATTTGTTGGGGGTGTGGACTTCGCTAGAATTCACTTTTTCAATACAAAACTCCTTAGGTCATGTTAGCTCGATTAATTCAATTAATTAACCCACTTAGCGCCGAGAATTTTTTTGCAAGAAAACTTAAAATTATTTATGAAAATAATATTTTTGAGACTTTTTAAGCATTTTTAAGAAATAACTTTTTTCTCTAAAACGTATAGTTTTCCTGCAATCGGGACTTCTTTTAAAAGTGCCAAAAACTTTAGAGGGTAATATATGTAGGTGTATCCTTATATGCCAATCCCTTGGTTTTTGATTGAAAAAATACTCTTACTATATTCCTAAAAAATCCCTGAATTCTTATGATTTTAACATTTATGATTTAATTTTTCATCAAAAGTCGAAAATTACAAAAAGTCGATTTTTTAATAGCTTGGGCTATAGGCCAATTGCGTGGAAATGCATAGGTTAAATGAAGTTTTATAAGCGTGAAATGACAGAAAACAGACAATACTATAACAAAATGCAAAAAAACGCCACAAAAATATTTTTAGAGTTTTACGTCAATTTTTGCCATTTTTTTGTGGCTTTTAAACGACAAGTGACTTTATCTGGGTTAAATAACTTATTTTTTTCATAACAGATTAATTTATTCTTTAAAAGATCAAAAAAAAAGATGACATCAATCATGCTATCGGTAACACTAACTTAATATAATATCATATATAATATCATTAATTACCGAAATTATATTTTTAATTTTACCGATTGTTGTCTGTAACTCCAAAAATGAGTTATGGCCTGTTTCAGTAAGACGATTCATTTGTTCGTTCGTTCGAACTACAGCTTTTTCAAATGTAAACATTAGGTCTGTCGGGTTATTTTCCCAGCAAGAATTGTCCAGCAAGAACTTTCTCAGAGCGTAAGGAGTTTTTATTCTCTTTTGCAAGAAAATTGTAAAAAGTAAACAGACACCTTCCCAGCAGTGATGCCAGATTTGCCGATTTATCGGCATTTTGCCGATTTTTAGTCCAAAAAAATAGAAATGCCGATTTGCCGATTTTTACCCCTAAAATGCCGATTTTTAGTTAAGGCAACTTGTTCACATAAAATTTCCATTTTGTATGAAAATTGTGGTTGCTAGAACTAATTTGGTACAATAACAAAAACAACTATATCGTCAAGAGTAGTTTGATTAATAATAATATTTTTTTAATATTTTATAAAAACAGTTTGAATTTTCTTGATTACCATAACGTGTACTTCAGTATATACGTCAAGGAAATTGTTCAAAAAACGAAATTGTCGAAAAGTGGGTTAGTGGAAATAATTAAAACCTGCACAAACTTTTACATTGAACTTTGTGGCCAGATTCTGAAGCGGTTTAATTTTGAAAATAAATTTAAGTGCCTAGCTTCAATAAATCAAGGTTTAAAATAAATTCATTTTTCATTTTTCGACATTATAAAGGAATACGAATGTTTTATAAACATAAACGAAAAGCAAGAATCACGCGAACCTTAACGTTTAAATTTCAAAAATTCGGTTAAAGATAAAAACGTAGAGTTGCTAGAATTTTGGAAAACAACGTGTGAATTAATATGTGCAAATTCTGAATCATTATTTCCTATTTGGTCCAAATTTATTAAACATGTTTTAGTCTTGCCACATTCTTCAGCAAATGTGGAAAGAGTTTCTAGCCAAGTAAATTTAAATAAAAACAAGTGCCGAGATCGATTAGTTAGGGACTCGATGGAAGGAATTCTCTTTACTAAAGACTACTTAAAATTAAATAAGTCTAATAAGTCTGTTATAATGTTGTCATTAAAAATGATTTGTTACAAAACTTTAATTCAAATATTTATTACAGAAATTGAATTTAATTGTAAACCAATATTTCAAAATTCTAATACAACTAGTAAGAAAGTGTCAGTCGGCTTTGCTGACAGAGGTATACCCTCAGCCTATGTGAATTGAAACTTTCTTCTACGGACAGTTCGAATGTTTTTAAGGTCTTTTCAGAATTATGTGGCCATTTTTACACATTTGAACTTGGATTAAAATTTAAATTCAAAAGTGTTGTGGAGGTGGTACTTAAAGGAATGGAGCGACATAGTCCATTAGGGAAGTGGATTTTATTTGGAGAGTTATATATTTTCGATAGATATCGCGCCCACTAGTCATTTCAGTGGGTCATCGTATAACTTTTGGAATCGGTTGATCAGTTCCATAGGGGTTTTTACACCTCGGGGTATATTCTCAAGAAATATGGACATGCCCCTGCAAAAGCTTTTACCGTCGTAATGGAGGCAGCGTATTCAAATTGTTTCAAGCAAAATCGAAGTGATTCGAGAGCAGGGGCTGGATTCTTGTTCTATGAAAAATTGAAATGAAAAATATTTCCTTTATAATTTTTTTCATTTGACAGTTTTCTCCTTTGTAAAAGTTTTCATTTTACATTTTCATAGAAACCGAATTGGGCCTCAGTAGTGGAATTCTGTAACTCATTTTTCGAGTTACCGACAAATATCGATAAAATTAAAATGCTTATAATTTCGGTAATTAACGAAAATTTTCGGTAAGTTAACAACCAAAATAAAGTTGTCGCTAAGTCCTAGCGATGGCAACAGTGTTGTCAACTTTTATTGATACTTTTCATTCATAATTTTGCGTTTTCATTTGACCGATTTTTGTCGGTAACTCAAAAAATGAGTTACAGAATTCCACTACAGGTTTTAAAGAAAACTTATACGAAATTTGGTGTGGGAGGTACCCGAAGGAATAGACAAATAGATTCCATATTCGTACCTAATCTATATCTTGTAGACATATTAGGAATGTGTAAAGTACTAAATCGACTAAATCAGTCACTCCTTTCAAGAGTTATCGCGCGTACAATTTTTCCGAACATTTTTGGACTTTTGTGGGAGAGATACCTGAAGGAGTGGACCGATATTGCCCATCTTCGAACTTAAACTAAGTTTGGACAAAATAGCCAAACCTTTGAAAAATTGACTCATCCATTCGAGATTTATCGTGCGCACCAGCCAGACAGACAGACAGACGGACGGACATTGCTAAATCGACTCCAAATTGTCTGAAACACATTTCGTCCAAACATACTTGGGGTCTAAAACCATTATTTCGATGAGGCACATTTTGCCCGTATGAAAGTTTATATACCCTCGTTAGAATAAGTGCTGAGGGTATAAAAACAATCACCTTATTAATAACCTCTTAAGACAAAATTGTATACGTTTTGTTTAGCTTGACTGAATTGAAAATATATTGATTTCATATATACATACACGTACTTATAAATATATACTACATATGCATATGGTAAAACCATTTATATTCATACATATTTTGAATTATTGCCTTGGTTTATGAATTGTTAATTGTTTTGTTGTACTTAAAATGTTATTTTTTAAACTTATGCTTATTAAATAAGCGATAATTTGAACTGAAATAAATGTTTTTTAATTTGCCGATTTTGAAAATTTTTTGCCGATTTTGGCACCCGAAAAGTGCCGATTTTCGACCAAACTTATCTGGCATCCCTGCTTCCAAGCAGAAACCGCCAACCAAACCAAAAAAGGAATTTTTCAACTTTGTTCTCCGAAAAAACAATACAATTAGGCTTGCTATTTCCACAATAAAATTGTTGTTCATTTTCACAAACATAAATCACAGAACAATTAAAAACAGCTGATTATTTTCAGGAAGAAGAAGAGTTTGCAAGTGCTTGCTAGAAGAAATTTATCCAGCAAGAATTTGCAAACTCTCACTAAAAGAACTGTCAAAATGTCACTCTCGATTCGTTCTCTTTTGCTGTTTTTTTTTGTGTTAACAAACGACTTCCAGCAACAATTGGTACAAATTGTTGCAAGTTTTAGGGTAACCAGACAGACCTATTATAGTTGTAATTCGAAATAAAATGGAATAATACGAATTACAAATGGAATAATTCGAACTGCAGTCGGAATAGTTCGAATTTCAAATTGAATAATTCGAATTACAAATATGAAATATTAGTCCATGTTTATAGTATAGCCTTTTGCAGGGTTTACCTTTTTAATGAGGATTTATTTGACGTATACGCCAAGGAATTGACATTTGAACCCACTGGAATTGTTAAATCCGGTTATATATAAACGTACTATTAAGCGCATTACAGGTATTTGATCAAAATTGTATTATAATGTACCAAAGAAAATGAGTAAAAAGTTGAAAAAAAACTATGTTCTAACCGACTATGTTTATGTGGATAACCTTTTTTGTTGGCTTTATGGGCAAAGACATGTGAACTCCGTTTATTCCAACTTCGGCAGAAGAGACGAAAAACAACAACATTATATTACGTTACAAAGATATCATAACCGACTCCACCAACAACACCATAACTACAAAAAGTTCCTCAATACTTTCGTTAATGTGAGCAATGCCTTCTTAGAGATTCAAAAGGGTTTCACGACAAGCTGTTCTTCATCTCCGCCTGATTATGCGTAGCTTCATGCTGTTCTTGCATTTGACTGACGATGGTCGCAGCGGCTGATGGTGTTGGGGCTGCATTGACTTAAACAAACCTTTTTATGCATTATTCATGTTATTGAACCTTGTTGGAGGCTATACTCCTGCGGACACGGACACAAACAATAAGGCAAATGATAGCAATAAGAGATCGGCAACACTGCTGCAGGAGAGGGAGCAGACAATTCGACGCAGGAACAAACAAAAATAAAAACTACACAAATTATGACTTGCATAACCAAACTAAGCAGAGAGAATAGCCTAACCAGAAATGAAAAGAAAAAATCTACCAAATTGCGAGTAAAAACAAACTTATGTATGTATATTTACATGACTGTGTGCGTGTGTGTGATGTGGAGTGGCGACATCGCCTATATGAGCCTGTGCGTGAGTATGTGAATGTAATTTCACTAGTCATAATGGGATTTGCAATGCAAATTCCATGTACAACAACTGCAAAGAGATCAACACACAGTGCTAGTTCAGGGCACACCCCTCACATCCCAAAGTTGCACCGTGGTGGCATAACACTGCTGCTGCCGCGATTGTACTGAATGACAGACAGCCCTTTGTAACAATGATATGAACAAATGTCCCGAATGTCATAAAATCTACACGAGCTGGGGGCATAATCTGACTTACCCTAAGCTTGCTTCGATCAGCAATATACAGACACACACACACGGATGAATGCATGAACGAAGAGTCTTATACTGTCAAGTTTTAATGGCATTAGTTTTGCCTAAAAATGTCCTAAACCAATATGTCAAAAATATAAATCAAATCAAGCCGTTCGTTTCATTCTCCAACGTTAAAATTGTTTGTTGATCCTCGATAACTGCTTCACCACCAGCAGTGAATAAATTTCCAGGCCATCCATGTGACTATCACGAGTCATTGTCGCAGCTGCCATCTCTTTTTGAATAAAGTTGTCCAGTTAATGTACGACAAATAGCAGCAGCCACTCTCTTAGCTAAAGGAAAAACGATACAGACCCTAATCCTAACCGCTGCTTAGTGACTTCTTCTCCCAGTTCCACAATAATATTTTTCAATTTCATATCGATTTCAATTTTCATTTGTACAAATAAAGCTATAAAGACAAAATTATAACAATTTCTTACACAGCAAAGCACTGCCCAACTGAAGACGAAATGAAGGAGTCAATTTACGTGCCTGGCTAGAGATGAAGTACAGAGACAAAGAAGCTTACATGTCTGATATTGGTGTGGCACAAGCATCCATGTTTCGATAGTTGCCTGTTTTGCACTGGCATCCTGCTACGGCCAAAGTCACATTCGTTGCTAGTCATCTTCATCATAAATGCCTACGGCGTTTTTATTATTGAAATTAATTCATTCGCTAAGTGATGGTGGTCGCATGTTTTGTATCACATCATACCATTTGTTTGTTCCCTTATTGTTTTTCTTTGCCCCATGATTGCTCTGTCCAGCATGAAGTCTAAGTGAATTAGTAAAAGTATTAGGTAGAAACAGATCTATACAAATTAAAAGTGAACTAAAGTTTGTAGTTAAATGTGGTAAGACAAAAGATTTGTTTTTTTTTTTTTTTTTTGACCCGGTTGGAGTGACCACATGTTTTAATTTTGAATGCACTATCTGGCGGCAATGCTGTAACTAGTTATCGACAAAATTATCGACAATCATCGGTAAGGAGACATTTTCGGTCAATGAGCAACCCAAATGTACCTTTCGCTAAGACATGCGACGACAACTACTGAAGAAACTTGTGAAACAAAAATAGTTCAAAACACGATTTTTACAATTTATTTGTTCTAAAGGTCAATAGAAACATGGTATTTAATAGTTAAGATTTATGACAAACTAAAATCAAATTCCTAAATGTTTCTCCTTCGAGTTGAGCTATTATGTCCTAAGAGGTACATTGAAAAATTAGAAATCTACCGAAGTCCCACAGATCAACCATGATGCTACATTTCACAAGTGGTTAACCCAATCCCTGCGAAGAATTTTTTTTCGATTTTTTTCGTAAAAATTCTCTCATTAACTAATTTTGACCTCCTGAATCCGAAAATCACAATGAAAATGCTGTATTGTTATGCGTTCATCTGTTATTGCCCGGTACCATATGGAACCACCACAGGGACTCCTTATAAAATGATTTAAATAAAATTTATGTTTATTTTGTTTGCGTAAATCAAAGAGTTTTATTAATAAAATTAAAAATAATATAGTTTATGTACAAATGTTTTGAGTTCAAAGATTTTCAAATTAAACAAAGAGGGAAAAAAACGAATTTTACGTTTTTCAACCAATTTGGTTGGCTGAAAATGTGATATTTTTCGAAACGTGGATAAATTCACAAGGCCACATGGCACTTTGTACGTGAACGTTGTATGCAATTTTAGTTTTGACATCTTTTTGTTCAAATCGTTTTTGTTTAAATAAGAAATGACCTTCCTTGCTGCAATCCCCAAAGCTTGCGTCTGGAAAATAGGCTTCGAGGCATGAAATGCAGACTTTGATTTGGATTGGTCCTTCAAGTTTGGCACATTTTACGGAATATTTATTTATTTCTTTACTTCGATGGAACCTCCGATATGTTGGAATTTTCGACTTTGGGCATTTCTTCGCCGATTCCTTCTTCCAACATTGGACTAAAAATGCGTCTTTAGAAAATTTTTGTGAAAATGCACCTTTGGACCCATACAAATTACTATGGAAACAAAGATCGCGCTGGTGGCACGGGTTAACAATATTCGATCCTCATAAAATTTCATATAAAGTTTTCGGATCAAATAGAAACAAAAATGTTGTAATTTTTTTGGGCCGGCCTACTGTACATAAACTTGAACGATTTCTTCCTCTTTACAATCCTTGTCACTCAAAGAGTCTAAAATGTCTTGTATATCATATTGTGTCATACTTAAAATAAACCATAATAAATAACAAGTAAAAAAGCGTTAAGTTCGGCCGGGCCGAGCTTTTCATACCCTCCACCATAAAATATTCTGAACTAAAATGGAATAATTAGTTTTCATTCTTGTCCCCAACTTTAAGTGGGTACGTTAAAATGTCAGATAATGTACATAAAATGTTTCATTCGTAGGCCCTTTTTTATGGTGCCTATATCTAACTATGTATGTTGACAATTTTTGGTGGGCTAGAAATTGGGAGGTACCGTTATATAGGGGTTATAATAAAACATGGACCTATTTTGACAGTTTTTGATGGGAGCCTTAATGTCAAATAACTCCTAATTCGGTTAAAAATTGTAGCTAGAATCCTCAAAATACCGAAAATCGGTACATAACGTGGAAACTTCAAATGTCATTAACAGCTAGTTCGGAGGTATGCGGGCTATACGAAAATATGAACTTAAATGAACAATTTTTGTTGGCTTTTAAATTTCAAATTACAGAAAGTTCGTCCAAAAAATAAAGCTAAGGTACGGAAAATCGGGAGGTTTGTTTTGGGGCTATACCAAAACATGGACCTACGTTCGGTTAAACATTTTAAGTAAAATCTTCAAAGTACCGAAAATCGGGAAGTATCGTTATATTGGGGCTATGTTGAAAATTGTTGATGCAGATGTTTGGTGACCACTACAACCTTCAAATGTCAAATTACAGTTAGTTCGGTTAAAAATTTTAGCTAAAATTGCCAATTATTGAAAATTGGGAGGTACCGTTATATGGGAGCTATATCCGAACATGGACCTATGTTGACAATTTTTTATGGAGAGGTGTTGTGACCACTAAGAACTTCAAATGTCAAATTACTGCTAGTTCGGTTTAATATTGTAGTTAAAATCATCAAATTACTGAAAATCGGGAGGTACTTTTATATGGGAGCTTAATCAATACATCGACCATTCTTGACAATTTTTGGTGGAGAGGTGTGGTGACCACTAAGAATTTCAAATGTCAAATGTTCAAATTACAGATAATTCGTTTAAAACTTGTAGGTAAAATTCTCAAAATACCGAAAATCCGTTATATGGGGATACCGAAATCCGTTATACCGAGGTACCGTTATATGGGACTATACCAAAACATGGACCTACGTTCATAATTATTTCGAATATAAGTTTTTTGGTCACTAAGAACCCTAAATATCAAATTATAGCTAATTCGGTCTAGAAATGTGAAATACCTGAAATCGGTCGGTAACGTTATATGGGGGCTATTCCAAAACATGGACCTATATCCACTAGTTATATAAGTTTATTGACATTTAAGAACCCTAAATGTCAAATTATAGCTAAATCGGTCTGAAAATTTAGCTAAAAGCGTCAAAATACCGTAAAACGTGGACCTATGTCCACAAGTATTTTTATATAAGTTTATTGACACTTAAGAACCCTAAATGTCAAATTATAGCTAAATCGGTCTGAAAATGTAGCTAAAAACGTCAAAATACCGTAAATCGGGGGTACCGTTATATGGGGGCTATACCAAAACGTGGACCTATGTCCACAAATATTTTTATATAAGTTTATTGACACTTAAGAACCCTAAATGTCAAATTATAGCTAAATCGGTCTGAAAATGTAGCTAAAAACGTCAAAATACCGTAAATCGGGAGGTACCGTTATATGAGGGCTATACCAAAACGTGGACCTATGTCCACAACTTTTGTTATGTAAGTTTATTGACAATTAAGAACCCTAAATGTCAAATTATAGCTACATCGGTCGGAAAATGTAGCTAAAAACGTCAAAATACCGTAAATCGGGGGGTGCCGTTATATGGGGGCTATACCAAAACGTGGACCTATGTCCACAACTTTTGTTATGTAAGTTCATTGACAATTAAGAACCCTAAATGTCAAATTATAACTACATCAATCGAAAAATGTAGCTAAAAACGTCAAAATACCGTAAATCGAGGGGTACCGTTATATGGGGGCTATACCAAAACGTGGACCTATGTCCACAAGTTTTGTTATATAAGTTTATTTACACTTAAGAACCCTAAATGTCAAATTATTGCTAAATCGGTCTGAAAATGTAGCTAAAAACGTCAAAATACCGTAAATCGGGGGGTACCGTTATATGGGGGCTATACCAAAACGTGGACTTATGTCCACAAGTTTTGGTATATAAGTTTACTGACACTTAAGAACCCTAAGTGTCAAATTATAGCTAAATCGGTCTGAAAATGTAGCTAAAAACGTCAAAATGCCGTAAATCGGGAGTTACCGTTATATGGGGGCTATACCAAAACGTGGACCGATATAGCCCATCATCGAACTTGACCTGCCTGCAAACAAAAGACGCATTTTCCCAAAATTTCAGCGTCCTATCTCGATTTTTGTGGATGCTAGAGTGATTACCACAGACGGACGAACGTGCACAGATCGACTCAGAATTTTACCCTGATCAAGAATATATATACTTTATAGGATCGCAAATGAGTATTTCAATGCGTTACAAACGGAAAAAACAAACTTAATATACCCTCCATACTATGGTGGAGGGTATAAAAATTATTTATGTATTAACCCTTTGAACCCCGTTTTTATTCCGTAGAGATAAAAATATTTTTCATATTTATTATGATTAGTAGTCGCAAAAATAAGTCCTTTATGCAAAAAATTCTTATCAATTCCTTGCGGTTAGGGAGGTACCAAATGTTGCCTGTGGGCAACATCGGGACATTGTGGTAATAAAAATGAAAAAAGTTTGTTTCTTAAGTCTTTTTATTATCGTTATATTTTTCATTATTCATGATGTGAAAAAGCATAATCTAATGAGTTTGTTTAATTCTAGAAGAAATTTAATGGAAAATTGGTCTATATTTATCATATATAGTTCACAAATTAGCCAATATTGACGTAAATGGTAGTGTTCATTTAACCTAAAATGCTCATATTGAGATTTTTCAAAGTAGAAGCTTTTGAAAAATATTTTCTATTTTGTATGCAGACTCTAAACCTGATAATATTGACCTTCATCCAATACATAAAATTATCATCATCGATATTTGAACAGATATTCGCTTGATATCATACAAATTCCTAACATGTAATATGTACATTCACCTAAAACTGTGTCAATCTCATCTTGATTCAAGACCAATCTTCGATTAACAATATAAAAACAACATTTTTCACAACCCCGAATGTCCCAATTACCCTTTGTATTTCATTGAATACCACTAACCAGCATTTTCGACTGGCACTAATGTAACCCATTTATTACCACAATGGCCCAACGTTGCCCACAGGCAACTTCCAAATTTCAAAAATTTGTAACTACTAATTGGCACTGTAAATTGTATGTGTTTTTTTTTATTTTGTTAGATCAACATCTGAGTAAGATTTTTCAAAAAATGTTGGCTGCAATTATTCAATTCGTTTGACATTTAACGGCATTTTATAAAATCCCTAAAATATTTCATGTCAAAATTTGTACTCGACTACTTATACTTAAACAAGCATAACTTTGCCAATCTAGCTATTTATTTAAAAGTAATTTCCATTTTTTTATTCTTCTGAAATCAATCTACCGACACCCACTTTGTATTTATAAATATCTCAAACGGTGTGGAAAATACGCATACACAAACATGCAAAATTGCCCACAGGCAACATCGGGCCACAATGGGTTTATGTTTTGTTTGAAAAATATATAGAAATATGTTTAATTTTCACTTGCCACTTGTGCCAACTCATTTTTTTCACTTTTTTGTTCAATTTTTTTATACACTTTTGACTTGCTTCTAGAACTGCACCTGTAACTCGAATTCCTAAAAGAAAAACGCCAAATTTTAACAATATCAAAATATTATGTTTGTACTGTTTTTTTTTCGCTGAATCGCAAACACCGCAGTGATTGGGTTAAGTCCGATCATCAGGCTTATTAGATGTTATTTTTAGTGGCTAGACGAAGGTCACAATTGGTAACAACTATTTACAAGTAAATCATTCAATAAATGTAGACAAGATTTTTTATGGTAGTGATATCCAACAAAAAAAACGCTAGAACTTAGTTGTCGGAGACCTGGGTTCGAATCCCAGCTCATGGTGAAATTATGGCTGACTTCATAAGTGCAGTATGATAAAAGTATCGTGACTTTATATATGCAGTGTGTCTTTTTATAGACACCGTCGCGACTCCATCAATGTCATGCGACACATCACAGTGAGCAGCAATTGCCAAATTTGTGCACAACAATTGACATTTCTTTAGTTTTGTTATGCCAACTGACATTTTCGAAGAAAACGAGAAAATACATAAGACACAATTAGAAATGGTCGATTTGTGGTAATTATTTAATAAAATAAATTTATTTTCAAAAAAACCCGAATTTTACAAAAAGTAAACAAAGTTAAGAAGCAATGTGTGCGTTCAAAAATGCAGTAAAATAACATGTCTCTTCTTTGACAATATAAGTGTTGTCACACATATTTACTTCGTCTTTTTATGATGTTGCCAATGTTTGCAATGTAAATATTGCATTTATGAATTCAGCCTATTTTTGCCTTATAAGGGTTCGATTCTTAAAATATTTAATTGCATTATATTTCTATATTGATTGGTGAGGATTATCCAATTCTTACATCACTTTTTGAACAATTTCCACATGTTATTGAGCTTCTTTTACTGAAATGATAAGAACGCAGACAAAAAAAGGTTGAAGACGTTTTGTGAATGGTGATCACGTGCAGCATTTATAAAAGTTTATGGTCATGACGGTGTCGCGATAAGCACGTCGAGCACATAAAACAACACGTTTTACAGGAACACAACATTGTCACATACGCAACAAAAGTAATATTCATTGTTTGTTGCATTATTCCAGTTGTAGTTCCAAATATTCCAGACACAATGCAATCAGTTCTTCCATGTCACATCACAAATTCCCCAAGAATTCTCTTTACTCGCCCAAAAATAATCTCTAAATTGAACAAAATGCGTGCCGGGGAACAGAATGTTTGGAAATATGTATAAACCTATTATGCATTTCAATTTAGCCTGTCCGTAAGACTATGATTTATACTTCAGACGTGCATATTCATATTTGAGCAAATAAATACATACATATATGTACGATGTTGTGTAGGAGTTACAATACTTCTCACATTTGACACACTTAATTGTTTTACGATGTTGCAAAAACCTGTGTTTCCAAAAATCATTTTTGCAGAACTTAGCCAAAAAGAATAAACCGCCGAAAACACGCAAATCCATTTTCTCTCAGCAAATGTAGAAATTCTATTTTGAATTTGTACTTGGACAAGCTGTCTATTTATTCGCGATTAGCAATTGCTGAGGTCCTCTTTCCTCAGTTTCATTCGGATTTGGCATGCAAGAATAGTTTGTTCAAACCTTATCAGTTGTTTCTCTGCAAAAGGAAATAGGTAAAAGCAAAGGTACATTGAAATTGAAGCATTCGTACATGCACGTACGTTAACATACGATTGTCCAGACACGCAGTCGCACATTAGGTTGTTTGATATGTATATATACGCTAAGTATAAAATGTTTCGAAAAAATACGTTGAAATTAGAAAATTTTATATTGGAAGGTTTGCGTTAGAGACACTATTGTTTATAATTATAATATTATTTATATTATGTTATTGATTATAGTTTTTTAATTGTGGATCACCCTTATATATGCCCATGCATGCATGCATTTTTTGTAATGGCTTTTGAAATCCAGATGCTGTTAAATGCCTGCCTTATAATGTTACCAATTTGTTAACATATTTTAAAGATTTTCTTATGGCTACAAGTTCATATTGTAGGAATGAGTAAGAGATATACAACTCCTGAAAATGAAGGCATTGCTTAATTATCACATTTCTTTAACATTTCTTCCAAGCCAGAGTGATATTAACACTTTGGTTTTTATAATTATTATTCCAAAACTTGAAAAGATAACCTAAGCTAGTGCTTAGTACGAACTTGTGGGCCACCAGACTGATGGTTTTAACTCATCATATGACACCACAATAGAGTACTCAATATGACACCATGGTACAAAACTAAAGAAATACAACCCAGTTGTTGTTGTAAAAGATATGCTGATGATATCGCACCTGCTCAACAAAAGGGTCGACTCAACATTTTTATTTTTCAGTAGAGACAAAAACTGTTTACATTAATGTTAAAGGAATATTATACAAGAAACTATGCCATCATAACATTACATCTACATTACAACACTGGATTTCGATTTACTACCATTTTGTTGAAAATTCTTTGTGTTTAACCGAAAATATCGGCGGCGATAATAGCATAATGTAAGAACGATTCGAAACACTACGTGGTCGCATGTAAAAATAAATTTCTTTTATTGATACATAGTAGGACAGATCCCATCTCAAATAATGAAGTACTTACTGAAAGTCGAATGATCAGAATGATAAAATCGAGAAAAATTGCTTATTTGGGACACCTTATGAGAAATAGAAAATATAATCTCCTTTATGGGATCATAGGAACCAAAATTGAAGGGCGCCGACCGAGAGGGAGTCGAGAAATAACATGGATCAAAATTATTTAGGAGAGGACAGGGCACAAGATGAATTAAGCATTTTAAGCGGCGCCAAAAACAGAGAACTAGCTATAATTGAATGAAATGTTTTAATTTTATAACTAAATTTTTTTAATTTTTTTTGTCCGATTTTTTACAAAAAACGGTAAATTTTTTTTCGTTGAAAACTAAATTTTGACTTTGACAGTTCACATTTTTTTTTAATTATATTTTTTTTAATTCTTTTTCGCTTAAAGACAAGATTATAAGGTTCTTAAAAAGCCCACAAAAATGTACGAAGATTGTAAACAACGCAACACATGATCGTTCGTCAAACCGTAGCCAAAACTACTCTGGTTTGTCGTGCCAGGAGCCTAGGCAAGAAACATATGTAGTAGCCCTTATATATTCCTTTTTTCCCAGGGTTCCAGAGTGACTAAGCCGTTGGCCACAATTTACTTATTCTAGCTTCAATTTCAGATGATCTTGCCACTTGCCACTCACTGTCTCACTTCGTATATTCGACCAGTTCATAGATGATCAAATCAGGTGGTCTGACCCAAGATAAACGACGAGTTGCCAGGAGACGTCATTTGTCAGACCAGGTGACACGAGGGTTATATCTGGCGAACTGTGAAAATCTCCTCCATAGGCCATGCAAAACGTAGAGCTATCAATTTGCTCAGCCAGCGATACATCACTATAGTCATCGCCGTTATAATCTTCCGACTCTATAAAATCCACAATTTCCTCGGACAAATACAAAGATATGTACACTAGGGTTATGACTTTTCGACACGTTTTCTCAAAAATGATTTCCTGCATCACGGATGAATGAACTTTTGCCTATGTATACTCCACGTCAGTAGAATAGAACACCTAAATTGTTGTTAATGTTAGCTTATTTATCCCAAAACGAATGAATCTGCGTTTTTAATTTTGTGGGGATTTAAAGTCTATGATATTCCGTATCAAACACAGAAAAAATTATGTTTCTAGTTCTTCGCGAAATGATTTTCTGATCATTTTTCCGATAGTACTATGAAAAATAGGCATTTATTTTTGGTCATCAGGATAGAACAGTCACTTAATTTTCGCGAATTTTTGTCGGGCGACAAAGCAAGGCTTTCTAATCATTTTTCGCCAAAGAAAACCTATAAATTATTCCGCGGACACCGAAATAACAGCGTTAAAGGGTTTAAATTGGCAGATATTTGAAACATCTCGGAATATCAATAGGAGTCGCGCAGTTATGTCTTCTAAAATTTCCCTAAGTGTATTAAAATAACGGTTGTTTTCGTATCAGATTATCTTCCTCCAAATCAGGAGCATATTTCCAAACCTTTCAACGGCAGACTTATTCGCGGAAAACATGTTTTATTGAACAAAACATCAAGGTTTTTATAAGAAATTTTGACATTTTTCATAATTATTTTGAAAATGTTCCATCTCATCAGCATCTGAAGCACTCGATTGTATCCGTCGAGGTTGTCTGTGTCATATTCTATCTTATTGTGAACAAATATGACATAACTGCGCGATTCCTATTGATATTCCGATATGTTTCAAACATCTGCCAATTTAAACCCTTTAACGCTGTTATTTCGGTGTCCGCGGAATAATTTCTAGGTTTTCATTGGTCAAAAATGATAAGAAATCCTTGCTTTGTCGTCTGAAAGAAAATTCAGCGTTAATATCTCAAAATTTCGCGAAAATAAAGTGACTGTTCTATCCTGATGACCAAAAATAAATGCCTATTTTTCATAGTACTATCGGAAAATTGATCAGAAAATCATTTCGCGAAGAACTAGAAACATAATTTTTTCTGTGTTTGATACGGAATATCATAGACTTTAAATCCCCACAAAATTAAAAACGCAGATTCATTCGTTTTGGGATAAATAAGCTAACATTAACTACAATTTAGGTGTTCTATTCTACTGACGTGGAGTGTATACAGTATCGGCCAAAACTAAAGCACCCCCTCAGTAAATTTTTTTTAAATGATAATTTTTTTATGAAAACTAAATTATAAATTTATTTTTTATTTTTCTTTTTATTTATTTATATCTTTATAATTGAAAAATACAAAAATAAAGGAGATCAGAATTTAATAAACAAAAGTTAAAATTCAAAAAACATTTTAGGTCGCAAATATAAGCGGACAAAACTAAAGCACCCCCCCCATTTGAGGTACAGCAAAAACTATGGAAATCAATATTTCGTTGCTTATCCTCTATTCTGGATGACACAATCACATCTTTTAGGCATAAAGGATACTAAATTATTAATTATTGCAGGGGAAATAATCGGTTTTCGGAAAATTTAGCTTAAATCCTCAAAACACTGAACATCGGAAGGTACCGTTATATGGAGGCTATACCCAAACGTGGACCCAGGTCCACGATTTTTGGTGGATATGTTTTGTGACCACTAAGAACCCTAAGTACCAAATTACAGCTAATTTAGTAGGAAAATGTGGCTTAAATATCCGAAATACCGAAGATCGGAAGGTACCGCTATAAGGGGGCTATACCAAAACATTAGCCGATATTGTTCATATTCATCCAAAAATGATGCTACAGAATCCACTCGTCAAATACAATACGCTAACGTTTAAAAATTAGCAAAAGAACGAATTGCAGAAGAACGATAGACGCCGGCTTATTCAGTCGACGACCAGCAAAAAAAAAACCTTTCATATCGGCTTAAAATGAAGGAGCCAGACTGGCATTCGCCAAGACCCATTTGAACTGTTTTCCGATGAATCTATGTTTAATTTAAAGTATTCATATGGTAAAAGGCTTGGACCAAATGGGCAACCGTGAAATCCTAAATATTGCAAAGACGCTGTAAAACATGGGTCTTTGCGCCATCTATTCCTTGGCCTGCCAATTCTGCATGCACCGCCAAGCGGTCCGTATTTATACGCCTTTTTAGCGGGTTCATCATCGCATCTCGCTGCATCTCGATACGTTTAACAATATTGATGTTGTTGTATAGCAGATACAGCTCGTGGTTCATGCGACCTCGATATTCACAGTCGGTCCGAGCTCAATGGACGCAGTGCGCGTCGACACTATCAACTTGGTCTTCTCACCGTTTACCGCCAGACCCACTTTAGCAGATTCTCCTTCGACCTTCATAAAGGTATCAGTTACTTCTTTTACTGATCGGCCTATGATGTCTATATCATCAGCATAAGCAAGTAACATGTGACTATTGGTGTAAATTGTGCCACTTCTTTTGACGTTTGCCTCTCGTATAACCTTTTCCAGCAGGATGTTGGGGAGATCACACGAAAGGCTGTCTCCTTGTCTGAAACCTCTTTTGGTACCAAACTCTTCGGAGAGGTTATTCCTATTTTAACTGAGGACCTCGTGTCAGTTAAAGTCATTTTACAAAGCCAGATGAGCTTTGCAGGGATACCAAATTCAGACATGGCTTTGAATACCTTTGGACGCAGCGCGCTGTCGAAGGCTGCTTTATAATCGACAAAAAGGTGGTAGGTGTCGACCTGCATCTCTTGGGGCTTCTCCAGGATTTGCCGCAGGGTAAATAGCTGGTCAATGGTGGACTTGCCAGGTCTAAAGCCGCATTGGTATGGTCCAATTATCTCGTTGACCATAGACTTTAGTCGTTCGCACAATATCCCTGATACGATCTTGTAGGCAATAGGGAGTAGACTTATGCCCCTATAGTTAGAGCATACAGTCTTATCTCCCTTCTTGTGGACGGGGCACAGGATACTCAGGTTCCAATCGTCGGGTACTCGTTCTTCCTGCCAGATGGTGCTAACTAGCTGATGAATACACCTTAACAGCGTGTCGCCTCCGGTTTTGAACAGCTCGGCTGGTAAGCCATCGTCTCCTGCTGCCTTATTATTCTTCAGCCGATTTATTGCTGTCTTTACCTCATCTTGGCTGGGCGGTATACATTCAATACCATCTTCTGGGATTGGGACTGTGGTATCTTCGTCGTTTTCGCAGCTATTGGATACCAAAAGTTTTGAAAAATGTTCTTTCCATATCCTGAGTACACTATCTGTATCAGTTACTAAATTACCTTGCTGGTCTCTACAGGAGGATGTGCCTGTACCAAAGCCATCAGTTTGATGCTTGACTCTTTGGTAGAATTTTCGGACTTCATTCTGGCTCCTGTACATCTCGATTTTTTCACACTCCCGATTTTTCATCTCTATATTTTTCCTGCGGAAAAGACGTTTCTCCTCTGTCCTTTTCTCCCTGTATCTTTCTCGTGCGCTACTCGTTGCCACGAATTGTAAAGTAGAACTATATGCCGCATTTTTCTCTTCGGTGGCAGCACGACACTCCTGATCATACCATGGATTCCTTGGGGGAGGTCTCCGGTATCCAAGTATGGATTTTGCGGCTGTTTGCATGGAGTGGGCAAGGCTTTGCCATTGCGCTGATATGTTATCGGGATGAGGAGTGCTTTGATTAAGCAATTGGGCTAGTTGAGTGGAATATGCTGTGGCTATCTGTTGTGATTGCAGCTTACCGATGTCTAACTTTCGTGTTGTGTCTGTTCGTACTTTATTTGTTACGTTTAAGCGGGTGCGTGCCTTTGCTGCAACAAGGTAGTGGTCCGAATCAATGTTTGCGCCTCGGAACGATCGTACATCCAACACGCTTGATGAATGTCTTCCATCTATCACAACATGATCAATTTGACTTCTTGTTTTCTGATCTGGAGACAGCCAGGTGCCCTTATAAATATCGGGATGATTAAATCTGGTACTGCTAATTACCATGTTTTTTGCAGCTGCAAAGTCTATCAGCCTCATACCATTGTCAGATGTTAGTTCTTGAATCTGATTAATATCTCGACCTCATGCCTCCAGTACCATTTCTGTCCATAAAAATACCTCCAGGTCAATATAAAACACCTTCTACATTTTGAGTCAACTTTTTTGTACACGGGGGCAAATTCTTTATATTTCGACCTGGTGATGAAGTACATTTTTTCAAGTCTATTAACTTCAATATTGATTTAAATCCACGAAAAATACTCGGTTTCACTACTCCAAAAACAATTCCAAACTTTTTTTGCAAAATTTCTACGAAAAATTTCATTTTCCTGGAAGTTACTGCTTTCCTAAAATTTGCCTATATGAATTGGTATACCGGTATCAATGGTATATATCTGAGGGGTTTGTATAGATTTATCTGTGTTAAGACTTCTTTCAACATCTGTTTAAGACCTCTGAGAGATCTGCTTAATAATTCCTATAACTATTTGATCATCCTCTGCAGGAGATGTAGTTCCATACACCTCCTTCCATCCTATCCATCTCAATTTTTCGATATTGTACTGTCCCTATGTTTATTTGTAGACCTTATTGGATCCACAGTTTTCCACAATAAAATTGGTATAAACTTCGGGTCATAATTTGTGTTTTCTTAAAAGTTTTGTCATGTCTTGTTTTCGGCATACTTGTCTATCAAATGTAAACATAGGTGGGGAAAAATGTACCCCTCATGAACGCTTTTCGTCCCATTCTTCTGATTAAACAAGTAAAAAAGTGTCAGTCGGCTTTGCCGACAGATATATACCCTCAACCAATGTGAAGCGAAATGTATTTAAGGTCTCTTCAGAATTTTGTGGCCCTTTTTGGGCATTTGAACTTGCCGACAAAAATGTGGATTAGGAATTAACTGCACTAATACACAAATGTTGAACTTTTGTAGGTCAGGTACCCTTAGGGAGGATCGATATGGGTCATTTTAGAAGTTAAACTAAATTTTGATAAAATATTAGGAGATCCAAAGTTTGGATCAAATTGGTTGCCCCATTCAAGTGATACCGTCCTAGCATTTTAGTGACATTTTTTTAAACATTGGGGAGAAGTACCGAAAGTTGTGGACCGGTATTGCCCATGAAACTAAGTTTGGATATAATATGACCAAGACCAAATGTTGTACCAAATCGGTTGAACAGTTCGAGAGTTATCGTGCTCTCCGACCGCCACATATGGTGACATAGGGTTTTTTTACAACTTTCGGGCTGTTTTTCCAAGAAATATGGAATTGCCCCTGAAAAAACTTTTACCGTCGTAATGGAGGTAACGAATGCAAATCGCTTCAACAAAAATCAAAGTGACTCGAGAGCAGGTCTTCAAGTCATCTTATCCGAAATTTTGTGTGAGAGCTACCAGAAGGAGTAGACAAATATAGTCCACATTCGAACCTGATATATATTTGGTAGATATATTAGGATGTGCAAAGTATATATTATATTAGGATGTGCAAAGTATATATTAAGAGTTATCGTGCGTAAAACTTTTCCGAACATTTTTTAAGTTTTGTGGGGGAGGTACCTGAAAGAGTGGACCGATGTAGCCCATCTTCGGATTTAAACTATCGGGTATGTGATGGAAAACGATTCGATTCGTTTTGCCATAAATCGAAATCGTATATCTCTAATTTTGGTGAATATTTTAATGAAATTGAAAATGAATTTTAAATATATTATTTAAATAATGGTCTTTTGCGAAGCAAAACTATATATATCATAAACGGCACCCCGATTATATACCATTTCGATTCTGCAAATCGAGTCGATTCGGTTTTCATCACATACCCGTATGTTTTGATAAAATATTACGAAGACCAAATTTTTGACCGAATCGACAGATCCGTTCGAGAGTTATCTCGCGCTCCAACCACTACACAAGGTGTCATATGGGCTTTTGCAACTTTCCGGCCATTTTCTCAGGAAGTATGGACTTACCCCTAATGAAACTTGTACCGTCGTATGGGGGGAAGTGAATACAAGTTGTTGCAACAAAAATCAAAGCGATTCGAGAGCAAGTCCTAAACTGAACTTATCCGAATTTTTGTGTGGGAGGTACCCGAAGGAGTTGTCCGATTGAGTCCATATTGGAACCACATCTAAATCTGGTAGACATTGCACGATGTGCAAAGTATGGACCAAATCGGTTACTCCCTTCAAGAGTTATCATGCCCACAAAATTTCCGAACATTTTGGAACTTTTGTGGGGGAGGTACCGGAAGGAGTGGACCGATATAGGTCATCTTCGAACTTAAACTAAGTTTGGACAAATTATTACGAAATCCGAAATTTGAACCGAATCATCCGTTCGAGAGTTATCTTGCGCTCCAACCACTACACACGGTGTCATAGGGTTTTTTGTAACTTTCAGGCTATTTTCTTAGGAAGTATGGACTTGTCCCTAATGAGGACAGCGAATACAACTGGCGTAAACAAAAATCAAAGCTATTCGAGACCAGGTCCTAAACTGAACTTTTCCGAAATTTTGTGTGGGAGTTACCCGAAGAAGTGGACCGATTGAGTCCATATTGGAACCTCATCTAAGTTTGGTAGAAATTACACGATGTACAAAGTATGGACCAAATCGGTTATTCCCTACAAGAGTTATCGTGCGCACAAATTTTGCGACAATTTTTGAACATTTGTGGGGGTGGTACCTGAAGGAGTGGACCTATATGGCCCATCTTCGAACTTAAATCGAATCTGGACAAAATATTTCGATACCCAAAATTTGAACCGAATCGATTGATCCGTTCGAGAGTTATCGTGCGCACCAGCCTGCCAGACAGACAGACAGACGGACGGACATTGCTAGATCTACTCAAAATTGTCTGAAACGGATATCGTACAAACATACTTGGGGTCTAAAACCATTATTTCGATGGGGCACATTTTTGGTCGTATCAAAGTGTAAATACCCTCTTTAGCCTAAAGGCTGAGGGTATAAAAATCTATATAAAAAATTCGTAAAAAATTAACTAATAGATATCCATACTACGGAGTAGCAAATGTTTTGAGCAGGCTAAAACATGTCTTCCTCCTATATTTCACAAAGTTTAGTAACATAAGTATTAATAACTGAATAATCATTTTTAAATCTCAGGTTCAATAAAGAATCGCATTACAAAAATACTTATATTTCAAAAGATAAAATATGAAATAGGTATCTCTGTGTTGCAAATGTTTTGAGCAAAGTTGAATTTTTTCAACTTTAACTTGTATACGCTCGACATATATCGGTAAGTATTCATAAGAATACATGTGTTCTACTTTTTTGACCACAAACCCTTTGGGTTACGGATGTATTCAGGCAGGACACTTAGATATTTTATGGATCTAAGATGCAATATAACACAAAAATTTTCGTAGTATATCATTTTTCATCATATAAAAAATATAAAATACGCCTACGATTACGCCAACCGTAATAAGGGTGATTTTTTGCAATATATTTTCATAAATAAATCTGAGCAATTGAGATTTTTCTAAGGAATTCATTTTTTATTTCAAAATATTTCAAATATTTTTGTGTATATAAAGATTAATTCAAAGTTTTTTTTTTTTTTTTTGTATAAACTTATGATCTACCTTAATAAAAATAGTATAAATGTATATTTCAAGAGCGACAAATGAAAAGCTTGACTAGCTTATATTATATGCTTATAACAATAAACATACAACTTTATCTCTTGAAGTGGTCTTTGGTGGGTAAATAAATCTGAGTTGAATTCAAGAACTACAACACATCTTCTAATTGCAAATAAAAAACGAATGGGAGATATATAAAAATGAAACAAAAAATCTTTGGAAATTCATGGTTAACCTAAGTAGATAAGCAACATTTCAAATGTTTTAAATATAAAATAGTTGTTAAAAAAGTAGCCTTCGTGAGGCATTATTTTAATTTTAAATTAGTTAAATATCTTTGGATTTCAGTTTTGGTATCTTAAAAAGGTATTCTTTGGATATCTTTTCGGAGTTAAAATATAAATAATAGGATTTATGTAAATGGCAAGTATAAATTCATAAAAAAACTATTAAGCAAATATAGATTATGACTTAAAATATGGCACCTTAATGTTCAAACTAAATGGGATTCTGTTTTCATTTCTGTTTCAAGTACAAAGAAACAATTTTCTCCAAAATATCATCTACTGTTTGATTTTCTTCCTTAAACTTTTGCATAATCTTAGAAGGTACAATCCAGTTGAGGAATTCGTCGACGTTCAGACGCATCCTTTCCAGATGTGTCAATTTCATATCTTCGAAAGCTTTTCTGTTGGCTAATTTGAGTGCATCTATTAAGACATTGTCTATAAGACGTTTCTCGAAGCCTAATTGCTGTAACTTTTGCTCTGACGATATTTTCTTTAACAAAATTGCCATCAGGAAGCGAATGTGTGACAATGTTTGGGTTTCGTTTTCTTCAGATGTCTGTTCTGCTGCGCTATTGGCGTATTTTTTACACTCACGCTGATGGGATTCCAAGTCTAGTTTGATTTTAAAAAAGTCACGACAACCCACGCACATATAGGGATTTGACTGCTGATGTATTTTTTTCATGTGGGTCTTTAAGTGTGCAAGCTGGGAGAAAGCCGTTTCGTCATCTTTGCACAGCAAACACTTGAATGGCTTTTCCCCTGTGTGCTTGCGAACATGTAGTTTCAATACGCTGGAATGGGCAAAAGTCTGGCAACAAATCTAAAGGGAATATAACGCTCACTTAGACGCTGAAACCATATTGTCATTATATTATTTTATACTAACCCTGCATGGAAATGGCCTCTCTCCTGTATGCATTCGCATATGCACATTATATTGAGACTTCTGAGAGAACATGGAATTGCAGATTTCACAAACATGGGCTTTGATATTCGTATGGGTTTTCATGTGGGCCTCCAAATCTTCCTCTTCAATTGGATTTTTGCAAATGTCACAATCCATTAACTTATAATGCATTCTATATATATGAGCCCTCAATAACACATCATTTGCAAAATGTTCTCTACATATTTCACAGAAACAGTCAGGCGTCTCCTCGTGTCCCTGCATATGCGCCTTCAGATTTGCTTGCGTAGAAAAGCGTGCGGAACACTTTTCACATTTATACTGCTTCGGTGCATCTTGGTGATGGCTAACCTTATGTTGGTTCAACTGCAAATGAAATTGAAATTAGTATCTCGCTCTTATTCAGCTTGAGGCGACTCTCTATCTTACCTGTCCTCCCCTTGCGAAGCGTTTATCACATAAAGAGCAGGCGTAAGGCTTTTCGCCAGTATGAACTCGCATGTGCAAACGTAGTCTTTCCTTTAAAGCAAACTTCTTGGGACATTCCTTGCATGCAAATTCCTTCTGTTTGTTATGTGCAGAAATTATGTGATTTTTCAAGTTTACTTCCTGTCTAAAACCATTGCCACAAATGGAACATTTGTAAGGCCTTTCATTGGTATGGATTAACTTGTGTCTGATTAGATCCGAATTGCCACGGAACTCCTTACTACAGACGTTGCACTGGTAAGTTTTTCTGGTGCGTTTAGTAGGGATTCCTTCAGTTTTGTTAAGATTTTGACTGGTATTTTTCTGCCGCTTCCGTCCATTTGGCTGTAAGCTTTGAGCGTCTGAACACTGACTGCTTTCTTCGTCACTTATTATTACCTTTTTGATATTAACTATCTCTACTCCATCGGACTCTTCTTCATCATCTGTTATACAAAGTTCCTCCAAAATAGCTTCCTCTTCGTCTTCGTTGAGATTTGAGAAGTGTTTTTGATTTGCAGGCGGCGATGAGAGTGATATACCACTGTCCGTCAATACTGACAAGGCATCTTCTTTTGAAAAGGATCGTCGGCTACGTACCATATTTAAAATAAATTCACTGCTAACTTTGTCGTTTTAATAAGATTCAGGCCCAGCCCATTCACCGTTTGAATCAACCAATATCTTCAATCTTTGTTAGTTTAGATTTTTTATGAAATTGTCAAATACTAAAGGATTTTGTAATAACTATAAACCAACACCATCCTAATAAGAGAGATTGCTGTAAAAGTTCACTTAAAATTTAAAAAAATGTATGCGTTAGAACAGGCAGTAGCTAGGAGCAGGTAGTAAGCAGGTAGTAGTAGTATAGTAGTAGTAATATTCATAGATTTTTTTGTTTCGGAACCACTAACAACACACACTTATATACAACACAAATGGACTGCTGAAAAGCTGAGAGGCAAATGTGTCCAATTACAATGTCATCTATTCTAAATGTCGATTATTATGATTTTTGAAACTTCGTGTTTGGTTGATAAAAGTTTTATCTCTTTTCTTCTCGTGTTTTTTATTTCAAAGCAGTTGTGTCAACAACAACTTCGTACATATGCCGATAACTCACACTATGGAGTTTAGAATAAAATATTTTCTCACTGCCGGGGTATTTCATTTTCTTATGTTATCAGAGTAATTTCAATAAAATTTAAACAAGGTTCGCTAAAGTCAATAAAACCGAATGACAGTTACAAATAGAGTTTGCTTCCTTAGTCTTTTGTTTGTAGATAAGAGAATGTTTGTTCTACAAACACTTGCGGTACAATAATAACACTCACCCATCTAATGAAAGAGGAATATAGACGTGTACCTACCTTTGTAAGTTTTTCTTTTATACCGCGGCCTAAATATTGTCAACGATAAGAACTGAAGAACGTTATCAAGGTTTGAGGTGATAACAAGCACTGTTTTGTCCGATTCAGTTGTCAGATATTCTTCAACTCAATAAACCCACCACAATTAAACATTTGCAACGGTTTGCATTATTTCAGTTGCTGTTCTTTTTAGCTATTGGTCGGTTGCGATATGGTCTGTGTCGAAACTGATTTCATTATAGCCTCTATTTACATATGCCAAAGTAAAATACTGAACGAAATTCAAAATGAGAACACCAAATAAAAGAACCAGAGCTCACAGCAGCGCTGTCACAAAACAAAGCAAGAAGGGGAAGATATTGTAAAGCAAATGTGTTTATATTTGACAGAGGGGTTGCGAAGTGATGAAGTACTGTATATTAGTTAAAAATAAGCGACAAATTCAAAGGAACCAATCACCGTAATATGCATATGTATGCAGTTTATGTTTTGTTACAAAAAAACCAGAAGAAAAGTGAACAAAATGTGTTGAACAAGCAAGAAGGCATGCGGGCAGGCAGACAGGCATGATGGTAAATTAAAGTACTATGGAGTTCTATGCAATGCACAAATTAACTGCGAGAAGAAGAAATAAGAGCAAATCAGAGAACAGCAAAAGTACACATGCACTGCAGATGTTCGTTTCGTTGCATGCGAGAACATATAGTACTGTTATTCATTTAGCTTACATACAGTTTGTCTATAGATATTTTCAAAATAAAAGTAATTTTGAAACATCTGTACGCTTTTAAGGAATTTAAAAACAAATTATTTAAAATATCAGCTCGAAAATTGCAAGAACCAAAAAGAAGATTATGCATATCAGTGTCGCATACATTTTTTAAATGAAATCAATCGTATTTTTAGGTTCGAAAATATTTACTTTACAAACTGTATGTATACATAACATTAATGACATTGAACCCTATATTGGAAGATAATCGACACTCCTTCAACGGCACACACCACATGATCAATATTCACATTTAAACGCATGAACTTTTTAATTGTGAAAAATTGAACTATGTAAGTGGTTGACTATGTGTACACGGTCTGTTAAACCCTCACCCAGAAAGGCCATCAGCTGTGAAAAATTACGTTTCTTCCGTTAATCAATTGGAAGAACCGCGTGTTGACAACTTTCAATATGTATTGGACTACTGTGTTATAAGCATTATAATGAACATTTGTTTCCCTTGTTCCTATGACGAAAATGACAATTTACATCTCTGCGACTGAGGTTTGTGGCCTCAGTCTTTTGTTTAGAAAGGTTTGGGGTTAGAAGGAAGTACAGAAGTAAAGATACAATAATAATACAATGTTCAAGAAAAATCCGCATACATATTCCAAAAAAATCACCACATTAAACTAATCTAAGAAGGCATGCTAAGGAAAACAAATAACTTTTTACCACAGTATGAAAAATAAATTGACGACGGACTTACCTTATTTAGCTGCATCATTTCGCCAGTTTATAAGGACAATCTCGGCACAAAATCCTCCTCCATTTGCTGTGGCAATTATTCGCAACTAAACTCCAATCCAGTTGCTAAAAGACATGATTGCTCAAGTTCAATGGTATAACACAAGGGGAACACAAGGGGGAGGGGGTTACAGGGTTGGTTTACTCTTGCTTTCGAATTCACCCCTCGCAACTTCAGCTGTTGAGAACGACTAATAAGCAAAAAAAACCAACTGTGTTTATATTTGTAGTTTTTTAGAATATACACACTAACCGTTTAGTTCTTCGAAGAATTCTAATTAATCAATAAATTAAATAAATTAATTTCAATCAACCAACTAAACCAACCCGAAACATTACACACAATCAGAAGATTTCTCGACTAGGGATCACAAGCCTGAGTTGTAGTGTATAATCTAGAGTTGTGTAGTTCCAGAACAAACAAAGAACTATTCCGGACAAGGAACTATTGGAACTATATCGGCTCTTTCATTTGTTTAGTTCCAGCCGTGCATATAATTCCATTCATTTATACAATTCATTTTCTTTATTTAATCGCACACGCACTTCGATATTTATGGACTTTTAGACTACGCTGGATTTAGCAATTATCTGGCTTTATTTGACATATGTTGTATGAAAATGACAACTTAAATCCACTGGATTTGCTAAATCCAGCATAGTCTAAATCAGGCATTTATTTCAATAAACGTAATCACATCCTCGTTACATCGCTGCAATTTATTTACTTTTATGTCAATTCATCCACCAAAAGATGAAAACAAAACGAAAGATTCGTTAAACTACTTCCTTTTGGCAAAAGGAACTAGAAAGATCGATCCGCTCCAGGAACCAGATTGCCCAACTTTACACGATTCTGAGTTGTAGTGTGTAAACGGTTTTTAATAAAATAAATGAAGAATTCGCAAATACTTTAAAATACTTTTACATATAACTGGATTTAATAAATGCACTGGACTGTAATGCTTGGTTTACATTTACGAAATCCACTCGATTTCAACTGTCATTTCCTTTGCACATACGCCAAACGCAAACTCATCTAAAATACATTGGATTTCATTTGACGTTTAAGCAATGGAATTAACAGTTGAAATCGAGTGGATTTCTTCTTGATTTACCTTACGAAATCCACTCGATTTCAACTGTCAATTCCTTTGCGTATACGTCAAATGAAAACTCGCCTGAAATCTACTGGATTTCATTTGACGTTTAAGCAAAGGAATTGACAGTTGAAATCGAGTGGATTACGTAAATGTAAACTTATGTTAGGTTTACATTTACGAAATCCTCTCGATTTTAACTGTGAGTTTCATTGCTCATGTCATGTTCACACGAGCGTTTCAATTACGATGTTCGCCTGTCGAACGACGTACACGAATTAACCCGTTTCCACGACACTATTCGTAATTAACAGAAACATAAACAAAATTTCCTTCCTTTTCCATTCATCTTTTTCCCTTTTTCTAAAAATTTTTGTGTTTTCAACAAATTTTTCTATTTTGAATTTAGACATGTCATAATTAATTTATTTCGATAAATGCTCTCATTTGTTAGAGATGGGACATATTGTATCGTTGTTCGGAGAGTATTTCTACTTGAACAAAGTAGAAAAATCGTCGTTCGTTCTTAGAATTTTGTATGGGGAATCAAGTAATTTATTCGTATTTGAGGGTCGAACAACGAATAGAGAACGAACGACGTACCGTGGAAACGGGGTATTAAGCGTCAAATAAAATCTTATCTGAAATCCATTTCTAGTTTGTTTGTGTTCTATTTTGGTTGTTGTCTATTTGTGGTTGTTGTTTCCAACGCGTGACGCGACGCACAACGGACCGTATGTGCCGGGGCAATTAGTGTGCGGCACGTCGTTCGGAATTGGAGGAGGTTACATGTCAATGATATGAAGAAGTTTTTATGGGAAATATTTTTTTTCTGATGAATATTTTTTTTTCAAAGAATGTATATCCCTAAGTCGATGGTCAGACTAGGACGATTTCAACATGGCGACGTCAAGTTTATAGGCGAGGGGTATGAAGTAGTGAAACCCATGTACATGGTTTTCTGTGTTATTCGTTGCAAGATTTTTTTCTCCCATTTTCTTTCATTTTTATTTTCTCAAGCAAACGTTAACAGCAAACAAGCATAAAAAGATTTTAAAAGCATTAAATTTATGAAATAGTGAAAATTTAACTATTAATATTTGGTGTGTCTTTTTACTTAATAAATGTTGCTGAAACAATTTTTTCAGCAACTTTTCCTTTATAAAACTGTCAAAATTCGAAACGTTTGTGACAGTCTAAGTTGAGCGGACATGGTACTGTGGTTTTGGCTGCGGCTTAGCTCGCCGGAATGGGGAGGTTCTTCTTCCCCTGAACTGTACATATAAATTTGTGTACCATGGGTTTTGGTTATAAACGGGATATTAGATTTTTAGCAAATCAAAAAAAAGGCAAAAATGACAAAAATAATGAAACGGATGTATTTCGATACAATAAACTTTGTTAATTCAATCTAAAATGAACATCGTGATTTCCATTCTATTTCTTTGAGGTTATGGTGTTTTACCTCGATGGCTTTTTGCCCACCCCATATGACATTTTGCAGTCATCCGTGGTATTTTCATGCCATCATCTTTTTGAAAATACCCCAATATCAACTTACCACATATCAAACAAACATTCAACCCATTTTGAAGTTAGATTTTAAAACATATCGTTATATACAGAAAGAAAAAGATCAAAATATTTTAATTGTTAAACTAATTTTGTATTGCATTTTAATTTTTTTAATAATTTCTATAAAAGTTTTGTTTTTGTTTTTTTATGGTTCAATATAACTATAATTTTTTTTATAATTGTGGAATACTTAAACTTATGTTCGTTTTGTTTTATATATAACTATGGGAAATATATTTAATTACAACAATTTCTAAATTTTCTGAAAATCATATAGTTTTTATATTTTGCCTTTTTTTACGTATAATTATGGGGTCTTAATCGCCTGCAAACTTATTTTTTTAGGTTACGATTTTTTTTTACGTTTTCATGTATTTTTAGAAGTTGTTGCAAGTACAAGGTTGGTTTAAATTACTTATAATTATTTTTTTTAGTGCATCATTACTTGTCGATTTTACATTTCTCCATAGTTAGGTTCTCATTTTTTTTGATTTACAGGGTGATGTAATTTTACACGTGTAGGTTTTATGAATTATTTTTAGGTTAGGTTTACGAAATATTTTAATTACATAATTTTTTTACATATTTTAATGATTTTTCAACCTTTTTTAGTTAGTTTTATGCTTTTTAGAAATTCTAGGATTTTTGTAGGGAACACCCTAATGTTCTCATAACAAAATGAATTACTTTATGCCTTAAGTTATGCAATATGTTGTAATTAAATTTCCAAACACTTTATATTTCATGAAAGTTAATGAAAATAAATCACGTGTAATGAAGGGAAACTTATCAAGATGGAGCTCAATAATTATTTCTTGTTTTGTTAAAATTATTTGATATGTAGATGGAACTAACTGCATTTATAGTTATGGCACTTTTGTTGATTCTAGATGGCACTTGTTGCTTAACTTATTTTTGGTGACAGTACTCACTCATTATATATTTCAACTTTGGGCATTTCTTCCATGACCAGGTTATGTCTGTATGGTCGAATTTTTGGGTGTCTTGTAATACCATAAGTTGGGGGCTCGGAATATGTGGCTTCTTCTTCAAAATGTGTTTGTCGGTATTTGACGATTACCGCGGTTTAAAAGTCGTCAAATGGCCAGTATGATATCTTCTTTTTATGAAGATAATGTGTTTTCCACAATATTCTATGGAATAGAATGATAATGTGATCCAATTATATAAGTAAAAAAAAAATCACAATTTTAACTCAATATTGTGACAAATTGCTTACCCGAGCAAAAATATAAAGGTGAGAATTAAGGAAAATATCCGCAATATTATGAACTTATTAATTAGTGATACTAAAAGAAAAAAATGTAGTTTTATAGTATTCACTATATTACTGGACTTTTAATTCACCTTTTAAATTATGACTTATAATTTTATAGCTATTAAATGTAGCTTAATCCTCACTAATACCAACTTTTGAAATGAATTAACAATGTCAAGGTGACTTTGGTTGAGGTTGAAACTCACATGTTGGTGTTCTAGTGATGAGGGATCTTTTCGATAGCACCATAGTGATATTGTGATATCGGTGTTATCGGTGTCAGCTGTTGCACATAGTTGACTTTTGAATAGTGAAACTTGGCAGCACTTTCCAAAATATATTCCGTTGATTCACAGAAAAAAAAGATCAAAATGTATTAAGGTTGTGTTTTTAATTTTTTTAGAAGGTGTTAATGCTATTTACTCTCAAAAATACTTGTCCTCATTATTATAACATTTATTTTGTTATTCTTTGGATTTATCGGTCAGAATTATAGTTCATTATATTGAAGCCAAAAGTCATTCTAAAATTATAGTCATAATCAAATTTTACTGGGTAAATCATATTTTAAAATTTGCTTATTTTGCCTTTTGATGTACAAAAAAAAAGATATAATGTTGGTACTAAAGTTGTATTTGCATTCTAGCAGATTACGAGTTAACCTTTTTATGGGGTTTAATTTATGTTCAATGAAACTGACATTTGATACTAAATAGATTTATTTAATCTGGTTACATGTATTTAAACGTACTATTAATCATTTTATGGCTAACATATTTATCGACGTGATTGTTGCTTAAGTACTTTATAAGATGTGCCTATTTACATATGTGTTGTAAAACCATGTATATGCGGCTTTAATGGTTTAAAATCGATTAGCAACGACTAATATCATTGGTTGATATAACCGAAGTTATCTATCGAGACATATTTGCACTTGGGTTTTTATAATTTAGATGTACTGTACAAAAAAGTCAGTTTTTATTGCGTCAATGTTAAAGGTGATTTTGCCGTAATCAGCACCGTCTGTATGTGAAGAATCAAATTATACAGTGCGGTGTAGATACGCCCAGATAAATCAGATAAGTCAAAAATCCACTGCGGAATCCCTTTATTTACATTGTTGACAAGGACGGCATAAAGAAAAATAAAAGGAAAATGAATGTGGAAGAAATTAAATTGTTTATCAAGGCAGAAATTATAAATATAAGCGCTCTTTTATTTAATCCATTTGGTGGCCTACATAAAAGATTGTTATCCAAGAAAAGTTGGTGGAAACAAAGCGAATATGCAAAGGGACAAATGCAGTGTATGGAAAATCGCTATGCTTGGAGAACAATGTATGTGGCAGAAGAAATTATAGCACACACGGATGGTGGTATCTCTTCGAAATGTGATTCCAGTCAATTTGAATGAGTGGTTATGTGTGTTGTTAATGTTCCCTTGGATTCGGTGAACAGAACAAATCCTCTGCAATTCCAAGTTCATGCCACATCACATCAACATAATGTGAAAATTCATCTATGCCGGTATCATTGACATTATGGAGCATGATCCAATGGAATCTTCACTTGAGTTCAAGGTAAAAGAAAAGTAAAATCAAGTGACCAAGGCGAGCACGGCCAATGTGGCTGTCACAAAGCCAGCTCTTTTAGCGCAATCTGTGTAGCTAAAAGAGTTGGGAAAACATATTTATATGGATAAAGGTAAACATTGGTGTTGTTGTCTGTAGGAATTTTGCTAATAATTTCTCCTTTTCTTAGATACAATAGAAACATTGCGCCTAGTAAGATGAGTGTTTACAAATCATTCATATCTCGAAATAAGAACAAATTCTCTCAGAAATGGACAATAAAGAAAAACATATCCTGTTTGTTTTGCATTTGAAAAACCAACCAAACAATCGAACCAACACATATGAGTCTGTGTTTTGAAAACAAAAGGATTAGTTAGATGAAATGTAACACATGCAGTAGCATCATGGTGAAGGGCTTTATTAACCAGGAAAGTATTGTTCCAAATAATAATTGAGTGATATTGAGATTCTAAGAAACGTTTGTTTTCTTTTCAGGCACTTTGCTAAGATTATGATGTGGATTTTTTATTGGAGTGTGAAAATTAAAATGTTTGCGAAGGGTGATGCTTAGAACTGGTGTGTATTTATGATAGTCGAAGGATGGTGATTGATCATATAATATATTGTTTATGTTGGTGCTTTGTAAGTATGTTACAAGATGAAAATGATTGGTTGTGATAATAAGTGTCATGAAAATCATTTCATGAATGGATATGTGGCCTTTTTTTTCGATACCTGTGCAGATTGTTTTGAAAATGAGGTACGTTTAAGATCATGTGTCATGAGTGACACTCTTTTTGTATACAACAACAACAATTGACAATCTTTTTACTGATTTCCGATTTTTTTTTATTCTACAGGCAGACTCAATTCAAGTGGTAAATGAGAATGTTTTAAATATTATGATGTGTGTATGCCATCAATATATGAAGTTGTATGTTTGTGGCTAACAATACAAATAACTATAAAGAAGTTTCAGCCAAATTCTTGATATGCTCATTCAATCTTAAACTATTTCGTGGAGAATTGGTTTAATCGATTTACATTTTTCACCACACATGTATGCAGAAAGCATATGACGACATCTGTGTGGTATATTTATCAACTTTATAGCTTTCATCACTTTATATGTTGTTGTGTCATATTGAGTTTGGAATTTAAGAGGACAGAATCTAAAGATAAGTAAATTTATGAATGAATATAAATTGATGTCTGATACTAATTCATATTTATATTTACAGGTACCCCAACATGTGTATTTTTGGTAACTAATTTCTCCCTTTCTTTTTCAGATAGTTTGCAGTGTAATTGAATAATATGCAGATAACTAATAATTGTATCAATTGGTGGATTTTTTTTTTTTTCAATAAAAACATAACACAACACATCACTTCAAAACAAACATAGCAGTTCATCATGTATTCTGAAGCGGTTTTATCGTATTAGGTGATAAAATTAGTGATTAAGATTACCATTAGTTATAAGAATAGACACTAATACTATTGTTTAAGGTGTTGAGCGTGGACAGTTCCAATTAACTCTCCTTTAAGATTTTCTATTTGATATAGACAGTTTCCTAGGACTTGCCGTATTCTACATTTAATCCACGGTTTACATAGTTTCGAGTTTATTCCTTTTGCAAAATTACTTTGCACAAAATTTTTCCGAAAGACTTCTTGGCCGGGTTTGTAGGTAATGACTCTACTTCTTTTGTTATAAGACCTAGTGTTTCTTTCGTATGCCTCATGGATCTTTTTATTAATCTTGTGGTGCAATATTTGCATATGATCTGATTTAGGCAGAACAGCAGTCTCACCGTCCTCTAGCGCATTTAATTTTTTCAATATTTTGTATGCATCTGCATGAGTAATCATTTGATAACCCGTTAGAGCAAAATATGGTGTAGTACCTGTAGAGGCATGAATAGTAGAACGCAATGCACACTCAATCTTCGGTAGCTTTTCATCCCACTTAGCCTGATCGGTCTGTAGATAGCTACGAATGCTGCTAAGGATGGTTTGATTTACCCTTTCACTTGCATTCGCTTGAGGTGAATGTATTGCAGTTCGAATGTGTTGTATACCAAACATTTTTAAGAGCTCTTTAAAGGCATCTGAGGTAAATTGTTTACCATTATCTGAATGGATATATTCGGGAACTCCGAATTTATAGAATACCTCTTCGACTAGAAACTTATTTACCTGTGAAACTGTTGCTTTTATCATTGATTTGAGCAGAACAAATTTGGTTTTGTGGTCTAGGACTATAAATATGAAACTTTTGCCTGACTTTGACCGGGGGTAAGGTCCTAAAAAGTCAATATAGACTTTTTGAAATGGTCGTAGTGTGATCACTTCACTTCCCATTGGAGGTCTAAGAATTTGCTTAGGGTGTTTTATCTCCTTACATGTATCACAGTTACTTATAAACTCGCGTACTTCTGTAACCATTGAAGGCCAGTAGAAATATTGTCGAATATTATGTATGGTTTTAGCTATACCACCATGACATGTATTTATTTCATGGGACTTTTTGACAATTTCTTTAGTTAAACTATTTGGAAGCCAAATCTTCCAACAGGCCTCCTCATTTTCTATATCTATAGTGTTAAACTTGACCCTTTTATACACAACTCCTTCCTGCACTTTCAAATCGGGCAGCCTGTCTGTATTTTGCGCGACTGTGTCAATTAGACTTAAATAATCGGGATTTTTGAATTCTTCCGAATCGAAATCAATGAGAGCTGTGGTGTCAAAAGCAATTTCTTCCATATCTAGGCGGGATAGCATGTCAGGTACTACATTTTTGGTTCCCTTTCGATGTACAATAGTGAACCTGTAGCCTTGAAGTTTAAGACTCCATCGCGCTAGACGTCCATTCAAGTCTTTTTGCCGCATCAGCCATTGTAGGCTTGAGTGGTCAGTGATGACTGTAAAGTCCATCAACTCAATGTATTGCCTGAACCGCTCAATGGCCAAGATTACTGCCAAACACTCTTTCTCTGTGGTGGAATAATTGCGTTGGGCACTGTTTAATTTCTTGGAGAAGTATTCGATGGGGTGTTCACCATCGTCATCATCCTTTTGAAAGAGAACAGCGCCAACTCCGACGTTTGAGGCGTCGCACTGCACAAAGAAAGGTTTTGAGAAGTCAGGGCTCGACAAAACAGGGCTTGAAACTAAGCATATTTTCAATTTTTCGAAAGACTCGATAGCCTCAGGTGTCATTATGAACTTCGGAGATTTCTTTAAGGTATCTGTTAAAGCGGATGTTAAGGTGGAAAAATCGTGGATAAATCTACGATACCACCCAACAGTACCTAGAAATTTCCTTACATCCTTTTGATTTTTGGGCAATTTGATGTTCATAATAGCTTCTATCTTTCCCGGGTCGGGCTTTAGCTTGCCTGCGCCTACGATATAACCGAGATATCGCAATTCTCGATAACAGAATTTCGATTTCTCCATATTTATCGTAAGGCCAGCGTTTGTAAGTCTGTCTCCTACAACCTTGAGCATTTCCATATGGACATCGAAGTTCTGAGATACCACCAATAGATCGTCGAGATACACAAAAACACGGTCCTTCAACTCTGGAGGAATCACTTTATCCATCAGGCGGCACATCCTTTGAGCAGCATTGCATAGTCCAAAAGGCATGACCTTAAACTGGTAGTGGGGTCTACCTTGGACCGTGAATGCTGTCAAAGGACGGCTCGATTCCTCCAAAGGAATTTGCCAAAATGCATCCTTTAGATCTATTGCTGATATGAAATGCGTATCTCCGAGTCTTGCTAATAAGCCTTCAATATTAGGCAACGGATATGCGTCTTTACGCGTCACCTTATTGAGTTCTCTAGCGTCTAAGCATAATCGGTTTTTATTGGGTTTTATAACAAGGGTAACTCTATTGTTCCATTCTGCATTTCGTGCTATCTCGATTACATCGAGTTCGAGCATACGGTCTAGTTCGTCGTACATCAGTTTTTGTACTGCTGGACTAACTGGATAATACCTCATCTTTTTCGGAGCTGCACTTCCAATGTCAATTATGTGCTCTTCCAGATGGGTTTTTCCTAGACCGTATTTTGTGTAGCAACGAAATGAGAGTTTAGCGTTTTCTAATTTTACCGATTGCTCATGAGACAAACTATGCATTTTTATGTCTTCTTCGAGTTCTGATACTTCTTTGTCTGTTATGCTAGGTACGACAGAGATTTTAATATGAAATTTTTGCCAAAAATCATATCCTAAAATAAGATTTTGCTTCAAGCTAGGTACTAAATAGAATGTCATTTCAGTAGACTTATTTCCACAAAGGACATTGACATTGATTTTACCTACAATTAACTGTTGCTTGCCGTCAGCTGTTCTTAGGCACGATTTGAAATTGAAAATCTGTGCATTCATTTTGTCAGCATTTTCAATGCAATCATTACCCAGGCAACTTATTGAAGCTCCACTGTCCATAAGGCCAGTGAACTCGATGCCATTGAGTTTTACCTTCATATAAGGTCTGATGTCATTATCGACTTCTAGATATGCTGAGGCTATAGATTTTCTTTCGGTCTTTCTTCTAAGGTACCCTTTTCTTGCTTTTACAACTCTTTTGCTAACTTCAGGTACAAAGTCCTTGAATATTTCAGCCCTTTTCTTATTGTACTTTAGCAACCTTTCTTCATATGGTACAATAGTTTTAAGTTTTGTTGTTGTTGAATAAATTTTCTTGGCTATGTGTAAATTAGTAGAGTTTTGATTGAAAGTCTGGTCATTATTTGTTTGTATGTCTGGGGTTAATAGTTTTACTGGGATGTGTCCTTCTGAGAACATGGGTTCCCAGCATTTCCCATGCTCTTGGAGCGGTTTCCCACGCATTTTGGACATTTGGGTGATGTTACGCCATCGAACCCACATTTATAGCAAAATATATTGCGCTGTTCGACTTCGCATTCGATATACGTGTGGCCTGTTTTCTTACAGTTCCAGCACGCCATTTGTCTTGCTGGAGTAGTTGCATGAACTGCTTCAACTTCAGAAAACGGTTCACAGGATTCATCGAACTCAATCTCATGTACTCTTCTGTAGTTTTGCTGTTGCCTATAAAGCATTCGTTTAGCGATATTTGCTTCAGCTCTTCTACACTCTTCTATGAGAACGTCTATCGATTCAATATTTCTTGCATAAATGAGTTGTACTAGTCCTTCCTTTAGATTTTCTTTGATTATTCGTACTATCTCAAATTCAGGGATGGGAACTCTCATCTGATTTTTTAATTTAACAATTTCAGAAATATAGATGTCGGCAGTTTCGGAAGGAAGCTGTCGACGATCTATAATCTTTCTTTGTATTTCAAAATCGGATTCGAAATTTCGGAATTTTTTAATGAGGCTATATTTTAGAAAATCCCATTCGCACCAAGGATTCTGTTGGCGGAACTGCCAGATCCAATCATAGGCTCTTCCAGTCAGCAAATGATGGAATCCTTTGACGAAAACATCCCAAGGACAATTATAGTCAACTCTTAGAGATTCAGCCCTAAAAATGAATTCCTCAACGCTAATGTTTTTCGAAGAACCATCAAACTTCAAGCCCCATTTTTGCAATTGAAGTGGAGTCATCGGTTTATAACCTATTGCAAAATTTTGACTAAAGTTTTGAGAATAGTGTTCTCTATTAATATTCGTGTTGGCTTGTTGTTGTTGCCTTTGGAAACTATTTGTTTGGGGATAGTAAGAGTGCGGTATGTGTTCATGCTCAGTTCTATTAGCATCTCGGGTATTAAAAGTTGAATTCCTCAAAGAGTTTATGGAATTTGCGACCACTTGAGGTATCATTGCCGCTAATCTGTTTTCCATTGCCTGAATGGCTTCGGTTTGAGCGACTCTAACAGACGCGGTTATGTATTCTCGTAGACTTGGACCGTCATTACTAAGAATAGGGGCTTCAAGATTCACGTTTTCTAATGGGGGTTGTTGTCTAGCATTTCTCTCAAATTGACTTCTTATTTCTTGAGCAACAGTACTATTATATTCTGGACTTGCTATGGAAGTAACAGTGTCTGGTGAAGATGTCCTTTGGGGACCTGTAGGTGGTGGAACATTGACAGACATTAATGGTGGAATCCCTGTTTGGACTACAGTCTGATTTACACCTGGTGTAGAAAGCAATGAACTGTTTGCATTATTTTGCGTTACAGCAGTATTATTGGACAAAATTTGGTTACCTATAGGGTTATTGTTTTGAAATGCCGCTTTTGAAGTACTAGCAATAGGGTGATTTTGAGGAGCTGTACTTGGATTATTTTTGCTCGCTATCCTACTAGATGATCTACTAGGTAACTGATTTTGGTTATTACTTTCCATTATGGAAAATATTCAATGTGAGAAATGGATGAAAAGAGTGTGTATGACCACTATGAAGTTGAAAAAATGAATTTATGCGCAAAATGTTCTTATGTTTAGCATATGAAATATATTGAAAATTTATCAAGTTAAATTTTTAGCATTTTTAAATTGGAAATATAAATGTTAATAATTTTCATTGACTATTTTGGAAATTTAATTATATGTAATTTATATTCAAATACTTAATAAATAATATAATAATTAGTATATAATGTTTTGAAATATTTTTAAGTTTTAGTATATAAGTTTTAAGTATATAAAAATATACTATTTTAATAATAGCTATGTTTTTCTTTTTCTTTTCAGATTTTTGAATATTTTTGGAAATTGTATTTTTTTAAGAATTTTTCTTTGCTTTTATGTAATAATATTATTAGTTTTCAATTTCTTTCCATATGTTTTTTTGATGCGTAAATAAATATCATTCAATGAAAATAGCGATAAATTTGATTCAATTATAAGATAATTTCTGGGTTGAATTTTTGTTTGTTAGATAGTGGTTTATATTTTTATGTGTTTAAATTAGAATGGAGATCAGTTTTACAACTTTTATAGCTTTTCTAAACTATTAACATTTTCTAATATTAATTAGAAAATTAATTATCTAGAATATAAATTGTAATTGAATACTTAATTATGATTATTTTCTAATAAACATTTTAAATAAAGTATTCATTTTAAATCGAATGTTGTTTTTTTTTCAATAGATTTGGGTTTTGAGGTTTATATATCGAAATACAATTTGGGAAATCAAAATTAAATGAATTATACCTTTTTAGGTCAATGAATAATACTTTCGTTGAAATACAAATAAATATCTAGCTCTATAGCCTTAAATTATGATACTTCCACGATTGTAATAACACTTTCCTAAATTGGTAACTCTACATTTCACTACATCAGAGTATCTTTACAACATGGCATGGCTTTATACTAGCCTTCCTGGATACCTATACAACTGATAGTAGCTTGATGAAGAGTTTAGGCTATTGTAAAAACAAAAATTTAAAGAAGCTCGAGAGTTGGGCGCCATATATGTGACAGTCTAAGTTGAGCGGACATGGTACTGTGGTTTTGGCTGCGGCTTAGCTCGCCGGAATGGGGAGGTTCTTCTTCCGCTGAACTGTACATATAAATTTGTGTACCATGGGTTTTGGTTATAAACGGGATTTTAGATTTTTAGCAAATCAAAAAAAAGGCAAAAATGACAAAAATAATGAAACGGATGTATTTCGATACAATAAACTTTGTTAATTCAATCTAAAATGAACATCGTGATTTCCATTCTATTTCTTTGAGGTTATGGTGTTTTACCTCGATGGCTTTTTGCCCACCCCATATGACATTTTGCAGTCATCCGTGGTATTTTCATGCCATCATCTTTTTGAAAATACCCCAATATCAACTTACCACATATCAAACAAACATTCAACCCATTTTGAAGTTAGATTTTAAAACATATCGTTATATACAGAAAGAAAAAGATCAAAATATTTTAATTGTTAAACTAATTTTGTATTGCATTTTAATTTTTTTAGAAGGTGTTAATGCTATTTACTCTCAAAAATACTTGTCCTCATTATTATAACATTTATTTTGTTATTCTTTGGATTTATCGGTCAGAATTATAGTTCATTATATTGAAGCCAAAAGTCATTCTAAAATTATAGTCATAATCAAATTTTACTGGGTAAATCATATTTTAAAATTTGCTTATTTTGCCTTTTGATGTACAAAAAAAAAGATATAATGTTGGTACTAAAGTTGTATTTGCATTCTAGCAGATTACGAGTTAACCTTTTTATGGGGTTTAATTTATGTTCAATGAAACTGACATTTGATACTAAATAGATTTATTTAATCTGGTTACATGTATTTAAACGTACTATTAATCATTTTATGGCTAACATATTTATCGACGTGATTGTTGCTTAAGTACTTTATAAGATGTGCCTATTTACATATGTGTTGTAAAACCATGTATATGCGGCTTTAATGGTTTAAAATCGATTAGCAACGACTAATATCATTGGTTGATATAACCGAAGTTATCTATCGAGACATATTTGCACTTGGGTTTTTATAATTTAGATGTACTGTACAAAAAAGTCAGTTTTTATTGCGTCAATGTTAAAGGTGATTTTGCCGTAATCAGCACCGTCTGTATGTGAAGAATCAAATTATACAGTGCGGTGTAGATACGCCCAGATAAATCAGATAAGTCAAAAATCCACTGCGGAATCCCTTTATTTACATTGTTGACAAGGACGGCATAAAGAAAAATAAAAGGAAAATGAATGTGGAAGAAATTAAATTGTTTATCAAGGCAGAAATTATAAATATAAGCGCTCTTTTATTTAATCCATTTGGTGGCCTACATAAAAGATTGTTATCCAAGAAAAGTTGGTGGAAACAAAGCGAATATGCAAAGGGACAAATGCAGTGTATGGAAAATCGCTATGCTTGGAGAACAATGTATGTGGCAGAAGAAATTATAGCACACACGGATGGTGGTATCTCTTCGAAATGTGATTCCAGTCAATTTGAATGAGTGGTTATGTGTGTTGTTAATGTTCCCTTGGATTCGGTGAACAGAACAAATCCTCTGCAATTCCAAGTTCATGCCACATCACATCAACATAATGTGAAAATTCATCTATGCCGGTATCATTGACATTATGGAGCATGATCCAATGGAATCTTCACTTGAGTTCAAGGTAAAAGAAAAGTAAAATCAAGTGACCAAGGCGAGCACGGCCAATGTGGCTGTCACACGTTTGTAATAATTATTATAAATTATCGAGTAGGCAGGCAGGCATATTAATTTAATTATTAATTTTAATTATATTGTGTTGTTTTATGGCTTATTTATGTTTGTTTTGTTTTTATTAAATTTCACGTTAACTTGTGTGGACACTAACGAAATTTGAAAACTTCAAGAACAAACTTGGCATCACTTTCACATTTTTCACGTGGTCTTTGTTTTCAACGCCTCACTCAACGGACCGTATGTATTTGGCACCTAAATGTCATTTAATGCTAAGTTTACATTTACGAAATCCACTCGATTTCAACTGTCAATTCCATAGCTCAAACGTCAAATGAAATCTCATCTGGATTTCATTTGACGTTTAACCTATGGATTTGACAGTTGAAATCGAGTGGATTTCGTAAATGTAAACCAAGCATATGCCTGATTTAGACTATGCTAGATTTAGCAAATCCAGTGGATTTAAGTTGTTATTTTCATACAACATATGTAAACTAAAGCCAGATAATTGCTAAATCCAGCGTAGTCGAAATTAACTTTTACATTACATCCTAAATTATCATAAAGAACTTTAGCTTTCTTTATGAGAATTTATTTGACGTATACGCAATGGAGTTTACATTTAAAAACAACTGAATTTACAAATTTCGGTTATATGTAAACATGCTGTAAGTAATTTTTTAGGTTGAACGTGATTATGTCATTTCTAGTGCGTCGATAACTGAGGTGCACTCGATATGGGCAGTATTTTTTTGTTCTTCTCAGACTGGCAACATTGGGACTTTGTATTTGTGTTCTCTCAGACACAACCAGGGGAAGAAGAAGCATTTCTATCAGACACAACCAGGGGAAGAAGAAGCATTTCTCTCAGACACAACCAGGGGAAGAAGAAGAGCAACAAACCTAAAGGGTTGTTTACACCATCTATCAATGTCGTATGAGATGCCAAATTTTCTACCTGCGAATGTTGTACACATAGTGTAACCACTATGAAAATTTTCATCTATCAAAATGATTTGGCAACTCATATGTAAATTTTTCATTTAGGGAGCGCTCTATTTGATACGGCATTCTCGTATGTAACATAAATTTATCAGCTGTTTTCTGTCATTCTCAAACAAAAAATGAAAAACAAAATCTTTTAAAAAAGAAAATGGAAAGGTATGTATATTTAAATATTCAGTAAAGTAAATAAATGGCGTTTATAATGTTATTTTCAGATCGATTGGTCGAAAGAAGCAGTCTTTGAAATGATTGTTTGGTGGCAAAAACATGAATGCCTCTATAACTCCAAACACCAATTCTACCAATTCAGTTTCCTTCAACCAAAATTAAAATTTGCGCAAAATTGCAACTCAACAATAAATGTAAATAATGACAAAAACAGCTGTTTTTATATTTTTAGGTTATGTCATACGAAAATAACACTTGCAGGTATGAACGCACAAATTGAAAGTTGTATGGATGACGTCAATTTTGACAAACATAGAGAATGTCGAATGGGTGAAAGAAATGGCAGCTCATATGACATTGATAGATGGTGTAAACAGCCCTTAAGTTTGCTGTGAAAAACAATATCACGTTGCAGTGTCGTCTCTCCGTATAGTAATCATCAAGGTTTGACACGCGATTTTCCAATTTATTTTTTTTAATTGTACATTTAAAGCAGAAAATATTTTATAAACCCCAACATCCATTTGGAAATATACCATAAATCCTGACGCAATAATTAGTAAGTATGCAACAAGTATACCTTTCCACCCTATTTTATTTTGTATCTTGTTGTTTACAGATTGACAATGGCTGGAGTTTTATTTGAAGATATTTTCAATGTTAAAGACATGGATCCCGAAGGTAAAAAGTTCGATCGTGTTTCTAGACTTCACTGTGAATCAGAATCATTCAAGATGGATTTGATATTGGACATTAACTCGTGGTTGTATCCCATGGAGTTAGGTGACAAATTTCGCCTTGTTTTAGCCACCACGTTGCGCGAAGATGGCTGTCCTGATACCGGTGAATATAACCCCTTGGAGACGGAGGGCACCAGAGCTGATAGTTTCGAATACGTAATGTTTGGAAAAACATATCGCATTGAGGGCGACGAGGCACACAACGAGGCCTCTTCCAGGCTGTCGGCGTATGTTTCGTTCGGTGGTTTGTTGATGCGTCTGCAAGGAGATGCTAACAATTTGCATGGCTTCGAGGTGGATCAACAAATGTATTTATTAATGAAAAAGTTAGCTTTCTAAACAAATTTTAGTATTTACGCCTAGTTTTTATCAACATTTAATAAAAAAGTGCTCTATTGTTAATACATTTACAGTAAAATTTGCTTTACTTATGTATAACTATTCTGGTGATTTCGCCATTACCGTCTCGAAAGATCTTATAAAATAGGCAGTCGCCGCAAGTGACGTATGTACTCATTTGACGCAGTCCTGGTCGATGGTATTTCTTCAGAAATGTATTCTGCCTGCCAAAAATGTTGGTTTCATATGAGTGAAAGGCAAAATAATTTAGTTTCCATGAAGCAAATAGGTAAAAACACGTTGAAGCTAACAAGTTTTTTAAAGTTGTTCGATTGCCGGTCAAACCGTTTAAACTACGGATATCTGCCCAAAGCAAAATTAGAAGAATACAAAATGAAGATTGCGCTTCTAATGTATAACTTTTCAAAATCTTCACTTTTATAGATGCTATCATTTTGAAGCCGCATTCGGCTATTTTTGAAAACCAATCACGAGATTAAAGTACTCGCGATTACGGATAATTTGACATGTATAATTAACTTGTAGCCCAGATAGTAGAACAGTAATCCACTGCCAAAGGCCAATATTTAGTGCGATAATTTTTCAAAAAAAAAAAAAACTAAATAGACGCTAATTAGAAATTCATATACGGGTATGTGATGAAAACCGAATCGGCTCGATTTGCAGAATCGGAATGGTATATAATCGGAGTGGAGGTGATGATATATTTAGTTTTGCTTCGCAAACGCCCCTTATTTGAATAATATTTTTAAAATCCATTTTCAATTTCATTAAAATATTCATCAAAATTGGAGATATACGATTTCGATTTATGGCAAAACGAGTCGAATCGTTTTACATCACATACCTGATAAATTCATCCTTCTTTAAGACATACATACACCCGACCCGTGTTTAAATATGTACCTTATTGGCATTTCATGTTGGTTGTACAACCACGCACTCAAAGGAATTACAATTTTATTCGGGTATGTGATGAAAACCGAATCGACTCGATTTGCAGAATCGAAATGGTATATAATCGGAGTGGAGGTGATGATATATTTAGTTTTGCTTCGCAAACGCCCCTTATTTGAATAATATTTTTAAAATCCATTTTCAATTTCATTAAAATATTCATCAAAATTGGAGATATACGATTTCGATTTATGGCAAAACGAGTCCAATCGTTTTACATCACATACCTGATAAATTCATCCTTCTTTAAGACATACATACACCCGACCCCTGTTTAAATATGTACATACCTTATTGGCATTTCATGTTGGTTGTACAACCACGCACTCAAAGGAATTACAATTTTATTGAATGTGGTTTATGTTGGGTTTGAAAGGCATTTTTAATGTTTGTCGACTTTTAATTTAAGATTAACAAAGAAATGTGGATACATGATAAATGTGGGAAGTGGCCTCTTTGATTGTGATTGATGGGATGGGAGAAATTGTGCGCACGATAACTCTTGAAGGGAGTAATCGATTTGGTCCATACATTCATACATTACACATCCGAATATATCTAATATGGACTATATTTGTTCGGGTACCTTCTACATAAAATTTCGGATTTCACTTTAAGACCTGCTCTCGAATCACTTATGGGCCGATTCCGTACAGCGAGGCGAGTCATGTCGCGTCGTCTATCGTCTCTGTGACAAAATTTAAAAAATGCACTACGTACAGCGATAGAAAATAATCGTCGATAACAAGTTATTTTTATTTTTTTTTATTTTATTTTTATTCGTTAGTAAAAATGTACGGCGACAGCTAATTTGTTGTCGCCGGAAAATGAACATTTCGGCGACAAAATTTGACGACGTCTGGCGATATTGCCATACGGAATTGAAAAATTGCATTTGGCAACGCGACACGACTCGCCTCGCTGTACGGAATCGGCCCATTAATTTTTGTTGAAGCAACTTGCATTCGCTGCCTCAATACGACGGTTCTGTTCATATTTTTCTTCGCCGGGGTGTTTGCACAGAGGAGACTGTTGTTACAGAACATAGCTCCTACACGGAATGTGGCAATTTTCTCATTCTCTGGTATGATTCTGTGCGTAATCATTTGCGTAGTGCGATTCTGTAAAATATGTTGGTTACCGATAAAAATCGGTAAAATTAAAACGCAAAATTATGAGTGAAAAGTAGGTATTAATAAAAGTGATATGACTGTTGCTATCGGTAGAGCTTACCGACTACTTTATTTTAGTCGCTAACTTAACGAAAAAATCAGTTATTTAATAGTTATTGGCACTTAAAAATTTCCACTTACCGATAATTGTCGGTAATTCTGTCGTGACTAGTTATTACAGAATCGTTATTACAAATGAAGTCACATTTAAGTTAAACAAACAGTTTGTATGTTGCTAAAGGGAAAATAAATTTATTTCTTAAAATTTGTATTGCAATTAAATTCAGTATAAAAATTATATTTTTATTTAAAGTTAACTTTTTATTTAAAGATCTTTTTCGCCGGTACGGGTTTCAATGGTGGTTGTGATGGTTATATATGTAAACTGCTTCTTAGTGTTTTGCGATTTTTGTTAAGAGACAACAAGCTCTTTCGCCTACTCAAATACATTTCGAACGAAGATTGTTCAATTCTTTTTGGTGGAATTGGGTGTATGGCGTTGTGGGTTTGACTTATAGAGGATTTTGGTCCACAATTTTCAAGGTTATTCAGATTTTTATTTTTTAATTTAATGTTATCGCTGTGTAATTTGGTTTTTAAGTCTTTTAAATTTTGTTCAAAGGCAGAAATACTGGACTCAAATTCCATTAAGAGGTTAGCAACAGATTCTTTAGCTTTAGCAAAAATTGTAACATTCTTGCCACCGGCAGTTCGAAAACCAACATCAGCCTTAGTGGTGGGGATCGTGGATGGTTGACATTCATTGATAAAGTCCAAACGCCGATTTGTTTTTTTGCGTTGATATGTTCTAACAGGTTTTTCCTTAAGAATAAATTGTGGACTATATACCCAATTGTGCGTAATGTTTCTGAAAGGTGACATGCCAAAGTCATCAAGTATGGAGTTGACCAAACTTTCACTTTTTCTTGCGTTTCTTTTGCGTTGATATGTTCTAACAGGTTTTTCCTTAAGAATAAATTGTGGACTATATACCCAATTGTGCGTAATGTTTCTGAAAGGTGACATGCCAAAGTCATCAAGTATGGAGTTGACCAAACGTTCACTTTTTCTTGCGTTTCTTTTGCGTTGATATGTTCTAACAGGTTTTTCCTTAAGAATAAATTGTGGACTATATACCCAATTGTGCGTAAGGTTTCTGAAAGGTGACATGCCAAAATCATCAAGTATGGAGTTGACCAAACTTTCACTTTTTCTTGGTGTTGTTGACTCGGCAACATTGCAATCATTTAAGAACGTAGATTCTGCAATTGAATTTTTTTCATTGCAGTTTTCATCTTGAAATAGCCTTTGAACAGTTCGAAATTGTGGATCCATGGAATTCATATGGAATTTAAGATCTGCTTTTACCAACATTGATTCCATTTTAAAAGGCACAAAGTTAACTACTGAAGATTCCATCGCAAAATCCCCTCTTTCCTCCTCTTCCGAATCAAAATACAACCATTGTAAATTGTTTTCTTCTTTGCATGTAGCCTCCATAATTCACTTGTTATTTTTTTATTCTTTATTGAAAACTAGTACGAAAACGTAGTAAATGTTTAAATGTTTTGGGTACACGATTTATTACAATATTCTACTGATTGTGCTGGGACTCCGCGATATTTTAGTTTTTTGACGGTTTGGATAAAATGTAAACGTTGATAACTTGGAAACGAGTTGAGATTTTTTAACAATTCAAAAAACAATTTTGTAGGCCGAAGAGTTATCTTTAAGATGACATACAAAAATTTTCCGTTTCCAGTACCGTTATACTAAAATTTTATCGGAAAATAAAAATGGTCCTTTTTAATGTGAGCATTAAAACTGATGCACCATAATAATCGATTATTAATTTCCAAATTTTTCGCTTTTTATGAAATTTTAGTAATCAGAATGGTGGAATTATTCGTTACCTATCGTTTTAAGTAGTTTTGTCAATGATTCCGATAGAAAAAATTATCAGGTATGTGATGGAAATCGATTTTGAGTTCAAAACGAGTCAAAAAAACGACTGTAGTTGTGATGCATGTACATTTTCCGACATCGAATTGTTTTCGATTTCGGTTTCACATTCCATTTTGTTCTATGGAAAAATTGATCAAAACGACGTGTGATGCAATTCGATAATCGTTTATTTTTCTCGTTTTGAAAACGGTCATATTTTTGTGGTCGATTTATAAACGATGTAATGAATTTTAATATTTTTTTAGGGAAAAAGCTTGAAATTTAAACACGGATATAGTATAGATAAATTTACATTTATTTGCCTTATATTTAGTATATTTTGTTAAGGAAATATTTGATATTTCGATAAAAAACACGGATCAAAAAATGTACTTTGAACATGTTTCTTTCCTCTAGATTAGGGGTAGTTTACACTATATGTAAATGTCATATGATACGAAATAAAAGCATTCCATATCTACCCACGCAGGCAATGTCGAGACATAATTTTATTACATTTTTGCTGGTGTGGACACACAAAGTAAATGGCGTAAGGAAAATCCCCAATATTGCACATATTAGCGACTATATAATGATGGAAAATTTCATGTCATATGACATTTACATATAGTGTAAACTACCCCTTAGTGAATACATTCGCTTCATATGTTGTTTGCACCGTTTGTAAAGTTCTCCTTATGTAATTGGACAAGAATTTCCACAATAAACTTCCATATAGGCCAATTTAAACATGAACACAAATTTATTTAATTTATTACATTTTTTCGGCTTTTGCCATCGCCAAGACTAAAAAAATGTTTTTTATTTCTATTTTTCTTCTTTGAACTGCAGATTAGGGATCACCAGTCCGTTTTTTGTTTGTGGGAATTTAATGAAATTGAAACAACGTGAAATTGAAATTCGATGCGGATCCCATCACATCTAAAAACAATTCACTCGTTTTGGGCAAATCGTTTTCATTGCAAATCAATTGTAAACGAAATTTAAATTTATAAATTTTATATTTAAAAGATTATAACATATCCTCCTTACAAATAAAATTCATAAGATGTGTCCGAGATAACTCTACTGTCCGCATTACCGAGTTGTAACCAGGTTTTCGGAGTCGAGGTATTTTTGGCTCGACTCCAGGCGAGTTTTTTTTTCAGGACTCCGACTCCGAATCTTACACTGAAAATAGGAAATTTAGAAAGTGTTTTTGTTGAAAATTTTGCCATTTTAGGCGAAGATCATTTTAGCATTAATTTTTAATTAATTTCTCGTTGGAAATCGAGCTTAATCATCAATAATGCATCTGAAAAAGAAAAGCCGATGACTCGAAAGTTTTTGTCGGTTTTCCTTTTTTGCACGAGTATATTCTGGACGGAATTCTTCCGCGTGAGAAAATCTTTAAGCTTTTATAAAATATGTGAAAATGAAGGGGCAGTACAAATCATAAGGACTACATGCAATAAAAATTATAATCAATTCAAACTGGATGTAACCCAACATTTTAGTGCACTTAGCCTTAAAAGGAGACCCCCTGTTGTAAAGCTCAATAAAAGTCATTTTTCATGATTTTTTCCTAGAAAACTACGTACATATGTAACTTTTTGCGAGATTTTTTCTTCATCTGAAAGCGAAAAATATTACGAAGTTTTGAGACCGTCTACGAAACACTGTTTTTATTAAAGCATTTTGCGGTGCCAACCAACTCTACCTCGAAAACTGATAAACCAAACATACAGAGAGGGACAAAGGTTTACATACACCCCCTAAATCTCGGCTTTTACGGTAAGTAATGATTTTTATGAAATTCCAATTATACAGTTTTATTTCTTCTCGCTAAAAAACAATATTTAATACAACAAAAGTTTATTCCATAATACAAATAACGCTAATTTTACAAAAACCAAAAAATAATGGGGACAAAAGTTTACATACACCCCAAGGAAATACAGTTAGTCAACTTAATTATTGCAAACGATGAATTTATAAGAACTTAGATTTTCAATTAGGAATTACAGCAACAAATTCTTTCAATAATGTTGGGGTTTTTGTACATATGGGTTGATTTACCTGTTTATGACCACATCTAACAATAAATGCAGAAATATGTAGGTCGAAAATAACAAAAAGAACGGGCAAAAAGTACAGTATGCAAAGTTCATATTCGTACACACCTAAAAAATTGATAAAATCGTTATTAAGTCCATATTTTATGTTCAAAATATGAAATAATTGATAGGAATTACCATAACGAAGACAGATTTAAGAATAACAAAACAAATTTTTAATTTATTCCGTCATTTAGGTATAGATGGCGCCTGTGTGAGTGGCAAAGTTCGTATTCGTACACCTATAAGCACAATATATTTGGAGTTTTTAAGGATTTTCAAAGCAAAATTCCGCAAATTTTTGTTCTTTTCTTCTTTTAGAATGCCTCTGCTATAGAAATATGTAAAAATAGTGGTAATTTTATTAAAAATTTTGTATGAGTAAAAAGTCGGACGAATATTTGAAATACTTAAGAAAAATATGCTAGATATGATTAACTATTGCAATTTATTCCCGAATTTTGGACGAAAATAGCTAATAGCAGTCCTTCTGTAACAATATTCGAGGTCTAATATGAAAATAAATGTTGTCAGCTTTTGGAAATGCAAAGAAACGTAATCCGGGCTTAGGTAAAGTAAACACATTTTTGGTTTTTACTTGGTAAAAATCTCAAGTTTCGTTTTATATTTGACATTAAATGTATTGAAGTTTAAGAATACGGTTTCGAAAATCATTTTATTTCAAGACATTTCGGAAATTACGAGGAATAATAAATTTTTAAGAAAGAAAATTTGCCCGAAAATAATGCTTTTCTTCGAAAGGTTACCCCACGTTCTTTCCTGGACAATTTACTTCATTCTTTTGACACTTTTGTACTCATTTTGGATCCTTCGATAAAGAAATATAATTTTCAAGAAGTAAAAACCATTATTTTAGCTATTTTGGCAGCCATAACCATCGTTCATAGTAAGCGTAGAATTTCAGTCGTACGTAGACAGTATGAAAACTTGTACAGTTTCATTTTTCTTCATAATTCCTCACAGTTTTCCACATAAAATGATTTTCGAAACCGTATTCTAAGACGTCAATACATTTTATGTCAAATATAAAACGAAACTTGCGATTTTTATCAAGTAAAACTCAAAAATGTGTTTACTTTACCTAAGCCCGGATTACGTTTCTTTGCATTTCCAAACGCTGACAACATTTATTTTCATACTAGACCTCGAATATTGTTACAGAAGGACTGCTATTAGCTATTTTCGTCCAAAATTCGGGAATAAATTGCAATAGTTAATCATATCTAGCATATTTTTCTTAAGTATTTCAAATATTCGTCCGACTTTTTACTCATACAAAATTTTTAATAAAATTACCATTATTTTTACATATTTCTATAGCAGAGGCATTCTAAAAGAAGAAAAGAACAAAAATTTGCGGAATTTTGCTTCGAAAATCCTTAAAAACTCCAAATATATTGTGCTTATAGGTGTACGAATACGAACTTTGCCACTCACACAGGCGCCATCTATACCTAAATGACGGAATAAATTAAAAATTTGTTTTGTTATTCTTAAATCTGTCTTCGTTATGGTAATTCCTATCAATTATTTCATATTTTGCACATAAAGTATGGAATTAATAACGATTTTATCCATTTTTAGGTGTGTACGAATATGAACTTTGCATACTGTATAGGTACCTGGTTTTTGTGGTGTCAACTAAATAATTGCAAAATGAATGAATGTGCAATCAAATCGTGGGATTTTTCAGGGATTTTTTGCAATTAAGGATTTTTATGACTATTATGGTATGTACAGTGAATCACAGTCAAAAGTATCCACTTCAGTTTCTTTCATTAAAACTGCGATTGCTAAGAATTGGTTGATGATAGCGATTTCATTCTTTTTTATATTGTTACATTAGTGTCTTAACTTAAATATTATAAAATAAAATTAACAAAATTCCGGTAAGTTTAGATAAAAAATAATAAAAATTGTTAAACAATATCGATTTCTACCTCACAGTGAAAAGTATCCACTCTAAAAGTTTCATGAAACAAAAAGGATTTTTTACAGGTATGTGATGAATTCCGAATCGATTTGGGATAAAAACGATTTGTACAAAACGAGTGAATCGTATTTAGATGTGACGGAAACCGCATCGAATTTCAATTCCACGTTGTTTCAATTTCATTAAATTTCCCCAAACAAAAAACAGACTAGTGACCCCAAATCCTCAGATGAAAGCGGCATAATTTTTTTTTGTTGTGGCGAAAGCAAAAACCGTAATAAATTTACTGAAAAATAAGATAAATGTGTGTTCTTATTTAAATATATGGAAGCTTAGTGAGGGAATTTTTGTGCTATTACATGATGAGAACTACAAACAGTGCATAACAACATATTAAGCCGGTGCCTTCACCAATTTGGAGAAAACACAGATGTTAAAAGTACATTTTTTTCTTCTATGCTTTTTTTATCAAAATATCAAAAATTTACTCAACAAAATATGCCAAATGTAGGGAAAATAAATCGAAATTTATCTATTCTCTAAACGAGCTTACATTTCAATCCTTTTCTCCTAAAAATCTCTCAAAATTCATTACATCGTTTATAAATCGACCACAAAAATATGACCGTTTTCAAAACGAGAAAAACAAACGATTATCGGATTTCATCACACCCTTTTTTGATCAAATTTCCATAGAACACAATGGAATATGAAACCGAAATCGAAAACAATTCGATATCGGAAAATGTACATGCATCACACCTACAATCGTTTTCGACTCGTTTTGAAATCGAAGTCGATTTTCATACATACCTGTTAGTGTTTCAGCCATTGGTATGAAATCCTTTGTTATCCTTTACAGCTTTTAGCCTTTGTGGCAAAAATTTAACTAAATTTTTGGTGCACGATATCTGCATTTTCCCCATCCTTTCTGCAAGGCATTTTCAGGGTTCCTATACTTTAGATGTTACGACTTTTTATATTTGTCTCCAAAATACTCCATAAATTATCTATAGGATTCAAATCAGGGGATCGGGGAGGTGTTTGAATCACTTTTGGACAGTTACATAGCGTCCATTTTGGAAAAATATGTGATTTGTGCTCGGGCTCATACATATATTGATAAAATTGGAATGTTGTCCCAAATCCCATTTTTTCAGCGCCTAAATTTCAAATTATCCTTTCAGAATGTTTAAATAATACATCTTGTCCTTAATTCCTTCGATAAAGACGCGATTTCCTACACCGGAAGCACTCATACAAGGCCATACCACGACAGAGTCTCCTCTGTGCTTTACTGTTGAAATTATGTGTTTAGGGTCCAAGGCGGTATTTGCCCTATGACACCTTAATTGGTCCATATGACCAAAACAGGCTGTCAATGAAAGCAATGAAGACAACTTTAACCTGTTTTGGTCATATGAATAAAGGGATAAAAAATGTGGATAAATTTTCATAATACGCATACCGTTCTAATAAAACATTGACTGGAATTTAAAATGTAGGCCGCTGTTGAAGTGTAGAGGTGCGATAAGGTATTTTCTGAAATTCGATCAAAAGATGTACGAACAATACTTAAATAAAATATCAATTCAAAATATTGTTTATTTGTATATTATTCCTTTTCCGCATACGAAGAAACGGGCATTTTGCTAGTGTATTTATATTTACTTTATTCTTTCATGTTGTGTAATACAACTTCCGTAATATCATTCGATTTTAGTAGGATTTTTGAAACTATATAAAAAATTTTTCCAGTGATATAGCTCAAAAATCAGAGACATGACATACTGGAGATTTATCCGTTCATCGTCTTGTAATCACTCTAATCACTGCGACTCACACTTACATATATGAGAGATATGCTCCAATGAAACAAAGGGTCGAAATGAGCATTTTCTAATTATAATAAAATATCTCCTTTTTTATATTCAATTGTCAATTGCTCGCTCAAATAATAAAACATTAAAACAACGACTTATTGCAGAAACTTAGGTATAAAAAGTTTCTTCTTGGAAAACAAGAGACAAGGGATCTGATGAGGATCTGTGGCGAGATCCGAAACTATAGTCTTGCCTGTCTTACACCTTGGTAAACATCGTAAATTTTTCCACTAATAAATTAAAGTAGTTTTAATCAAATATTAAGACAACGATTATGGGATTTAGCATGTCTGTTTTGAAAGCAACAGCTGGAGAAAATCAAAGCTACTTTTCCCCAAAGTGTTCGAATTCCCCATATATAGTTAGACAACTAAATGTTTGCAAAAACCAAATTGTAAGTCATAATATTGTTAATTTATGTAAAACCTATACGTTGTTTTGTGCAAATCTAGCTCTTGGATTTTCAAAATTGATTTATGATTTTAGTAAGAACATTTTAAGAACGACCCCGTTTATTCAATAATTTGTTGGCATCTAATTTTCAATAACAACATGCAGAGAAAAAATAGTTTTCGCTTTTGTTGGAACAACAATATCTATGTTTGTTCCAACAATTTATTTGTTTTGTTCAAGCTTGTAATTTCAAATCCAAAAATACAAGCTTTTGCTCCAAACGCACAAAACAAAAACAACTTGCGAAAATCCTAAATATTGTAAAAATCATTGACAATACCGATGGTAGGAAATATCATAATCTAAAATGTTTACAAAAACTATTGTCAGTTATTTTTTATTTAATTGACGCCCGATAAGATGAAATTTCCATGTTATTGAGTAAAATGCCCACTCGGGTTACTCTCTTGAGGAAATAATCGGCATTTTTCAAAGAGACCAAGTGGCATAGAAATAGTTGGTTATCGTCAAATAATATTTAGGGGCAAACGTGATAAAAAAATAATGGATAACATCAGAACAATTTATTTAGGAGTTTACTTTTCTAGATTTTTGCCCAAAGGTTAATATAAGCACTAAAGAACTTTAATCTAAAGTAAATACACCTGGGATTATTAGATAAATGATTGATGTCTTAACATTTTTGAGCATGTATACTTTTACCCTTCACCAGACTGTGGTAAAGGGTGTTATGTCCTGCATTTGTATGTATTATACATAAGGAAAAGAGATAGAACCATAGCTCCTACATAGAATTGCAACGTATTGTATTTATTGTCCGATTCGGCAAAAAGTTGGGGAAGATCATTTCTTTAGCCATAGGAAAAACTATATTGCTTTTGGTGAGAATCGGTTTAGATTTGGATATATCTCCCATATAAATTTATTTTAGGCCGATTTTTTTGTTCATCCACATCATTTTATTTCTTCAGGATATTAAGAGCCATTTTCCAAAAAATATTTAACATAGACCTAAGTTTTTTATTTCCTCTGAATCAGCTTAATTAAAAATTTGTCATTATGTTCACTATAAGCATGGCAGAATAAGAAGGTAATCTCATTTGAAAAATCCGTCCTTGAGCTGTCAAATACAACCATGCATGAAACCATATGAAAGTTGTTTTTGTTACTGTATGTCAATGACTACAATAACAAAATACTGTTTGTTTACGTTTTCAAGAAATTGATTTTTGATTTCAATTTTATTGAAACATAATAAAATATTCGTTATTTTGAGAAAAGGACAAGAAAAACGGTAAGTAAAAATGAAGAAGACAACGCGGTCTATGTGGATATATGGAAATTCAGTGAAAACCCGCAAAAATAACTGTTTCTCTGCAATGTGAAATATAACTTTTGTTATTCTTGTTATTGCAGAGTTTAGCCAACGCAAGACCACTGGAAAATAATGGCAAATCATGAAAGAGCACCCATTCGCCCTGATGACAAAACATCTACCAATTCAGGCGTTGTAATAAGCGTGGTACCACCAGGCCAGTAAGTCATTGGGCTGCAGCGAAAATTAATGAGTTTAGTCCCAATTTACATTAGGCGAGTTTACTTGCGGCAATTGTCAGTTTGTGGGTGAGAGAGGGTGTTGAGAGGCAAAGGGTTACCATATACCTCACCTCTCTCTCCATCAAACTGACAATTGCCGCAAGTAAACTCGCCTAATGTAAATTGGGACTTATATTCATATACTGAATGTGTGCCTTTTGTTACAGGCGTTGTTCCTATCCCCCGTGTCTGTGTTGTGGTACTAACCGCTCTGGTCAAAAAGCAATTGCAAATTCGATGCAAAAAGCATTCTAAGTATGAGTGTTGACAAGATTAGTATGTGGAAATTGACCCCTGGTGCCCATGATGGCGTTTCCTCATCTGGATCGAATCTGCATTCGCCTTCTTAAATCTAAAGAAAACAGAGAGTTGCTGCGTGACCCACGCAAGAAGCTATTCTGTCTAATCCATTGTCCAATGTTTGTCAACTCATCACGTTGAATTCTGATATTTTTGTGGCAGTATAGGTGCTTTGGCAGCTGCTGGGCGAAACTCTTTCTCTCTGCCGTGGGATTTGTCGATTCCTAATGCTGACAAGCGTACCATTGCCAAGCTATCGTCAAGAAAAACAACAAAAGGCCTTTGAAGTCAGAAAGAAGAATACCACAGCTACCCCCAGAAGATGTAAACTTTTGAAATTCTTTTAACTTTGTGAGAATATTGTATTCTTTTATTTAAAGATAAAAAATGCATGATTTTTTTTATGATTTACAAGAATAAAAAGCATACATATATTTCATAGGAAAACATCTTGTCTTTATGTGTATGTTTTGTCATTTTAATCATGACTATCTAATTTGGGGAGTCATTTCGATAGTTCTCCTGCCAAACAGCCATTTTAGTTTGTCACCGTAGCATTTTTTCAGGAAGCAAGGACTTGCCCATGTTTGAGAGGAATATTCCGATTTGTTAAGGTTGGACCAATGTCTGCCACTTTTTCAATTATTGTCCATGCTTCCGGACATTTTTTTTTGGTCAAATATGTCCGGAAGCATGGACTTGATCACGAAACACATCATTTCACTGTAAACAGGACCACAAGGAATTTAAAAACGATTCTCGAACAGCCCTTAAGCGAACATTTTGTGTGGAGGTACTCGAAGGATTGGATAGATATAGTCCATCATTAATCTATATCTGGAAAAAATATTGCGAGGATTAATTTTTGACAAAATCAGTTGATCCGTTCGTGAGCTGTCGTACGTACCATTTTAGCGAAAATCTTTGAACTTTTATGTGGGATGTACCGGAAGTAGTGGACTGGCCCATTCTCGAAATTGATTAAAATTTTGAAAAATATGACGAGGACCGATATTTGAAACGCATTAGCAGATCCGTTTGAGAGTTATCCTTCAGGCGGGCGGACAGACAAAGCAAAATCGACTCCAAATGGTCTGAAATATTTTAATTAAAAAATTTAAAATTAAATTGATTTCAGATTTGAAATGTAAATAAACCTGACGTATGTATATTTTTACATATACATACAAAGTTTGTCAAAATGAGTTTGTCAATGAAGGGACGGCAAAGCGAATACAACTTTGTGAGCTCTGAGCGTGAGGTTACCTTGTATCATTGTATCATGACTATAAGAAAATCATGGCACAATTACCCAGGTAGTGGCATCGTAAAATTTTGAATATGTTATGTCAAAACTTTCTTTATGTTGTTGGGGAAATTACAACAAAAATATTTTTTTTATAAAGGGATTTGACTTTTCATATTCGATCAGCTGGTGTGATACCACTACCTGGTAGTTCTGCCATGAAGAAAATTAAGAATATTTTGTTGAGAAATTTCAAAATTCAGAATATTCAAACTTAGTGCATATGCGGGGGTACACACAAATCAATAATTAAATAATTCGATGGAAATAAAATGTTGTTTTACACAGTCAGTAACAGTTACAATTGCTTGCAGTATGAATATATTCTTCGCAGAGACGTGGAACAAAAAAGGCGGGATATATTTCTTTGGCACACAGATGTTTGCTATTTGTTGGAATATGACCAATTAACAGCAGGTCATATTTTCGAAGTCATTCAACTTTGAAAGATAAATTAGGTTAATTGATTTTTAATGGGGGTTCTCAAAGGACAAATTGCAACCAGTTTGGTTGAAAAGTAAATATAGAATTAATATCTGGCTGTTCGGTTCTAACGAATATCTTCAGATATACAAAGAGAAAGATAGAAAGTTATCTCATATCAATGAGTAGTTATTTAAGGTCTTCGTACCCTTATATGGCGACTATACCAAGTATTGGACCTACATGTATTGTTCAACTTACCTTCTTCCAAGATATCCCCATTAGAACATATTAAAATTAAAAGTGATTTTTATGTTAAAAGAAGCATCATCCCACGTCTAACATTTAATTTTGACTTGTTAAAACCCCTGTTTTATCCTTTAAATTCTAACCAAACAAGAGGACATATGCATTATTCTAAACTTCTCAAATGACTACGTCCCTGTTCCATCTGGCTGTCTTTTCCACACAATTATGTATGTATGTTTGTTTGCTACCGCTGTGTCCGCCTTTTGATTGTTTACGATTTTCTAAACAATTTGTGCTTATTTTTCTTCATCATTTCTACGGATGGGTGGATCCATATCACCAGCACACATACACACATCCAAATACATACCTACATCAAGCAGTTAAATTAATACACATGGATACATATGTTTACACGATCATTTTAAGTCCATGGAGAAGGAAGGAAAACTACTTGATCTTAATTCTATTTCCACCCCCCAACTTCTTCGCAATTGATGCAACGTAACAGCGAGAATGGAACAAGTGAAATGTTTACTAGGTGTGAAGGAAAATATTAAACAAAACAAACGAGTCGATATATTTAGATTTTATTGTATACAAATGAAATGTGTACGTATGTACATGCTCCTATTTTTTCTAATTCAGCTCTAGTTTTTATGCTTCACTGGATTCTAGGTAAGGCAATTAACAAATTCCCCCGAAATATCCTTCAATTAGATGACTAATTTATTTTCAATACATTAATGAAACGACCTAAAACACCCAAGTTTTTACTGGCACAAATATATAAATGTTTAAGCCCATCATAAGACTTGTGGTATGTGTATTCCAAAACCAGATTACCTTACAATGATGTAAAGTAGGTTGGCGAAGGGAGTAAAACAACGGAGATATCGCTATAGTCGGTAATACGTGCAAAATTTACCATTTTCTAAAAATTTGTCTAAAATGTACTTGCCAAAGTTCAATAATGTACTTGCCAAAGTTTTTTGTTCATTGGGCCATCAGAGTTTTTGCAAAATGCTTTAACTTATCCCAAATTTAATATTTTTAAGCTTTTATTTTAATGACAAACGCCTGTGCTTCATTTGCTTTATTAGTTTGTTAACACAATCGCTCTGTTCCAGAACCCTGCAAGAATCTACTCATGGTACAGTTATTTCCCAGATAGAGTTAAGTGCCAGCTGTTTTGATTCTCCTGTACTACTAGTGTCAAATTCCAAGACATTTTATATTTTTAAACCCTCAGCGTTTAGGCTAGCAAGTGTATATACACTTTGATACGACCGAAAATGTTCCCCCTCGAAATAACGGTTTTAGACCCCAAGTATGTTTGGACGAAATTAGTTTCAGACAATTTGGAGTCGATTTTGCAATGTCCGCCCGTCTGTCTGCCTGGATGGTGCGCACGATAACTCTCGAACGGATCAACCGATTCGAACCAAATTTTGGGTATCGTAATATTTTGTCCAAACTTAGTTCAAGTTCGAAGATGGGCCATATCGGTCCACTCCTTCGGGTACCTCCCCCACAAAAGTTCAAAATTTGTCTGTAAAATGGTGTGAACGCTAACTATCGAAGGGAGCAATCGATTAGGTTCAAACTTTGCAAATCGTATTATTCCTTCCAGATATAGATCGGGTTCGAATATGGAATACGAGTATATTGGTCCAATCCTTCAGATACAAAATAAGGATGAAGTGAAGTTTAAGAGCTTCTCTCGGATCGTTTTGAAATTTGTTTAAGTAAGTTGTCCTGCCTTTACGATGGTACAATTCTTGGGCAAGTCCATACTTCCTGAGATATTGGCCTAAAAGTTCCAAGAAACCCTGATGGCACCAACCAAAATGGCAAATCCGCAAGATAATTCTCGCAGGGAGTTTCAGATTGGTGCAGACTTGGCACATCATATTATTTCATCCAGTCATCTATAAGGTTGGAATATGAGCTATATCGGTCCACGTCTTCAGTAGGTTGTTCTAGCGGCCTTATTTACAACAGTGCAATCTTTTTTCCGGAGTAAGTCAATACTTCCTGAGATAATTTTCCAAGCTTCAAAACCCCACCGGCACTTACTAAAATGGCTATTGTGCAGATAACTGTAAAACTTGAAATAACCTTGTAATAAGGTCTGATATAATTTTTTGGACTTAACTCAATCAGAAATGTACAACATTATTCTAAGAACCCGCTCCTAAAGTTTCCAAAGCATCAAAATAAAAGCACCACCGAAAATGCATGAAATTTGTATGAAATTTACACTGTTGACTGTTATGCTCTCGTATTATGATCGTTAAGGTCACTTAAAGCGCTATAAATGTCGGAAAATTTTACATTGCATATTCAATGGATGCTCGAGGATTGTACCAGACCTTACTACAAGATAATTCCAAGGCTTCTGCATGTAATTTGCCCTTGGGAATGCTGTGTAACCTCTAAACTTTATGAGAAAAGTCAGGAATTCGTACAATTTGCGAAGTTCAACTTCAAGCACACTAGAATCTCAAAATTATCAGTCCCACTGTATTTTCTGGGGTTGTTAAAGTAACAAACTCAAAAACTCAAAGAAATCTGCAAAGGTCTACTTTAACGAGCTATACGCAAAATCTGACCTGAAATAACGCCGATTAATCCACAAATACGTTCCTATTTTGCCTAAAAAATATCATGGACAATCAGATGCATTCGATAAAGCAAGAAAATGTAAAATTTATATTGCTTATTCCATAAATTTTACGGTAATATCCACCCAGAAAAAATTCGGATCCATTAGTCATTACGTAACCCATTACAAAGTAATGTAAACAAGCTTCTTTTCCCATTACAAGTAATCTGAAAAGTAATGGCTAGAAATCAGAGGGGTAGTGTGTTCAACTCGCACAGCGAGCGAAATAAAATAAAGTAAAATAAAAGTAAGAAGTGTGATGAAATTAAAAAAAATCTCTACATTAACTGTTCTAAAAATATAATTTTTTTGAACTTTTCAACTTCTAGTGGCCGCAGAATAACTAGTTATTCTAGTGGTCATAAAATAACTACAAACTGAGTGCGACATGACCTTGTAAAAATAATGGGGAAGAAAGGGGGTTTGCGAGTAGTTACGGCTGCCAAAAATCCCTTACAAAACCCATGATTTTGGGAGGACTTTTTTTGCTGGGCATATTTCACTGGGGTGTATGCACACTTTTTCCCTATTACTTTTTTAATTTTTATAGAATTTACCGTTATTCGTACTAAGGAATATATTTTTGTTGTATTTAATTTCTTTTATTAGGGATATGAAATAGAACTAAGTACTTGGATTTTCATAAAAATGTCTCCTTACCCTTATAACTCGAGTTTTATAGGGTGTATGTAGACTTTTTGGTTGAATGTACATTAGGGATAAATTTGTTGAGAGCAAAATATCATTCAGAATAAAAACTATTTCCCATGAATATCTCCGAAGATAAAACGGGAAGATTTCCCCCATATCAATGGAAGCTTCTTCGAGACCGAACGAACTGCCTCACACAGTATGACACCAGTTATAGGGGCATTTCTTCAGTACAATTTCCCAAGACACACTACACAATAATATATCCAAAATATGCACAATTTAAGAGTTTTTGTGGATAAATATGTTTTTATAGAACAAGGCTTCTCTATGTCATTTGTCTGACCATATATCAATTCATAGTCGCATACATTGGCCGACTATGCTTTCGAATATATTTACATCAATCCACTTAGTCCGTCAAATTAAGACAATATTTGCAATATGTGATTCAGTTTAGAACAGACAATACATACATTGTTTCGATACGAAACCTTTTTTCACGATCGAGAGAAGGTGGTACAAATACAAGTTATGTTAACATGTGTGTCCCTAATAAACATGCATTTGCTTCTTGATTTCAAAAACAAAAGTTTGAAGCAGCTTTTCGATTATCATTAAATTTTTAGCGATCCCAAACATTTTTGTATCGAATATACTTTCTGTTTGCAATAATCCATTTAGAGGAGTTGATTGGAGACATTGGAATTGAACATAAATTGAATTTTTATTCGTGACTAGCAGACCCAGGTCCGCGTTGCTGGCCCGTCGTATTGAGTTTTAATGTCAGCTTTTTATGGACTTTATGTTTTACAATTCAAAAAAATAAGTTTCTAATTTCCTTTCTTTGGGTCCATTGTCAAACCAAGTTATTCATTGAGGATTTTAAATTTATCAACAGATTTTGTCTGTAACCTTTCTTTTAGTTTTCGAGATGTAACGTACTTAAAACGTGATCGGGACTTAGGGCACCATGAACGAACGCAACCACCGTTGTCTCGAAAATTAATTTGCAAGCCGATGTACTCATAAGTTTAGCAAATATAGCAATTATAGAACAATAGGCCCCCGAAATTTGCAACAAATATAAAGCATTTTATACCACGAGACATTCCTGAACATTTTTCTGAAAATTTCATGAAATTATGTTCGATAGTTTTGGAAAAAAATGTATTGTAAAGAGTGGGCGTGGTCATCCGTTTTCAAGATATAACATATTTAGTGGCCGTTGTCCGGGATTTAGGCTCCAAAAATGTACCTAGGTTGGGAGACACAAGTCCATTGTCTCTCGAAATTAATGCTAAAACCGATATAATAATAAGTTTGGCATATACATATAGATTTTAAAAGAAAGTCGTAGGGACGGTACCCTACCTCCTCCGAAATTCATATAATGTACATTACCAAGGCAAATCTTGAGCATTTGCTGCAAATTTCATGGAAATGTGTTTAGTAGTTTTGTAGTAGGTGTGGTCGGGTCTTTAAACCCCAAAGAAGTACCTAGATTCTAGATTAATTCGTAAAATTTCAAACCGATACATTCGTTATTATTGCAAATGTAGCGTTTTTAAATATTCAACAAAATATGCAGCCGATTTTCACCGGGAACCATGCCTGTACATTCCCTGAAAATTTCAATATTGGTTCGGTAGTTTTGTAAATATAAGGCCCATACCTATATACGTCCGTATATCCAGGTCGTACATGGTGAAAATAGTAGAACACATGTATTCTTATGAGAACTACCGAAATACGTCGAGCGTATACTTTTTGTAAGTTGAAAAATTTTAACTTTGACAGAACGTTATTGTTTGTATGTGTGTGTTTTTTGTATTTTAAAAACAAAAGCCTAACATTCAAAGAAAAATTATTTGTTTTACGATTGAAAACATTAAAGTAAGTTTCAGTCGCGGATTTTGTGTTTTAAATGTGATTTTGGACTCAACGTATTTGGGTAATACGGACGCTCAGAGAGCGTTGTTGTGGTAGGTTGGTGAATAACTTTATACGTCGTATAGCTGTTACATATTTAAAAAAGTGGGTGTGTTACATTTTTCTTTCGATAAAAACATAAGTTGGGCTAAGACGAACATTTAAAAAAAATATCCTATTCGTTGAAATCGTTCTCAACTGATGCAATTACCAGCGAACGGCATTTGATTCTTATTTATATAGATATAATTTTTAAGAAATAGGGTTTAGGGGAAGTACCCCGCCCCTTCCGAGATTCAACAAAATATGTATTTATTGGCAGAAGCGTATTGAATTTGCTAATTAATACATAAACAAGCCTCCAGAACTCTGGAAACAAGTGATATTTTCTGTATGTTTGCAATAAATGGACTTCAAATTGTTTGGAGAAAAGCTGGAATAGCGCTTGAAAAACAAAATCTAGTTTGGCGCGTTAAAACATGGTGGGGGTGCTGTTATGGTTTGAGGGTGTATGGCAGCTTCTGATGTGGGTCAACTTATATTTATTGAATCGACAATGGACCAGTATGGTTACATAAACATATTGAAACACAATTTGAACCAAAATGCAGAAAACTTGGCTTATGCTTGGTTTACATTTACGAAATCCACTCGATTTCAACTGTCAAATCCATAGGTTAAACGTCAAATGAAATCCAGATGAGATTTCATTTGACGTTTGAGCTATGGAATTGACAGTTGAAATCGAGTGGATTTCGTAAATGTAAACTTAGCATTAGCTACGACATTTTGTTTTTCATTCTTGAAATTATGCAAACGAGCTCACAGAACGATCACTTGTGACAATATTGATTAAAAGTGGCAGAAAACTGAAAAAGATTCAAAAAACGCTAATGGTACTATTGCAACATACAAAGTGAAAGCATACTTTTTGGTTCTCTAATTTTGCAGTTGTAACACTTTTATACCGTTATCTTCGTAATAGTAATGCTTTTTATGGAGATTTTCTTTTTGTTCTTGTACTAAAGAGCTGTTCTCCATTTATGAATTGTTTTTGTATAATTTTTGAAAAGTAATAAGGTGAACGCAGACTTTCCGGGCTATGTGTAAGTGATTCGTAGCTTTTTGGAAATATTTGCTCTGTTCCTGAACTTGCAAAAAGATACTATTTTCTACTGCGATAACATTTTTTCCTTTATGTTATCGGAAAAAATAGCAAAAATTATTTTTTATCGAGTATTGGTTTTTTTTTAATTACATTTGTGTCGATAAAAAGTGCTAATGTCGAACTAAAATGAAAACGCTTTCAACAAGGTTGACCCATGAATAGGGCATAGGGCTTTATATGCGTTATTGTGGCGAATAATCCCGAATGCAGACTTTTGTTAAAATAGGGAACTGCAGCATGCAAAACGGAAACTATCAATCGTCGAGAGTGCGTGTGGCACACCGTGTGGGTGTTTTTTATATCTAAACAATTAGTTTTAGTTTGTCTGTCTGACTGATGCTGTGAGATATCTTAGATACCTCACTGCTAACTCATTCTAGCTTTTGAATTGATTTCTTCATTCTGTGTTCATTTCGGCTATTCTATGCTCTTATTAAAAGGGTAATACCACACACATTCATTTGGACAACAAGCAGTGTTCTCCATGATCGCAATCACAGTCTCTCGATTTCTCTTTCTCTCTGTTTATACTCAATATGCTATGGGGGTGCTAGCAATCCTGCGCATCTCCATCCATCACGGCGTATACGTATTTGTTTATTTTATTTGGCTCTTGTTCTTCCCGCTTTTCCTCTGGCAAAGGAAAAACAAATGAGAAAAAGTCTGATGTTTATTCATTCCCACTTGTGGCAAACATTTTGAAATATTGTATAAATATTGGAAAAAAGGCGAAGAGAAAAAAAATAATAAAGAACAGAATGAAAAACGTCGATGATCGGGAACTTGGGTTTTAACAAATTTTGGAGTGTGGGTGCAGTGCGTCGCGACGCGTTTACCAGTTCACATCAAGTTCTTGATTTCTCGCGCTTCCTTCTTAACCAACTAGAAAAGATTTCCGTGAAACTATGTACATGTGGATGTGTATTCTATGAATGTACGTTCGCATGTACTCAAACATATTTTATATTTTTGGAAATAAGTGTATTTAAAGAGAAAAGAATAAGTTCCATCAAAAAGACTGCTAATAGTGAAATTAAAAAAATAAAAAATGTGATACTTGTGAAATACCAATGGCGAAATTCTTAAAGATCACCAGATAGTAAGTATCCTTAATTTGTTCAACAACATCGTAACTAATGGAGAATTAGACATCAAAATTCCTGATTGCATGTGTGCACTTGTCTCCAACGATACGGACAATTGACTTGTAATGTGGCCCACAATTAATTGCAAACATTTCGGTGGCAAATTGTTGCTGTCTTTGTGACAATTTAGTGCATTATTCATGCCCACTTTGCACTTGCACCTCCAATGCCAAATGCCTTTGTAAGCAACAAATGGGCCTTCTAATTAAACTGTGTTTTAGTGGAATATTTCATACGTTTCCCAACTTGCACAGAAGGAAACCTCATGTTCGGCTGTCCATATTTCTAGTAATGGATGCACATACATATGTATCAAAGAATGTACTAAATGATGCAAAATGAAATCGCAGAAAAAATTTCCAAAACGAACGAAATTTCATGCTGTCGTGTGTGTACGTCAGTCGTGCTCAGTGTTTTTTTTTTACGTCAATTGATCCTTAATGTTTTACATCATTACAAAACGATGCAGTGCAAGTCAATCTGTACGCACTAGCACACACACACATACATTCATTTAATTATGGGCAATGAAATTTGTTAAAGCAGTGCAGAGACATACATACACCCTCTCAAATTCATTGAAATATGTATGGGCTAATAAAAATGTTTATGCTTCCACACAATAGATTCCAACTCTCAACACCCTCACATCTATCGCAATGAATTCATCTGTGCAGTTAGCGAAGTGCAAAAGATCAAAATACCAGAAACAGATTTTTCAGAATTGCGTGAGCAAACATCCTCCGAAATAAACTAATGTTCCATGGCAGGGCACTTGTTGTAAACAATCAGAACATTTGAAAGAAATACCATTGGCTGCCGCCACACCAGGAACAAGGCATAAGGGGGTGTCTACATACCATACACAATAGCTAACTTTGAGTTCATATTTTATTTCGTTTTAAAAATAGCATCATATACTCTTTGTGCAGGTTTCTGTATGGATACATGGAGAAATTATAAGTGTTCATACTTGCTAATTTAGTTATGCTACACCATGTTGTATCATATAACGTATTACAAGAGTGTGATGCAATTCAATTCTGCATCTAACTTTTGCATATAACGCTTTCATTATAATTTGCACATTCATGACAATTTTAATTGGAAAAGACTGGGATCAATGAAATGAAATACTTCACCAAAAATATAACTTTCGTTTTTTTTTTAATTTTGGAGTTTTCAATATACGCGATTGGCAATACCAGCAAATGCAGGTGACCAACACTACTAGGCCTTTATGGAAAACATTCTAAATACCAATTTAGCAGATGAACGAAGTTTTCCTAGGGTAGTTTTCAAAAAAACTTAATCTTCGACTATAGATTTGTTACAAATATTTGTATGCTGTAAGAACTTTAAATAGATTGCCTTTATTGTATTAGAAACGAAGGGGTCGATTATGGATAGCAAACCAACTCCAGTTGCGTTGCCCACAGCAAATTTAGTAATAGAATTTTCTATTTCCGCATTAAAATTTATACTTTTTTACAGTTAAATTAATATCTGAATGTTTAAAACACTGATATTGATTGTATTTAACAAAAATGTTCGTCTTTTTGCTCATTTTAATTGCATGATTTTCTCTTCTGGCAACGCAACTACAGTCGAGTTGCTATCCATAATCGACCCCGAAGTTTCGCACCATGACCATAAATTTAATTCAGAAATCTATAAATTGTTCGATTCTGCGGTTTGATTGAAGGCAGGTATGTAAATATACATGTAAATATACGTACGTCTGTCTGGCTATACGATGAGTGTTTGACGCTTTTAAACAATTGAAATACATAAACAATATGTTTCCCTTATTTAGATTTCCCAGATCTAAATCGAAAGAAATAAAAATTAACATATGGTCAATATTACGGAATTCAAATATGTTCGACGATATTCTACATACATAGGAACATACAATACTTATTGACGGAAGAAACATGTTCTTGAGTTTAAGAGCATCGGTGGTCAAATTTATGTGCTGAACTAACCTTTTGAACTACAATCTACATATTAACACATTAAGGGGATAAACACACCAGCAAAATTCGAGTTGATTTGTCTTTTTCCGCTTACTGGCGCTGATATTTGAGTCGACAGGAAAGGGAAAAAGGCGCATAGACTTCGAATTAGCTCAACGCTGGATGCAAAACAACACACCAAATAATAAAATATTGCTTTTCAAGTGAACAATTTTCGTCTTTGATTTTATATAAATTTGTTAAGAAAATTATCAATCTTTCTGGATTTGAATAGCAGATATGTATAAATCATCGGTTGTAAGAATAATAACATTTTCCTGTTTTGAATTTGTTTTTTTTTATTGATCGCTTAATAAGTAATCCTGTGACGATTGTCCAGTTTTTGCTTCGTATATACTTTTGTGCATCTTTTTGTTGCTATGTTTGGCATACATAAATAAGTTTATCTCCCCCTAAAACGGGCAGTATTCCATACGTACATACATACAAATGTGAATGCCTTGGCTCTTTGCCAGCTATTGGCATTATGAACGTATTTCTTTTTCTTTTCATTCTCGTTGGATGACGCTGCGTCATATTGAAAAGTGTAGTCTGTTTTATTTCTTAAATTATTTTATTATTTTTTCTAAATAGAATCTGTTCGTTATTATTGATGGTAGAAAACATTTTTTGGTAGTTTAATTTAAAAAAAAAAGTTATGAAATATGAAGCCCAACCTATTTCCCAGTCTATTTATGCTTACACCTACGTTATTTAATGGCCCATAACATAAAAATAATTGATTTCACCACCGCAAAAGCACATAATATGTCCAACAATTAAAATGAAAATCAGACAATATTTTTTCCTGTAATAATTCTAATCTAATGTTCTCTCCGTAAGACGAAGTTATAATTGTCAAAACCTAATATTGGTTGAATATTCTCATTAACTAGATAGGTATTTAGCCGATATTTCTAGCAGACTAGAAAAATAAACATAAAATCCATAAAATTTACATTTATCTGTGATCTTCTAACAGAATCTTCAATAACAGCCAACGCCCTCGATATCTGTACAATAGAAATAATTTTATAAAATAATGGAAATTTTTTTTTAGGATTTTTCTGTTGGTAAACTTTAAAATTGCAAGAACGTGTCGGCAATCATTGAGAATATATAGTGTATATAAATGTTCATACATATGAACATTCATTCCTAACACCCATCTTTAAATGTATTTGTAGGTCTGGAGAAAATTAACAACATTTTGCTACACACAACATACTCTAATATAACCGACCGACTGACTCTGAATGAACTGGATGAAACAATTTTCCAAAAATAAATCTAAATATAAACAAAAGCGAACAACAACTAATGTATATACATGCATACGTGAGTATATACATACATACGTACATATGCATATCTTGATCCGAAGTATTCTGGAAGTGATTCTTGAAAGCACAATACATTACCAGAATGGAATGTGTTTTTGCTTCTAAATGAACTAATCAAAAAAAAAAATCAATAAAAAAGGAAATCATTGGCGATGAAAGCGGCATGAAGCATTGCCTGTAAATAACAATACTAATTAACCTGAAACTGGATTATTTATTAAGACCACAAAACCGACAAAACAACACAAACGTGAGCCGTTGTATATTCACATTTCTTGACTTATACCAAATGTGCTTTGGCATGTTTTTAACGTATTTATCAAAATTTTTATTAAATTTGCCGTAATTAAATCACACAAAAGCCATAAAATGGCGTGGTCCAAATTGAACTTATTTTAAGAAGGCGTTGCACAGTGTTTTGTTTATGTACATATGTATGTAAGTATATGAGCATACGATTAGATCAAATTCATTTTCAGCTTCATTTACAGCTTGCAAGCCGCAGTCCGATATTAATATATAATCCACAGCCTTAAGTTGATTGCACTTACCTAACAATCATTCTTAAGGGCATCACTGTGCGTTACCTTAAAATGACAAAAAAATATGTATGCATTTTTATAACAAACCCGATAAACGTCTTTTTTTAATGAATTGTTTTACTGTTGTAAGTGGAGCGATTGATGCGGCTGGCCTTTGTTCATTGAGAATAAAATGCGTGTTTAATTCATCGAAATCAACAATATTAACTTCAAATCTTTTTGGATCGGTTGTCGGTTCGGAGATACCACAATGAAATATGTAAGTAAGTTGTTCTTTATTCTAGAACTTAGATTCATTTTTTTATTTTCTGTAGTTATGTGTAATGTTATTAATAAGTGCGGCCTGTTCGGCTCCAATTGATAATGCCGAACAAAAGCTGAAAACCGCTGGTGTTGAGATAACCACTACAACCAAAAGACCCCATGTTGTTGAAATATTGGATTCGTCTTCAAGTCACAACATGGATGGCTCCTACAGTTTCCATTTTCGTGGAGCCGACGGAACTTTCCGCGAAGAAACGGCTGTTGTTAAAAATGCTGGCACCGAACACCAGTATTTGGAAATAACCGGAGCATATTCCTTTATTGATGCCGATGGAAAAGAAGTAGTGGTCCATTACAAGGCTGATGATCGTGGTTTTGTTCCCGAGGGTAATAATATCCCTGAAGCGATATCGTTAGCAGCTAAATCAAACAGCGAATTGCCATCATTGACAGACTCAGAAGAGGATGATATGTTCAAAGAGACCAAGTTGAAGTAGGAGAGGTATATAGAAAATAGTTTTAAAATTAAAAACAAAATAAATAAATAATTTTATACTTTCTAGACAAATGCACACAAATACACATCCAGAACAGAGATCGACCCACCGACCAAGTATTCTCTAAACAACCAGCCAAGCAACAATTTATTACACAAGAATTGCTAAACACACTCGCAAACTCGACCACAAGTATTCGAAATCAATAATCAAAATCGATATGTGTTGTAATTGTATAAATAAATAAAGGAATGATTCTATTCTGGGAAGAGCATGGAGAAATAATACAATGATTGTTCTTTACAAATGCGCATACAAATACAGTATGGATAGGCAATACAAATACGAATGGTTGGTTGAACACAGGTTCATATAAAATACAATAGTGATATACAAGATACACATTTATACATACATAAATACATACATTTAAGTGTGTAAATCGATAAAAAAGTCTAAAACTAAATAACTAAAACTGTTCAACAGAGTCTTGTAGGAAGTTCAACGGGGTGTAGTTTGTAGTAGGGACCTTCCCAATTCGATTATTTTGTTGCGTTTACGTTCGATGACGATATAGCCGACGTAGACGCAGATGGGGAACTCAATTGTTGACGAAAGTTGCACGAGCCCATGGATTTTCGTTCTTTGATGCGTTGCTGCAAGGCCTGCAGCAGTCCTGTTAGGACATCATGGTTAGGAATCTTCTTGGCAAAGAGTAGCCTCTTTACAGAATCATCATAGGTCAGCAATGCCACCATGTTCTGTAGTAGAAAACCCTGACAAAACTCTAAAAGTTTGTTGGCGTTGTAAACCTAGAAGGGTGGGATGAAGTAAACAATTTTCGCTGAATGGAAAATTTAATGAATACCTTGGCGTGAATATACATGGCTACCACATTGTCGATGTCTATCATTTCCGAACACCTCGATTCGGTGTAACGTAGAAGACCCTCCAATTGGAAGAAACTGGCTGCAGCCATTAACTCCAGTACGTCAGTTTTCGAGACGTCGAGGTTTGTACAGCCTCCACTGTACAGATATTGCATTACCAATTGGAATATGTGATAACGAATGTCGTTTATCTGAACCGTGGGGGTGCTACTGTCACTCAACTTCGAACTAAGCATGCTCTGGAATCGTGGTGAAGCTGTGACCAAAACAATTTTGTGACCATAGAACACTTTTCCTTCAACCCTATGTTAGATCGGAATGAAGACAAACAAGAATATATTGTAGAAGATTATGTAAATGACTACGGCTAAGAACTTGCCTGAAGATTACGTCACTCAATTCGGGATTGTTCACGAATTTCGGGTCGATTCGAGAACTGTTAATGGGCTGAGAAGCGGGCTCCATAATCGGTTTGATCTGCTGCCAACCATAGCAGGTGGCAAATATATCTGCCAGTAGCAGAGTGGTGCCCTCATTCTTACTATAGCGGAATATATTAAAAAGCAAGGGCAGGCACTCGCTAACAAACTGCACACTGTAATCATCGGGGCACACTTGGAGAAAATCCTGCAAAAGTTGATCTATGACACCCTCGAGCCGTAATTCGTGGGCTGCCGCCAAGGCGTGCATCCAACAATGCAGAGTCCATGGTACTCCGAGAGTCCTCAGTTCAATGGTTATGTCTGAAAGGAAAGAGTATGAAATATTCAAGGGGATACACTGTCTTATAGCTTAACATAAGTACCCAAATGATTGTTTTCCGCACTGTGGTACATGGCTTCCTGTAGACTTTTAATTTGTGTTTTGCTCAGAGTGGTGGCAATCTCACTGCTGGATAACCGCTCGGCAACAGGTCCAGGTCGGCTACTGGAACAATCACCCTCCGCCAACATTTCCTCCAAAGAGAGCACATCTTTAGAGCCCTGGGAAATAGGAGTTGAGAGAAGCTTCCTTAGTACGGAACGTTGACCATGTGCAGCCGCTACTGATATTGCACAATAACAACCCCTTTGCGCCGATCCAGCGAAGCTCATTGAATCCTTTTGTTGGGTGGAAAGGAAGGCATTCGCTCCGTGAAGCAGTAAAAGGGACACTACCTCAATATTTCCCGATCCACAAGCAACTTGCAACGGAGTTAGCGTATGCTTGTCTTCACTTTGGCGTGCGCCACCTTCCACTTTGCCACCGCGTTCCAACAGGACGCGCAAAGCAATATAATTTCCCCGGCTGGCTGCAAATGTTACCGCCGTCCAATGCTGGGTGTCAGGATGTATGGCGGGATGATTTGGATTTCCAATAGCTGGTACTTCTATGTTTGGTTCACAGCCAGCATCCAGTAGTGCCTGTATTACCACCTCATCATTGCGTATACTTGCTATCATCAATGCTGTCATTCCCGCATGATTGAGTGTATCATAGCGGGTCGTGGGTGGCAACAAATTCGACGCCTGGGCTAGGAGTTCGGCTCGTCCTGTCAGCATTAACTTGAAAGCCAATGCAATCGTGGCACGCTTACCCAAGTCCGTGGTTTCCTCGCATGTATTGGAAGATATTGCCCCAGCCGAGGCCAAGTGAGGAAAATGGGATTTCTTTGTTGTCAGCTCTTCGTCGCTGCACACAGGACGCATTGGACAATCCACACCCGGTAGAAAGAGTCTGGCCGCTTGCATAATATCATCTTTGTCGATCATAACAGCATTCCTATATTCAGCGTGTGCGGATGCAACACGTAACCATTCGACCAGCGGCGGCAGCACCACATAAGCTCGTTCATAACACAATTCCTGGATATTTTGGCTACTGCTGGTATTGCTGTTGCCCGCTCCAGCTAATTGCTGCCCAGTGAATTCACTATGTTCCAGCTGAGAACATCTCATAAAATAGAAAAGAGCTGACAGAGCTGCACTGGAAATGACACATTGTTGGAACTTCTGTTGAGCTCTTTGGGCCAACTCCTTCAATTCTGAAATACTGCCGACGCAAGTTGTTAGCAAACATTCCATCGCCACATTACTGCTTCCACCCGATGACCCACTCTTGTGAGTACCAGACCCCAAGGACGATTGGCTTGCCCAACGAGGCATAGTCAACGCTCCCGAAGCTATTCGTCCTGCATTAAGATGTGCGAATGGCTGCAGAAGTCCCCACATATCTCCCGACAGTGATATTGTATGTTCTAGAGCGGCAGCTGTTAGCTGTTGGTTTGAGTCGGGGGGAAAACATTGAAGTAGTATCTCCTCCAGGAGATTTTCCATTCCAGCACAAAGGTATACGGCAGCGTATTCGTGAATGAATTTCCCCAACCTGGAGTCTGTCATCCATCGATGAAATCGTCCCACGGACAATTGTATACCAGCACGAGAAGATTTGCTTTGCTTAAGAGCACTGTCGCCAGGTACTGCAAACATTGCTGCCGCACGAAGGCAAGCTTTTATGCAAGAATCAGCCAGTGCTGGACAGAGCACTATTTTAAAGGCTCCCGCAACTTCTTGTTTGGAACAAAGGCCCAGATTTGAAGATAGTCTTTGTATTTCTCTAGCAATGCGCACCAAAGCTCTTTGCAATAAATAGCCCAAACGGGATAAGGCATCTGGAGCCACGCGATCAGCATACTCCTTACATCGTCCGTCACGTAATACTTTGATAATACAATGTTGACTCCAGGGCGGATGCTGCAATTCTACCAAACGATTGTGGGAGTCCACCCAGACAAACTCGTCGGCATTTGTTACATTAGTATTCACCGTCTCCAAGGAAGCATATCGGCCTAGGCGTCTGGCCGGTTCCGAGCTCTCCGAACTTATGCTGCTGTAGGTGCTGGTACTTGTCTGAGACCTCATGGTTAGTTGCTGTATTGCCAGTTTTATGTCTTCCAAGCCATTTCCACTCCATGGTGCCTTTGCCGGTGTTGCCCGATGTCTTGCCCGCGAATGGCTAGTTGTCGTTCGGGAGCGGGTACTTCGGTTTGTGACCGCCGCTGCTAATCGATCCTCTGGCAGAGGGCACAAGGCAACACCTCCGGGAGAGGAACTGCCATGGCCACCAGTATCCGACATACTAGCATGGCCCGACGACCTATTCTCATCCGATGAGCTATGACACTCTTTTACTCGTTCTAAGGCGCGAAATTCATGATGATGAGTTCGTGTAGAATGATTACCTTTCGACGTATTGCTCGGACTGGGTTGAAAACCACCCTCAATTGGTATTCCAATGCCTGCCGCACTAAAGTCAAAGGCACTTCGATCGGAACACTTAGCTGTGACACTCGTATTTGTTGCTTGTTGACAGAGGTTACCACTTAACATAGGCGGTTGTGACCTTACCGGCGTACTTTGTGCCGTCAGTCGAGACGGACCAGATATTGCCCGCTGTGGACCCAACTTACCCGCATTGGTACCACCTTGTGAACCTAACGTCGCCCCGGTCTTCGATTGTCCATTTTCCAAATACGTTGAACTATGTGTAGATATATTTAGAGGCGTGGTACTGGACACGCTATGGCCACCTAAATTGTTTAAAGGTCGTTGTGCCACTTCCTTGGGTATTCGTGGAGCAGGCGTTGCTACGGCCGGACTGTGTATACGCACAGATGTGGTGGAACTGTTTTGCAACCCACTAGCATTTAAATGAGTCACATTGGCACTCGAAGTCGTCGTTACCGGCAAGCCAGATGTGTACGAAAATGGTGCATTATTTCGTTGGCTGCATATGTCAGGTCGTATGTTGCCGACTGGCCTGAAAATATATGTATGGTTCGACATATTATTATTGAGGAGTCAATGGACAACTTAAATCTAAAATGTATGTTAAACTTCTGTAGAAGACCTTTGTCTCCTTAAGAACAGGAAAAGGTTGGTTGTAGGTTGCTGATAATAGAATTATTAATAATTTTTCTACAAACAAACAAATAAATACATAACAGCATCCCCATATGGATTCCCACATCTTCCAAAATTCACGCTATGCTGTCGTAAACTAGTAGTCGCAGTAAAGCAAGAATGTGCGCTATAAATCTTTTGATCTTTTTATTAAGGTTTCTTTTTATACCCACATCAGACAATAGACCAGGTAACTTGCCTTTTGTGTTCTCTTGTTTTGTTGGCTTAATCTAACTGTTTCCTGACTCTGCTTGGGACAATCAAATTGAAATTATGTCACTGCCGTCACCAGCAGAGCAAGCGAAGCAGTGACACATATCTGCCATCTGAAAATATACGCCTGCTTCGCTCAGCTAGTAAACAGACCCGACTGAAGTGTTCGCATTAGCATATGAGAAAAAAACTGTTAAATTAATTTACCGTTCATATTGTTCTTGGGATGATAGTTGTTGAATAGAACATGCCCGTTGACATGTCGGAAAGCTTAAAGAGGTAAGTCACAAAAAATTTGTATATGAATGTATATTCGTACACTCAACGGTAAGGGCATAGGCGTTTTTTTTTTCAATGCATTCGTGATCCATGAGACGGATTGGAGATTTGAAAATTATGTTTTTATTTTTTTTATCCTTAATTTCGAAACAAATGTTGTGAGACCAATCTTTGAATCAGATATTGTCTTGATTTTATGAAAGCGATTTATAGTTTGAAACTTTTAAAAGGGCAACCAACATGAGGTCGATAGACCTGTATTTTCCTTTGACCTGTATGTACAGTGAGTGTCAAAAATATTCGGTTTTAAATTTTACCAATAATAACACCTAAGTAATTTAGAAGTTTTAGAAGGCTAGGCTTTAACCTTATGATTTTTTTGGAATGTATTTTCTATCTTCTGAAAGTCATTTAGGACTCGTTCACCAATTTCACGAAAAGTAAGGGCGGTTTAGCCGTAATTTTTTAGGAGATTCCTCTACCTTCCCTCACAGTTCTCACGAAATCTATTATTTCTATATTTTCGCGACTTTTGCACATGATTTCAATTATATTCGACTAAATATTCAAAAATAAGCAAAATTTTTATATTTCTGCCGTTTTTTATAATGAAATAAAACAAGTTTTTAATTAATCGAGCTTTATGACCTAAGCAGAGAGATTACATTGAAAAATTGATATCTAGCGAAGTCCTCCTAACACACATCAACCGCTATGCGAAGATCGTTTCGTTAGCTGGTTAGACAAACATCGTCAGGCGTATTAGATGTTGGCCTTACCAGCTAACGAAACGATCGTCACATAGAGGTTGATGTGTGTGTAGGAGGACTTCGGTAGATATCAATTTTTCAATGTAGTCTCCTTAGGTCATAAAGCTCTATTAATTAAAATCTCAGAAATAATGGCCTCCTAAAAAGGCAAAAAACTTAAAAAAAAAAAACAAGTTTTCTCTTTTCTATGATAGCGTTTTTCCTTAGCGCTAAATTTTAATAATTTGCTATAAAATATAATATTTTTTTAAATTAGGAGGGTTGGCGTTTTTTGTTTGGGATGACGACTTCTATTTTGTTTTTCAAAATAGTCAGGCTTAATCCCATAGTCGTTGTTTTAATATTTTATTAAAACAACTTTAATTTATTAGTGGAAAAAAAATTGGCGATGTTTACCAAGGGGTAAGGCAGGGAATACTATAGTTTCAGATCTCGCCACAGATCTTCATCAGTTCCCTTATTTCGTGTTTTTCAACAAGAAACTTTTAATACCCAAGTGTCAATTGCTAGCTCAAATAGATACGTGCGCAAAGAAACACTCTGATCGAGAATTTCTTTGGCACTACCTAAACTCTAGCAACTTCACTTGAAAACAAAACCAAATTTTTCCCACTGCTATGCGTTCGTCGATTCTCGACGAAATATACATATATATTTAACAACATATACATCAAAAACCGAATATTTTTGACGCATAGAAAACAGGGTTAACAAATGTTTCTTTGTTATTCTCGCATACAGGGTTGCCATGGATCCACGTTATATAAATTTTTTGATTGCCACAGGACCAAAATTGTTTTAAGTATTTGTTTTTTTTGGTTATTGAGTATGGACTATTATTGGTAAAATTGAAAACCGAATATTTTTTGTATGTATTTTGAGTAAAATGTTAAGGACAGTCGAACTTCTCTATAACGCAGCACTTGGGAACCGAAGAATTACTACGTTATGGAGAAAATTCGTTATAGAGAAACCAAGGCAAAATTGTTAATTTGACCTACATACATACATATACATATGTGTAATAAAGCAACAAACGTGTTTATATGAATGGACATAAATTGAATTCTTATTTAGGAGTGAAATAAGAATTGATTTTCATTTGTTTTTGATTTTGCCACTCACAATGAGCAAAAAAATATGATCGTGAACATTGTTTCGAGACTCCAAAAAGGAATAAATCATAGTTAAAGTGTCGCAATCGAAATTAACATGATCTTCAATCGTAATCTTCAATATTATTTCAATCTTCAATGTTATTTCTGTATATATTTTTGTCATAGTAATATCAGCAGTTTCTATAGCTGCACTAATAAAACCAGCATTTGGAAAACAATGGTCAATTCTTTGCCTTTATATGTCTAATTTCCGAGTAACTGAGCAAATTATAAACTAATTTAACTTATTTTGAAGCAATTTTCATTCTAAAAGTGCTGATAAAAGAGTTTTGCTTCTCTTCTTAGTGTGCAGTTCAATAAAAAGAACGTTATGAATGTGTTCTGTTTCTTATTTATTGAACAAACATCAATGGGAAAGAGTTTGACCAAATTCGTTAAAGAGAGGTTATTTTGTGTGAGAATTCCCACTTGTGCAATAAAAACACTTCCCCAGCAAAAATTGAAGGAAGGGTTTCCATGCGATGACGTGATTTCATGGCATCTTTTGCATTGGTTCAAATGAAGTCGTGAAAGATCCGATCTTTTCATCAGCATTTGAACCCATGCAAAGGAGGTCGTGAAAGATCCGATCTTTTCATCAACATTTGAACCCATTCCATCGATAGAGATGAATTTTGTGTTTTTATTTATACACATTTTTCTAAATATTTAAGACAAATTATTTACAATAGACTTGATGTTGTCGGAAACTCGAAATCACAACCAACGTTGTTAAAACTCTCGTCGTAATGATAATGTCATTGCAAAGGGTTGGTGAAAATGACATGCCAAAGCATTGGTGGAAATGACATGCCAAAACATTGGTGAAAATTACATGTCAAAGCATTGGTGTAAATGACATGCTTTGGATACAAAAATGAATAGCATCTTTTGGGGTTCACGCTCATATAAAATTCATCGATGAAGATGCTAAAAAGATGACATGCCATTTCACTTGCACCATGATTGAATAATGGTTCGAACATTTTGCTGGGTCGTTATAGAGAAGAATTTTTTATAGGGAAGTTCGTTATAGAGAAGTTAAAATAGGTAAAAAGGGCTGAAAAAGCTGTGTTTTAAATTTTTCTTCGTTATAGAGAAAAATTCGTTACAGAGAAGTTCGTTATGGAGAAGTTCGACTGTATTTATTTGACCGCTGAAACTGGCAATCTGCCTCATAAAATACAACCAATAACTGATTCCAGATGATACTGTGATTATCCAGTTATTGTTAATAAAATTCAGCCCAAATCTGGTCATCTATTTTACAAATTATTTTATATACAATATTTTTTTTTTTAATGAAAAATGCAAATTTCTTATTACCGTGCCCGCCATCCCTGAACAAAGCTCCAATCGCCAACACCCACTGTTTCATCTTCCTCATCGCTGTTATCGTGACCAGCAACACTACCCTCATCGCCGTCATCGTCATCATCTTCTGATGGATGATTATCCACGCAATCCCTTGGTTTGCCAACCAGTGCTTGACAGGGCCTAGACACTTTGTCGACTAGAGCAGTGGCCTGTTGATAGTTGCCTTCAATTTTTATATTAATTACACCATTCTGCACACTCTCAATGTAAGGTGGCAGCTCAGCGCTCATTGATGTGATCTCATTCTGTATTTGCGAAATGAGATCGTTGGTGTTAAGTTGCAATGGAACTGGCGTCGGTGTTGGTGACACTGCCTCGTCCGTGCTGTTCTTGCTACGGTGAGCCAACGAATCTCCGAAGTAGATGACAACCTTGTGATTGGGTTTGGGCTTTGTCTGTGGCTTGCGGTCTTTGATTTCGTTGCTGTGGGTAGACTGGGGTGAAGGAGGGGCCTGTGTCACAGGTGTGGGTGACGGTGTTTGAGTTTGGCGTTGGCAGAAATCATAAATCTGACCGATATCACGTTGTTGACACATTTCGCTACATTTCAACGATTGTGGCTGAAATGTCTTGATGGAGCTCGAGGTACGCCGACGCAGAATAAAGTTATCATTCAGACGTCCAAATATCGACGTGGTGATTGGTGGTCGGGGAGCCGGCTTCTTTACACTTTTAACAGGTTTAAATCCCCGCAATTCCCGGCACAAACTACAATTACAGTCTTTGGTGCAATACATAACGTTTTGGTTTGGTGCGAAAACGTAGCTTCTAAAGTCTTTGGTCTATCTGATAAAGCGATACGATACAAAACACACACACACGCACGCAGTGCAAAAGTTCTTCTAATAACCGTCGTTCACATTTCCGACCCGTTTTCTTTATCTATCGCATATCGTGCCACATTCAAACATATGTATTTATCCATCTTCTTCATATCCATGATTCCATGGTGATTGGTAATTTGAGTATTATTGTTGTACACCCGCAACAAGCCAATGGCGTGTGTTGCTGCCGCTCATTGGAATTTTGCAAATACTTGAGTTTTATTTCAAATTACGTTCCATTCATTAATTTCGATTATTACAACACTTCCTGTGGACACACTTCACTAGCAAACGGTCGTTTCAAACACAAATCTAAAATCGGTAGCAACAAACATATGAATGGAATGAGAAACAACCGTTAACTTAACATTAAAAAGCAATAGAAAACTCGGAAGAACTTTTCGTTATTGTTTCTAATTTTGTTCGCTTTTACTGGCACTCGTACGCCTCTGATCGTCATAACATTTCGTGCAATTATCTATGGGCGATTTTCACTGAAGGTTCAGCAATGAAAAACCGTGAAGAGACCGAAGCTCATTTCTTGGCTGAATAATATTGTTTCCATACTATGATTTCGCTTCCTTCCACGACAACCGTTCATGACCAGCAGTAAAATGAAACTGAAACTTTATTGCGGCTTACATGAGCTTGGTTTCAATTCGGACGTGAATGATTGTTAGACGTTTGAAGTTAGATGTTTCACTGTAGAACGCAGCTGCCACCGACAGGCCTTGTCTGGTAGATGATGATGATGAGCTGCGCAGCTGCTGCGTAACTACTAGGCGTTTCATCAACAACCAAATCACGCTGTATGAATGGCAGTTTGTCTGCCCGACTGTTTGTTTTCCTATGCTAGCTTTTCAAGTCATCTTCTTGACTTGAACACGGGCCTTTGTTTCGCAAAGAAAACAGCAAAACACCAAACAAACAATAGCGAGAGTAAAACTGAAAATGCAAATTTATGTGTAATGGCAACAACATTCATGCACACATACTACACAATATACTAATGCTGGATTTCTTTCTACGAAACTAAGCTATAGCTACATAGTTATAACTGTTCTAAATAATAATAACAATAAAAAAACAATAAATAACTAGAAGAGACATAATTTGAAACAAATGACATTTATCTCCCTCTATACTTATGTATGTTATTAGCATAAAAAATCGTTTAAAATCAATCTATTTATGGAAAACTCAAAATACATATATCATATACATACTCTAAAGTTATTCGTCAAGCTTCGTTCCAGAAATGACTAAAATGTAAACATGATATTGATTATACTCGGCCAAATTTTTAAATTAGAAAAGCAGAGGAGGATGCCATTATTATTTCCACTACCTTAAGTTTGTGCTGAAAACCAATTACACATACAGATCGGATTGTTTCAATGGGGAACTGTTCAACAATCAATGGAACGTACAACGATCGTTTGCTTCGAACATGACCAACGTACTAACTGATTGTAAATTTAGAAGGAATATAATTTCTATTTTTACTTCTTTTTACTTCTATAAAAGAGTATCAAACGCTTTATTTTAACATTACATACATAAACATATGTACATACATATATATGTATGTGTATTGGAATTCTCAAAATTGTACAACTAAAAAGGCAAATGCTGTGTCACTGAAACTGCTTCAACGAAAAAAGCTAAATGTAAATCATTTAAGGCAATGACCAGTAGCAACGAAATTGACATTTCATTGCGTTAACCAGTTTTTTTTACGCAATGAGGGTAGTACACCAATATTAGGCTATTTCTACAAAACAAACGACTTAAGAAACAAGAGCAGGTTGATATTTTTTGTGAAATGATTGATTAGATAATATCAAGCTTTTCCACTGTCGCCAACAGAAAATTATTATAATTTTGGCATTGATCTCTATTATTTGAAATATTCAACATTCATTTCATACAAACTTATTTTGGAATGGAGTGGCAAATGGTACCCTCTGCAAATAATCGCCGTTAATATCCCGCCATTCTCTACTTAAACCCCGAAATAGCTGCAAACATTAATTTAATGTAGACACTTTCTTTAAAAGACGCACTCTTGGCCGCTTGATTTGCTGCTTCTTCTTTTTATTAAAGTATTTCCTTTTATTTTGAGCCAATTATAGAAAGAAATGATAATAATTAATTTATTATACAACCAAGCTAAACCAAATAAGTATGGCCATGTAGCTGACTGGAAGGTTCGTTGGTAGCTTCGCTAGTTGGTCGGTCGGTCGCACTTGCCACATCAAATATGAATAAGAGTCCAAAGCAACGGAGCTAAGACAAGGCAACAATGCTCCGTGTACAGGGAAACAAATGTGAGTGCAATTAAATAGAAAAAAGTACACGGCGGTCTTTTACTGTGAGAATAGCCACTGTAATGTCGACGGTCTAAAACAAAAGTACAAGTTATTGTTTTAGAAATTTTAATGTTATGTTTGCGTGAAAAGTCTCGGAAAGTCAAACAATGAAAAGAAAAGTGATGATGGTAAATAGTATTTCTGCTGTTTTTTGGTAAATTAGTTAATATGTACAATGTAGACGAGCCACAACAGTGGGGGGACAATGAAAATTCCCGGGAACTGTCGCTAGTTTGGCTACTGTGCCTGGCGTGGGTTGCGGTAGGTTGTGTGTTGCACAACAATCACATTAAGGTTTCTGTACATGACGAAGGTGTTGTTAAGAGACATTTTATGTAATTACCTTCATAATTACTTCCGAAGTTAGGAAAGAAGAACATAAAACATAATATCTGTGAAACTCTGGAGATGGAGCCTCACAGGGTGGATGATGACAGTTCAATAAGATAAAAATACGACTCAAAGGTAATTTTTTACACCAACAACTTTTTAATGTGTCGAATGTATTTTGCACTCGAAAAAAGATATATCCCTAGTGTGCATATGTAGCTGCTATGGGACCAAACCAACTCAAAGGGCAATGAAAAACAAAAGACAATGCAGTGGCTAAAGTTCAGGTTGAAGAAGTTGCAGCATGAATGATTGGAGAATGAACTTGCATAAAATGACAAGTATAAAATGAAAAAGACAATGGGTTCACGGTGGGATATTAAAGCTGACAACTCCCACACTTTCTCGCTTCTTTTGGAAACGAAAATAATAATAAACAATTTATATAAATGTATGTACATTGCAAATTTGCAATAAGGCATTTGTCTGGGAGATTATAACATACATGGTTATTTGGGAGGAATATAAATGGATTGATATACATACATATACACATACCCAGATGGGAGAAATGAAAAAACCAAAAAAAAAATCTTTAGGTTTCAATTTGCCATCTGAGGTTAAAACCTTAAAACTAAAGTAAAGAAAGCAATCATCCTGTAACTGTTAATGTTACTACGAGACTTTATTAAGACTTTTGACGAATCGGAGCCATCAATTGCATATAAATACAAACTCCATACAACCCGTATGATCTCTAATCGTATGATCTATATTTCTCATGATGCTGCACTCAACTAACAAAATATACATCTATTGACTTTATGTTCATGGAGTACACATTCAGTGACGGGTTTTAAAGGAATAATATTCCCGCTGAATTGCCTTTTCTCTTTCTGCTCTACAGATATGGATAATGAAGTCAGTTATGAAGACCAGAGACGCAAGCCCCTGTATTACCAGTAAATCAGTATTAATAGAATAGCAGGATGGGTACAGATACAGTCGAACTTCTCTATAACGTAGCACTTGGGGACCGACGAATTACTACGTTATAGAGAATATTCGTTATATGTAGATTGTTTTGTGTGAGAATTTCCATTTGTACCTTAAAAACAACTTCGTTATAGAGAAGTATTCGTAATAGAGAGGTTTGACTGTACATATTTACTTTATGATGACGTTGTCGTTTTAGCAGACAAGTAATATACGCTAATACCTTAATATGAAATATAATAGCACTGAGCAACACTGAAAATGCAAACAGCTTCTAAACCGGACTAAAACTAGCCTTTTTTGAACTGATCGGAACTTTATCTCCGAAACGAGCAGGGATTTTGCTTTACAGTCTGTAGCAATGTTGTAGTCTCAAAAGTAATAGAACTTATGTGTCAAACAGACCAACTAGGAAAAACACAATCTAGCGCATCAAAATTCATTTCAAAAGACATTTTACACAATTTCTGGAATTCTAGTCAGTAGCTCCTAAACTATTGGGAATTGAACCAAGTAACATCTTGAAAAAATCGTCCTGCAATTCTTGAGAACATTCTGATACTATAAAATGCTAAATTCTTATTGTTTCAGAGGTATTTTGTAACATACCTTTTACAACACATACATATCAAACACTGTTTACATGGGCAGAATATCTCATCACCACATTATTGATATAGTTATCAAATTGCCGTTGAAAATATACTAAAAACTACGTGACAACAATGGAATGTTCTGAAGAGTTATCACGGTGCTCTTGAATCAAATTTATATGGAAGATGCTTACACCTGGGCAGTTTTTGCGGATTCTGAAACTACAATGTTCATAGATGAGAAAAATCAAAAAACTAAAAAAATTGCCGAAGCGATTTTTACATAAATTGCGATTCAAGTTGACATTTTAGGGGTTGTTTAGGTTTTTGCGATTTCGCTTGAAAAGCGCAAGTCCTATCAAAATGGGAATAAAGAAAATGTTGTAGCTATCAAAATTCTCTACAAGATTGACCTTAATGATATTTTCGTAGGTTTTACAACTTTTGAGATATAGACGTTGAAATTGGGACAATTCATGACTGCAATTTCCCAACATAAACTTATACATCTAAAAAAATGGTACAACCTAGGAAAAATTACATAAGCCAGTCTTGTAGAGAATTTTCATAGCTATAAGATTTTCTCAGGTCCCATGCCGATAAGACTTGCCGTATTCAAGCAAAATCGCGAAACCCTAACAAAAAAACCTAAAAATGTAAACATCATAAACTTCAATCCTGTAGAGAATTTTCACAGCTACAACATTTTCTTTAGCTCCATAGGCAGGTCAAGTTCGAAGTGGGCTATATCGGTCCACTCTTTGGTATAGCCTCCATATAACGGTACCTCCGGATTTGAGGTATTTTGACGTTCTTCGCCACATTTGCATACTGAATTAACTATAATTTGGCACTTAGAGTTCCTAGTGATCAACAAACTTATATCTCAAAGGATATGGGCTTAGGTCCATGTTTTGGTATAGTCCCCATATAACGGTACCTCCCGATTTTCGGTATTTTGAGATTTTAGCCAAAATTTGGTCATGAAACATCTCCACGAAACATCGTCAACGTAGGTCCATGTTTTGGTATAGCCTCCATATATCGATACCTCCAGATTTTCGGTATTTTGAGAATTTTAGATACAATTTTTAACCGAACTAGATGTAATTTGCCATTTGAGGTTCTCAGTGGTCATGAAATATCTCCATCAAACATCGTCAATATAGGCCCATGTTTTGCTATAGCCCCCATATAACGGTACCTCCCGATTTTCGGTATTTTGAGAATTTTAGCTACAATTTCTAACCGAACTATCTGCAATTTGACATTTGAGGTTCTCAATGGTCATGAAACATCTCCAGCAAACATCGTCAACATAGGTCCATGTTTTGGTATGGCCCCCTTATAACCGTACCTCCCGATTTTCGGTATTTTGATCATTTTAGTTACAATTTTTAACCGAACTAGCTGTAATGTGACATTTGAGGCTCTCAGTGGTTATGAAAAATCTCCACGAAACATCGTCAACATAGGTCCATGTTTTGGTATAGCACCCATATATCAGTACCTCCCGATTTTCGGTATTTTGAGAATTTTAGCTACAATTTTAAACCGAACTACCTGTAATTTGCCGTTTGATGTTCTCAGTGGTCATAAAACATCTCCAACGAAACATCGTCAACATATAGAGGTGAAAGTCTGTGGCACGAAAAATTCCTCTAGGGGAAGAAAGGCCTTGGTGAGTATATTATGAACCCCGAAGGAAAGATCCGCCGTGAGTCGAACTTTCGCGTTATGGCGTGATGAAATTTTTGTTAGCGACCCTGTGGGCCATTAGGAATTAGCGTTATAGTGGGAGGCAGTCTGTCCATTGTCGAAAAGTTGTTCCACCTAAAATTGTGAAAGGACCCTAATTATTCCATTTTAATTAAGACTATTTTATGGTGGAGGGTATAAAAAGTTCGGCCCGGCCGAACTTATCGACTTTTTACTTGTTAGTATTAATTTTTAATTAATTTCTCGTTGGAATCGAGCTTGATGATCAATCAATAATGCCGCACATCCGATATGTCTGAGGAGCCTTCACCAAAGGCGAAACATGTCATGTCACTTAGTGGTGGGTGTGTGGGTTCGAATCGTCGGTTTTCCTTTTTCACTTGCATTATTGATTGATCATCAAGCTCGATTCCAACGAGAAATTAATTAAAAATTAATACTAAAATGATCTTCGCCTAAAAAAGGCAAACATTTTCAAATAAAAATAAATATTTTCTTCTTGATCTTATCTGCAAGTATGCCCCAGAGGTCGAAACAAGACAAGAAATAGCTCAACTCGAAAGAGAATTAATTCAAATATCACTCTAAAAATGACCTTCGCCTTAATAAGGCAAAACAAAAAAAAAAAAAGATTAGTTTTTGTTTCAAAAATATGGGCCCGATTTGCTCCAAATGTCAATTATTTGCCATGTTTAGAAGAGGCTATAAAATCCAAGATGGATCTGATAAAACAAACCCAAATAGGGCTGTTTTCATTTTGTCTACTTTCATAAAATGCTCGGTAGAAATTGTTTGCACACTATTGCCTCAAAAATGTTGCACAGTGTAATAATATACTCTTATATGCTATATAGAATTTGTTTCCCATGCCAGGGAACATTAAATTTTCAATCGTGGCAAATAAAAACCCCAGCGTAATATTATCAACATTTCCTGAGTATTTCAGCCATGTGTTTGACCTTTTCGTTCTAAAACAGTTTCGTTGGGGTTATATGGGATTGCCAACGAAAAACTTCTCATGGAGATTGTTTCATTGAAATATAAGAGTCATATTTCGAGCCGACGATTGATGTTTGGGTATAAAAAGTTTTTGTTGAAGAAGTTATTGAAAAATAACTGAAAAAAACAAAACAAGGGGACTGATGAGATTGTATGGCGACAATTTAGTTAGAAATTGGTTAAACCGCCCTACGCTATATAGGTCCCGAAGAATCGATATCTCCAGATCTTACTTATTTTGAAATTTCGAGTCGAATTACCATAATTATCAATTGTTCTTGAAACTTTTTAATATAAATCATTTTGGCATAACTCTTATGAAATGGTATCTCCAGATTTAAGATAGAAAATCTCAATAATTCAGAACAAATTTCTGTTCAGTAAAACTTCAGAAATTCATAAAAATGCCGTTTAAATGATGGTTGGAATTATTTTATTTCCTGTAAGGGCTTTATGTGGCCTTTATCGAGTTATTCCAAGCATTGAAATCAATGTTCAGGGAGTTTTTGTAGCTCCACTTACTAAATTTGTATACATACACATATGTAATTATAAAGATTTTAACAACCAAACGCGATCGCGAAATTCTATTTCCAAAACAACCATTGTATTCTGAGATTTAGCGTTTTTGTTTCGATATAAGAAATAGCTTGCAATCAAAATTGTATCAAATTCAGTCCAGCCTTTTAGATTTCGAACACCATGACATTTTAAAGCATTTCGAACTCATATTGGGGTAAAATTCTATGGGCCATTATTATATGTGTTCTTTTACCATCTGATGAATTTGAAAACGCAAAATAAACCAATTTGGAGGCATTAAAAATATTATTTTTACATTGAAAGTTAATGCCAAGAAGATCCCCCTTGAAAAATCATCACTTTTAACTTTATGTTAACCGGAACGCCATAAATCTGTTCGGTAAATCCAAGGTATATTTATTATAAGGTATATGCATAAATTACAACAACTAACAAATTTACAAAAACAACATTGTTGTTATTGAAAATTAATTGTCAAAGATAAATATTGTGTAATAGGGTCGTTCCAATTTTTTTTTTTCAGGAAAAACATAAATACGTTTTGAAAATCATCTAAAATAGAAAAAATTTGAATCAAAATGTAAATATAACGCATTCAAAACTCTCGTAGGTAATTTTTATTACACGTTTATCATGAAAAGAAATATTTTTTGGTAGCAAATTTCATGAGTAGACCCTATTACATTTTGAAAACCAATTTTACAAAAAAAGTAAAAATACAGCTGATTGTCACTTCTACCTTCTATAAATGTGCCTTGGGTAAATCCAAACTATAACAAAAGAAGACTTGTCAATATGAATTCCACTTTTGTATGTAAAAATGAACAGACTTATTTAAAATGTTACTATTGAACGACAAACATTTGATTTACAGTTTACACGCTCGTTTTATGTAGATTTGTGGATTCATTAACAAATGCCACATGAACCGTAACAGTCGTAACAGTGATGTTGACAATTAAGTCTGATTCTCACACAAAAAATTTCAAGTTAAGATGTATGCAGATATTAACAACAATGAAGATGAATCTGATGATGGAAGTTGGAACTGCTTAATTATTTAATTTTAACACGCATCACACAAGTATTATTTTCACTGATTTATTGGTCTCTGTGTATGTGTAATCATTTACTGGTATTGGTCAGTTAGTTGTACACTTATGTATGTATGTAGATGAGAATTTCCCTTATGAGAAAAACATAAAGGCATGCACCGACACACTTCATTGTGTCATTTCTGATCCAAATTTGCCAATTCCAAATTACATCACAAAAAAGCTAAGCCTTAGAAGTGCGCAGGTGTTAGCTGTGGAATATTGCAGCAGATAATGCAGTGCCAGTACTCGTGCTCGCACTCACACGAAACAATAAATTAATATTGCTGAATCCAACGACACATGGGCAAAATCAAAAAGCAATAAATTCCCACACACACTCACAGAAATCTGTAGCAAGTGGCCACAACAATTGGTGCATGCCAATGGTTTAATGCCTGTTGTTGAGAGGCATTGTTCGTATTGTCCAACTTTTGTTTTGCTGTAGCACATTGACCATTGCATAACATTCTGTAAGTATATATGTATGTATGTTGTGTTGTATAATTTTAACATCGAAAGATCTAAGAAACGAACACGCAAATCCATCCATCTCCTATGCAAAGGATTTGGATTTGTCTGTCCGGAAAATCAAAAGAAATATATTTGATTTTTTCTCCATTAACACCAACATTGATGACAACAGTGGGTTTTTTTTTAACATATACATATGTATGTACAAAATGATTTATATAAAATTAAATAATTTATTCTAAAACATTTTTCCTCAAATCGTTTTAAATTTTTATTGAAATTATTACTGACCACACATTATTCCACTGTCACAAAGCATATATTCTTTAGAGGTTACGTTTTTAAAGGTGGCATACAACATTGAATTCAACACTGACATTACACATACATATGTACATATATATGTTAATCGGATCCGCCCTTTAGTCCAACTTATAAAGTGGGCAACTACGCATCACCCTTTAATATCTTAAAATCGCAATCATACGTATAAATATGAGCGTACACATACGCACATTAATCCATCACACAATACCTTAGAAAGAATTGTGTTGTTGAATTCAAATAACAGAATATAATAGATACATACAATACCGATGTTAAAAGTGTTTTTGTTGGCTTTTATAGTTCTACCATTGTAGACATACATACATATTTTATGGTCATAATATTAGTTTCACTCGCACTTAGACCTTGACCAAAATGTGTTTTCACAAATTCTGACATGAAAATCTAAAAACAATTCCTTCTAAGAAAGACTGCATTGTAAACTAAACGCCTAACAATAAACAAGCCTACATACATGTGTTTGTAGGTATATGTTGTTCGACAGAAGCTTCATATTGTTTCTAACCATTTTTGTTGATATCTAATTATGGTCAGTGGCTTCATTGGCGAACGATTCACACAAACAGCTCCCTAAAGTATGCTACATGTAAAGCTAATTGTATATTGAGGTATCGTATTGTATACTTTTCTGTGTCTTTACGCTTGTATGTATGTAATATATGTATGTATATTAGATAATTAATTACCTTCTTGGTTTTGGTCGGACAATTTCATGATTCGAATTAGTGATACACAAGCCGGCTAAATGTTCCAAACCACCCAGACCAGGATCCCAGCTATGATGTCCATCCATATCTGTGTTTTTGTCTGTCGCAACGTTTGTCTGTGTTATGTGATGATGTTGCTGCTGTTGCCGTGAATTATTGTTATTGCTATTATGACCGCTACCAACAGTCATTTTAACATTTGTGGTGGGCGGTGTGGCTGCGTTGACGGCAGCCGTAGTGGTACGAACTGCAGGTAATGGCACATTTTGTTGCCCAGAGTTCTTTGAGGGGAAACTAGAGGATGTTGTGGAAATTGTGACATGTGCTTTTGATGTGGCAGTAATTGTGGTGGCAGCGAGACTTTCATTCACTTTGGTTCTTAACTGACCCTGTGGTGCAGCAGTTGTAGGGCTTACTGCTTTATTGGATACCATTGAACTTGCGGCATTTGTTAAGGTAACTGAAAAAAAATAATATATGTAATTATTGATAAAATTCATTAATGGAATAGGGAAGTAAGACCAAGAAATATGTATACTATATATAATCTATATACACGTTTATGTTTGTTTTGTTTATTGTTGAAGTTCAATCTCATTTTCGATTGCTTGAGTGGAGTATTCCCCCATTGGCTCAACTTCATTTATTACCCTCTATTACAGAGAGTAATGTTTTTCAAAACGAACTGACAGTGTTGCAAAATTTTACTGATCGCTACCAATATCATGATTTCATCCCGGCGAAGGGAATTATCAATTGGCTTCTCAGTTTTTGAAATGATGCCTTTTTAGCGAAAAACCGAACTCTTTAAGTGTCTAGTATTCTCATATGAATGAGAATCACACTCACTTTTCGGCTTTTCCAAAGAAACACCAAAATCAAAATATTTTGCAACACGTATCAACTAAGAATTCTTCGAATTCTGTGAGTTGAAAAGAACACCAACACAGTTGCCTGTGAGGTTGTTTTTGGAATTTGTTTTTTTTTTTATTTTTAACAAAGCTCCATTCGCCCGTGCCTCGGCTGTTTTTTGTTTCTTTTCTTTATTGTTGAAGTTCAATCTCATTTTCGATTGCTTGAGTGGAGTATTCCCCCATTGGCTCAACTTCATTTATTACCCTCTATTACAGAGAGTAATGTTTTTCAAAACGAACTGACAGTGTTGCAAAATTTTACTGATCGCCGGGATGAAATCATGATATTGGTAGCGATCAGTAAAATTTTGCAACACTGTCAGTTCGTTTTGAAAAACATTACTCTCTGTAATAGAGGGTAATAAATGAAGTTGAGCCAATGGGGGAATACTCCACTCAAGCAATCACGTTTATGTATGTTTACAAAATAGAAAAATGTTATAAAATGCTTTCTTATAGCCTCAAAAAGCCTATCAGATTATCGTGAAGTTTTTAAAGTGTTTTATGTAAAACTAAAATAGGCTATATTAATTTGCAAAATGTCGCGCTCAGATGTTAGAAATGGTACTAACCAATAGAATTAACTGTAATTTGTTGTTGGCATTTACCCTATTTACCGGGTATTTACACATTGTCCATCTTTACTAATATATTGTCCATAAATATTGTATATCTGAATCAATTTATTATAAAATTTATTATAAATAATTTGCAAATCAATCTAATGTGTCACGAGTAAAACAGGCAGGTAATACCTGAGGAAGTTTTACATGTCTGAAATACTCAGGAAATGTCGCCAATATTACTGAGGGGTATTTTGCCACCGTTGAAAAGTGTTTTGGTGTTGCCTGGCCGGGGAATCGAAACCACGACCTTATGTGTGCAAGGCGGGTGTGCATACCATTGCACCACGGTGGCACCCAAACTTCTCTACAAAAGTGGTGTCTTAGACACGCCGTTCGGACTCGGCGATAAACTGTAGGACCCATATCATTGAGCTAATATGAATCGGGGTGCACTCATTGATATGAGAGAAGTCTCCCTTGTCCCTTATGGGATGTTTGTGGAACAATTATATATAATACCTGAGGAATGCTAATATTGAATCTGGTATATACGAAAAATATGGTGAGTAGAGTCAGTTGAATCAGTAATCCCTAAAGTACCCAAATGAAAAATTTTGAATTTTTGGTTCAAATACTAGATGGACATTCTAATTTCTTAGGAACCATCATAACACACTATAAGTGTACGGTGTTGCGACAGGGAATGGGAAAATCAGGGGGAAGGTACTGTCAAGTACAGTTGTCCTAAATGAACTATATGGAACTATCTAGTTCACTACGCAGATTCAATGGCCCACATCATTTGTATGAACAAACTGCGTATACGTAATACCACACGTTAGATTTTTAGGGATAAAAATACAAAATATCGCATTCCTATGTACTCATATATGGTCTGTTCCTTTACTTTTGAAAGTGGTAAAACCGATAAAAGTAGTAAAAGTTGTAAACTGCTCTCATATGAATTGCATGGTGTCAAAAGTAAAGGAACGCTTTTCGAGTAAAAAGTGGTAAAACTTGAAGATTCTTGCACGTAAAGGAACAGATCTATAGAGTCGCAAGGGGTTGTCCATAACAGGGGAAAAGTTTTTCTTCTTGGGGTTATATGAACGGTATTGAATGATGTATTTTGTGATTGTATTTGAGACGAAATTTTTCATGGAAAATTTGAGCAAGGCTGATACTAAAAAGTGTCAGTATGTAGCCATCGTTAAGGCTAGGCCACAATACGGGTGGAGAGCAAATTCACCCCTTATATTTTTAAGCATTTTTATTCATGTTATCAGAAGTGAGATTTCCTAAAAAAATTTGTGTTACCGACAAAAATCGGTAGAACTAAAATACTTGGGATTTTGGTAGTTAGTGTTGTTGCTATGTCCAACCGATGGCAATAGTGTTGTCAACTATTACACTGTGCAACAAAATTCATTTATTTATTTAAAATATTTATTATAATAACAAATTATAATAAAATTATAGTAATAAAGCACTAGCAACACAGGCTATAGGCTTAACAAAATTCATATTTTTTTAAAATGATGGAAAAGCCGAAAAGATTATGAAAGTAGAGCTAAAAATATGAGACACGTGTATCGGCGTTTTTAAAGTTTACGTCGGAAAGTAACCAAAATAGGCGGGGCAAGTTCCGCTCATTTTTAAATTTTTCGAAATATTCGAGTTTGGATATCTTGGAATTCTTGCATTTCATCAATTTCTAAGGTTTATTCCGTAAATGCCACCAAAGTAGGAGTGAGTCCCATCATTGTAGTTTTTTGGACCACACCGAATTGTGCACGTGAGGGCCCATATGACACCTATATTTTCACTGGACCATAGCCGTAGACCTCTAATGTATTTTCGAATGCAATATAAGTAACCAATGGCTTATCCTAACTACGGAATTTAAGTTGAAAGTATACAAAATATGCAATTTTGGCAGGTCCAATCTGGGTTTTTTTTATATTTTTCAAATATATATTCACCACAAATGTTTTTAAATTAATAAGATATTTATATTTTTCAATCACAACGACACTGTATGAAAATTTAAAAATATGGCCCTAAAACCTATATATCAAAAACAAGTGCTGCTAAGAATGTTATATGTTATTGTTACAGATTTCTTTTATTCAGAGACTCATAATGAAATTTCATTTGGAAAATTTCTTTCTTTAACAATATTCCCAAAAAGTAAAGGATTTTGCTAGATTTTGATCCAGTATGGAATTATGTAAAATTAACAGTCATCCTAATATATATAAAGTTGTAATCTAATTTTTTTAAGGAAATAGTGTACATACAGACATGTCACAGAAACGAATTCCGATCGAAAGTGGAATTCATTCCGTATTTAGCTTCTTCAGAAAACGAAGAATTTTTCGGAATGAAACCACTTTTGATCTTGCGAACTTAATTGTATTTTTATTTTTTTAAATTTGCCACTTTCAAACACTTAGAAATAATAAAAATGTTGTTTTGTTAATAAATTTACATTTAATTTCGTATTTAAACTAAATAATGAAGTTTTCCGATTTTACAAAACCGATCGGAATCTGAAGAAGCTAAAACAAAAACGATCGAAATGAAACTACGGAATTGAAACCATTCCGATCGGAATCTGTGACATGCCTGATAGATTTATGCTTTATTTTGAAACTCATAATGAAATTTTGTGTAGAATTTTTCATCCTTTGACACTTTTCACCTATAACCAAGTTTTATATTACTTCCATGTATCAACTAGAAAAAAGAAGGAAGAAATTGTTATCAAAAAAATTGGGAAATACTTTCATGTTTTTTCAGCAAAATTGACACTGATATTTTCATGCTATAGAATGTAAATAGACATTTCATTTTTTTTGGTGACCTATGGTGAAATTTGACGAAGAATATTTTTGTCTCTGACATCATCTCTCTAAAATTATGTTTTGTGGGACAATTTTGAATAAACTCAGATGAAGGCCGACTTTAACCCTAAAACGTGTTTTTCATTTTTAGAGATTCCTGGCGATTAGACAAGAGTTACAGGTTTGGTGTATTCTGACCTATAGTAAAATTTTATGGCGAACAATTTTGTAGAATATTCGGATTTGATACGATGAGTTTTTGAAAGATTTTCGAAAAAAGGACAAAAAAAGACCCCTTTTATGAACCGCATGAGGGTTAAAATTTGTAACAAAAATATTTCCCAAACCCTCCTAAGTAAAGTTGCCAAAGACACTATATACCTGAAATGCAAGGATTCCAACATATCTAAACTCGAATATTTCGAAAAATTTAAAAATGGGCGAAACTTGCCCCGCCTATTTTGGTTACTTTCCGACGTAAACTTTAAAAACGCCGATACACGTGTCTCATATTTTTAGCTCTACTTTCATAATCTAATCGATTTTCCTTGTCATTTTTTTTTTTTTTTGTTGTCGCACAGTGTTTTTGATACTTTTTATAAATAATTGGTCTGTTCCAGAACTGCAAGAATCTACTAATTTTTACTATTTTTTCCGATAACATAAAGAAAAAAATGTTATCGTTGTAAAAAATAGTAGCTTCTTGCAGGTTCTGGAACAGAGCAAAATTTGCTTTTCAATTTTACAGGTTTTTGTCGGTAAACAAAAAATGAGTTACAGAATTACAGTACAGGTAATTAAAGCTCATCTAATTAGTATGTTTATTCAAAGTCAGAATTGGGGAGCGCATCAGGTTCAGCAAGTTTTTCATATTATTACATAAAAATAATAATAAATGTCCTTTTAAATCGATCAGAATCAATAATAAACTCAGTAGGCATTTGTCACTACGAGAACGTTTCCCGACTGCAAAAATCGTATGGTTGATAGTGTTTTGACAACAGTTTGTCCAACAGACACAATAACACTTCTTTGTAATACCAAAGAAACATTTGAAAACGTATGTATGAAACGTTTGCAGTTCAATTCATTAATTATAGGCATCTCAGTATGTGGCATATGGATAACTGACTTGCCTGGGCATGTGTTTCAGTCGGTTAGACTAGTATCAACTAGCTTGTTGCCAAGATCTGCTAGTGTGTGGCCGGCAATGTACAAGAAATTCAAAAAATTCTAATAATATTTGTTCTAATCGAACGACAAAAAATGTTAAACACTTAATGGAGTTTTTTAATCGATTACACTGGTCAACAAAATGGAAAAGTTGTGACTTTTTTGAATTGTAGCGCCATTTTCGCCAGTGTTTATTTGTTATTAAAATACTTTCGACACATTTGATCTATCGATGTTGCTGTAATTGGACTAGTGTTTTCCTAGGAACAAGGGAGAACAATTTAACAGTCTCATGTACTTTAGTAATGGATTTCGGTAACGAATTTGTCGTTACCGATAAAATTCAGTAGAAAAAAAACGCAACATTATAAATTAAAACTTTAAATAAATAAACGACAAAATGAATATGAAAAATGATGGACATATACAAATGTCGGGAATTCTGTCGTTAAACTGGGATTTTGATGGAGAAATAGCGAAGAAAGTATCAAATGAATTAAACAAAGTCAATTGTATATTATGCTATATTTACACCAAACGGAATTTATATGTCAAATAAGTGATGTATTTGCCAAAAACCCATGCTTTATATGCCATAGTAAAGGTTATACATACTTAATATACATAAAACATGAACATTATAACGTCGTTTCCTTTATACAAAATTATACGTGAAGACTTAGCACTTCCAACAAAAAGAGCCCGACCTTACCTTCAGAATTACATAAGAACTTTGAGGTCACAAAATGTCCAGATTTATTTGAAACATGTAGCGTATAAATGTTTTATGGAATTGAAAGCATTAAAAGGTCACGGCAAAATGTTTCGAGTTCTTTGCAATAATTAAAAATAAAAAATATTTTTCGTAAATGACAAATTCCAATTAAAATTGTTTTCTTTTCGCATATACATATCTATTTCTATACCAGTTCCCTAGTGTTATCAAACGAATTTTTTATAGATTTGCAATTTTAAATGTTTACGCCATTACACTCTCTTCCTTCTAGTTTGACTGTGGGATATAATGCAGATTGTAGTTCTTGTCTCCCACACGATTTTTCAATTGGTCATTACGAAATGTGGTCTCATAAATAATGCCACCTGTGGCGATATAAATGTATTTCCAAGAGTCGTTTACATACCTTTAAGGGATAATTTATGCACTTCGGATACGACATTTAAGATAAGTTGCACCGGTTTACATTAAAGTTCAATTAATCGCAGATTCGATTTAATGTCGCAGTATGCTGACAGTTTGTCACTTAGCAGGCTTTCGCACATGAAGGTATGGCTAACACAAAGTAAACTTTTGTTAAGACAACAAAAGACATTTCCTCGGACATTTTAAGCAAACGGAAATTGTGGTTCAAACAATACATTACAATATTGGTTCGAGAAAAATGAGGGTCTCTTAATAACACGCCAGTATAAAGAATTTCTTACAGCTACATACATATATATGCATATTTATATATACATTCATTTAAACAGATATGTACATATGTATAAGCACCCAAATGTGTTTGTATGTACGTACATACATATGTATGTTCATGAGCATATAGTCTTGTATCTACAATGTTATAAACATGCGAGGCATATAAATACTGCAGGCAAGGTAAAAAAGTAAAGAGAAACATGTTGTCTGCTCGTACTTATTTTGCAGCTGTTTGTGGGCCAGGCGAAAAAGAAAACTGTTGCCCAAATTACTGTCCAAACCAGCAAATAACAATAATAGCTTCAGATTTAAACATCACCCAAAAAAAAAAAACGGCGAAGCAAACATTTAAGAATGACCAGTGGCTGCAAATCATGACATTGTAAAAGTATAAACAGGTTCGGGAATATGTGCAATATATGCAATGTATATATCAAGCTTTTTGTAGAAAATTAACTTATGTTGAAACTGAGGTATGGGGTATTGTAACTCGCGATCAGTTTCACTAAACCATAATTTTTGACCGCATTTCGGTAAAATAAACTGTTTTAGCCCGATTCACCGAGGGGTTTCTTAAAATAATAATTTGAGCGGAAGCTGTGGTCTTACTAATGTAAAAAAATCGGAAAAAAATCGTTGAAATAAACGAGTTTCATTATGTTATTTTCCAATTAGTGGGTTTACAACACAATGTAGAGCTTAATGCTCAAAGGAGAAGTTAAAGAGTACACTTCAGAGTTGAAGTTTCTAATGTATGATTTTTTAATATATCCACTGTATCTACCTCAAACGGATGCTGACATTTTGAAACCTAAAAAATTGGGTTTTTTGAATTTTTGCTCTAATCGGGACGCGCAGCTGGATTTCCCTAAAAGCTTATTATTTGATTGTAGTACTCTCGATTTCGCATTTTTTAATGCATAACATGAGGGTGTAGCCCTCACAGGATCACAGTAATCTGCACCCAAACACGAAATTTTTGTGCGTAAATTTTTCTCAAAAACCTATTTTTTTGGTTTAAAATTTACAAACGTCATTCGATTTCCGTGGAAACCCGCGTAAATTTAGTTTTTTTACGTTCTGAATCTAACAAGCCACGACGCGTAAAAATCCACCCACTAGATCGGCGGATATCATACCCCTCAAATTTCGAAAATTTGCAAAAAATAGTTTTGAAAATATCGCATATTAAAATGCGCTTTGGATATGTCAGTTCTACTTAAATAAATAGATCTATACGCGTGTTTAAACTGCGCGAAAACAGATATTTAAAAACTCTCGTAAATCCAGAGATATAATAGATTTTTTCTAAAAATTGAGTGCGATGCTACATCCACGGTTCTTGATGGATCGCATTGAAACGGCATATAATGATGTATTTTTTAATGGTGATTATTGAAATCGGATGCGCATAAAATGTAAATGAACTTCGCGGAAATTATGACCATTTTACTGTATTTTGCACCCTTATATGCAGCAGATGCTACATCGTGGCCGCCAAATAGAATTTGACAAACTGTACATCAAATAAAAGGGATTGATTCGCTGTGTTGTAAAATCGGATGCGCATCATGTCACTTTCATAATTACGCGGTTTATATGCGTCTCAAATGTTGTAATATTCAATATAACATTATTTTAACGTTATGCCACAGTTGGAATGCCTTCTGATTTAATATAAGGTTCTAATAATATTATCCAATAGGAAAACTATAAGCGAAAAATTTGTTACAACGAAATATCATCATTATTGCGTGAAATTTTGACGAAAATGCCGAAGAACTCAAAAATTTTTCTCCAACTTTTCCTATAAAACCATAAAAAAATAAAATTAGAATAATATGATTTTAATTTTTTCGTAATATTTTCTTCGTATTTTTGCAAATAACATGAATACTATAGCTCCAACCTTCACAACTTAGGTTTCATTTTATTCCTCAAAATGTCTGGATGCTGTTATAATTTTTTTTTATATTTTTTTCGTAAGTATGAGCGCTATTGTTTCAAAAATATGTTTGTAAATACGTGAAATGATTTAACAAATTTGATTTTTCGCGAATCAATTGAGACTTTGCGATTATTTTTTGCTTCATCGCAAAGGTTACGAATTCAGTTAACGATAATTGGATATAACATCTAACTATATTAAGCTGCGATTTTTTTAGAATTTTTTCTAATTATCATAATTAAAACGGCCATATCTTTTGCGCGCAACGATCAAAGTTATTAACGAAAACAGATTTGGAATGCTGATTTTTTTCTTAATCTATGTACCAAAAATCATTGATGTAGTATCAAAAATTTTTTTTGATTTTTGTGAAATGGAAAAAACAATTTTAGACATTTTTCCTGATATCTGCAAATACAAACATAGTTGTCCTGAAACTAAAAGATATATTGAAGTTATGCATATTAAATAAGTACGAAGGGGCGAACTTTTTATACCCTCTACCTTGAACTGTATTGAAGTGACTAAGAACAATTAGTTTGATTTTGTTTAACTGATAATATTCCCTTCAATAGAGCTCATATCGGGCGTCGTCGTAGTTCTTTCCAAAACATGCTTCAGTATTTACAAATTTTCGAAATAAGCTTTTGAACTACGGGCAACACACAATATTAAATTACAGCAATCTCGGTTCAAAAAATTGACAAAGAAAACCCTCGAAATAAATAAAATTGGGCAATATCGGATAGACTTAAACCTGGATATATATGGACAGTTTGTTTGCGAGTAAGTTTTTATATTGTTCTATCTTCTTGGAACACAAAAATCCAATTAACGGCCAATTCGGTAGAAAAATGTTACTAAAATCTTCAAAAAACCTTAAATGGTGACTACGCTTATATGGTGGCTATACAAAAACCTATACTGTCTGATTTTTTTGAAGTGATGTTTTGTGCCTGTACCTTTCAGTTATTCCATTTGAATAATTTGGCTAAAACTTTCAAAACACCGAAAATCGGAGGGTACCGTTCTATGGGGGCTACCTGAAGATGAGGACCTATACCGACAAATTTCAGGCGGAAAGTTGTATACCCCCAACGAAGACTAAATACCAAATTTCAGCCACTTCTGTGGGATACTGAGGCCACAACCTTCAAAATACCGAAAATCGGGAGATACTGTTCTATGGGGGCTATATGAAGGCGTGGACCTATACAACAACATTCAGATCTTCAACGAAGACTAAATACCAAATTCCAACCATTTCGATGCAAAATTGAGGCCACAACTTTCAAAATACAGAAAATCCGGAGGTACTTTTCCATGGGGGCTATATGAAGGCATGGACCTATACCGATCAATTTCAAGTGGAAAGTTGTACACCCCTAACGAACTAACTAATTTCGGTCATTTCGGTGGAAAATTGTAAAACTTAAAAATACCGAAATTCGGGAGGTACCGTTCTATGGGAACTATATGAAAATGTATACCTATACCGACAAATTTCAGATGAAAAGTTTTGTACCCCCAACGAAGACTAAATACCAAAATCTGTGTTATAATGGCGCTGAAACCTTCAAAATACTGAAAATCGGGAGCTACCGTTCTATGGGGGATATATCAAAACATGAAGTAATAGAAACTTCTATACCAAATTACAAACATTTATCTTAAAAAATTGCAAGAAGTATACATATATGTATATACTTTATAGGCTCTCCGACGAATATTTCGATGTGTTATAAACGGAATGACAAATTTAATTATACCCTCCATATTATCCATATCATATCCATATTATGGAAATTGTAAAGTGACAAAGTCTAGAAGAAAATGTATGTATGTATGTATTTTTAACACGAATTTTAAACTACGAGGATATGATCGTTTTACTTTCGACTAGTTACATAATCCCTTTTAAATTGTTGATTTGATAATTCTGCGAGTAACTGCCTCAGATCAGCAGGCATATCAGAAATCCAGAAATTAAAACAAAACTCTTAATGATAAAAACCTAAACAATATCGACTGCTGGCACAACAACAATCTTAACGAACAAACAATCAGCATCTTTAATGATGATTAATTACGACACACAAACTTCTTGGCATCTTCTTAGTATGCTAATGATATGCTGCTAGTGGGAAGGAGACAAGCTCGCACAAACACGCACAAATACTGGTATTATTGACAAATTGATGTTGAAAGGAATCTCTAATGCCTTGAGCAATTACAAGCAAAATCGCACAACAATCTATGTATGTATATTACGAGTGGAGTTTACGTTGAAACTCGAGGATGGTTACGTCTGTTTTTCAAGGTAGTCGATCATTCATTGATATGAATTTAAACTTGTTATATGAATGCTGGGTAAAATGTTAGTAATGGAGTGCGAATTAATTCTAAAATATGCCGTGAAATCACTACTTCACATTTCATTAGTTCCAACTTGTTATTGCTTGACCCAGTAGATGTAGGTCTATGTCTACATAATTACCGAAAGAATCTTCAACAAATCAATACATACACGCTAAATACGATATAATATCCATATAATCTAACAAAAAGACCTCGAGCTCGTTTTATTTACTACATTTAAAGTAATCAAAATAAAGGTCGAATTAAATAACCAAAAAAATCAAAATCTAACAAAATCTTGTTTCTGTTCTTAAGGAATTCGGGAAGAGCACATATTATTGCACAATGAACTCCAACTGCAAAATATTAATTTATTCAATTAAATAGTGCTCAATAGTCTCCAAAGGCCAATGAAAAGTAAAACAATATTTCTTTTAATAATAAAAAATACAACTACTACATACATATGAATATCTTATAAAACTAAACAAAAACCTTATCTTATAATTGGCTCCTCAACCATAACGACAAAAGCTTAAAAACTGAAATCTGACAGAGAGTTTTTTATGGTTTAGTCTCAGAAAAATCAAAAATCATTTAATATTTGTTTTTTTTTTTTAAATCGGCTCAGAGTTAGATATATCTACCACATATATTTGACCGAAATATATATACATCTAAAAAATGGTACAAGCTAGGAAAAGTTACATAAGCCAGTCTTGCAGAGAAATTTCATTGCTATAAGATTTTCTTAGGTCCCATGCCGATAGGACTTGCCGTATTCCATCAAAATCGCGAAACGCTAACAAAAAAAACCTAAAAATGTAAATTGAGCTTCTTTATCTCAAAAATTGTACAGCCTGAGAACACATCATAAACGTCAATCCTGTAGAGAATTTTCACAGCTACAACATTTTCTTTAGCTCCACTTCAATTGGACTTGCAGTTTCCAAACAAAATCGTGAAAACCCAAAAAACACCTAAAAATGTGAATTCTGACCGCGATTTATTTAAAAATCCCTACAACGATTTTTTCTTGTTTTTGGATTTTTATCATAAATGAACATTGCTGTTTCAGAATTCACAAAAACTTTCCCTGTGTAAGCGGTATTCATTAAAAGTTAGTTAAGGCACACCCTTCATTACATTGTCTTATAAGGGGGCGATACAGTCAGTGCATTGTCCCAATTTGAACTTCAATATCTCAAAAATGGTAAAACCTACGAAAATACCGTAAAGGTCAATCTTGTAGAGAATTTTCATAGCTACTACATTTTCTTCAGTCTCATTTTGATAGGACTTGTGGTTTCAAAGCAAAATCGTGAAAACCTAAACAACCCCTAAAAATGTCAACTTGAATCGCGATTTATTTAAAAAGCGCTCCGGCGATTTTTTTTTTTTGCTCTTTGATTTTTCTCATCTATAAACATTGTAGTTTCAGAATCCGCAAAAACTTCCCAAGTGTAAGCACCTTCCATTTAAATTTGATTCAAGAGCACCGTGATTAGGTCTGTTCCAGTACTGCAAGAATCTACTAACTTTTACTATTTTTTCGATAACATAATGGAAAAAAAGTTATCGTAGTAAAAAATAGTAGTTTCTTGCAGATTCTGAAACAGAGCAATTTTGTAATAATTATTATAAATTACACTGTGAACCGAAATTTTGGGACAGAGACAATTCCTTTTGGGGATGAAAGCCCTTGGTGAGTATATTAAGAATACCGAAGAACAGATCCGCCGTGAGCCGAACTTCCGAGTTATGGCGAGATGCATTTTCTGCTGAAGACCCTGCCAGGCATCTGGAATTAGCGTTATATCTTCGTTAACTGTTGTCCTAGCTTATTTATGAGATGACATGTCAGTCAAATGGAATGAGGATTATTTTCGTAGAGCATTTCGACCTTCTAACTCGCTTCCTTCAATGTCCATTTCGTCCCTTATTTTAAGAGCCGCTATAAAAGTACCACAAAATGACGTTTTTCAGCATCGAAATGTTCTGCAAAAATGTCGCGCAAAAAATTTTAGGTACGGCTCTCATTGACAACTAATCGATTTTGTCTCGTTTTGGTGGTCGTTTTGTGCAGTTACCCGGTTTTTTTGCAAATGCTAATATGATATACAAATTTATGTATGTACGTACATAATTGAGCGCATATATTTGCATTGGATATTGATATTCGATATCCATAAATTAATTATCTTTCTTTATAGTCACAAAGCGATGTGATCGACTGTTAAATTAGCAGTATATTTGATATGACAATAATAATAACATGACAATATAACAGAAATCGAAGCCATACCCATAAACACACACTACTGCTCACTTGAATAGCGTTTCCTATTAAGGGATGAGCCCAGTTGTAAGGCCAATAAAAACATTTTCATGATTTTTTTTTTCAAGAAAACTACGAAACTATTTTGGTAGATTTACTACAAAACTACGAACCTTTTTTGGGCTTATTTAGAACACAAATATAACAGAAATCGAAGCCATACCCATAAACACACACTACTGCTCACTTGAATAGCGTTTCCTATTAAGGGATGAGCCCAGTTGTAAGGCCAATAAAAACATTTTCATGATTTTTTTTTTCAAGAAAACTACGAAACTATTTTGGTAGATTTACTACAAAACTACGAACCTTTTTTGGGCTTATTTAGAACACAAAGATATAGTCCTTCATCGATCGATCCACTTGACAATTTTAACACATATTCTATGCAAAGCTCGATTTACTCGCGACTGAAAATTTGGGGGAGGTGGTAATTTTTCTTTTATTGCAATTTTTTTGTTGGTGGGGTATTTTTTACTTTGGTGGTGGGGAGGGGGCAAGTTGCCCCCCTCCCCCATCAAATTGCTTGAATTCGAAAAGAGTTTCACTCGCGAGTGAAATTCGAGTGATTTCTAGCGAGTATTCGGGGCTCTCATTCTATGCTAATTATTCTTTGAAATAAGCCAACATGTTTTTTTAATTTCTGAAATTTACAAGTGGGTGTCAGGACATCGTTCAACACAAATATTTGATATTACTTGGTATTTTTTAGAATCCCTATAAAAATTTACAGATTCTAAAATGTCGCATTAGATTCAAGCCTCACAAAGTTAGTGGGATTTTGAGTTTAAGAGATCGTAATTAAAATAAAGTCAAGGCTAACAAAATCGGACGAAAGAGTCAATATTTTAACTTTTTAGAAAGGTGCTCATTAAAAATATGACCAATCACCTTATTGCTGACAAAGACCAACAGAGCCGGGGAGTAATGGCAGTATTTTAAGAAATCATTAATACGATCAGTATGTTCGATAAAATATGCGTATGAGCCATATCTAAAATTATCATCAACGTATAGCTAAAATTAAGAAAATGCTAAAATAATGCAATCGCATCTCATATCGAATACAGCTCATTTAAAATGTTTTAAAAATAAATAATAAGCCAAAAAAGTTTAGCTGGCAAATTGGTCAACTTTTTTCAGAACAACCTAGTGTGGAGAAAGTAGTGATACAGAGTTTTTTATTTATTTATTTAATTCTTTGTGATGTAACCATAATAAAATTGTATTTAAAACTTTTTAAATAAGTTCCGATGTGATGAAATTTAGCAAAAGAGTGACATTTACAATCCCCGGTACCTTAAAAAAAATTTTTGATTCAATTCCTTAAGCCTGATACTATAAAGTTGAAATGTGTAACAGTTTTCGAAAGGGGAATTTTAGTCCGAGGAAAACATATGCCCAAGGTAGTTGTGTAGGGTATCACATGGTCGGCTCAGCCCTTTCTTGGTTGCTTTGCTTTGCAAATAGACAAATTTATAGTAGGTTGCTGACAACTGGCATCTCTCATACGCTCTTCTTCTTCTTCAAAAGGAAATGAGTTTGTGTCCTAAGTCTTTTGTTCTGACGTAAATATTTTGTGAACTAACATGGCTGTCGCCTTTATTTAATTTATTTATTTTTTCTATATTTTTGTACACTTATCATTAAAAATGTAATTTCACTACTTTTGTTAATTCATTTATATTTAATTTCATAAGAAGTAAATTAAGAATTTCCATTACAGTTTCTAACAAAATCCTTTTTTCGAATTCATATAATGGAACCGTTTCGTTCCCTTTAAAATACCGCCTTAAGGAGTTCGTACATTTTTTTTTTAAATTTGGAAAAAAATTGAGATATAATGGTTTTAAAAGTTGGACAAATATTACGAACCCATGAATTGTCTGTAAGTAAAATTTCAACTGTCATTGTCAATTATGTATGTTGCTTTCGAATATTAAGGTAAATACATACATACATTAGTAAACAAAAGAATGACATGCTTTACGAGAGACTTATTAACTGTTTTGACATGTTTTGCAGTATTGATCGATTCGAGTTTGTAACTCTTATCATTCAAAATTTTCATTTCTTTTAATTGCCTTACACATTGATACAATCATATGTGTATATTTAGGCATTTATACAGACCAACGATTGGATCGGGGTGAAGCATGACGGAGAAAGTGTTTGTCTGTCTGGTCTGGCATGCATACGTTCAAAGTAATACATGCGCATACCCAAACGAACCCAGAAACCTCGCTATTTATTGTCTCGACCTGAGCGTACGTCCAGTTAACAAACAAACCCAAACAAAAATTGGGTCAGTGTTGTCATGAAATGAATTTTTGTATGTATGTATGTGCATTCTTTCATACACACATAATATGTTTTGCTAGAAATTCGAATGAAAGATGGCAGTGTTTTTGTTTTGATCATTAACAATAAAACGCCCATTGACATTTAAGACGTTATTCATGTATTTTGTCCGATTCATTCGCTAGGATCTTCGTTTAATTTTGACAACCCCAATGGAAATGTAACGATAACTAATTTGTTCCACATAAACAAATTATGTTTCTTAAATCTTATTTTTTTTAATTGAGTCTTTGTGTGAGCGTGGGTCGGGCACAGTGGCGATTTGTTGTTACGAACATAATTAACTAAACAAATGTTTGAATGCTTATGTTGGAATCATTGTACAAAGTACATATTTAAATTAGCAAAACCCAAAGAGCAGAACAAATGAAAAAGGTCACACACATACGCACACATTGACGTTTCTATGCAAAGCTGTGGTGAATCGATGGTGGTGTCATAGGCAAAATAACAAGAAAGAATTTATTGTCTTGACATGATTTTATGCTTTGGATTCGTCGAACAGGTTATGAGCTATTCAAATATAGCTTTTTAACATTTTTGTTAGATTTACACACATAGAGATTAGACAGGCAGATATTAAACACACCAACAAAAATCAAGGCTTGTGTTGTCTTTTTTGTTTTATTCGGCCAAAAACTAAGTTCTAAGTGTAGAAATTTTGAAAGCTTCAATAGGCAAAATTAACAGCCTGTTCATGTATGTCGATAAGAAAATGAATGCGCAAGAAAAACTACCAAATTTGAATGTGTTTTTCAAATTTGTTTTTTGTTTTGAAGTAAAAGCGAAGGCAATAATATTTCAAAAACTAAAGTTTGGGTGTCTTTCATGCGCACACATTTTCGTTTCGAAATACATAAACTGGGGGTGAGGCAAACACTCTAACGAAAAAAACTAAAAAACAATACGTTCATATTTATGTAGAGCGAAAATAGAATAATATCTGAGATATTCCGGTAAATTTGTGTTACCTTTGTATGTAAGCTACACAGTGTTTCAAATTGCCACAAAGTATATACAGTATGCAAAGTTCATATTCGTACACCCCTAAAAAATGAATAAAATCGTTATTAACTTCATATTTTATGTGCAAATATGAAATAATTAATAGGAATTACCATTACGAAGAAAGATTTAATAATAACAAAACAAATTTTTAATTTATTCCGTCATTTAGGTATAGATGGCGCCTGTGTGGGTGGCAAAGTTCGTATTCGTACACCTATAAGCACTATATATTTGGAGTTTTTAAGGATTTTCAAAGCAAAATACCGCAAATTGCTGTTCTTTTCTTCTTTTGGAATGCCTCTGCTATAGAAATATTTAAAAATTACGGTAATTTTATTAAAAATTTTATATGAATAAAAAGTCGGACGAATATTTGAAATACTTAAGAAAAATATGCTAGATATGATTAACTATTGCAATTTATTCCCGAATTTTTGACGAAAATAGCTAATAGCAGTCCTTCTGTAACAATATTCGAGGTCTAATATGAAAATAAATGTTGTCAGCGTTTCGAAATGCAAGGAAACGTAATCCGGGCTTAGGTAAAGTAAACACATTTTTGGTTTTTACTTGGTAAAAATCGCAAGTTTCGTTTTATATATGACATAAAATGTATTGAAGTTTTAGAATACGGTTTCGAAAATCATTTTATGTCGAAAACTGTGAGAAATTATGAAGAAAAATGAAACTGTACAAATTTTCATACTGTCTGCGTACGACTGAAATTCTACGCTTACTATGAACGAGGGTTATGGCTGCCAAAATTGCGAAAATAATGGTTTTTACTTCTTGAAAATTATATTTCTTTACCGAAGGATCCAAAATGAGTACAAAAATGTCAAAAGAATGAAGTAAATTGTCCAGGAAAGAACGTGGGGTAACCTTTTGAAGAAATTCATTATTTCTGGGGGAAATGTTCTTCCTTAAAAATTTACTATTCCTCGTAATTTCCGATATGTCTTGACATAAAATGATTTTCGAAACCGTATTCTAAAACTTCAATACATTTAATGTCAAATATAAAACGAAACTTGCGATTTTCACCAAGTAAATGCCAAAAATGTGTTAACTTTACCTAAGCCCGGATTACGTTTCTTTGCATTTCCAAACGCTGACCACATTTATTTTTATATTAGACCTCGAATATTGTTACATATGGACTGCAGTTAGCTATTTTCGTCCAAAATTCGGGAATAAATTGCAATAGTTAATCATATCTAACACATTTTTCTTAAGTATTTCAAATATTCGTCCGATTTTTTATTCATGCAAAATTTTTAATAAAATTACCGTAATTTTTAAATATTTCTATAGCATAGGCATTCCAAAAGAAGAAAAGAACAAAAATTTGCGGTATTTTGCTTTGAAAATCTTTAAAAACTCCAAATATATAGTGCTTATAGGTGTACGAATACGAACTTTGCCACCCACACAGGCGCCATCTATACCTAAATGACGGAATAAATTAAAAATTTGTTTTGTTACTCTTAAATCTTTCTTCGTTATTGTAATTCCTATCAATTATTTCATATTTGCACATAAAATATGGAATTATTAACGATTTTATTCATTTTTTAAGGATGTACGAATATGAACTTTGCATACTGTATATGAAATTTAAACTTAGCTGAAAATGGAATATAAAATATTGAAATTTATGAAAAACTCGACAATGTCGTAAAAATTTCTCATTTTTAATATTCCGGGCCTGTTTCTAAAATTACATTTTCATAAAAACCTGATTGCCGAATTCAATGTAGCGAATAAAAAAAAAAAAACAAATGGCAAAATAACTTCTTATGAGACTTGACTACTCAAGTTCCATCGACCAGAGATGGCCTGGAAAAAAACGAGATATACTTTCCCGACGTATAGTACATATAATAGACAACTGTGACAAACGTAAAAAAAGAAAAAGCGATAAAATTATCTTTAGATTGTCTAAGATATGTACAGCTGTTCATCAATTCGGATTCTATTTTAACCTTTCGCTGGGTCCGAAGGGTGTGTTGAGTATAGTACACCATAACTTTCAGAGTTGTTTTTCATAGCAGACAAGAAAAGAAGAAAGAAAATGTGGCTACATCCTACTGAGGGGATTTTTGACCGCCCAAAAATGTAATGCTCTGGTAAGGAATTTAACCTTCTGAGTGCAGGGTGGGCTAGTTTACCACTGTTCCACAGTGGCTTCTTGTGATCATTAGATGACTGAATTATTTAAACATTGAACATTGAACATTAGCTTTACTTCGTTTTGTATCTATATTTTGCCCATATATAAATAAATTCTCTGTTCCAGAACCTGCAAGAAGCTACTATTTTTTACCACGATAACATATTTTCCTTTGTGTTATCGGAAAAAATAGTAAAAAGTTGTAGATTCTTGCAGTACTGGAACAGACCAAAAAATACATAAAAATTATCCTACACAATCGAATACTGCAAAAATGTTCTATGTCATCATGCAATTCATGTCATGGTTCAAACCCATTTATTTATAAATAAAAAATACAAAAAAAAATTATTCTACTCAATCGAATACTGCAAAAATGTTCTATGTCATCATGCAGTTCATGTTATGGTTCAAAACCATTTATTTTTTTGGTAATTTGTGGAATTCGGCCCGGTGTCCCACCCCCTCTTCAATTACGAATTGAGCTTACCTTAAGAATAATTACGATTTGCAGCAGCCCAACGTTTTTGCCTCGAACAAATAATCCACAACTCCTTCCTGTTGACGATGCTGGGTTCGCTGTTGTTGGTGCTTTTGACTGGTATCGCCACTATTATCCCTGGCCAAAACTTGTCTAGCAACTAAGTACATACAGACATTCGTACATACAAATATATGTATGTATAAAGGTGAGTACCTATACATGTCGCTCTAGTACATAGATTTCGATTTGGCCATTGTTGTTCGTTGCACAATTCGAATTTCGATTTCTAGTTTTCCTTTGCCATGTATTAGGTTTAGGTTATGTGTGTAAGCTTGAATGTACTTGTAGCCAACTTCTTAACACTTTAATTTAAAAATAATTTATTAAATTATGTTAAAGCTATTCCACGACCATTGAATTTATAAATTAACGTAGGTGTGTGTGTGTGTTTTTTTATAACAATATATTTCACTTTGACTCAAACGAAACACATTACATACATTAATTATCATAAACTTTTATTATAATTTGTAGTTGAATCAACTGTTGACAAAATTATTGTTATTTAAATAAATATTGAATATATTGTTTTGTTTTAATTAATATTGCAATTAGGTACAAATATGTATATTTGTGTGTATAAATATGTTGGTGTACTTCAATTCACAACAATGTTTGCACTTTCAACACCTCTGTTTTGCTCTTTTAATTTGTTTTTTTATGCTTCGGGTATGCGCGGCTTTGTGTGCGTTTGTTTTTAAGCTAGTCTCCTTTATTAGTATTGTTTAAACGATCGGCACGCGCACCGCTCAAGTCAGAATGGTTCTTCTCTTTGAGAGTTCAAATCACAACTGTGGCTAAAATTGCTTATAGCCAATCCAACAACTCTAAACAACATTGGTTGGTGAGCTGGTCTCTGGAGTTGTATTGTGTTGAGTGGTGCTTGTGTTTTTTTAATCTTTTTTCGGCTTTTACCAGTTGTGGCAACGAGTATCCAATACACAGATAATATTGTTTGGTTGAATTTAAGCAAGAGCGAAATTGCTAGTATTGTTGGTGACCAAGAAACCTGTTACACGGAAAGGCTATTAGGAACCGTCATTAGAAGTAAGTTCGTTCGATCGATCGCCACATAATTTTACACCAAATTTGAATTTGATAGAAGTTTTACAATTCGTGCCAAAATATACCATCAGGCTTTTGTTGCTCTTGCATATTATACACATGTATGTAATGTGTATAAATATTTCATATTATCGACATTTTTGTTAGTCCCTAACACATTAATTTGTTGTTCTTTAACCTAATACGCACAAATTATAACAACTTAAATTGTTTTTCAAAATATTGTACTTGTTTTTATCTATCCCACGACAAGAAATAAAATTTTATAAAATATTGACTCTACCGCATCAGAGGAATTATTATCAATTTTATGTTCTTAGGGTATCCGATGGTCGCACTGCCCAACTACATCTTCCTGGTAATGTTTTTGTTGTTGTCAAATTCCCCACAAAATCTAGTTTTGAGAAAACAACTCAAGTCGAACCGAAAAACAAAAATTTTGAGAAATTCCTTTCAGTCGATTTTTTTTACGAAAATAAAGAAGCATTTTTTCTCCACAGCCAGACAATTAATCATTAGTTTCAATTATAACAAGTTTTTTAATGAAAACATTTTTTATCACAGTTTTTGCAGGACGAGAAATATTGTGCTGGATAACATGGAATTAAGTCTCTCTCGGGAAGTCAATGCCTTGATGCGTCGATGTGATACTCGATTATCCAGTAAGTTGGAAGAGGAACGATGAGAATGTACGAAGAAAGACTTGATCGCCCTATATTCCAGCAAGAACTCTATAGGTAAAGGTTGGGACCAAATGTCCCACCATGATCTGCACCGTCTTAACTTACGAGTGTCTGGTCATACTCTAGATAATAAATCGAAGCTTTTAATTCATTTCTGGAACAGTAAAAAACACTCCACTTCTGGTACAGTATCAGGCATTTAAGTTACCTAGATGCAAAGAAAACTACACATTTCAATAAAGCAGTGAAGGCCTGGGTACATACGCTGCCTCGCTTGGTTGCCTTGCTTTCCTGCTTCATTTCTGACATAACATAAAATAAAAGGCCTTTACTTCATCATTATACCCTCCACCATAATATGGAGGGTATAATTAAATTTGTCATTCCGTTTGTAACACATCGAGATATTCATCGAAGACACTACAAAGTGTATATATTCTTGATCAGGGAAAAAGTCTAAGTCGATATTACAATGTACGTCTATCCGTCCGTCCGTCTGTTGAAATCAAGATACAGGTCGCAATTTTTAACATCGAGCTTTGTAATTTGGTATAGAAGTTTCTATTTACTACTAGGATGTTTGGTATTGCAAATGGGCTATATCGGTCCACGTTTTGATATAGCCCCCATTGAACGGCACCACCCGATTTTCGGTATTTTGAAGGTTTTAGCCTCATTATCAAACCGAACTGGCAGAAATTTGGTACTTAGTCTTCGTTGGGGGTATAAAACTTTCCCCCTGAAACTTGTCGGTATATGTTCACGCCTTCATATAGCCCCCATTGAACGGTACCTCCCGATATTCGGTATTTTGAAGGTGGTGGCCACAATAATCAACCGAAATGGCTGAAATTTGGTATTCGGTCTTCATTTGGGGTAGTAAACGTTCCATATGAAATGTGTGGATATAGGTCCACGCCTTCATATGGCCCCCATAGAACGTACCTCCCGATTTTCGGTGTTCTGAAGGTTGTGGCCTCAATATTCCTCAGAAATGGCTGGAATTTGGTAATAAGTCTTCGTTGGGGGTATACAACTTTCCCTCTGAAACTATTCGGTATAGGTCCACGCCTTAGTATAGCCCCCATAGAACGGTACCTCCCTATTTCCGGTATTTTGAAGGTTATGGGCTCAATAATCCACCGAAATGGCTGAAATTTGGTATTCATTTGGGGTATTAAACGATCCACATGAAATCTGTCGGTATTGGTCCACGCCTTAGTATAGCCCCCATAGAACGGTACCTCCCTATTTCCGGTATTTTGAAGGTTGTGGCCTCAATTTTCCACCGAAACTGCTGAAATTTGGTATTTAGTCTTCATTTAGGCTATCCAACGTTCCATATGAAGTTTGTCGGTATAGGTTCACGCCTTAGTATAGCCCCCATATAACGGTACCATCCGATTTTCGGTATTTTGAAGGGTATGGGCTCAATAATCCACCGAAATGGCTGAAATTTGGTATTCATTTGGGGTATAAAACGTTCTCCCAGAAATTTGTTGGTCCAGGCTAGAGCTGGCAAACCATCGATATTCCCAACATTAGATATTTTCGATATAATATTTAAGTTGTCAACACCATTAATTTGGAGATAAAAATATCGGAAATGTCCACGCTTTTCTTGACATCCCAGCAAAAAGTTTGTATACGCGGATGCAGTTGAATCACTGCAAGTGTACAGTACAAGTGCCGTTGGAGTACATTTTTTCTATGAATTTTACAAGAAAGCGCGCAGCTAGGATACACTCCATTTTGCTTACACAGCACACAGCTATGATGCACTCCGTTTTCGATCCAAATCACAACTTTTTATGTAGTCTTTTGGATTAAATTTAAAGGCACTCTTCGGATTGCGTTTTTAATCAATCCAAAGATGCAGTAAAAATGCAAGCTATTGCGAAATATCCCAGAATAAATAAAATGCATTTATTATTTGTGTAAAACAAGAATACAAAGAACTTTATTATATAAACATAAATTAAAAAAGTTTCCATTAAATTCAATCACAATTGAGTGCACTTCCTCCGTTCTCCATTTAATCCAAGCGCAACCGATTTTGCTTCGTCATCCTAAAAGGTTTTTATGTTGCCTTCCCATCACTAGTTCAGCTATCGGCACGGACTCCAGCTCCACTCCATTAAAAATTTCCGTCTCGTAAATTACCCCAAAAATGTTCGCAACTTTAGTTTGTATTTTTTTTATTTTATAACAAATTCATCGAAATATATACACTCTTGTTTCTTTTTTGAAGAAATAATATCATCAGGGGCGGGTAGGCATCAACCAACTGTTTTTGTTTTGTAGGGATCTCTAAAGCAACTGCTTATAAAATGTATCAAACGGAGTGCATTTTTCATAACTCCAATTGCACAACTTCCATTTTTTTGCTGGGCACTTATGAATTTTACAAGGGCGCGCAGCTAGGATTTGTTTTGTTTTCACAGCACAGCCATTTTGTTTCCACAGCACACAGCTAGGATGCACTCCAGTTTCGATCCAAATCACGGAATTTGATTAAATTTTTTGGATCGAAATTAAATGCAGTCTAAAGATGATATAAAAATGCAAGCCATTGCAAAATATCCCAAAATAAATAAAATGCATTTATTATTTGTGTAAAACAAGAAAATTAAGAACTTTATTAAATTAATACAAATTATAAAAATTCTCCACTAAATTTAATCGTGACTGAGTTTACTTGCTCTGCTCTGTATTTTATGGCACGCAATTGCTTCATCATTCAAAGGCGTTTTTATATTGTCCTCCCACTCCAGTTCAGATTTCGAAATTAACTCCAACTCAAATCCAAAAATAATTTCCGCCTAGTGAATTTCAGCAATGCACAGTGGATCCACCCATTGGCCAAAAATAAAAAAATGAATGTCACAATTTTGGTTCAACATCTGGCAAATCTGACATCTATGACATGGACCTTTTTAAAAATATATTAATTTTTGTTTCATTCGAACGCGATCTTCTGAAGAATAGCTTCAAAAGTCGGAACATTTGACTAATATTTTTTGTTGTGAGTACAACATATATTTTAAGTGCAAGTAAATATATTCAAAATATCGGGAAACTAATGCGTATAGCAAAATATTATAGTGGATTTTGTAGGGGGAGTTAATAGCTTAGTTTTCATTAAAAAATAGCGTTTTAGCGTGTTGTGGAATTCTAGTTAGCTGCATATTTTCTTAGTGTATTTTGTAATGCCAATTCGATCATATACTAGAATATATAAGGTTTTAGTCATGATGCCCACCAGTGCCCACCTCGGGAATAATTTTCCAAAGCTGCCATCTAGTGCCAGACTATAAATGGTGGACCGCTGACAAAAGCTGCCCTAGAATAGGGTTTCTATGGATATATTAGCGTATAACTCTGTTATCTGACCACTTACATTAGCATAATTGGTATCAAAGGCAAGATCAAGAAATCTTCTTCCAAATTTGTCTTACGTTGGCGGCACGTGCCTTCCAGGAACAATGTTATAAGATCTATATTAAAAAATTTACGAATTTTCAGACAAAAAATTTGATTTTTTTAATCCGCTAAATTGGTTGGAGATTGTTTTGTTTCCCCAAGCCTATTTTTGCATCATAAGATAACCGGGACCTTTGTTCATGTCATTTTCTATTAACAGCATACTACAATTCTTACCGTATACCCCCTCCAGAGGGGAAAGGGGGGAGAATGTTACGCTAGTGGTTTGTTAAAACACTCTTCGCAGCAGAACAAAGCTGTAACCAGCGCATTGGCTCGATATTTACACGGGAAATATTTTTGGCCACTTTCTCCATACAAGTGGATCCACTGTGCAATGTTCGCAACTTTTGCTCTGTTCCAATGGTAGCTTCTTGCTACCATTTATTTTGTATTTCCTTATTTTTTAACTAATTCTTAGAATTTTAGACACTCTTTTATGTATTTGGAAAAAAACTGCGACAAATTTTCTAGGGATCAACAAATTGCTTATAGGGATCATTAAGCGAGTGCTTCTAAAATGATTCAAACGGAGTGCATATTTCATGACTCCGTCTGGACTGCATCGGAGGATGTATTGAAATCATAACTCTGCATTGCGCTACTTCCAAACTTTTTTGCTGGGAACTCCAATTGCACAATTTCCAATTTTTTTTTGCTGGGAATATAATAAAGTTCTTAATATTCTTGCTTTTCACATACAGTTAGACAACAAATGTATTGCAAAGGCCAACATTGTAAAAATTCCATATCAGTTGTCCGTTTAGTCCTGGGCCACACTAGAGTAACTTCAACGACATTTTGTTGTTCCTTTACTTTTTTAATGGTAAGGGTAGTAAAAGAGAAAAGTGTCAAAATTGCTCAAAATTGCTCTCTCATGAACATTTTTACCAGAAAAGTAAAAGAACGGAAAAATGGTAGATCTGGCAGCAGTGTCAAAAAGAAACATAAAAAAATCAATTTTCTTTTTTTTTATTTTTTGCCTTATTAAGGCGAAGGCCATTTATAGTGATATTTAATTAATACTCTTTCGAGTTGAGCTGTTAGGCCTTTAGAGATACATTGAAAAATTAGGAGTCTACCGAAGTCCCACGCATCCAACCATTACACTACGTTTCACGGGTGGTAAATCCGATCTTCAGGTGTATTAGGATGTTGTTTTTGTGGCAGACGAAGGCAAAGCTTGGTAACTGGTATATATATCGAACTTCATTAGATAAATGTATATGCGAAATTATGTCAGTTAATTGAAACTCCAAACTTCGGTAGACTCCTAATTTTTCAATGTATCTCTAAAGGCCTAACAGCTCAACTCGAAAGAGAATTAATTAAATATCACTATAAATGGCCTTCGCCTTAATAAGGCAAAAAATAAAAAATAATTTCAGCATGAGCCAGGCTGGGATTCGAACCTGGGTCTCCGACAACTGAGTGTCAAAGTTGCCGGCGTCTTAGCGTTCTAAGCCACCATCAACTTGTCAAAACTTTAGTAGACAATAATTGATGATCAAAAAATAAAATCTTCTGATATAGAAGAGCAATTACTAATGATGTAGGAATAAAACTTACCATAGTATTTGTGAACATTGAAAAATGGGATTACCAAAGCAGGACTATAGGAAAAGTTTGGAGTTTCAATTAACTGACATAATTTCGCATATACATTTATCTAATGAAGTTCGATATACAGTGACACAGAAAAGTATACATACACCCTACAAAAATGCAGTTTTGGCTAAATCGTTGGGTTTTATACAGCAACAACTGCATTGTGTGGCTCCTTGGTGACAAAATAACCATAATTACACAAATTTATTTTAATCTAATACGTATAGTTAATACAATGAAAGAAATTAAATTTTGACAACACAGAAAAGTATACATACACCCCAAGGAAATACGAGTATTATCGTAAAATTTATGGAATTAGTAGCAAAATTTATACATTTTTTTAGTTTTGGCGAATGTCTATGGGTGTCTGAGATATATTTTAGAGAAAAGAAAATAATTTTTGGGGGTCAAATGCCGTTCTTTAGGGTCAAATTTCTTATATACCTCGTGAAAGCAGACCCTTGCTTAATTTTTTGCGTTTTTAGCTATTGTACTTTATAAAAAAGCACAAAATTCGTATCAGATGGCAAATTTTGGGACCCTAGAAAGCTTTGAAGTTGTTTTTGTGCATAATATACCTTCCTTAACGTCGATAAATGCACGTTTTCCCTCAGATTTCTCAGGAAGTGAATAGATTCCGCGGAAATCTTGGTGCAAATTACATATAGATGGCCTTGAATTGCCTTGTAATATTGTCGGATACAATTCTTGGGCATCAATTGACTCAGAAATGTACAATTATACGAAACGTTTCGGGCCTATTGTAACGGTAATGATCATAATACGAAAACGACGTTGTTCACAGTACAAATTTCATGCTTTTTTGGTAGTGCTTATATTTTGTTGCTTTAAAAGCTTTGGGAACAGGTTTGTAACAAAATATGTCACATTTCTGATTCAATTAATGTCCAAGGATTGTATCATACCATAGTACAAGGCAATTCAATGCATTTTGTATGTAATTTGCGCCAGGAATTCCGCGGAAAATATTAACTTCCTGAGAAATTTGAGGAAAAACGTGCATTAATCGACGTCCAGGAAGGAATATTTTGCTCAATAAGAACTCCAAAGCTTTCTTGGGACTCAAGATTTGCAATATGAAACTAATTTTGTGCTTTTTATAAAGTACAATACCTAAAAACGCAGAGAGTTAAGCAAGGGTCAGCTTTAATGTGCTATACAAGAAGTCCGACCTTAAATAACGGCATAAAACCGCCAAAAATGATTTGTTTTCTCTAAAATATATCTGAGACACCCAGATACATTCGCCAAAACTAAAAAATTTATAAATTTTGCTACTAATTCCATAAATTTTACGATAATGCTCGTATTTCCTTGGGGTGTATGTATACTTTTCTGTGTTGTGAAAATTGAATTTCTTTAATTGTATTAAATATACGTATTAGATTAAAATAAGTTTGTGTAATTATGGTTATTTTGTCACCAAGGGGCCACACAGTGCAGTTGTTGCTGTAAAAAACCCAACGATTTAGCCTAAACTGCATTTTTGTAGGGTGTATGTATACTTTTCTGTGTCACTGTATATACAGGTTACCAAGCTTTGCCTTCGTCTGCCACAAAAACAACATCCTAATACACCTGAAGATCGGATTTACCACCCGTGAAACGTAGTGTAATGGTTGGATGCGTGGGACTTCGGTAGACTCCTAATTTTTCAATGTATCTCTAAAGGCCTAACAGCTCAACTCGAAAGAGAATTAATTAAAAATCAATTTTCGTCTTTAATTTCACAGTTTTAATTTAGTTTTGTCAGCGATCGACTTTTTTTCTTTTTTTGTCCATTTTCTTTTTCATTGTGAAATAATCGTCAAACAAAAGTCGAAAAATCAGTTCTGCCATTTTTACCTGCAGAAAATTGCTTCCAGTTTTGCCACTTTTCGGGGTTAAGGAACGCTTTGCAGGTTAAAAATGGTAACAAATGGTAACCTCAGGTAAGTAAAGGAACACAGCTATAATTTCAAGAAACTAGTGTACACGGTTTCATGTGTTCTGCAATTTTGTTTTTTTTTACAATATTCATATGAAACAAACAGACCGTTTTGTTTTACATTTTCTTTTACTTTCATGTCAAAATTTCAGTGAAATTACTCTTAGTGTGGACCGGGACTTATGGCAACAAATTATGTAAAAACTATACGGTTTTTTGTGCAAATCTCTTGCTTTTGGTGCCCAAAACAATATTCCGTCAGAATATGCAAAGTTTATTTGCGATTTATAAAAATACGGTCAAAAATAAGAATTAACTGCTAGTTGGACAATACTACTAGGTGACAATATATGTACAGTCAACCAAAAAAGTCTACATACACCCTATAAATCTCGAGTTTTAAGGGTAAGGAAACATTTTTATGAAAATCCAAGTACATAGATCTATTTCATATCCCTAATGAACAATATTACATACAACAAAAATATATTCCATAATACAAATAACGGTAAATTCTATAAACATTAAAAAATTAATAGAGAAAAAGTGTACATACACCCAATGAAATATTAAGATTACCGTAAAATTTATGGAATAAGCAATACAAATTTTACATTTTATTGCTTTATCGAATGTCTCTGGTTGTCTATGATATATTTTTGACAAAATAGGAACATATTTGTGCTTTAATTGACGTTATTTAAGGTCAGACTTCGCGTATAGCTCGTTAAGGCGGACCCTTGCAGATTTCTTTGAGTTTTTCAGTCTGATAGTTTATGAAACCCCAGGAAATACAGTGGGACTAATTATTTTGAGATCCTAGAGCACTTTGAAGTTGTTCTTTTGGATAATTTATGCTCCTGAGCTTCGCTAAATATGCGAATCCCTGAGTTTTTTTTATAAATTTTATAGTTTTCACAGCATTCCAAGGGTCAAATTACAAGCAAGAACCTTGGAATTACTTTGTAATACATTTTTGGACCTTAACTCAATCAGAAATGTACAACATTATTCTCCAAACCCGCTCCTAAAGTTTCCAAAGCATCAAAATAAAAGCACCACCAAAGAATGCATGCAATTTGTATGAAATTTACACTGTTAACTAGTATGCCCTCGTATTATGACCGTTAGGGTCACTTGAAGCGCAACAAATGTTGGATACTTTTACATTGCTGATTCAAGGCATGCTCGAGGATTGTACCAGACCTTATTACAAGGTAATTCGAAGGCTTCTGCATGTAATTTGCTCCTTGGAATGTTGTGAAATCTTTAAAATTTATAAAAAACTCAGGAATTCACATATTTATCGAAGCTCAGGAGCATATATTATCCATAAGAACAACTTCAAAGCGCTTTAGGGTCTCAAAATAATTAGTCCCACTGTATTTCCTAGGGTTTCATAAACTACCAGTCTGAAAAACTCAAAGAAATCTGCAAGGGTCCGCCTTAACGAGCTATACGCGAAGTCTGGCATTAAATAACGGCAATTAATCCACAAATATGTTCCTATTTTGTCTAAAATATATCATAGACAACCCGAAACATTCGATAAAACAATAAAATGTAAAATTTGTATTGCTTATTCCATAAATTTTACGGTAATCTTAATATTTCATTGGGTGTATGTACACTTTTTCCCTATTAATTTTTTTGTTTTTATAGAATTTACCGTTATTCGTATTATGGAATATATTTTTGTTGTATGTAATATTGTTTATTAGGGATATGAGATAAAACTATGTACTTGGATTTTCATAAAAATGATCCCTTACCCATAAAACCCGAGATTTATAGGGTGTATGTAGACTTTTTTGGTTGACTGTATATGCAAAAATTACCAAATGTACGGTTTTTTGGAGAATTTCCAAAGTTATGTTCCTTAGTCCCGGTCCACACTAGAGTGCTTTCAATGAAATAATTGCATGAAATTAGACGTTCATAGATCAAGTTCCCCTCTACAGCAATTTCATAAAATTAACTTTGTATGGAACTCGAACTAAGGACACCTAATTTCATGAAAATTTTGCAAAGAAATTGTGGACCGGGACTTAATAAGTTGTCTGTCCACTTTGGGCATTCATTGGAGCAGTAAAGGCCTTGGTACATAAGCCGCTCGGCTTTCTTGTTTAATTCATATCTGGTAAAAGACCAAGTTCGACCTAATTGAAATGTGGTTCTGACATTTCTTTATTCCTTTACCAAAAATGAATTAAGTAAGAAAGCCGAGCGGCTTATGTGTCGAGGCCTTAAAGGTGTGAACAGAATGAAATACGTAGTACTTTGCCTTTAGTCTTTTACATGAATCTGAGCGTGATAAAGCGGCGTCTTTCATTGTGTTTCTACCTTTAGTTAAACCAAAATTTAATGTCATGTTCACACGAGCGTTTCAATTACGTTGTTCGCCTGTCGAACGACGTACACGAATTAACCCGTTTCCACGACACCATTCGTAATTAACAGAAACATAAACAAAATTTCCCTCATTTTTGTTGCCTTGTTTTTACGAAAAATTGAACCGAAAACACATAAAATATACATTAAATGAATAGAAAAAGCAATAGACTTTCCTTCAAATGTATCTTTTATATTTAACTACACACATTTCATTCATTTTTTCCATAAATTCTGAACAATTGTGTATTTTCAATATATTTTTATATTTTTCTATTTTCAAAATTAAAGAGAGAGAGAGACATGTCAAAACAATGTTTGTGTATGCAGACTTTTAGTTATTTGTTTTCTTTTTATTTCTGATTTTTTACGCAATTTTGAACTAATGGACAAGAAATGTGTGTGGAATGAAGAAGGGAACACAACCATCTTCCTTCTGCATCTACATAAAATGTTTAGTTCATTAATTTTCATTCATCTTTTTCCTTTTTTCTAAAATTTTTTGTGTGTTTCAACAAATTTTTCAATTTTGAATTTTGACATGTCATAATTATTTTTTTCGATAAATTCTCTCATTTGTTAGGGATGGGACATACTTATTCGTCGTTCATCGAACAACGTAGAAATATCGTCGTTCGTTCATAGAATTTTGTGTGGGGAAATAAGTAATTTATTTCTAGTTATGGGTCGAACAACGAATACAGAACGAACGACGTACCGTGGAAACGGTTTATAAAACACCGCTTATAGAGGTACAACATTTGTTAATATGGTGTGGTATTTTGATAAGTTTGAAAAAAATAAAGCCCTAATAAACACGTGTTTTTTGATTTCAAAAACAAGAGATTGAGACAGCTTCTTGTTTTCAATGAATTACCAGCGAACCCAAACATTTTTGCAAGAATTCTACTTTCTGCGAGAAATTATGCATTTAGTGGAATGATATGGAAACATTCAAATTGAAAATCTAACGAGTTTTCATTCATGTTTTTCAAAATATTCAATCAAATGTGAAAAATTATTAGTTTTTTAAATGGTTTTATTTAGCTCACCCCGTTTGTTTTTAAATGGTTTTATTTAGCTCACCCCGTTTGTTTTATTATTTATTCTTGGGTCAAATTTATTTTTTATTTATTATTTATTCTTGGGTCAAATTTAGTAATTCAAATTTCACCCTCTTCCTGTCAACCGATTAATCTGAAATTTTGTATACACTTTGGATTTTGGTGACAATACAATTATATTTATTCATTATCATTATAAATTCAAGATGGCGGCAGCTACAAAATGGCGGATAACGTAGGTTTTGTCAATCCCATCAATATGGGTATCAAATGAAAGGGCTCAACAAGCAGAATACAATATACTATAAAAAATTGAAATCCAAGATGGCGGCCGCTACAAAATGGCGGATAACGTAGGTTTTATCAATCCCATCAATATGGGTATCAAATGAAAGGGCTCAACAAGCAGAATACAATATACTATAAAAAATTGAAATCCAAGATGGCGGCCGCTACAAAATGGCGGATAACGTAGGTTTTATCAATCCCATCAATATGGGTGTCAAATGAAAGTGCTCAACCAGTAGAATACAATGTACTATATAAAGTTAAAATCTAAGATGGTGGCCTCTACAAAATGGCGGATAACTTAGGTTTTTTCAATCCCATCAACATGGGTATCAAATGAAAGGTCTCAACAAGTAGAATACAATTTACTATGCAAAATTGATTTCTAAGATGGCCGCCGCTACCAAATGGCTGATAACAATTTTTTATCAATCCCACCAATATGGGTATCAAATAAAAGGGCTTAACAAGAAGAATACAGTGCACTATACAGTACATCTTATACACCCGAAAGCCATACAGTTTCCAGCTAAGTACAATTACGGGACGGCTGAAAGAAGAATGTTGCCTTTAATACTATCATGGGCTTCTACTATACATAAAATGCAGGGCAGCACTGTGGATCACGCAGTCGTATACTTAGGTGCGAAACTGTTTGAAGAAGGTCAAGCCTACGTGGCTCTTAGTAGAGTAAGATCTTTGCAGGGACTACGTATAGAGGAGTTGGACTGCAATAAACTAACGGGCAAGAAACCTTGCAATAATGAAGCACTAAACGAATTAAACAGAATGCGAAATAAAAACTAAAAACTAGAAAATAAAAATAGGTAAAAAAACTTTTTAAGTTAAACGGTTTTATGTTAAACATACATTGCAATGTTTAAGATAAATGTACTAAAAACCAAAAAATAATAAAATAGATACAGTCGTGGGAATTATAAACATATGCATAGACTAGACTAAAATAAAACCGTGGGGCACGTCAATTGTCTACAAATTATCGACTTAATGTGCGATAGAAGAATCGTTTAATTCGTCGTTAGGCAGTTGGCCCGCAGACGGTGAGAAAATTACTTACTATTTCTTGCTCATGGAAATTCCAATAGTTATACACTCCATGTAAATAAATGAGATGTTTCAACTAGTTTATCGTTGGACATTCACACTGCCGCCTGGAGGAAGCGTTTCACTGCTCGTAGTTTGTCTTTAATCGACAAAGTACTACTCGCTCACCACTATGAAACCCTAAAACTCGCTTATAATCGAGAATAGAATTGTTTCCACATTCTAGCCCTACTTATCACACGTCCATCGTTGTCGGTTGAACAACTGCCTAATTATAGTGTAACATTACAAAACAAACGTTTTAATCAACGATTGTAGACAATTGACGTGCCCCACGGTTTTATTTTAGTCTAGTCTATGCATATGTTTATAATTCCCACGACTGTATCTATTTTATTATTTTTTGTTTTTTAGTACATTTATCTTAAACATTGCAATGTATGTTTAACATTAAACCGTTTAACTTAAAAAGTTTTTTTACCTATTTTTATTTTAAATTCCAATAATTTATAGACTTTTCCTTATTTTGTTTACATGTACGTTGACACTAACCTTTACAAACAAAAACAAATTTCTATGTGATTGTTGTTGAGTTGTATTTGAGTAGTATGTATTTACCTTACCAGGGGCTGGATTCTTGTTCTATGAAAATTTGGAATTAAAAATATTTCCTTTATAATTTTTTTCATTTGACAGTTTTCTCCTTTATAAACGTTTTCATTTCACATTTTCATAGAAACAGAATTGAGCCCCTGGTTTGTTCTACCATGGTGGTAAACCTACGAATAAGCATAGGTTTGATACTGGGTTGGCAGCCGCTGGCGTCATAAAGTGCTATCTGCTATAAGTAGCATACCCATCATTAACAAAAGCTTTGTTCGTTTACTTTTTTAATGGTAAGAGTGATAAAAGAGAAAACTGTCAAAATTGCTCCAAATTGCTCTCTCATGAACATTTTTACCAGAAAAGTAAAGGAACGGAAAAATGGTAGATCTGGCAGCAATGTCAAAAAGAAACATGAAAAATCAATTTTCGTCATTTATTTCACAGTTTTTAATTTAGTTTTGTCAGCGTTCGACGTTTTCTTCTGGTTTTCGTCCATTTTCTTCTTCATTGTGAAATAATCGTCAAACAAAAGTCGAAAAATCAGTTCTGCCATTTTTTACCTGCAGAAATTTGTCTGGTAACCTGTGGTAGAAGAGAAAGCCATTTTCGCTCTCTCTCCTCTCTCACTCTCTTAAAAATTGCTTCCAGTTTTGCCACTTTTCGGGTTTAAGGAACGTTTTGCAGGTTAAAAATGCAAAAACAACATTGTTGTTATTGAAAATTAATTGTGGAAGAAAATATTGAAGAATATTTTTTTCAGGAAAACATAAATACCATGGTATAAGTAAAGAGGTAGATTTAAATGAAAAAATCTATAGAACCCTTGTTTTTTCTTGAATTCCTAAAACTTCAAAATAAAAGCAACAATTGGGTTTGTTTACAATGCATTTTTGAGCATTTTATAAAAAACGCGAAAAATGAATGAAGAGTTAAGTTTTCTCCACAAAATCGAGTTGTGAATATGATAAACTGATTTTTTCAATGCAAATCTCACGAATTTCTTCCATACAAATGGTCTAAAAACAATTTTAAAAATCCTTGAATTCGATTGTTTTTAAAAGTGTTTGGCATATTATCCAAACACCACACACACATACACAGTTTGTTTATATTGTTTTGAAGTTTTAGGCATACTCGAATGAAAAAAATATAAATTGACATAAAGCTTTGGCTAATAGCTCATTTAGACTAGCCATAAATCCTCGACTGGATTTAATAAATCCGGTACAAATCTCATTGCATTTAGATATACATTTTGGAGGATTTAAATGGCAGTCAGCTGATTTTTGTTCATCGCACAATTACCAAATTGTAAATTAAATTCGTCTCAAAAAACATACGTCAAATTACAAATTTATTGTTTAAAACTGAAAATGTTACCACATTATGCTAACAATGCTAACTAAAGAGCAAATAAAGAATTATTTTATCGCAGTTTGTCGTTTAGACATCGTAAATATTACTCTTGGTTTATTAAAATAAACTTTGTACATCAAAACAAATTTAATTTTTCCGTCTTATTTGCAAATTTTTACATTTTAAATTATTTTTAGTGTAGCAATCTACCTTGTTTCTTGTGCCAGCTTGCAACTTTTTGTATTTTCTAGCAACATGTTGCAAAAAACAGAGTTGTATACGAGGATTTATGCCAGATTTAAAACAAATCCACCCAATACGAGGATTTATTTTTGTATGGGAAATCTGGTAGATTTGTGCTAAATCCGGCTGATGATGTCATATCTAAATGGGCTATAACATTTCTTATTAAACTATGATAAATACATTTTGAAAATCCTCTAAAATAGAACAAATTTGAATCAAAATGTAAATATAACGCATTCAGAACTCTCGTTGGTAATTTTTATTACACGATTAGGATGAAAAGCAGTATTTTATGGTAACAAATTTCGAAGTTTCAAAATTCATTAGTAGACCCTATTACATTTTGAAAGCTAATTTTACAAAAAAAGGAAAAATTGTTACTACCATAGTATTAGCTTTTTTATTGTAATCTCCAATACATGTATAATTGGCTAGGAAGCTTTCTATGTATAGATTTTAAATAAAAAAAAAATAAATAAATAAAATAAAATATAGCTGTTTGTCACTTCTACCTTGTATAAATATGCCTTGCTTGCACGCATGATGAAATAATAAGGTGGCGTAAAATGACCAGATGATTGGTTTCAATCTGTCAAATTTTTTGTTATTGTGAATAAATTGTATGAAAACGTAAACAAACGTTTTGACATATTGAAGAATTTTTGGCAAAAACAGAGTTGTATTTGTGCTACTTACGTGACCTGTTAAATAGATCTTGGCTTGCACGTAAAGGAACAGAGCTATGTTTATTATGGTAGTAATCTGGCAACATCATGAAATAAAGGGCATATAGTTTTTTAGTGATCTGGGAACATTGACTTGGAAAACAAAGGAGTCTCAGTATTGTTTAGTGTCGTTTTTTATTTTCACGCAATTTTTCTGCAGCGACTGATTATTAATGCACCAGTATTTCAGAGTCGCTGCCGCCCACATTTCACGGAAAACACGGTGAAAGTTACATGTAACAGCTATGTCCAATAACACTTCAGAGGAAGAAACCAAACAAAAGCAATTAAACGAAGAAACTGGAAACGGAGAAAATTCACGATGCGAAAGTGATGAGGAATACGCTAGTCCTCATAGTAACACAGTGGTATCCCGATTATCCTACAAGGAAGCAATGAACACACCACTGTCGTCAGCTGCTGGCGACACCAATGCAAACGGCTTTATGGAAATGCCAGCTTCTTCAACGTGCATTGAAGGCGTCTCTCCTATGGCCATTTACAATGAGGAACGCATGAGGCGGAAATTACAATTTTTCTTTATGAACCCTATTGAAAAGTGGCAAGCCCGAAGAAAGTTTCCATATAAATTTGTAGTACAGGTGAGTTTTTACAAATATAGACAAGCATAGCATTCACATTCCTACTTGTTCCCACTTTACATACAGTTAGGCAAGAAATGTATTGCAAAAACCAAAATTGTAGAAAATTTCATATTAATTGTTCGTTTATGGCAACAAATTATGTAAAAACTATACGGTTTTTTGTGCAAATCTCTTGCTATAGGTCCTTACAACAATATTCCATCAAAATATACAAAGGTTATTTGCGATTTATAACAAATACGGTCAAAAATAAGAATTAACTACTACTTGGGGGGGACAATAAAAGTATTGCAACGGGAAAATCAGTACAATAAAACTATAAAATTTTTGCAAATTTTTGCGGTCATTATGCATTTTTATGATTTTTGCGGCTAATAATAGACTAACAGTATTGAATGTAATAAAGTTCAGTGATAAAAAATGCGGTCATGGAGGGTCTTCACACAGGTAAAAAACGCATGGGACCATATTAACAATAAGCAATGACGAATTGGCTACAGGCAAATGTGCCAAGAATGGATATTTGACTCAATATGTATTGTAGGATAATGGAACAATGGAAAACAGTCCGATTTTGGCTTTGAGAACATCGAGATACCTCTGGAAAGTATATGGAAAGAATTGACACCTGTGTAGTATTTTGAAACGACCTACGACAGAGCACTATTTCGTCTCTCAATGGTATTAATATGATTTAATTTTTACTAAGTGGATAGATATTATCCTCTGCTATCATAATAAATCCAAAAAATTGCGCCAAATCCAATAAAACTCATCAAATATGGAAATTAAACCGCTACTGGAGAAACTGGAATATCGAATATTTGGGTACTATATTCTTTACCATGGAAAATAGTATGCGAAATTGGGTTCACGGATATAATAACGATTGGGAAGACATCCCCACTGACATCATTAAGAAATATTTAATAGTCATTAGTCTGAAAGTCAGAAAAATTGATCCCGAAAGCTCAAACAAATTCAACTACCACCATTCCAAAGACCAGATCATGACATGTTAATCTTATTTGTGTAAATTACCGATGTAATACAACAACACAAAACTCTTAAATACATCGGGCCAACATCCTGATATCAACCCTTATAAAATGTTTGGGTCCAATTTAACAAAAAACTCCAAAAACATCCTCCAACGAAGGATCAAGATTTACTAAAAATTGGGGAACCAGTATCCTTAGAGTGGAACATACCGAGCCTTAATTTTTGGTTTAACTAAGCTCATTAATGCTCCAATGAATGTCCAAAGTGGATAGACAACTCATTAAGGAACACACCTTTGGTAATTCTCGAAGAAACCATCGATTTGGTAATTTTTGCAATACTTTTATTGTCACCCCCAAATAGTAGTTAATTCTTATTTTTGACCGTATTTGTTATAAACGGCAAATTACCTTTGCATATTTTGTCGGAATATTGTTGTAAGGACCTATAGCAAGAGATTTGCACAAAAAACCGTATAGTGTTTACATAATTTGTTGTCATAAACGAACAATTAATATGAAATTTTCTACAATTTTTATTTTTGCAATACATTTCTTGCCTAACTGTACATATTTTGTTAAATGCACAGAAAATCCAAACAAAAAAACGGGTAAACACACTTGTTTGGGGTGGGTGGCATTACCCAACCCAAGATAATAATTCATGCTGCTGCTGCTTATCGCTTGGTTAAGCAAACAAGCTATCAAGAGTCTGGTTGCATACTTGCTAACTTCTTTACATGAGCGATAATTCCCAAATATTTTACACAAAATTTACTACGTATGACAGTTGGATCCGCTCTTGCCAATACATCTTCATCAATACAATTAGCATTGCTTGAAAATGGAGAAGGATGTTAACTTAAATCATTGATTTATTTTAATATTACAGTCGAACCTCGATTTTCCGACACAGATAATAAATGTTAGTTTTTTCTCATTACCTTTATTATTCGTTATAAACTCCATTATCCGACAGTAAAAGCATACCTTCCAATTATTTGATTAATTCAAATAATTTGTATTTATGGTACGACGAAAACCATTCACTTCAGATGAATCTGATGACGATGATATAATTCTTCCAAAAATAACTTTAAAATAAGCAATACATGCTTCCACAATATTGTTGGTATTTCAGAACAATTTAAGTTATAAGTTTACCGAATACAAGACAAGCTTTTAACTGAAAGAACGAATATGCATAGGAAGAGACAAAGAACATCGAAAGAATATTTTTAAATGGTACCAATGTACGTAAATAAAATATATTGCTTTATATTCCCGAAATACTTTTATGCAGATGTAAATTCTTTGATTCATAATTTTATTTCATTCTTCCCTTTAGCAACAACACTAACAATTAAATATTAATGTACAATGTACAATTTTTTTACTTAATAAAAACACGTTCAAAAATTGCATAAAAAATGAATCCATCATCCGGGAAGATCGATTATACGTAATGCATCCGGTGCCGAGCATTACCCTGACCATAATCGAGGTCCGACTGTATTGAAAATGAAATAGTTTCTAACTAGCATGCTTCGATGTCATTTGAACCGATTGTGTAGATAATACCTGTATTGTTTTAGGTAATTAGTCACTCGTGACTAATTCAACGCTTTTACTACGTGCAAGTATAAAGCTTGTTATCATCAAGAAAATCAAGGCAAATTATTGAGTAAATATTTTGATAGGAAATTATGTTTACTCGGCATTTTAGTAACTCGAACTACTTAACTTTTAATATTTCACTGTTAAACAAAGGGGGTTGCTCCGTTTTGAGATGAAGTAAAATGTGCCCCAATTTGTATTTGGATTTTCAAATAGAATTTTAATACATATATGTAATCAAGTAATAAGTAGTAAGCAGTATTGTAAGACGTAATAGTTTTTAATTTATGAAAATTCTAATTGCAGATCGTTAAAATCGTTTTGGTAACTATGCAATTATGTCTGTTTGCACATTCGCGCTACAATCACATAAACTACACATGGGACAATCGTATTGCTTTCTCCCATCTGTTCTTGAAAGGTTGGGATTCTTCACGGGAAGTCGAGTCGTACCCACCATCTGTTGGACCATTTGCTCTTTACGAGAAGGGAGAGTTCTTTGATACGATCGACTATGCCATCAATGGTTATGCCAACATGAATCGATCCATTGGACCCTATGACTATCCGACGAAGGATAACAGTATGGCTCCAATGAAATTGTGCCTTTACAACTATCGTGAGGGTACTATTTTTGGTTTCAACGAATCCTATATATTTAATCCTGAAATCGAACTGTTGTGTGAATCCATTCCTCCAAATGCCACTACAATTGGAATAGAAAAGTATCTGGAACAACGGGGAGTTGATGTCAGTTTCTCCAGTCTAGTCAAAGCAACTTTGGTATTTGCCATAAAGACAGTTAATTTTAAGGCATATGGCGGCCCTCTGTCTGCTCCAGATTGTTTTAAATTTGATATCACAATGTTCTTCGATAACAGAGATCACGATGGTCAAATGCTCCTGTCACTGGACGCAGATGCAACGCGTCTTCACTGCAAAGGAGACGTGGACTTCATTTCTGACGCAGAATATGACGCCTTACTCAGAAGTATTCTGAATATATTTGTGCTGTTGGTATGCATGCTGTCGTTTGCACTTTGTGCTCGAGCATTGTACAGGGCCTATTTACTGCGTTGCCAAACAGTAAACTTTTTCCGAGCTCATTTTAACAAGGAACTAAGCTTTGATGGACGACTAGAATTTGTCAACTTTTGGTAAGTCTTGTTGTTTTGATTATTTTATCATATTCTATTTTCCGTTCGATAAACTTGGTTATCCACATAAATTTTTATTTTTAGGTACATCATGATTATATTCAACGATGTTTTGCTGATTTTGGGCTCGGCTTTGAAGGAGCAAATTGAGAGAAAGTTTCTGGTGGCCGATCAGTGGGATACCTGTTCGTTATTTTTAGGCATCGGTAATTTACTGGTGTGGTTTGGTGTCCTGCGCTATTTAGGATTTTTTAAGACCTACAATGTAGTTATACTGACTCTAAAGAAAGCAGCTCCTAAAATATTCCGCTTTTTAGTTGCCGCATTACTGATCTATGCAGGCTTTGCATTTTGTGGTTGGTTAATACTAGGGCCATATCACATGAAATTTCGATCGTTAGCGACAACCTCTGAATGCCTCTTCTCACTAATCAACGGTGATGATATGTTTGCAACATTTGCCACTCTCTCATCTAAAGCCACTTGGTTATGGTGGTTCTGTCAGATATATCTCTACTCGTTCATATCGCTGTATATCTATGTTGTGTTGTCCCTCTTCATATCGGTTATTATGGATGCTTATGACACTATCAAGCGCTATTACCGAGATGGCTTTCCTCTGTCCGATCTGAAGGAGTTCGTCGGCACACGCACCGAGGAAGATCTTACATCTGGTGTCTTCATGAATAATATGGACGATTTCGAACAAAGTAGTTTCATCGATGTAATGCGAAAAGTTTTCTGCTTTGGCTGCTGCAGAAATACGAATGTCTCTTCCGCTTCTGGCCCTACTGGTTACACAAGTCTAACAAGTATTATTAAATGAAAAGAGTGTAGCGTAACCGCTTTGTTGAACTGGATTCAACCCTACCCACATTTATATATTATTTTATATAGTTCAATGTTTTAGTAGATGTGTAAGATATGTATTGTATGTACATTGTATGATATTGTATGGTAGGCATTTAACAAGTATTTTTTCCAACTGTTGTAAATGGCTCTCAACCAAAGTGTAATAAAAAACGATTGTATGTTTTTTCTTTGAACAAATGGAAAAACGTATGGTGCAATAATCTAGAAGGAAGTATAGGTTCGAAAAAAATTAGGAAAAATGTGGCCCTGGTTTATTTCTTCTTTCAGAATTCCAATTAATAAATATGAACAGGGTTTACTGTTTGTCCGATTTTTTGATCATTTTTGAAATTAACTAAAAACGCGAAAATGCATTAAATGACATTTTTTTCTTTTAAGTTATATGTATGTATGTTCAAAAGTTTGTTTCTTCACAAGATGAATTTCACTCCAAATTTATTTAATTATTTTTAAGCAATACACACGCATATTAAGTTGCAGGAGGTTCCTATGCCCCACGTTGTAATGATTGTACCATTAAACAGAAACAGAAATGTAATTTAAATTAAGGCATGGTATGTACTAATGTTATATAAAGTATATCTAAACAATCTAAATAAAATCACAATAATACCTGTGCGTAGAGATTTTATTCCCACCAAAAAAGGATTTCGAAATATTTCATGAGAAATTTGTAAGTTTGACTGACTTCCGAAATGTCAGTTTCATGCACGAGTACAAAGCAACTGACATTTCGGAAGTCAGCCTTTATCGGTAAGGCCATGTTTATATTATAGCCTTTTGCAGGGTTAACCTTCTTTATGAGGATTTATTTGAAATATGAACAATGGAATTGACATTTGAAACCCAGTGGGTTTGTTAAATCCGTTTATATATAAACTTACTATAAGAAAGAATGAAAAATATATGTATTTTCTAAAATAAACGCCGCCGCTGCTCCTGTGGAAGATCTCGCAGTAGTGGAATGTTTCAGCATGTCAGGCAAATCGATTTGGAAAGCAAACATATCGTAACCTGAAATGAATCTGATACATAAAGCTAAAATACATGCGCTAGCAAATTTTCACCCTTCTACTTTTAAAACTAACGAACCTGAACAAATTTTTAAGAACTGAACAATATGGCATTACGAATGTAAAAGAGAGAAGAAACAAAAGAAGAAAGAACTCAAACAAGGTATTATTCAATGTTATGGTTATTACTTTCAGCCCAATCATGAACATCATCTCACCGTGAGTTTTCTCACTCTCGCCTCCTCCCTTATTATAAACATCATAAGGGAGAACGAAACTCACGTTCGTGAGAAAAGTAGCTATCATAAATGTCAAAAAAGTGAGAATGTGAGACACTTTTCTCTCGCTACAGAAATCAAGGTGAGTTGAACAAAAAATTTAATCATGCACATTTTTTATAGAAAAAAAAATCGACAAAAACGAATATTTTGCATTTGTAATGTTAATCAATTGTATTTATTTGTTTTTTACGTTCAAAGTAACAAATAAAAACAATTATGGGTCTATCTTGTATTGCCACTAAACTTGAGTTGCGTTGTCAGTTGTCTGCGCGACTGAGACGAAATGTTGTACCATTAATGTCAACTCAACTGGGTGGTCGATAAACATGTTATCGATCAGTGTTTTTTCAAACTTGTGACCTCTATTCGCCAAAAAAAAAAAAACATTTTAAAAATAATTGCGCTTTGGATAACTCTTTTGTGTATTCTGGACAATATTTTAATATTTTGGCTGAGTTTTCGAGCAAATTTGGAAAACAACCCAAGATTGGAATATAACCTGCCCATTGAATCTTCGGATCGTCAAATTTTATTTGCTGTCCCAAAAAATGATAAGTTCGGTGGAATTATATTTTGATGATGAAGAAAATGTACAGGACATTGCATCTATTAGAAGAAATTTGAGGGACAAGTCGAATCCATTGGAATTGCCATCTGCACTGTAAGCTGATGAACAAGTGGAAAGATCTGTATAATCAGTAAATTATCTCAGGTTTAAGGCGTATTTTGGATTGCCAAAGGATGCCGTAGTTTACGTTGTGGAAACGTTAAAGGATGACTTCAAAGAAAGTTACAGATCAACAGGAACACCCCCACTTTTAAAAGTGTGCGCAGCGTTGCGATTCTTGGAGGACGGAAGTTTCCAAAAGTCCCATGGCAATGATTTCAACAATTGCATGGCTCAATCTACATTGTCGAGAGTATTGAAGGAAGTTGTCCACTTGATAGAGGACAAATTGTGCCAAAATTGTATCGTTTCGAAGTTGACAGAGGAGGAAAAAAGGCAAAATAAAAACCATTTTTATTCAAAAACGAAATTTTCTGGTGTAGTTGGCTATATAGATGGAGGATGTTCGTCATTTGTACTTAAACTGAACCTACTGTATTTGTCACCAAATTCATTTGCAAAAGATTTGCTGCTGTCCGCTCCAAAGGCGATAAATTCACTTATTTTGATGGACCACCACCAGTGTCGTTGAAGTTTATTTTATTTTGAGGCATTTTCTTTTTCAACTTTGCTTTAAAGTGAATCCAGACTCTGCCACTCTTCAGGTGTTCGTGTTAGAGGTTCATGGCTGTTTAAACTGTCCGAAATGGACCTCCACACCTCATCCGCTGTGGCTTTGTCGTTATTTTCACCATATTACTTACTTACTTAGCTGGCCCATTACAGAACATTTGTTCTATAGGCCGAACTAAGAAGAGATCTCCATTCCTCTCTATTTGTTGCTTTGCACTCTGGAATACCGCGCCTTTTCATCTCAACATCCACTTGTTTGCGCCATCTATTCCTTGGCCTGCCAATTCTGCGTGCACCGCCATGTGGCATGTATTCATATGCCTTTTTAGCGGGTTCATCATCGCTCATTCTTATGATATGGCCTAGCCAACGCAATCGCTGCATCTCGATACGTTTAACTATATTCATGTCGTTGTATAGCAGATACAGCTCGTGGTTCATGCGACGTCGATATTCACCGTCAACGCAGATTGGTCCGTAGATCTTTCGAAGAATTTTTCTCTCAAACACACCAAGCACTGCCATGTCTGCTTGCGCAAGTACCCAGGCTTCGGAGCCATACATCAGCACGGGTAGTATCAGTGTTTTGTAGAGCGTTATTTTTGTTTGACGAGATGTGGCTTTGTTTTTAAACTGCTTACTTAAACCAAAGTAGCATCTGTTGGCCAATATAATTCTTCTTTTTATTTCACAACTGATGTCGTTTGTTGTGTTTACGGAGGTGCCGAGGTAGACGAAGTCTTTTACTACCTCAATATTATAGGAACCAACTTCCACAGTCGGTCCGAGCTCAATGGACGCATTGCGCGTCGACACCATCAACTTGGTCTTCTCACCGTTTACCGCCAGACCCACTTTAGCAGATTCTCCTTCGACCTTTATAAAGGTATCAGTTACTTCTTTTACTGATCGGCCCATGATGTCTATATCATCAGCATAAGCAAGTAACATGTGACTATTGGTGTAGATTGTGCCACTTCTTTTGACGTTTGCCTCTCGTATAACCTTTTCTAGCAGGATGTTGAAGAGGTCACACGAAAGGCTGTCTCCTTGTCTGAAACCTCTTTTGGTACCAAACTCTTCGGAGAGGTTCTTTCCTATTTTAACTGAGGACCTCGTGTCAGTTAAAGTCATTTTACAAAGCCGGATGAGCTTTGCGGGAATACCAAATTCAGACATGGCTTGAAATACCTTTGAACGCAGCGGGCTGTCGAAGGCTGCTTTATAATCGACAAAAAGGTGGTAGGTGTCGATCTGCATCTCTTGGGTCTTCTCCAGGATTTGCCGCAGGGTAAATATCTGGTCAATGGTGGACTTGCCAGGTCTAAAGCCGCATTGGTATGGTCCAATTATCTCGTTGACCATAGGCTTTAGTCGTTCGCACAATATCCCTGACACGATCTTGTAGGCAATAGGGAGTAGACTTATGCCCCTATAGTTAGAGCATACAGTCTTGTCTCCCTTCTTGTGGACGGGGCACAGGATACTCAGGTTCCAATCATCGGGTACTCGTTCTTCCTGCCAGATGGTGCTAACTAGCTGATGAATACACCTTATCAGCGTGTCGCCACCGGTTTTGAACAGCTCGGATGGTAAGCCATCGGCTCCTGCTGCCTTATTATTCTTCAGCCGATTTATTGCTGTCTTTACCTCATCTTGGCTGGGCGGTATACATTCAATACCATCTTCTGGGATTGGGACTGTGGTATCTTCGTCGTCTTCGCTGCTATTGGATACCAACAGATTTGAAAAATGTTCTTTCCATATCCTGAGTATACTATCTGTATCAGTTACCAAATTACCTTGCTGGTCTCTACAGGAGGATGTGCCTGTACCAAAGCCATCAGTTTGATGCTTGACTCTTTGGTAGAATTTTCGGACTTCATTCACCATTTTCTCCATATTGATACACAAAATTAATTAATGATGCAAAGAATCAATAATTGTTAACAAAATGTTTATTTTTCCTTCTATTTTACTTCTTGTTTCTTCGAAAATGTTCACTGCAACTGAAAATTGGTGGTTGCTGAAAAACAGCCGCTTCGTCAACTGAGATTCGCAACTTCAGTTGAGAGTTGCTATACGTGGATCAATTTTGACAACTGGCAACGCCACTCAACGATAATTGTTATCGACGATCGACCCCTTAGAAATTCTTTTGGCAACTATACATGTTCATCCGTGTATCAATTAAGCAAGGAAGACCTCAATCGAGTTTGTTGTAATTTGGAGTTTGTTATATTAAAATATGGAATAACAATTGGATATTTATCAAATACTACTATCATAAATAAAAAGACAACGTTATTTTTATTGAAATTGTATTTAGAATTCATGAAATCGTTTCAAATGTTGAAGAAAGGATTTGATGTTTCACGAATTTTACTTAGCATTCATAGAATTGCATCTTATGCTGGAAAAAGATCTGATTTGAGAATTGAATGTATTTACCATTCCTGGAATTCGTTCAAATGCGGATCTTGCACGACCTACCAATGCAAAGACTTTCACAAAGTTTAGCTTGGTTTCCTTGGCCATCATCCATAATGCAATATTAAACATTTGTATTTCTTTTTGCCATTTAATGACCTTTCTAAATGATATTGTTTACCTTTTTGCGACTTTGCGACAAATTGCACAAATTCTTCAGTCTAAAAAACAAACTTCAAAACAAAAAACAGCTGCTACAGATGTTGCCATACCCTTTAAAGCTGTATTTATTTTTATGGATTACTATGTATTTTTACAATGGGTTGTTGATAACTGACATTTTTCTTGTAAGAAATGTATAATTAGTTAAAAATTATTTTTTATAGGCCGTTTATATATAACAAGGTTAACCCAGTGGGTCTGGGTTTCAAATGTCATTTCCATTGTATATACTTCAAACAAATCCTCATAAAGAAGGTTAACCCTGCAAAAAACTATAATATAAACGCCGTATTACTTATACAAAAATTAAGCATTTAATGATGGCAAAAATATTTCTACATATAATGACGGTATGGTAACACGAGTTACTGTTTCAAGGGTTCACAAAATGCGGCACTATTTTCAATTTTCCAACTTGTGAACTCTTCTTCACTTTTTTCGCTCCTCCCTTGTCATTTGTGATAGGTCGAGAAGTGAGAAGTGAGCTGCAACTCACTCGTGAGAAGCTCCCTACGTGAGTATTCATGATCGCTATGTTTGTGTCTCGATTACAGTAACAATAGAAAAATTGAAATTCCAATAAAAATTAACTTTATTTTCGCACAATCAAACTTTCTTTCAACAGAATATTTTCACAATTCCCACTTCTCCACTGTTTTCTAATCATATGATACCAGAATAACAACTTCAACCTTGATATACCCATCCTTCTCAATGTGGCAAAAACACACAAGAACAGACACTAGAAGAATTCAAATCAGTTGGTACTTCTACACATAGCCCAGAAAGTCTGCGTTCAGCTTACTACTTTTCAAAAACGATGCTAAAACTTTAATAAATAGGTAAATGAGATCAGTTTTTCTTTCATAAATATGTTATTGGGACTATTTACTACCAGAATAAAAAGAAAAATTCCAGAAAATATATTATTATTACGAAGATAACGGTAAAAAAGTGTTACAACTGCTAAATTAGAGCCCCAAAAAGTCTGCGTTCACTTTGTTTGTTGCAATAATACCGTTATTTTTTTTTGAATTTTTTTGCAGTTTTCTCCCATTTTTAATCAATATTGTCACAACTGGTCATTCTGTGAGGTCGTTTGCACACTTAACTTAAAAAAGTAAAGTATTTCAAGAATGGAAAACAAGGGCAAAGAAATTGGCATCGATAAAAGGAAAATTCTAGGTGAATAATGGAAAAAGCTATCGAAATATTGGCCAAACTGTAGGTAGAACATATTAGTCTACACATAGAGTGATAATTAACTATAAACAAAACGGAATTTTGAAGTCAAAGCCCAGATCTGGACGGCCAAAGCTCAGTTTTGGACGGTCAAAAATATTATCAGAACGGGAGAAGCGTAACATAACTGATATAGTTAAAACAAACAGTCCGATAATTACTTCGAAAATTGTTCAAAATTTGAAAATGGCATCCAAAAAAATGATTTGGGCACAAACCGCCAGAAAAATACTGCATAAAGCTGGATATCACGGAATAGCCGCACAGCGAAAACCGTACATATCACTATTGAACAGGCAGAAGCATATTGAATTTGCTAATGAATACATAAACAAGCCTCCAGTATTCCGGAATCAAGTCATATTTTCGGACGAAAGCATGTTCTATATGTTTGCAACGAAAGGACTTCAAACTATTTCGAGAAAGCTCGAACAGCGCTTGAAAAACAAAATCTTGTTTTACACTGTAAAAAATGTCGAGGGTGCTGTTTTGGTTTGGGGGTGTGTAGCAGCTTCTGGAGTGGACCAACCTTGTATTTATTGAATCGACAATGGACAAGTATGGATACCTAAACATCATGAAGCGCAATTTGAACCAAAATGCAGAAGAACTTGGCTTGACTATGAAATTTTGGTTGCAAAAACATAACGTTTCAAAGCATATTGCTGAGGTTGTAAGGTTTTGGCTCGTATATAATGCCCAGATCTGGGTTTTGACGTAAAAAATCCGGTTTGCTTATAGTTAATTATCACTCTATGCATAGACTAATATGTTCTACCTACATTTTCGCCAATATTTCGATAACTTTTTCCATAATTTACCAAGAATTTTCCTTTTATCGATGTCAATTTCTTTGCCCTTGTTTTCCATTCTTAAAATAACTTACTTTTTTAAGTTAAGTGTGCAAGCGACCTCACAGAATGACCAGTTGTGACAATATTGATTAAAAATGGGAGAAAGCTTCAAAAAAATTCAAAAAAACTAACGGTATTATTGCAATATACAAGGTGAACGCAGACTTTTTGGGGCTCTAATTTAGCAGTTGTAACACTTTTTTACAGTTATCTTCGCAATAATAATATATTTTCTGGAATTTTTCTTTTTATTCTGGTACTAAAGAGTGCCAATAATATATTTATGAAAGAAAAACTGATCTCATTTACCTATTTATTAAAGTTTTAGCATCATTTTTGAAAAGTAGTAAGGTGAACGCAGACTTTCTGGGCTATGTGTATATGGGCCACGATGCATCTATTGGAGCAGATTCTACTGGTTGTGGAGTTTGCAACATACACTCCAACGAGAACTTTCTCTTTAAAATTGAAGCAAAAACGTCTTCTCTCATGGGAGAATTTAATGCAATAAATAAGGTCGATCTAATCATTGAAGATGGAATTGAGAAAGGTGTCACCCTCACGGACAGCAGGAACGCATGTTTACTTATAAAGAACAATACTTCTTACAACTATCTCGCCAAAATCAACCACTTAAGAATAAATTCAGTCACTTTCTTTTGGGCATCCCTGCGAATGAGTGCGCTAACTATTTCGCCAAGCAAGCGGCCACTAATGGCTGCATCATACCATATCTGCTATCTCTCAAAGATGCACACTCTTCCATGGTTTAATAAGAAAGGTTAGCTAAAGCTTTCTGTCAATTTAATTTTTTTCATTCGAGTGTTCCTAAAATGTCAAAACAAAGTACACAATCTGTGTATGTGTGTGTATTGTTTGAAAAATATGCCAAACAATTTTAAAAACAATTGAATTCAATGATTTTTAAAATTGTTTTTAGAATATTTTTATGGAAGAAATTCTTCAGCTTTGCATTGAAACAATCATTTCATAATATCCACAATTCGATTATGTGGAGAAACCTTGACACTTCATTCATTTTTCGCGTTTTTTATAAAATGTTCAAAATAAGGTATTACAAACAAACCCACTTGTTGCTTTTTTGTTTACTAATTTTGAAGTAATAGGAATTCAGGAAAAAGCAGGGCTCTATAGATTGTTTTCATTTAAACCTACCTCTTTACTTATACCATGCACTCTTCTATTTATGAACTCATATGGAAAGAATGGTCTAATGAATACAAAATTATGTATATCTATCAAAAGGAAATTACTTCTCCATTTTTTTCCTACGCCTCCAAAAAGCTACTGGCAACCGGTTCTTCACTTTCTCCAGGAGAAATAAAACATGTAAACAGACTGTTGTTCGGCCATACATATGCGAAGGCATACTTACACAAAGTGGGTTATCATGAATGAAATTTCACCGTGAGTTTCGCCTTTCCGCCGTTGCAACTTAAGGGAGAAATTAAAAAAATTTACGGGGAATTGCCGTTCATGATAACCCCCCAAAAAAATTAATATAGAAAACTCTTCCCACTGTGACATCTGCAACACACCAGAAACCGAGAACCGCATAATCATCGAATGTTCTAATTTCAACAACATTAGGGACAACTTTGAGTTATTCAAATCATTCAACAACTTACATGATTTATTCAAACATCGTTCAAACATCCTTCTAAAAGAAGTTTGAAAATTCATCTCAACGGCCAATAACCACTCCACTTTAATATATATACTTCATATCTTCATAAATAATATATTAGAAATATATTAATTACTGCTCTGTTCCAGAACCTGAAAGAATCTACTATTTTTTACTACGATAACAATTTTTCCTTGAAGTTTCGACTATAATATGTATACCCAGCCAGCATTTTTTGAAAATTATAATCAAATTCGAGTCTTTTTTGATCCGAATGCACGATTAAAAAGCTAGAATATGAGCTCACTTTCTGATCATAAATGACTCCTTTGTCGGTAGGAAAACATAACCTCAGGCGACTCGTCTAAGCAAATCACAAATGAGTCTTCCTCTGCATTAGTTTCGAGTCATTTTTGCCCATTTTCTGATGGTATATAAAGTCTTTTTCGATTCGCATTTCAATCATTTATTGGTGATTTGTTGAATAATTTGAGACTCTTTTTCGAGGGGGGTATAGGTATATTAGTAGTGGTGTCACACCAGCTGTTCGAATATGATGTGTCAAATACCTTTCTAATATAATATCTGATCCAGAAACTGCAAGAAGCTACCAATTTTTACTATGATAACAAATTTTCCTTTATGATATAATTTAAAAAAAAATGTAAAAATTAGTAGATTCTTGCATTTCTGGAACAGACCAACAATTATTTTTGTTTTAATACCCTGTAATATCTGTTATATCCCCAACAACATAAGGTCTGTTCCTTTACGTGCAAGAATCTTCAAGTTTTGCCACTTTTTACTCGAAAAGTGTTCCTTTACTACTGACACCATACAATTAAAATGTGAGCAGCTTATAAAGGCCTGGGTACATAAGATGCTTTGCCTGGTTGTCTTGCTTTCCTGCTTAATTTTGTACATAATAAAAATAAAAGAATAAAGGAGACCGAGCTAATTCGAACTGGGTTGCCCTTTTCTTTTCTATTCTTTTATCATGAGCAAGCAAGGCAGCCAGGCCAGGCGAGGCAGCTTATGTACGTAGGCCTTAACTTTTACTATTTTTGCCGGTTTCACCATTTTCAAAAGTAAAGGAACAGACCAATAATGAGCGTTTTGACATAACATAACATTTTGACGACAATATACCTTGTCTGATTGTAACTTATACATTGTTTATTACACCATGGTTTTTACATACTTATGTATATTTCTCTGTCACGCTCTTACTTTTGTTAAATTATATTGTAGTATAGTAAAGGGTGTTTTTTTAAGCTAGATAGAACTTTAAATTGTAAAAAGTAACACAACAAATTAAATGTTGATGAAACTTTTTTTATTTGTTTCAGTATACTCTGACAAATCATCATGAATAGACTCACGCTTGAACAACGCTACGAAATTATCCAAATTTACTTTGAAAATCAGTCGTCGATTCGCGCAACTTATAGACGACTTCGTCATTTGTATGGCGTACATAATCGTCCATCTGAACAAGCCATTCGTCGAACTGTGGATAGATTTAATAAGCAAAATTGCCGCATATGGAGTGAGAGCAATCCACAAGAGACCCTACAGACGCCATTATATCCAGAAAAATGCACCGTATGGTGCGGTTTTCACGCTGGTGGCATCATCGGACCTTATTTCTTCAAAAATGAGGCCGGAGCTCGCGTTACGGTTAATGGAGATCGTTACAGCACCATAATCAATGATTTTTTATTTGAAAAAATGGATGACATTGATCCGGAGGAGATGTGGTTTCAACAGGATGGCGCTACGTGCCATACGGCGAACGCAACCATCGACTTATTGAAATCAAAATTTGGCGATAAGTTGATTTCGAGAAGTGGACCTATCAATTGGCCTCCAAGATCGTGCGATTTGACACCTCTCGATTATTTCCTGTGGGGCTACGTGAAGTCACTGGTTTATGCTGATAAACCAGCAACAATTGATGCCTTGGAGGCCAGCATTGTTCGTGTTATTCGTGACATACGGCCAGCAGTGCTCGAAAAAGTGGCCAAAAATTGGACGTCCAGAACAGAGAACTGCGTAAGTAGCTGATTTTGACACTCATAAGCCACATGCAAAAAACAAGCGTATGTGCGGCTTGCTACTCTAAAAAATAAATGCAAGTGTTGCTTGCCATTCTCAAAATATGTACGAGTGTGGCTAGCCACTCAAAAAATAAGTTATTTAAAAATGGATATTTTTTGACACTTGCGTATGCTTTGCCAAGTAGTTTTAAATACGCAATTACATTTTCTGTTTTACTTTCTTGCTCATCGCACATCAAGTGTTGTTTTCAACCCTTGTAATTCAACCGTTTGTCTTATGTTCTCCGAGAGAGTGAGAGCAAAAATAATTTTCTAACACTGATTTTCAAAGGTTAGAAGAGCATTTAAAAGCACGCATAACATTCCAAGCAAATAAAGAAAATCACACACAAACGAAACAACAAAAAATAAAATTAGAAATGTTTATTTTTTGTAATGTTGTGTGTGTGCTTCCACTTGATAAGTCACTTGGCAAACTATCTACGATTGCGAGTTTTGTAACAGTGCAAAATATGATGAATACTTGTTTTACTTATTACCCACAAGCAACGGTCTTGATGCGTCGCAAGTATTTTTGGTGGTGGTGGAAAAAATACAGAGTGCAAGAAAACACACGCATTAAAAAAGCAAAAGGCCCAAAAAACTTGTGCGTGCACAATTGGCTTACGGGGACAAGTAACTCATTGATGATCTCTGGTCCAGAATGCACTTCGTCAAGAACAGCCGCGGTGCCCATATGCCCGAAATCATTTTCAAATGTTAATGTCACGTATTGATCTTTCGAATAAAAGAAAAATTTTGATTACAATTTAATTTTTCGTGTAATTTTCAAGTAATTTCAAGTTCTATCGGGCTTAAAAAAACACCCTTTATATAGTAGTATATACAGTATATTAATATATAATAATAAATATTTTAAAACAAGGAAGAAATTTGTTGGACGCTGTATATTACGATACAACTTTAAATCATAGGCGTCATATTAAATATTTGCAATAGTAAAACAACATTTTGGATTCACTTGTTTTAAGGTGTTTATTTAAACTTGTAAATATTCATACTTTTAATATGGCAATTCTTCATTTGAGAATAATTACAAAAATAACTAGAATCGATGCTATTTGATTTTTTTTTTTTTCTTAAATAACATTTACATACACAACAAAAACAAAAGTTTAACCAAAGCAAATAATAAAAATTACATATGTTCATATTTCACTAGTACTATTCCACTTCTTGCTGACATTGTGTGTCATTGCGTTCTTCTGCCACAAATTATGTTTCGGAGGCAGATTACTATCGCTATTATACGGATACGGTAGTGAGAATGATATCTTGATAGATCTTCAATAGTTACATAAATACGTATATTAGAATTAAGTTGTTTTTCCTTAAATTTTTCGATAATTTTACATTCACATTTTGTCGTCGTCTCCACAGATACCCGAGTAAACGTAGAAAACAATCTTCTTAAAAACTAGAAAACAATGATGGTAATCTTATTTGTATTAAATATTTACGTACGACGATATGTATATTGTAAAACGTCCGTAAAATGTAATCTAATGACCACAAGCACATTACACATAAACACATGTATGCGATCTCACTTATACAACACAACAGCAAATAAGCATTAAATCTGGGGTTTGAAAGTTTCTTCTATATACAGAGTTCGAGGAAGTGTTAGTGTTTTCAGAAAAAGAACATTTCGACATTGGGATTTTCTTACACAAACTAAAATTAACATTAGATGGATAAAGGAGACTTGGTACAAGAAAGAAATGAGAAACTCTCGTTGCACTAGCGTGTCAAATAGTCAAATCCAAATATAAAATACCCGTGTGTTTTGACAACTTCAATACCAATGTCCTACTTTGTATATTTCTATATATGTACATATATAAAATGTTCCAAAAAATAGACCGCTGGATTACGGCGAAATAAAGAACTTATTTTTAATGGATTTTTTTTGATTTACGCCACTCATGGAATTGTAACATTACGCCGAAGTGAACTGAATGTGTTTTGTGTTGAAAAAGCAATACTTCAATATTTGTTTTTGATACATGCATAAATGTATGCACCTACTTAACTAACTAGAGAATAGTTTATAGCTACAGAACTTAAATAAAACGTTTTATCTAATTAAGCATAAAATGTTTGCTCTTTGATTAGTGATATTGTATTTTAATATGTTTGTGCGTGGCACGAACAAGCGAGAAAACAAAATAAAAGTAACTAACCACTAATAGTAAAAGTTAGAATTATTACACATATCTAGGTGTATATGTACTACTAGTGTGAATCTAGAGGTATAGGGATGAGAGACCTTTGGGGCAGGAGATAGGGGGAGAATGCTATCAAAAGGTTATAATTACAGTAATAAATCTTGACAAGACGAACAAAAATACATAGTTAGTCTAGAGACTGTGACTAGACACAATTCTGCGGACAAGGATGAAGATTTCAAGGCCAAGCATAGAATGGGTTACACTATACTTTCGCGGTCTCTTGATGAGCTGCTAAGGTCACTGAATCCAGGAACACCCCTGACAGAACTCGGAAGAATTCCCACACGACGAAGGGAGGCGTTATTGGCTCTTTTGCCATTGCCATGAAATATGCTCACCAGGCGATCCAGAAAGGAGGACGAGTTTCCATCGCCAGAAGCATTGCGGTGCGAAGTCTTCTTGTTGGCACCCGCCTTCGTCGATGTGCTACTTGCCTCGGCTTGTCTACCGTCTATGTCGGCGGCATAGCTAACACTGTTGACGGTATGGTGTTGAATTCCTTCGAGAGAATGCCAGCGCTTGGCCTTTTCTATGGTGGGTGTGGTAGTTAGTGACGCCTGACGTTGGAGCAGCGGAGCTTGAGCGTCTTCTTCGATCGTCATGCCGCCATTGCAATTGTTATTGAGATGCTTATAGGGTAACATAGATACGCCCGTATTTCCTGAACTTAGGCCACCAACGGAAAAGCCACCACCGCTCCGTCTTCTATTAAGGACGGATGACCCAGCAGGAACTATAGAGACCGAATTTCGTTTGTTGAGGTCGCCATTATCGCGCGACAATAGAAGACCAATATCGTCTGCGAATTCCTCCGACATTGGGGCAGAGTTTTGCTCGGCAACTGGGTCTTTATATTTTCTCTCCCCACCTGCCTGCGAATCTTGGGCTTGGGGTGACGTCAATTCGGTGGTCCCATTTGGATTATCACTTATAAGAGATACCCCAGCATCCAAGGACCTGGAATTGTTTTTACTAAGTTTGGATGGGGGGAGTACCTTTGGTTCATGGCGTCTTCGCAATTGGAAGGGAATTGGATCGAGGGATCGTGCTTCTCGTAAATTATGATGAGCAATCACAGAGGTGCCACTTATATATCCACTACCATAGTAATCCTGAGATGAGTTTGGATAGTTGACAATTCGATGTGGGCGCACCATCGCCAGAGGTTTTTGTGAAAGACTAGCAATAAGGCGTGATGTGCAAAATGATGAACTGATGTCGCCATTGACGCCCACACCACTATTATCACAGTTTGTTTCGGAATGCTCCAGAGTGCTGTGCGATATGCGCGAAGACTCTGGCAAGATATCAGAGACACCGACTCCATAGCTGGCACCGCTCCCGCAGAAGCTCATATGTTCAGGTATGCTATTGTCTTGAAAACTCCCCACCCCGTTTGCCGATGGACGTTCGTAGCGTTTCGAAGACAAACGGGGTGAATCACGGGGCACTTGATGCATAGAACCCTGTAGACTGTAATTAGATTCCATATCTGCCCGTGGAACGCTACTAGACTGGCGTCGCGATCCACCTCCAGCAAAATGCATCCCCACAATACTAGGCTGTCTAGAGTCAGAGTTCAGTTTTGGGCTTTTACGTGGACGGCAAAACAGTGGCGGTGGTAAATCAGTCATATCTACCGGCTTCTTCTGTATGGCTTTCTCTGTGGCACCAACCAGCCAATAAGTGACAACCTCACCTTTACCCTTCATATTGACTAGGCCACGTTTCTCGGTTATATAACCATCCAGTTTATCGAGAGCTTCTTTGCATTTGCTTGAGATGTGTATTCGTAACGCCTCCCCATTCGACTCCATGCGGGAAGCAGTATTTACAGTGTCACCAAAAAGACAGTAACGCGGCATTGTGAGGCCCACAACGCCTGCAACCACCGGACCAGTGTGCATTCCAATACGTAACTTAAGTGTTTCGTTGGGTCGATGTGCTATCCTGTGTTGTTTTACAGCTTGTAGCAATTCCAAAGACATGGATGCTATTTCGCCCGCATGTCTATCGCCATTTTTTATGGGTAGACCCGAAACAACCATATATGCATCCCCAATTGTCTCCACCTTGTAGACATCGTAGCCCCGAATGATGCGATCGAACACTGTGTACAGGTCGTTTAGGAAATTCACCACTTGTAGCGGCGTACTCTCCGCTGACATGGCAGTAAAGCCAACAATGTCACTAAAGTAAATGGTTACCTGTTGAAAAATACTCAATTAGGATCTCCAATATTCTCTTAGAGATTCCAATACAAACCAAATCATAAGAAACCGGTTCCACACCTAATCCCATGGTGAGTTTTTCGGCCACGGATTGTGGCAACATTCGATGCAATAGATCTTCTGTCTTCCGCTTCTCTTCACACAACAAGCGAGTACGTTCCGTAACTATATCTTCCAAATTGTTGGCATACTTTTCCATCATTTCCATCATTTGATCCATAATGTTTTTCGTTTTACCACCTCTCATTTTCTTAAGGCGGGTTCTGCAAATAAATGTTATTAAAAAAAGTTTTTTTTTGTTTCCAACACCAGCAAAGCAGGACAAAACATACCTTATTGTAGGAAAATCTGGTCTAACTTCTGGATCCTCATGCCAGCAGTCTGTTATACAACTCAGAACATAGTCTGGGCACAGTTCTCCCTCAATAATGCACTCAAGCTCCGGCCGAAAGGGCAAATGTCCCTTAATGGGCTCCTTCTTCACCAAATCTACAATTTCTTTGGGCTCGTATAGAGTTTGTCCAAATGGACCCTTTCTACTAAATATTTCGTACATGATTATAGCAAACGCATACACATCTCCCTTCTGGGAACCATACATTTGGGGATTTCTCAAAAGCTCTGGGGCCTTCCAGAACTGATCTGAAATAGCAAAGACCAGATAAATAAAAAACAAACGCACACGGGACGATTTTAAAGCATACTTCTATAGTGCTGATGCTCTCCTATCGATTCACTTTCAGCGCAATGTCTCAGATCGTGCAATCCAAAGTCGGTGACCTGCAACATCCACCTTGAAGTGACGACGCAGTTGGAAGATTTGAGGTTCCCATGAAAAACCAACGATGAATTGTGTATATAAATCATTCCCTAGAAAGACAAACAGAAAAGGTAGCACCTTCGAAAATAACTATAATTATTTATAGCGCAACTACCTTTATAAGATCGTGAATCAGGGACGCTATGAACAAATCGTCCAATTTAATGTCTTCATTTTCAATAATGTCGTATAAGCTTCCCTTGGCACAGTAATCCGTGACTAGAAGGATTCGCATTGGCTCAACACAAGCACCAATGAAGCTGTTTACGTTATCATGACGAAGTTCTCGCAATAAACGCATTTCCTTCATAATTTCTCGCGACATATCCTTTTTTCTGAGAAATTTCAGTTCCTTTATACGCACCACAGCTCCTCGCAAACGGGCCGTTGATGTAAATACTTGATTAGAACAACGCGATCCAAATGACTGCGCACTCACCAGGCTTAACTGCAAAAACAACTCCAACGATTACACATAAATCCGACGGACTTATGCCCAATTCAAGTACATACCTTACTTGGCGATGAAACAATGTCATTTCCGGCATAACCCTTTATTTCGGATATATCAATCTTCCACAACAAGCCTTCGATTTCAAGCTCGATTTTCCATTTTCTATAAATACTCATGGTAACGACGCCAGCGCAAAAGAGCAACAGCCCTAAAATGCCAGCGGCAACTAGCGATGTTATGTGCCGATCATCTTTCTTGCAAAGCTCATTGGCAAAACCACACATGGGCTCATCAAACGGCCGATCGCCACCCGAAGGCCAGTCCACTCGCATAGATCCATTGATAAGTTTGTATTCCTAGAAATCAGTAATCACACAACATAGGAGAATATTTAAACACTGTAGCAGACAATCCCTAAACATCTTCGATAGTTAAAAAGTGACGACTCACTCACTGGAATATCAGTTCCTTGTTGAAAATGTGCCACTGGTACCATATGGAAATTACATTGTAAGTTTTCCCGGTACGAATACTTGAACGGTTTATAAGCCAACACCGAGAAGTTACCTTCGGAGTCGCCATTATTGTCTATTTTTATTGTGGCTCCCGTAACACCTTTAGAACAAAAAGAAACATCATTAGCGTAACATCAACCTGCGTAAACCAAAACTTACTTTTGTAGGTGCCATTTTTAATGATGGTCTCAATAATCTTTGTGCCATCGCTGGCTATGTTGTAAATCTCATCGGAGGTCAGGGGACGGTCTCCAGTGGAATTACGCAGTAATTCATCCAGAGCCCAGGCATACAACTTGGCCGAGTCGTACAAATAAGCAGCATATATAGACACAAACTATTAGTCGCATCCGTGTGAATGTCAATGCATCGACGTCATCATGACCATAACGGACGAAAACATGTAAATAGAAAAATGGTGTAGAAATGAACTCAGGATGCCCCATCACAGAAAACACAAGACATCAAGGTTCATGGCTTTCGCTCTGAACAAACAGGGCGAAGTAACACCACGAAGAGAACAAACAAAGAGTGCACACCCAACAACCATTAAATGCGAAGGACTAGCAATCCTTGTCGAATTCATGCCGCCACTCCTCCGACACCGCCAATTCCACGGTCACTCGTCCCACAATCTTCAACTGCTCCACAGTTATTTATGTCTTAGCAAAAACCATTAGAAAATTCCATTGCCGCGTAAATCATAAATTCTGACTTTTAGTTTTCTGTGGCGGGGTGGAGGTGTGGATGGGTGGACAAACAAGCAAGATTCCCTTCGTCGAATAGGTTTACCTACCTTGATAAAGTTATTGCTGTGAAATAGTTGTGGCAAGGTAAAGTTGAAAGGCTGCTTTAGATTGTACTCCCTCACTTTGGCTGTGAAGTTCTCGTAACTGTCTGTGGGTGGGGTGGAAGCAACAACCAGTAAACTTCTGGCGCGTTGATTGAATGCTTTCGTTTCACCACAACTCGCCATGTGTTCTACTTGTTCGGGCTTTCGCAAATACTTTTCGGCTTCTCTAAGGTGAAGTGATGTTGTTTAAATAAATAACACACATACAGGTATTAAACAGTGTTTGGCGCTAATCTTAGTCGATTTGCGCACAATATTAGGAAGGTACTTACTTCGGGGTGTAGGTCATCATATCGACAAATATCACCATATATTCGCCCTTGGAGAAAAGATTTGCCGTGTCCATAGAAGCCATGAACTCCACCAAAGCATTGGCCGTGCCCAGAAAGACGTAGATACGTGTGCGATTCATTGTGTTTTGGACAATCTGCAATTGAAAGGGATCCGTGTTAAGGGACCACTCTTGTCTATATATTCTGGAGCTAGTTTTACCAATCAATCCATACCTGATACCAAAAGCCCGTGCGGCAACATGCCAGCATCTCTTCGCAGCATTTAGCCATGTTGTCTATGAACGACTCCTTGTGATTAATGGTCATGTTCTTTTTAATTGCTTCCGCCTTCAAAAGCTCTGCGACCATAGTCCAACCTTCGTCGTGTAGAATGGAAAACTTACTCCATCCGTAATAACGCAGCAACGAAATCACAGATTTTATGACCTACACACATTAAAAAAATGATATTTCATTGACACTACTAGGTGATTTCTTTCCAATACCTACCTGGGTATCTGGTGGTTCGGTACGGGCAAAAGTTGGTATTGAAGATGCTTTGTTCTCTGGACATTTCTGAAAGTTAACACCTTATCATATCGATCGACATGGATGTTTTATAATTTTTACGAGCCTAAATACTCACATAGGATATCATTGGAATGTTACGACTTTGAGTGACTATCGCCTCGACATAGCAATGACCTTCAGGTCCGAATATCATTGCAATGCCATCACATATCATTTCCGTTATAGCTTTGGTGGCCAGAACTGTATCACCTTTGGTGTCATTCCAGCGTAGTGCCAGGTGAACATTGGGCAGTAGACTGGTGTCATTGTTGATCTTATCGGATATTGAGAGAGATTCCGCGCGATCATTAAATTGGAATGCAGAATTTCAAAATGTTTACTCACCTCTTCTAATGCCATTGTTAGGGCCCCGGAAATAGCCAATCCCTGCTTATCTTTCAGCTCGCCTGTCAATGCCGTTAAATAACCGACATTGATTACAGTCCGATTCCCAATACTGCGCACACATCTCACACTCGGAATCAGAACTACTGCCACCGAGAGCAAATGTAAGATGATAAAGGGCCACCGCTTCATGGCCCCTTTGGCCGGGGCCGATCAGCGCGACACCTATGGGTACCAATGGTTTTCACTAAAAACAGAGGAGGAATGAAATCAAAGTATTTCCAACAGTACCATGTATTTTCAAAACAAATATGAAGTATGAGAAATGCGGTAACTAAGCGAGCAGTTTTCTTTATTACAGTTGACAGTTTCAATGGGAAAGTAAATTATGACTAAATTTATATGTAAATTTTTAATTCAGCGTCGGGGATACAAGATTACGACTTTCGACATCGGTTGTCAGGAATGATATCTCAAATAAATTTGGACGGCTGTGATAGATATCGTATAACATTGTGACGAACCACATGGCAAGTCTATCAAAGTAATCCATAGTGCAAATTGCTACAACGGCTCCTGCTCGACGGCCATGCTGATGAGAATCGAAAAATGATACAGTGTTGGTGGGAAATTCAAAAACAAATATGGTCGTACGACTGTCGGCTATTAGAGCAGCAAAAAGATTCTTAGGAAGTTCACTACGGTTTGACCGCTGAAACAATTGAACGCCGAGCCTCAGTACTTGAGCTATACGCGAAGATACCAACTCGAAGTAGTTTTCGTTTGTGGGATTGGCAGTAAGATGTGTGTAGAACCATTCTTTCAAATTGAATCCATTGTGAATTTGGGCGTTAAGTGCATCAATTGCCTCAGGTATATTGAGATTAGGAGCTCTCCTTTTACCCCTGTCCTGCGGGCCGTCCACGTGATCAAATAACTGCCAATACACTTTATTACCTTCGTTCATAGCATCTCCAAATATTTGAACAGCTTTTGCAGGCAATCTCACTGGGGAGGCATTATGATGGAACACAAGTTCCTGTGACATTTTATTGGCCAATATAAGTGATATTAGAGTACAAGAGTTTGTTCCACTTTCCCGATATTCGCCATACCTCGACTGACAAAATTCCTTTGGGAACCACCAAATATTAACGTTATCGTGTTCCTCAAAGAGCGCCATGTTCGGGATAAGCCTTGACTTATATTCATTTAAATGTTCGCCCTAGGTTCAATGTGCAGTCCAGAAATTGATTTGAATTTTTTACATATTTATTCTCCAATTTAGATTATAAACGATTTTATTTCGAAATTAAACTTCTACATTTTGAACAATGGTCTTCAAATTATGTAATTGGTTCTCAAAATAATTGAGTACTAAATATGTACATTAGGGTGTTGTCTTACTACCTTAGGGTTATGACGTTTTGATATGTTTTTATTTAAAGTTACACAAATCATTTCAGTGAAGTGATGGAGAAGAAACTCCATGCAGTCTCTGCATCCGTCTGTTTCCTTAATCTCAGTTTTACCATTTAACACGTTCGCGGACACCCAATTTTTTTCAGAAGTTAGTTTTTTTGTATTTATTAAATAATTATTAGTGCTATTACAATTTTTTATTTATTATATTATGGATATTGATAAAATTAATAGTACTATGTACTTTAATCGCAAAAACGTACGATTGTATAGAAGTAAATGACAAAAAATTGACTTTGCAAATGAATGCTATAGCATTCACGTCCGCGAACGTGTTAACATAATAGCTCATTAAATCATGTACGATTATTTGAGTTTTCCTATCTTTCAATTTCTGCGCATCCAGCATAGTTTCTGTAGATTCATTCTTGAGGATCCCCTCAGTAATGTTGGCGACATTTCCGGAGTATTTCATCCATGTAAAACTTCTCTACAAGTGGTATCTTAAGACACGCCGTTTGGACTCGGCGATAAACGGTAGGTCCTATATCATTGAGCTAATATGAATCGGGGTGCACTCATTGATATGAAGAAGTTTCCCTTGTCCCGTCTGGGATGATTGTGGAACCATTATTATTCTTGATGATCACGGTCTGAGGGTGTTTTTCTCAAGGTGTTTTCGTCAGAATACAAGCTCCATTTCTCCACATAAAGAGTGCTTCAACGAAGCAGCTTCCTTGGTAGATAGCCTATTTGCCCGTTGATGCGGCATTGTTATTCTCCCAAGGATTATCTGTACTGCTGTCGGATGAGTCCGTCATAAATACAGTTTGTATATACGGTCCCTACCAGAATTCGAGGAGAGTGTCACAGTTTGCCAGACATAACCAGTGCCGACCAAGAAGAGGGAAGACAAAAATGTGAATGTATTTAAAACATTGGCAATTTATGACAGTGCGTTAGTAAGTTTGTATGCACGCTATCTACAAAACAAAAACAATTCAAAACGTGTGTGTGTGATTTGCCGAAAAACTTCGTAACCTCAACAACACCAACGAACAGCTTGGGACATAACCATCGTGTCACCGGGTCTGGTAAATGACGTTACTTGGCAACCCGTCATTTCCCTTGGATCAGAGTATTACGTCGCATCAGATCTCTTCCTGCCGAGGATGAACCACCACATTTTACAATGGTGCGAATGCCATCAGGAACGCTAAATCATCCAAAGCGTTGGACCCTGATGGAATTTCCATGGTAATGCTGAAGCAGCTGGATGAGCCGGAGTGGAATATCTAACTAAAGTTCTCAACTTGTCGCTAGCCTACCTTATTGTTCCCGAAGTCCGGAAAATGTGCAGGGTGGTCCCGCTACTGAAGCCAGCCGATTTCGCTTTTGTCGCCCGTATCAAAGACCCTTGAGGCTTTAGTACTCCCCAGTATCAGAAATAGCTATCAAGTTGCCGATCATCAGCATGGATTCCGTAAGCAGCACAGCACGCAACAGCGCTGCACGCCATATCCACACATATTTGCCAAGGACTCATCCAGAGACCGCCGTGTGATAGAACAGTGATGGTGGCGCTTGACTTATCAAAAGCCTTTGATACAGTCAGACACTCCACGCTGCTTGATTACATTGAGCAGACAACCCTCCGACCAAGCTTGAATCGTGGATAGTCTATTATATGTGTGGACACCAGTCGTACGTGGATTCAGGAACAAGAAGTCTAAACCCCGTAGAGTGAAACAGGGAGTTCCCCAAGGTGGGGTGATATCTCCTGAACTGTTTAACCTCTACCTCTCCTGTATTCCTCCCCCTTCAGACGCCATCGAGATCGTAACGTATGCGGATGAATGCACGATCCTGGCGTCAGGTACCTTTCCTGATCACATCTGTGAGAGACTGAACTCTTATTTAACCTATCTTACCACCTCTTTCTACGCGAGGAATACGCAGATTTACGCCATAAAATCTACAGCCACTCTGTTCACCACATGGACAGCGCTGTTTAGAAGAGAGTTGTCGTGGTCGACGGGGTCGACCACAAACTGCCCCAAAATTGTAGGGTCCACATTCGACACTAAGTTCTAGTACTGCGCGCACGTCACAGCTATCTGCGACAAACTGAAAAGTAGGAACAAGGTTCCTGAGAACAGCAACAGGGTGCCTCCTCAAATTTTCAGTGGACCATCTACATGAGGAGGCAAAGATTCTTCCAGTTACAGCAACACAATGAGATGCTTTCGTTGCAGTACTTGCTTGGGTGTACCGTGAGAGCCATCCCAATCACCATCTGGTGGGTAGCCCCGACACATTCAGGTACATTAGGAAGGATATGATATAAACGCTCTAGAGAGAGAGGTCCAACGATACAGGAGAGAACCCCTAAATCAACTGGCATATCAAGCAAGTTTAAATAGCATTCACACGGACGCAGTTGCTAAGGAGTAGTTTTGGCTCAACTACGCTCGGGATATTGCAGCCGCCAAATGCTTATTGGGCGGACATAGATCGCGCCGTACAAGACATTTGCCCAGTATGCGGCATGGGCCCGCACGACACACTGCCCCGCCAAACCTACTCATCTAACTCCAGTGGATCTATGGTTACATTCCATCGAAGCAGCACTTCCTGGAACTGGAAATAGACCCAGGGCCAGATGGAGCAGAAAAACGAATACACAAACATACAATAATAAACACTTTTACAACAATAACATAAATACGGTTTCGGTAAAATATCATCCCTATCCCAGATAGCCAACATCAATAAAAATGCGCTTCACTTTTCCACGCAAATTGAATGTAAACAAAGTAGCTAACATGAAACGACCCGAAGATCAATTCAGCATACGTTTAGGAGAGTTTATTAGTTTCCTATCACAATCATAAAAATGACATATCCATTTGTTTCTCACTAATTTTCTTTAATTGTGAGAATCATAAAAATAAACGTTTTTCTAAAGAGAAAGATGTTGATCGATTTCTATGATCATATCTAGTGGACTTCTATGATAATTCCTACAGCATCAGTACGGAAACCATCATGTCGTTTACATAAGTAATACTGGCATTTTACGAGTACATGAAGAAATCTTCTGCATTTCTATAAGAAGACCAGCTGAATCTCTTTAAAAAGAACTACGTGCCTTCTACATCGATCCGTCTGTGTGCTGTCTGGTGTGGATGATAAATCTCGAATATTTTAAAAAAATTTTCCACTCCGCTCTTTTTGGTACAATGCCATTAACCAAAGTTCAACTTTTACCGCATATATTCCTATGATCCGAAAAAGAACATTCAAAAGTCGTGCAATCATATTTAAAGATTACTTTGTTTTCAAATTGCTCATATTCCCGATCCGATACCTGTCCACTTCAGAACCTCCTTGCAGAAATTTGTCAACACAGCTAATTTAGTAGGGAAACGTGGCTTAAATTCTCAAATACCGAAAATCGAGAGGTACCGCTATATGGGGGCTATACCAAAACATTAACCGATATTGTTCATATTCATCCAAAAATTATGCTACACCATATTCTGGTAACATACAAAGTCGCTTAGATATAAAAATTAGCAAAAGAACGATTGACAGAAGAGCGGTTCAGTCGACGACCACCGAAAAAAAGCTTACATATCGATAAAAAAGGCAAGCTGGAAATCGCCAAGACCCATCTGAACTGGAGTGTTAAAAAATGGATGACTGTGCTGTTTTCTGAAGAATCTAAGTTTAATTTAAAAGATTCAGATGGCGTGGCAGGTAAGGCGTGGGCCAAAAAATCCTAAATATTGCAAAGGCGGAACATGATAGTCTGGAACTTTTTGTTGGGGACCAATTCATAAAATTATGGATTGTTTGAAGTATCGTAACTTATTAAAAGACGTGATGTTGTCTTATGCTGAAGAAGATATGCCATGTAGATGGACATTCCAGGAAAAAAATATATCAAAAGTGGTGAAGGAGTGATTACAAAACAATTCTACAGAAGTTCTCCATTGGCCTGCCCAATTCCCTGATCTTAGCTCTCGATTGAGGCTTGTGGGTGATCGTTAACTCAAAAATCAACCGAAAAAATTGCAAAACCAAAGCAAAAAAAGCAGAAGTTTGGTAGTAGTTCGAACGAATTCATATTCGAATTGACTTAGTGAAACAGACCATTAATAATAAAGATATTAATAAAAATAAAAAATAAATTGTTAACTTTGTTTTCTTAAAAAATTACCATTTAAAAAATGTACTGAGGGGTGTGCTTCGTTTCAGACAATTTGGAGTCGATTTAGCCATGTCCGTCCGTCCGTCTGCCTGGCTCGTGCACACGATAACTCTCGAACGGATCAACCGATTCGAACCAAATGTTGGGTATCGTAACATTTTGTCAAAACTTAGTTTAAGTTCGAAAATGGGCCATTCGGGTACCTCCCCCACAAAAGTTCAAAATTTGTCTGTAAAATGGTGTGAACGATAACTCTTGAGGTGACAAATTGATTTGGTCCAAACTTTGCACATCGTATTATTCCTTCCAGATATATATCGGATTATATCGGTCCACACCTTCGGGTACCTCCCACACAAAATTCGGAAAAAGTGAATTTTAATAACACCCCTCGGGTCGTGTTGCATTTTTTCAGTAGTTTGTCCTTGCATCTCCCTTCACGGTACAATTTTTTTCTTGCGCAAGTCCATACTTCTTGAGATATTAGCCTAAAATCTCCATGAAACCCTGACGGCACCAACCAAAATGGAAAATCCGCAAGATAATTCTCGAAGGGACTTTCTGATTGGTACAGACTTTGCACATCGTAGTATTTCATCCAATCATGTAACAGGTTAGAATATGGACTATATCGTTCCAGTCCTTCGGGTACCTCCCACACAAAATTCGGAAAAAAGTGAAGTTTACGAGCTGCGTTTTGATATTTTTTCAGTAGGTTGTTCTTGCGGCCTCATTTACAACGGTACGCTTTTTTCCGGAATAAGTCAGTACATTCTGAGATAATGGCCCAAAAGCTCCAAAACCCTGTCTGCACATATGGCTATTGTGCAAGATAGCTTTAAAACTTTTTCAAAAATTTTTTCCAAACTGTTTTTTTTTTGGTCATTGGTTAGGGTACATCTCCGTCAGCACAGCTGACTGATACTTTCTTATTTGTTTATTTTTATGTTATTTACAGGTCTATACATTTTCGGATAATAAAAAAGTGCCTATTTTTTTTGGGTCGTCAAAATAGGTTTGAATCAAATAAAATTGGAAAAAGGTTTTTTTGCTTTGGTTCAGTAAAATGGAACATTTCTGTAAAGAGTTTGTTATTAGCATGGTACAAGAATCTAGAAGGTAGGACAGGTTCGAAAAAATTGTGAAAAATAAGGCCTACCGACAAAAATCGCCAATTTAAAATGCTTATTATTTCGGTAATTACCGACAATTTTCGATAAGTGAACAACCAAAATAAAGCTGTCGCTAAGTCCTACCGATAGCAACAGTGTTGTCAACTTTTATTGATACTTTTCACTCATATTTTATTTTAGTCGGTAACTCAAAAGATGTGTTACAGAATTCCACTACTGGGTGGTTTTGCTTATTCTGTCAGAATTACTATAAATGAGTATGCAACAGGTTGTACGCGAAAAATGAATGGGAGGCCAAGTTTTCTTTACAGAGTCAGCTTCTGTAAATGTTCAAAAGTTTGTTTCATATAAATATTATAATCCCTTATGTTGCGCGGAGTTTAGAATACTGCTTCTACATTTCACTTGGCAAAACCTGAACATGTGTTTGTTTGTCGATACTCTTAATATTATACGTTACATTTATATCAAAGTTTTGAAAAAAGAGTATATGAGAATTATTTACAACCAAAACCATGATGCTTAAAAAACAAAACAATCTGTTCAAAATATTATTAGAAGATACATAATTATAATTACTTTTCAAAAACTTGCATTATCTGTTTCTGTTTAAGCATTTTTCAATCATCAGATGATCAAGATATAACAATAAATAACAGAAATAATAGTCACATTTTAAACGCCTTAATGATTTATTTTCGATTGCTATACATTTTGTTTTTTAATTGTACTATTTTTAATCATTAGAGGGAGTCACTTTCGAATCACCAAAAGTACTCTTAAAAGACTCCGTAATGCGATTTTTCAAAAAAAAAAAAAAAAAAAAAAAAAAACAATTTTCCAAATGCTAGCTGGGAATAAGCCAACCAATAGAAAAAAATTGTAATCAGGTGTTTGTTATGGGCTACCTTGTAATGATTGTACCATGGTTATTAGGAACGTGAGTTCAATTCTCATCTTGAAAATCGTCGAAGAAGCATTCTTCCATACTAATTTTCGAGTATTTATAATACAAATGGTCAACTATGGTCGAGTTAGGAGCGTATTAATACTCAAATTTATTCAGCAAGAACAGTTAAATAATAAAACTAAGCCAAGATTCCAAATATATTCAATGGCCTATGTATTTTATATTATGGCTAACACTTGGTATTTGCTCTCATTTTAGAAGCTCAGAATGGGTCTTACGATATCAACAAGTCATTTGAAAAAGGGTTTATAAAAAGTCTTTGTTGGAATATTTCTTGATTTTATATGAAAGTTCTTGGTAACTTTTTCAGGTTGTACCAAACACAGCGGAAGATACCTTAACATATAAAAAGAAAACATTTCAAACCTATTCAGATGAGCGGGAGTGTACATATATTAGACCAGGGCTGCTCATTTCTTCACGGTAGCGTAAATTGAGAGTAAGCATCAGTCGTTGTTTGGTCTGCAACGGAGAAACACATGTTCAGTGTGAGCACCCCTGTATTAGACAAACAAATTATTCATAGTTGATATTTGTTGATTCGTTTAATACAGCGATGCTCGCCCTCGAACGAAAAAAATATAAACATACCACAAGTTCTCTCTCTTTATTTTCATCTGCCGTAGTTTAACAATGTTTAATGTTTTCGTTTCTATTTTAAGTAACAAAAACATTGTTGTTGCAAAATTAAAAGAATCAGCTGAGATATATTGAAAGAAAAAAAAAATGAAAAAGTTCGATGAATTGGATGACGATTTTTCTACTGTAAACAAAACACATTAAGTTGGAAACGATATGCATTATTAGTCGATAATGCCCAAGGGCTTTTTGCATTAATAAATGTTTAAAAAATTTAACCATAACTGTATTTATTACACATTGGAGCGGCAAAGCTGATCTGCTATGACCGTTATTAGTGGACAGCACAAATTTAGTTGTGGTAATTCCCAAAAATACATATGTTTTATACGATTTTTGAATTCTGATTATGTTGCGTTGTGTTTGTTGTTGTTGGTAAACCCAAAATAGTAAGCCGATTAAATATTAATTATTTCGTATTTTAATAGGTAGGTGGGTGGAAACATCTTCATCAATTCAAGGCAGAAGGCATGCAACGTGAATGGCATTGGCGCCACTTGAAGAGAATTCACAAGTGGCGTGCGTTCGTCAGCTATGAAAGCTACCATTTTGTATTGAATGTTCAGAGATTATGGTACATTTTGGTGCTGCGATGCTGCTATTTGTAGACAATATTATTCAATCAATTTATTATTCAGATAGTACCTATATATATTTGTTCTAATGACAATAATTATATTTTGTAATGACAACATTTAATAATGCTCTAAAGAAAATGTACACGAAAATGAAAATTGACTGAATCTCCCATCCCCAGTTGGCAACATCTCACATCTCTTTTGATTTGCTGCATTCTCTTCTCTTGGTGGGTCACATTATTTCTCTTTTCATTCATTTCCACACCATTGGTTGAGAATGAGATTATCATTACGAATTGAAATGAAAACATTGTACGTGACGACGATCGCCGACCAACACTCGCTCAAAACGAATGAGTTGCGACTAACTACGACTATTGCAGAAAATAGCTAAAAATAAATGTGGACGGTAATAAAACAATAATAAGTAATAAACAAAAGAATATTTTGCGACGTGATAAAACGCTGAATACAACAAAAACAACGACGAATTTTAGATTTTATTGTTCCGATTCCCCACCGCCGGGACATTTACTACGTAGCTCTGTTCACAGTCAGTAGTTGAAATTGCAAATTTTTGACAAGGGAGGAGAAACGATCCTTTATCCTTATCAAATAAGACCAGAGTATTTAAGAGCACCTAGGTATCTCAATTGTTATCGTAATTCGTGCGTTCACTAGACATCTTTGTAAAATGCCTATTACACTCATGGAACTTGAAATAAACAAACAGAAAATATATACATATTCATATGTTGATATATATGTATATATCTATCTATATATATAAAAAAGGATGATGTTAGTTACTACGCTTATAACTCAAGAACGGCTGAACAGATTCTGACAATTCGCACCAATTCGGAATGGTCTCATGGCAGAAAAGGATAAAACCTAAAAAAATCGCGAAATTTTGCGAAAAATTTGCAAAAATATTTTTTCAATAATGACAATTTGTCAACAATTTTCTCTCGAGCATCGCGTTTGGAGTAAATCTTTGCACTTATTTGGACAGTTTTTGGCGAAAATTGTATTTGCGCCTACTGTAAGGGTCCATTGTACGCCTCTGTTTTGTCAATTTTTTAAAGGTGTATTGAATTTTTTATTCACAATCAAATTGATTTTCATTTATTTTCAAGCGTCTTTTTAGGAAATTAACAGCGAAAAATGGTTAAAATTGCTTAGTTTAGAGTTTGTAAAGATTAGTGGTGGTTTCGGTCAGATACCGATTGAAAAGACTAAGATGATAATGCCAAAAGTGGTTTCCACAGTTTTGAGGAAAAAGGTACAAATCCACAAAATTGGTGGGTTAATTGAAACATCAAGAGCTCCGAGGTAATTTTATTGGAAGTGAAGTTGTGGCATATATGTATACTTTTAAACCGTAGGTAAAAACATCTTCGAAAGATAAACTTCCGATGTATGCGGTATAATATGTAAGCAGTACCAGATATATTTTGATACTGTTTAGATTCTGTCATGATACCAAAAAAAAATATGATGCCCCCACTGTAAAAGGAATATGAATTTAATCAATTTAGTTCTCGCAGAGCTGGAAGGCAATTACAAACGGCCAAATACATACATACAAACATACATATGTACATTGGTACTGTTGGTACACTGTATGTATGTCATTCGAAAAAAGGATGATATACAAAATTGGAAAAAACAAGAAATCGGAGGTACTGCAGATTTTTTTTGGTCGAATTATCTGAAAAATATTCTTTATCGGCGACATAAGTAGGTAAATACTTATTAATCGTTAATTAGTTTGTGATATTAATTTGACTATGTTATTTACGTCGAAATTAAATATAGGGTGACCAAGTAATCGACAACAGTCACGTGGTAATGTGACAAAACTTCAAGCATCCGAAACACACAAAGAACGGCAACTAATAGAATGGCTCTGTCCATGTTACCAGAGCCATTGCATCTAATGCCGAATTTGCAGTGCAAGTAGAATTCGGGAGATCACATTAAATAGAGAAGTCAGAAAAATAAGTAAAAAAGCGTTAAATAGAGAAGTCAGCCGGGGCGAACTTTTTATACCCTCCACCATAAAATATTCTGAACTAAAACGGAATAATTATATTCTTTCCTGTCCACAATTTTAGACGAAGATATTTTGTGACCTCTTATACCTATATAAGGTAAAAACATAAAAAATGTATTCAATCGGTAAGGAACTTTATATGGGGCCATATCAAAGTGAAAATCGGGAGGTACAGTTATATATGGGGCTATACCTAAACATGGACCTATGTTGACAGATTTTGGTGGAAATATTTTGTGTTTACTAGAAACTTCAACGGTCAAATTACAGGTAGTTCGATCAAAAATTTTAGCTAAAATACTCAAAATACCAAAAATCGGGAGGTACCGCTATATGGGGGCTATACCAAAACATGGACCTTGACTGTTTTTAGTAGATATACTTTGGGAACCACTGGGAACCCCAAAGCTGAAATTACAGATAGTTCGGTCAAGAAATGTAATTAAAATCCACAAAATACAGAAAATCGGGAGGTACCGTTATATAGGGGCTCTACCAAAACATGGACCTATGTTGACCATTTTTGGTGGAGATGTTTTGTGATTACTAGGAACCTCAACTGTCAAATTACAGGTAGTTCGGTTAAAAATTTTAGCTAATATCCTCAAAATACCGATAATCGGGAGGTACCGTTATAAGGAGGCTACACCAAAACATGGACCTATGTTGACGGTTTTTGGTGGAGATATTTTGTGACCACTGGGAACCCCAAACGTAAAATTACATGTAGTTCGGTCAAAAAATTTAGTTAAAATCCCCAAAATACCGAAAATCGGGAGGTAGCTATACCAAAAAGTGTTCCGATATAACCCATCTTCGAACTTGACCTGCCTATGGAAAAAAAGACGCTCGGGTGCAAAAATATAGCGCTCTAGCTCAATTATTGCGAACGTTTGAGTGATTACAACAGACAGACGGTCATGGCTAGATCGTCTTAGAATTTTATCCTGATCAAGAATATACATATGTGCAAATGATTAGTTCGATGTGTTACAAACAGAAAAACAAACTAAATATACCCTCCATACTATGGTGGAGGGTATAAAAACAGACGAAGGTGGTTACCTGATAACGATCGGATCAAAATGGGTAAATAGGTTAAAATGTGTTAATTGATTAAAACGCAAATTTAAATAAGCACTATATTCAGCATTAAATTCAAATTCATATTGAATTGCTTGAGTGAAATATCGTGTTCAGTGGTGGAAACAAGAATTGCAGAAAACCATCGATTATGAAACGAGTAGGGCGTTATGATATTATTTTGCTTCAATGCGCTACCAAATATTTTTGTTTACATTGCAAAACGTGTTATTTGCTTAAAAAATATATCTTAGTCCCGATTTAGAGTTACCTAATTTTTTTCGTATTGTCAGTTTATAGAAGAGAGAGTCGAGGAAAATAGAAACACTTTGCCTCTCAGTACCTTCTCTCTTCGTCAAACTGACAATTGTTGAAAGTACAATTGTCTAATGCGCATCTGCTTCAAAGATCGTCCTAAACAGTTCAAAACAAAGAAATATTTGCCATTGAACAAGGTGATAGCAAAAATAGTATTATAGGTTTGAACCAAAGCCATAAAGTTCTGTACCTAACAAACTGCGATACGAAGTTCGCCGGGTCCCCTAGTAAATATATAAAAATGGTGTAAAAAATGTATAGTAATTCATAAAATGAGAACGGCTGGGCCGATTTCTGTAAAATTTTATGTCAGTTATTCGTATTTTCGAGGAGAAGGTCTTTACGGAAGAAAATTTTGGAAAATCTCTCTGGAAAAGTCGGATAATTGGAAAAGTCGAAAATTGAGTTTTTGTATGAAATTTTATTCCTTAATAGCGAGACGAAGTTCGCCGGGTCCGCTAGTTATGTATATGTATGTATATACCAATATAAACATACAGTGCTGCTCAAAAAATTTCTATTAAAATGTTTCCTGAACCCAATAAAAGTAATTTTCATTTTATTTTTCCAAGAAAACTACGGAACTTTTTGGTGGATTTTTTTTCTGTGAAAGAACACATCTTAGTCTACTTTCTGATTTTTCTTTTTGAAAAATAAAACGTATTTTTGTGGCATTTGGCAGTCTACGAAACCCAGCTTTTACACTTTGGAGTCGATTTAACCATGTCCAGACAGACGTCTGTCTGGCTGGTGCGCACGATAGTTTAAGTCAGGGTCAGGCACCATTCTTTTCTATTGCATACTTTACGGGGTGTCATTGTGTGAGTGCATGCTTTTTCAATGGGTTGAATTGTGTGTGTGGAGAGAGCAACGGTAAATGTGCGCACACGGGCGCCTAATCGCCTGGTGTTGGTTTAAGTTCGAAGATAGGCCATATCGATCCACCCCTTCCGGTACCTCTCTCACAAAAACTCAAACATTTTCTGTAAAATGGTGTGAACGAAAACTCTCGAAGAGATCAATCAAAAGCTCTGTTCCTTTACGTGCAAGAATCTTCAAGTTTTACCACTTTTTATTCGAAAAGCGTTCCTTTACTTTTGACACCATACAATTCATATGAGAGCAGTTCACAACTTTTGCTACTTTTGCCGGTTTTACCATTTTCAAAAGTAAAGGAACAGACCAAATATATATTCCATTTTGATTATGTTTTTCTAGAAATTGTACCGATTTTCTTAAAGTTTTTTTTACGAATCTCTGCACATTTTCTGAAGAATCTTAAGAATCTTCGTTCCGAATTGTGAAAACTTGAAATAAACCTAACAAGTGAGCAAAGGCTATAGTCGGGACGGGGCCGACCATGTGATACCCTACACCACTACCCCTGTGCATAAGCTTTTCACTGGTAAACATTTCTTTTAGGGAATATAAACCGACTACCACCAAAAATAATATGCCTCTTTGCCTCTGGGACCCCCATAAGCAACCAAAATTTCGTGACCATCCGATCAAAATTACGACCTGTAGCTTGATTGCAAAAAAATGGAAGAATTGGATGCATTACCGACTATTGTGGTATCTCCCTTGTTTGACCACCTTCGCCAACCTGCTTTACACCAATGTAAAGGTAATATTTTCTTCTTCCATTGACAGGCTTTGTCGTTGGAATACCCCTACTAGAAGCCAATATATTCACAAAGAATAAAACTTTGAATTTGTCTCCAAATGAGTTTTTCCCCATGCCGACCCCTAAATATTATCCGGCTATCACCAAAATCAATAGGCTTCTTCCTATGTGGGACCCGCATCAACTCCCAAAAAATTCGTGACGATCCGATCAAAATTGCGACCTGTGGCGTGATTACAAAAAAATCGGAAATCGGATGCATTATCGACTATTGCCATATCTCTGCTATTTGACCACCTATGACGACCTACTTTACATCGTTGTAAAGGTGATATTTTCTACTTTCCTTGCCAGGTTTTGCTTTTGATATACCTCTTAAAGAAACAGAGATATTGGCTTTGAAATAAAACGTTGGCCTTTCTTAAAATAAGTGTTTGCCCATTCCGACCCCTGCATATTATCCGACCATCATCAAAATCAATAGGCTTCTTCATCTGTGAGACCCCCATTAACCCTGAAATTTTCGTGACGATCCGATCAATATTCCGACCTATAGCGTGATTTCCAAAAAAATAGAAAAATGGGATGTATTACTGACTATTGCGATATCTCCGTTATTTGGGTGCCTACGCCGACCTAGTTTGCATCATTGTAAAGACGGGATCTTCCACTTTCATAGTCAGGCTTTGCTTTTGGAAAATTTTCAACCAAAGCTGTGATATTTGTCAATATAATTAAAATCGCAAAAATGAAAATTGGGGTTTTATTTCCTACTATTGTTTGATCACCTACGAGCACCCACTTTACATCATTAGAAAGGTGATATTTTCTGCTTTCATTATCAGGTTTTGCTTTTGGAATACCCCATATAGAAGCTGAGATATTGGCTTTGAAAAAAGCGTTGTCTTATTATCCACCTAAGTTTTTTGCCCTTTCCGACCCCTAAATATTATCCGACCATCACCAAAATCAATAGGCTTCTTCCCATCGGGACCCCCATCAACATCCAAAATTTCGTGACGATCCGATCAAAATTGCGGCCTGTAGCGTGATTACAAGGTTTAGATGGACAGACGGACAGACGGACGGACTGACGGACTGACACACATAGCCAGATCGACTCAGCTCGTCGAGACATTCATTTTGATATATATAAGTATGGGTCTACGACCATTATTTCGATACGTTACAAACTTTTTGGCCAAAACCAACTTATAATACCCTCCCCACATAGTGGTGTAGGGTATAAAAATGTGTAGTTTGACCGCGATTTATTTAAAAATCCCTCCAGCGATTTTTTCTTGTTTTTGGATTTTTCTCATCTATGAACATTGCTGTTTCAGAATCCGCGAAAATTTCCCAGGTGTAAGCGGTTTCCATCCAAAGTTAATTAAGATGCACCCAGCATGACATTGTTTTATAGGGGCCATACAGTCAGTACATTTTCCCAATTTGTACTTCTATATCTCAAAAATGGTAAAACCTACGAAAATACCATTGAGGTCAATCTTGTAGAAAATTTTCACTGCTATAACATTTTCTTTAATCCCATTTCGATAGGTCTTGCAGTTTCCAAACAAAATCGTGAAAACCTAAAAAAAAACATAAAAATGTGAACTTTGACCGCGATTTATTTGAAAATCCCTCCGGCGATTTTTTGTTTATTTTTTTCTCATCTATGAACATTGTAGTTTTAGAAACCGCAAAAACTTCCCAGATGTAAGCACCTTTCATTTAAATTTAGTTAAGGCTCACCGCGATATGTGTCGGTATTTTATTATTATTTGATTTAATTGATTTCTTCAAAATAATGAATTAAATCACCTTTAAAAAGTTTCTATAAAATGTTTATTTTGTTTCAAGAATTTGTAGCATACATAATAAATAAGATTTTCTGTGTTTTTCGCGATTTCGCGTTCTACTCGACAGCTATAACGCAAGTGAGTGATTTTGATATTCTCTTTCTACAAAAGACAGTCGATTCGAAATAGAAAAAATCCAATTTATATGGTAAAGTGTACGTTTAAAAGCTAGTTTTATGTTTTATGCTTTAAACCGGTTTCAATACCTACAGGGAACGTATGGTTTTTGTAATATGTTGGTTTGATTTGTTTCTTTTAACACACCTATATTGAAAGGATAAACTTCATTATACTTATCTACAAAGAATACATAAAATGTGCGAGGAACTCTTGATTTAACCTGCTAAAAACATTTGCAAATTGGTTAATCTGCTTCAGAGGGTCGAATTATGCTGTCATTGCTTTGACGTGTAAACCATGGGGTAAATCAACCAAGCAAAACTCAACACATTTAAAACGAGCCACCTTATAGTACGTTTATATATAACCGGATTTAACAAAACCCACTGAGTTTCAAATGTCAATTCCTTTGCGAATACGTCAAATAAATCCACATTAAGAAGGTTAACCCGGCAACAGGCTATATATATTATAAATATGGCATAACCCAGCAAACATACTCATTACAAAAACCCCCTAATGACCCATTATTTTAACAAGGGCTTGTCACGTAAAGTATGTAGTTATTGTTGGCCACTTAAATAAGTAGTCACGACTTTTAGAAACTGCTTATTTAACTACATATTTAAGTGGCCAAAAAATAACTACTTATTTCGAGCGAACTGCTCTTGTTAAAGTAATGGGTTAGTAGGGGGTTTTGCAATGAGTATTTTTGCTGGATATTAGCATACGGAAGGGAATATGAAATTACACAGAAACAAGATGTCAATCCTGGATTATATTGGATCCATTTTTTTTTATAATATTTCGGACATTCTTACATACTGGTGTGATTGTTCCGTTCCATATATTAATAAAATTATTATATTATATTAATAAAATTATTATATTATATTAATAAAATTATAATTAAAAAGCACTACCAGCAAATGATATCGGCTTATTTTTCTTTAATAAATGTGAAAACTTGTACAACTTTTTGTATTGTTTTTAAATCTGAAATTAATAACCAACTATGCAATAAACAATGGAACTAAAAAACATTAAATTTTACCTATTTTTCAAAAGTCTAAAATTCTCCAGAAATATGTTTATGAAATGTTTTCATTTGCACATGTTGTGAACATCACTGTACATATATATCGCTCATTTACTCAAAGAGTGACACATCTCAAAAAATTCAGTTTTTAGAAAAAACACGTTTTAAGTTGACGATTGAAATTTGACATCCCAACTGAAAACCAGTAAGGAAAGGATCATAGTCGGGCGGGGCCGACTATATGATAACCTACACCACTGTGAATACGTAAAATATAGGAGATATATATCAATTTGAACTGATTTATATATAATATGGTACACTATTACTAGAGAAAATTCCGTCACACATTCCAAATTTCATCAAAATTGGACAGATCGGGCGAAAATATTCATAGGAGCTATATCCAAATCTGAACCGATTTCGATATAAGTTGTGCACTTATTTCTAGACAAAATTCAGTCACACATTCCAAATTTCATCAAAATTGGACGTAAATAGCGTGTTTGCAGAAAATACGTCAAATCGGCCGAAAATATATATAGGAGCTATATCCAAATCTTAACCGATTTTGATGTAGTTTGGCACATTTATTTTAAGACCGAATTCAGTTACACATTCAAAATTTCATCAAAATCGGACGTATATAGCGTGTTTGGTGCAGCAAATACGCCAAATCGGCCGAAAATATATATGGGAGCTATATCCAAATCTGAACCGATTTCGATGTAGTTTGGCACATTTATTTTTAGACCGAATTCAGTCACACATTCAAAATTTCATAAAAATCGGACGTATATAGCGTGTTTGGTGCAGCAAATACGTCAAATCGGCCGAAAATATATATGGGAGCTATATCCAAATATAAACCGATTTCGATATAAATTGGTACATTTATTTATAGACCTAATTCCGTCATAAATTCCAAATTTCATCAAAATTGGACATATATAGCGTGTTTGGTGCATCAAATACCTCAAATCGGACGAAAATATATATGGGAGCTATATCCAAATCTGAACCGATTTTCACCAAAAGCAATAGCGTTCTTGACACAAGATGAAGTGGAAGTCGTAGAAAAAATAGAAAATGCATTTTTTCAGTTATGCCACTCTTTGAGTAAATGAGCGATATGTATGTATGGATGTATGGACACATGCAAATGAAACTATTACATATGTATGTGATGAAACGCATAGTAAGTCTACAAAAAAAGTGTTTTGCCTTTGCCTCAATACATGTTCATACATATGTAAGTTTAAATGCGAAATATGCATTGCATACATACGTTTCGATGTGTATGAACGCCCCATCAAACAATATTTACTGCCATGAGTTTCTTGTTTTTGCTAAAAACAAAAACAATAAAAACCAGATACGAAATAAAAATAAACTTTACATCTAAAAATAGCCCAAACAATAATCGAAGAGTGATCGTTGTAAAGTCGTATTTCTGCTTCTGCTCTGAAATAAAACCAACGCCAGACAATAACAAAGAGCAGTCTTAGCGGCATCCACTACGTCTGAGCTCTTCCACAGCACAAGTTGGGGCTGCCCGCATACACAGTCACACATTGCATTGATCTCGCCCAATCACACTCAAGTTATTTGGGATGGCAACTATCAAAGCGGACTGGAAAGCCTAGCTGTGTAACTTAACTTCATGAGATCTTGCAATAAAGGAATATTTTAGGAGTTGTCGAATTATGGAGTGGAAAATATAAACTGTTTGAACCACGAAAGTATCAGATAATATTGAAGACCAATCTTATTCCATATTTACATTAGGCAATTTTTCTTGCGGCGATTGTCAGTTTGTCGGTGAGAGAGGGTGTTGAGAGGCAAAGGGTTACCATATGCCTCACCTCTCCCTCCATAAAACTGACAATTGCCGCAGGGAAAATTGCCTAATATAAATATGGACTTTGATATTTTGTTCAAAATAAATTAAAGAATAAGGCCGGCCGACTTCACTTGCCGTTTTCAAGCAATCGTAATAGCCTAAAAATCCTAAAAATGTGAACTTTATTTGAAAATACCTCCATCGATTTTTTCTTGTTTTTTTTTTTGGATTTTACTCATCTATGAGCATTGTAGTTTTAGAATCCACAAAATATTCCCAGGTGTAAGCACCTTTCATTAAAGGCGCACCGTGTTTAGAAAAATGGAAAAAATGTAACCCTTTCGGCCCCGAACTGTTTTCCTTGCATTAGTTATTTTGAAAACTTTGAATTAAAGTATATGTCAGAAATAAGATATAACAAATTTCCCTCAGTGTATTAAAATAGCGGTTGTTTCCATATATCAGATTATTTTCCTCTAAATCTGGAGCATATTTACAAACCTATAAACGCCAGACTAGTTTGCGGAACACCCATTTTATTGAACAAACCGTCATGGTTCTTATAAGAAATTTTGACGTTTTTCATAATTATTTTGAGGTTGTCTGTGTCATATTCTATCTTATTGTGAATAAATATGACATAACTGCGCGACTCCTATTGATATTCCGAGATGTTTCAAATATCTGTCAATTTAAACCCTTTAACGCTGTTATTTCGGTGTCCGCGGAATAATTTAAAGGATTTCTTTGATGAAAAATTATTAAAAAGCCTTGCTTTATCGACTGAAAGAAAAATCGGAGTTAATATCTATCTGGGTAAATACCCGGTAAATACCCACACGGAGGGTTAATACCGGGTAAATACCCATTTGTGGATATTTATTTGGGTATTTACATCTTACACACTATTTCTGGGTTTAAGTTGTGAAATCGTTTCAAAATGGATAGTTTTACAATACTTTAAACAAGTGGGTAAATACCCGAGTATTTACCCAAATGTTGGGTAAAAACTCTTTAACTGCCGAACCACTTGACGTAGGCTGACGAAATTTGGTTCAAATCTTACTTATATCAAGAGAACATCTGTTATTGAAAATGGGGTCCCTGGGTCCATGTTTTGATATAGCCCCCATATATTTGTACCTCCCGATTTAAGGTATTTCTTACCTATTAGCCAGATTTTACAATCATATTGGCTGAAATTTGGCACAGTAAGTTATCAATATGTGGAAAATATCCTTGCAAAAATTTGTCAACATAGGTCCACGTTTTCTAATAGCCCCCATATAAGGGTACCCCGATTTCGAGTATTTACCCAAATGTTGGGTAAAAACTCTTTAACTGAACCGAAGCACTTGACGTAGGCTGACGAAATTTGGCTCAAATCTTACTTATATCAAGAGAACATCTGTTATTGAAAATGGGTCTCTGGGTCTATGATTTGATATAGCCCCCATATATCCGTATCTCCCCATTTAAGGTATTTTTTACCTATTAGCCACATTTTACAATCATGTTGGCTGTAATTTGGCACAGTGAGTTCTCAATGTGTCTAAAATATCCTTGTAAAATTTCAATTTAATTTCAACCTTTTGCGAAACTAGTTAACCTATTTCTTAGCGACGTTTGAAAAGGACTGTGGTCTAATATGGCAGAAATCCCAATAGATTTACCGTGTGCAAAGAGCTTTTTGACAGACCGGCTGACTTTCGAAATAAATAAATCTTAAGCACCCTATTCCATATCGCAGTAATACAGAGTTAATGCGATGTATTGTATTCCAAAACGCAGAAGGCACTCAAAATAAGCAAAAACTGATACATTAGATAGATTTTGCAACGGGTACACATCTTAGATAATTTTACAAAGTATAAGCAATAAATAGACAGCGGAATCCTATGCAAATGCATATATGGTTAGGATGGTCGTAGAGAAAATCTGATTAGACAGAAACCCGTTTTATTAGAAAATAAAACGAATTAGGCCCAGAAATTTTTGCATATTTTGCATATTCTGCATATCGTGCATATTTTGACATATTTGTACATATCTGCATAAAATGAGCATATGCAAAACCATATGCAAAAATATATTCAAGGATTTGTGGTCTAAATATCCCACCAAAATGGCTGAAATTTGGTATTAAGTCTTCATTAGGGGTATGCAACCTTACAACTGAAATCTGTCCGCATAGGTCCACGTCTTGATATAGCCCCCATAGAACGGTACCTACCGATATTCGGTATTTTGAAAGTTGTAGCCTCAATATCCCACCGAAATGACTGAAAATTGGTATTTAGTCTTCGTTGGGGGTATAAAACACTCCACCAGAAATTTATCGGCATAGGTCCACGTCTTCATAAAACGGTACCTACCGATATTCGGTATTTTGAAAGTTGTAGCCTCAATATCCCAATGAAATGACTGAAAATTGGTATTTAGTCTTCGTTGGGGGTATAAAACACTCCACCTGAAATTTGTCGGCATAGGTCCACGCCTTCATATAGCCTCCATAGAATGGGACCTCCCGATTTTTGGTATTTTGAAGGTTGTGGCCTCAATATCCCTCCGAAATGGCTGAAATTTGGTATTAAGTCTTCCTTGGGGGTAAAAAACTTTCCACCTGAAATTTCTCGATATAGGTCCACGTCTTAATATAGCCCCCATAGAATGGTACCTCCCGATTTTCGGTATTTTGAAGGTTGTGGCCTCAATATCCCACCGAAATGACTGAAATTTGGTATTAAATCTTCGTTGGGGGTATAAAACTTTTCACCTGAAATTTATGGGTATAGGTCTACGTCTTCATATAGCCCCTATAGAATGGTACCTCCCGATTTTCGGTATTTTGAAGGTTGTGGTCTCAATATCCCTCCGAAATGGCTGAAATTTGGTATTAAGTCTTCCTTGGGGGTAAAAAACTTTCCACCTGAAATTTCTCGATATAGGTCCACGTCTTTTAATATAGCCCCCATAGAATGGTACCTCCCGACTTTCGGTATTTTGAAGGTTGTGGCCTCAATATCCCTCCGAAATTTCTGAAATTTGGTATTAAGTCTTCTTTGGGGGTAAAACAATTTTCCACCTGAAATTTCTCGATATAGGTTTACGTCTTAATATAGCCCCCATAGAATGGTACCTCCCGATTTTCGGTATTTTGAAGGTTGTGGTCTCAATATCCCTCTTCCTTGGGGGTAAAAGACTTTCCACCTAAAATTTGTCGGTTTAGGTTCAGGCCTTCATATAGCCCCCATAGAGCGATACCTCCCGATTTTCGGTATTTTGAAGGGTGTGGCTGTAGTTATACACTTCTCTATTTTATTGACTTGTCTGAAGAGAATTTTAAACAGAAAAATTGTACACACAAACATTTTTGTACCAATTATTGAAATATATTTTGCATAAGAAAATATGTAAAATGCATAAATTTTGCATATGCAAAAATTTATGCATTTTGCATAATTTTGCATATGTCATATGTTTCGATTGCAATGTAATCAGAAGCCAAAAATATGCCCAGTCTCAGAATTTGACATGAATCGGACCAAAAATAGGGGTTGCATAAAATTCCGCTGTCTAGCAATAAATGAAACAACAAAACATGTTTCGGAATTCGGCCATTGTGCAAACACTAATATTCATATTTATAGAAGAAAAGAAATGACATTACAAAACACAGAAACTTAAATCTTTTTATTATTATTTCTAATTTTGTTATCTTTGTCCTTTTCCATCATGACTTTAGTAAAGTACTCGCCAATATGAGTTGTTGAGTGAATTCAACTCCAACTAAAGTTTGCCAACAAGAAATGTTTGAACTTATTACAAGTTATAATTCTCCTGTACATTAAGTGTGGCTGTTGCGTACAGACCATACCATGAAAACAGGTCGTCGCAATATCGTATTCCGGTCACAACGTATTTCCACTTTTGAAACAAACTGAGCACAACAGCAATAAATGGACGTCTCGTAATTTCACTTTCATTCCATTGCCAATTTGTTGCAACATCATCGTCGAATGACAGACAGGCAAGGAGAAACAGTTATCCAGTTTGTCCATAAATGACGACAGGACAGGATAGATGAAATTTCTTATAAATGGGAAATTGCATTTTGTATTGTTGCAGTTTAGCCGGCAGGCTAACAGTGGAAAAATTCCGCCCTGTTCAGAATAGTAAAACATTTCCCCATAAATTCTCTTTCGGCTTTTGTTGAAACACTTATAAGTGAATATTTTTTGAATTTTTTTTTTTTGGGTATTTTTTGAGGACAATAAATTTAAATTTTGGTTGAACAAGATGGACTCTCGCTTTTACGTTTTCGTACGATTCACCATACAAACGCTCTCCATATGTTCATCATTGATCTAAAGTCTCCACAGAATCTAACGGCATTTACATTAATTTGTAAAAGTTTGTACAAATGTTTAGGTTATATTTTTGTGGTAAATTTGCAGTCTTCCTAGAAAGCAATTATAACTCTTTGTTTATTTAACATTTTATATAATATATTATTTATTGTAAATCGGATTTTATAATTAAAATATGTGATGTGTGGATTTGCCTAACTTCAATCATTCACAATTCCGAGTAAATTTTTCCAATTGCTATAAACTAAATCTTATTTGCTTCGAAATTTTGTTTACTTTTCTATGAAATAAAAAGATTTTGAATTATTTCTTATAAAAGTTGAGAAAAATGCGAATTTAGTGAAATAGTGCTTTTTTGCTAGTAGTCGGCACCATTTCCCAATTGTCGACACAAACTCACGCACTTCACACTAGGCATAGTATAGCCTAAAATCGCATAACTCATTTTTTATTGAAGTTACTGGCAAACTTTACATTTTGTTGTGCCTAAAGTCGGCATCAGCAACAATGCCAAAATTACTATAATTTTTTAATGACGAAATATTTAGAGAAATAATCAACTCGAAAAACTGCATTTTTTGTCTCAAAATGCATGATATATCTGAAAACTCCATTATTTTGTATATTTCGCACCATATCTCCAAAAACTGGTACATTATTCGTTGACTTATCTTTGGAAAAATTATCCGCTGGAATGTTATTCACAAGTCTTTAGAATATTCCATTTTTGTAAAATGCCTCTATCAAGCTGTTTCTAGCATATTTTGCAAATACAATTTGAGAAATATATCAACAATACACTGAAATCCAAAATGTAAAAATAAATAGGCAGTGTGAACATGGTTTGGAATATATTTTGTAGAAAGTATTGCTCTGTTCCAGAACCTGCAAGAAGCTACTAAATTTTACCACGATAAAAATTTTTCCTTTATGTTATCGAAAAAAATAGTAAAAATTAGTAGATTCTTGCAGTTCTGGAACAGACCATATAATATGAAATATCGCCTAAACAACATGAAATAACTTTTTTAGAGTTTCAGAATGTTCTGAAGAAATGCTGAGCACATTATTTGGAAAATTTTTGCGAAAGGTTACTTGGTGCGACTCCCAATAGTTTAGCTGCTACTGACCAGAGTTCCAGAAATTATGTAGACATTCATATATTTGATCGATTTTCTCCCGCCAGATGCAGTCTTTCCTAGTTCATCTGTTCGACACTTAAGTTCTACTACTTTAGGGCTATAACACTGCTGAAGACCACAAAGCAAAAAGCATTCGTCTGCCACAAAAACAACATCCTAATATGCCTGAAGATCGGCCTAACCACCCGTGAAACGTAGCATAATGGTTGGATGCGTGGGACTCCGGTAGACTCCTAATTTTTCAATGTATCTCTTATGTCTAAACAGCTCAACTCGAAAGAGAATTAATTAAAAATTCATATTAGTTTTTGAGATAAAGCATCGAACAATGGAAAAAAGGGTCTTTTGGGCCGGTTTAGATGAGATGTAAAATCCAAACCCGATCTAACAATGCAAAACCCAACTAGGGTTTTTGTAGTCTTAATATATACTTTCAGAAAATGCCCATTATAAGTTGTTTGTATTTTCAGTGTTTCACAGTGTAATTAAATTAAATTTTTCTTAAGAGACATGAATTTTGGGCTGTGGTGAAAAACACTCACTTACAAAAAGATGAATTCCGATATAATAAATGGTCTAAAAAAGCTCAATGAAATTTTACACAAAATTAGATGACAATATTATTGAAGCATTTTTAAAAACGTTTTCATATTTTGTTATGGTAATTTTTAGTTATTTGTGTTCAAATACAAAATATGTCGACTACTGGTACATGCAGGACTTAGGAGAACTTACCCTATGATTCTCATACAAATTTTATATGTACTTTGTTTACTTACAACTCTCTATCGGAATATTTTAAAACCGACAAATTTCTGTAGCCCCAACGAAGATTTAATGCCAAATTTTTGCCATTTCGGTTAGCAGAAATCTGGTCCAACAAATTTTAAACAATAAAACATCGACTTTTATTTTCGGAACGCCTGATCTGTATTTTTTCCACTGTAAGGCGGGTGGAGCTGCCGATTCCCCCACCGAGAAAATATCATTAGAAATATGTCAAAAATTGTCATCACCATATAAATAGACGTAAGTCGTCGGAAACAAGACAAGACGCAACTTTGGTTACTATCAACATCCCAGCAAAATAAATTGGAAGTAGTGCAATGTGGACTAGTTCTGTCACGGCATGTTTTGATGCAGTTCAACTGGAGTCGTGAAAAAGGCACTCCAGTCCTCACATTTTAATCGCATTTGGATGCAATCCAAAGAATCACATCCACTTGTCACATTTTAACAACATCCGGATGCAGTTCAACGGAGTCGTGAAAAAGGCACTCCAATTCCTCACAATTTAACAGCATCCGGATGCAGTCCAACTCACCAGAAGAAAATTTCCGAATGGAGTGCTGTTGGAGTACGTGCCGAAATCTTAACTGGTGATGGGAAGACAACCCATTTAGCAAATGAAGCAAAAACAGTTCAGCTTGGAACAAATGCAAGCGGAGGAAACACGCATGTTTGCGATTGAATTCAATGGAGAATTTTCATAATTTGTGTTAATGTAATAAAGTTGTTAATATTTTTGTCTTGCACAAATAATAAATGCATTTTATTTATTCTGGTATCTTTTGTAATGGCTTGCACAATTTCCGCAGAATGCCTGTACCAAACACGTGCTTTGGACTGCCTCCTATTCTACCCCAAAGGGTTAGTTAAAATGAAATGCCAAAGGGTCAGTTAAAATGCAGTGCCAGAGGGTCAGTTAAAATGCAGTGCAAAAGGGTTAGTTAAAATGCAGTGCCAAAGGGTCAGTTAAAATGCAGTGCCAAAGGGTTAGTTAAAATGCAGTGCTTTGGAGTGCATCTTTCAGTAGTCACGCTCTTGTAAAAATCATCAGTGAAAATGCATAATTTGATGCACATCCAGATCACTTGTACATATCATTTAACTGCATCTTTGGAGGCAAACATTTTGCTGGGATTGTATAACAACTCGAATACTCTGCAGTAAATAAATGCATAGCAGTATCTTTACGCACCAACATGTCATGTTGTCGTGGTTGTTGTTATTTACAATCGGTATAGACTGGACTGCTCTATTCATCACGCGTCGCAATAACCAGCAGCAGCCGCATTTGAGGCGTCGAAGCGTTCAAGTGGTGATCCAGTTGTCCGGTGTCGACGTTGGCTTTACATGGCATAAAGTGCAGAAGTGTGGCGCACATTTTAGTCGTCGTATTGAAGCGAGCAAGTATTTCCCCACGGTCTATTTTTAGAAAATCCAGTTTTTGGCAACAATGCTGAACTTACTTGTGTGAAAAACCTTAATTTCTGATTTGCAAACAGGCCATATCATACCAAAAAAAAAAACAATGACAAATGTTGGATGTCTGAATGTTACATTTTCAGCGGTAACATATTTGCACAAAAATGTCTAAGAAATTCTTAAACTGGCACGGTACGAACAGTCACACATGTGTGAGAACAAAATAAACAAATTTTGACAATTTTAACATAATCTGATGATGGTAACTTATTAAAACAGTAGTGTGAGTGGTCACCTATTTCCAAAATGTCATTATAAAATACAACGGATTCTTCCCTTTCAAAGCTCATATTTCAGTCAAATGTTTCCAAGCGAGTTGAAATTTCTACATCAAAATAAAGCAATAAAAAATGTGCAAATATATAATTCTGTGGCAAACTAAGCAATGAATGATATAGTCTTCAAGACTCAACATTCTATGTCGCACATGTCGTTGTGTTTATGACGATATGGATGGATGTTGCATTGCAACAAACAAATAGGATGGCGCTTAATAACATTTCTTGGGTACTTGGATAGACTGCTGACTGGTCGCGTAGTTGAGGATTGTTTATTTGATATATACTTTTTTTTCAACGTACTCTCACTGCTCTCAAACTCTCTCGCACAATTCAAGGCCATTTAAAAATTACACTCTGCTAAAAATAACTTGTATTTGGTGCCGTGACACGGTGGTATGGAACAAACAACCCGATAAAGCTTTCTACAGTGTGTTTGTTAAGCACTCAACAAAATCCAACTAAGCGATCGCTGATCGTCTCAGGAGACTACAGTCGACAAGCCTACAGCCACCTACAACATATTTACAGATTTCCACAGTTGGCATTCGTACTTAAATTGTACAGATAAAAGAAGTACAGTCAAACTTCTCTATAACGTAGATGCTGGAGATTTAGAACAAATGCGTCATATGGACAAATCAATGTAGAAACTTTTAGTGTGTTTATAAAACGAACGGACTTGGACAATCGGTCTACTTACACCATATTTTGAAGTTATACATAAAAAACGACATTTACATATGTTGTATATCAGGCGAAACAAAGCTTAGCAGTACAAGGATATTGAGTCAGATAGGAGTTTGAAAAAGTGTCCTCGTTGGTCTCTTTGAATTTTTCAAAGTAAAATTCCTTGTTAAATATTGCTTTCTTTATAAATTTGTTTTTATTGCATAACACTGACAATAACAGCCCTCGTGTCCGAAATATTATCTTTGTTTAAAATCAAATTCTTCAAATCCATTATACATATGTAGTAGCCACTTAATTGGAATTTGCATATTCAACACCCTAATGCTCACCTAATTCAGTAGCTAAAATATAAGCTCATCAATTAGCCGGAACAACAACATAGCAGCGGATAAGAAACATATTATGTATATTTTATTGTTTCGGGCAATTTGTTTTGCTCATCGATCACTGGATTTATCTACCTATGGCTCTCATATTTATTCGCCATATGCAAATGAATCTGCAAACGAATGAAGAATAACAACAAAGAAAAAAAAAATGATTTGTTTACATCAATCGAATTTATTTATTATAGTCTAGTCAAAACAGACATTGAAAGAGCTGAAACTTGGTGGACGGCAAAAATTGGAAAAAGTCTAAATTCAAACTAAATACTTTTAAATTTCCAAAGAGAACGTGTTTCGCTATCACAATCGTTTATATATAATTAATGTATATAACAGCTTTTAAATATTTATTTGTGATAATTGTAATGAGCAGTGTTACCAAAGAAGTGTGCGTTTTTTTAATAGTAGATGTTATATATAGGCCTACATCATGATTTATTCGTATTCTAGGACATATCGGGGTTTTTTCTGCATGAAAACTCCCCGTGAGTTTTCTCACTTTCTCATTTAAGTTGAAGCGGTCTAGAGACACAAACTCACGGGGAGTTTTAATTCAGAATAACCTTCATATTAATGTGATCAGATCGAACAACTTTTGGAAAAAGGTCCAAATGACCCGCATGCGGGTTAATTTTTTAAGAAAGATATTCCTAGCATTCTTTTCAGTAAAGTTGAAAAATACACTATATACCTAAAATTCAAGGATTCCAAGGAACCCTAACTCAAATATTTTCAAAAATGAGGAAATACCCCCTTTTCAGTTTGTTGTTTTTTTTTTTTAATTGATACTGATATCTCTTGGGTACATAATGAAAATAGAGATGTCATTTCTTTCTTTGGCCACTTACATCATGTAGTGAAATTTTGCGATTAATATTCTTGTCTTTGACATCATTCTTCTCAAATCAGGTTTTGTGTCAATTTTGCATAAACTCTAATGAAGTACGACTTTAACCACAAGTGTTTTACATTTTTAAATATTTAATTATTATGAGTTTAAATAAAATATAGAGTTTTGATGTATCCTAGAATCTATAGTAAAATTTTATGGCTAAGAAATTTGTAAAATATTTTGATCTGATTGGGAAGATTTTAAAGATTTTTGAAAAAGACGACCAAAAATACCCTTTTTGTGAGGGTTAAATAATATCAAATATGATAACAGCGACCAAAAAACATAGGTATCCAAAATTAGGTCAAAATCTAAACATTTTTTGATTTTTGAAGAAACCAAAGGAAAATTCTTAATATTCTCGATAAGAGTGGTCTAAACGATTTTTTTTTAAAAACTACAATTTTTGGTATCACCCAGTTTTTGTACAACTCTCCGAATTTTTTATTTTTTTTTGCGTATTTTGAACCAATCATCGGGGTGATTCTACGGTATCGTTTACTAGAAAGTGGATACCGTTTGCAAGCATTTGGAAGTACCTATCACATGCTGTGATAATGTATGTAGTGTATGAGACTTATTTCTGCATATAATTAGATTGCGATATCTCAAGAATGGTCAAATATATTCTGAAACACCCGGAGATGTTTCAATGCAAACACAACAAATGCCACACAGTATCGGGCACCCATCATAAGTGATGACTAAACATTATGCTTCTAAGGCATAGCCGACCAAGAAGAGCGAGCGCTTAAATTGTTTATGTATGGGTAAAATTACACTGACAGAACAGGGTGATGATTTTCATATTGAGTGTGAAATGAAAAATATATTGTTGGCGCGTTCGCTTTGTATGACTTAAATTAAAAATAATATAAATAACTTCATAATTTGAAAAGTATTTTTCTTCATATGTTAATTTTTTGAGAGAAAAAACAAATTGTATATAAAAATGATTTTTTAAGACATTCTAAGCATACATACATTTTTTATTGTTGCATTGCAGACGAGGCATTCTGCGTCATTAAAAATATTAATACAAAACAAAAATCATTTTCAAATTCTTCCCTCCACATATTTGCTGTACAACTGCAAAATCTTTTCTGTGTACCCAAAAATAAACAAATAAAGCGGCATCAACCTGCTTGCATGAAATTCAGTACAAGACTGAAGTAAAAAAATCAAAACATTTGCTCTCTTACTTTGCGTTCGGGTCGCGTGTGTGTGATTTGCCGAAAAACTTCGTAACCAAATCAATACCCACGAACGGGTTTGTTCTAAGGCATGCCCATGGCACAATCATTCAGGTAGGCGCATCAGCGCAGCTGATGTACTGTGAGCTGTCAAAAAGGTTGTTGCAATTGAAACACACAAAATTAAAAAACAACAATTTAAAAGAAAAATTGTGAATTTTTGATGGATTTATGAGCATAAGCAGTGTGTGCTCATGTGTCCATTGCTGATCTAAGGTGTTTAATCTGATCAAACTTGGCATATCGTCGGTGTCATGCTTAAGTGTTCCTTACTATGTTTCAAACCATGCTCTTTCATATTTTTTAATCGGTTTTCTTCTACCTCCTATAGATTTTGAGATATTCAGATGTCAATATGTTCCATATCCGCTTTGTGACGCAAACAATCTTGTCTTTTTCTTCCATATCCATAAAGCGTGGCGTAGGGAACAAAACAACTTTGAACGCCATGTCGTGTGGCGTATGGAAAAACAGAGACAAAAACGAATTGTTCCGCACCAAAAACATGGCGTTTGGAAAAAATTTTGTCAAGTTACGAACAATGTGGCGTATGGAACAAATTGTTTAAATAACTGGGATATATTTCGCTTAAGTTTAAAGCCTCCTACTTAATATCCCAGGGTGCCACCGTGGTGCAATGCTATGTACACTAGGGATATAACTTTTTGCACTTTTTTGCAGATATCGAAAATACCACCACATAGCCGTGTAGAGCATGAAAAACTATTATGAAATAAGGTGTAATTTTTTCTCTATCGCGAAAAAAGTATTTCTATGTATTTCTAAGTTTCCGCACCAAATGCATTGAAGTTCAGTAATGCATTTTTTAATTTTATCTGTTATAACAACATATTTGCTTTTCATTAAAATTTTTATTTTTTTGTAATCTAATTTAAAATCATTATCAAAGCGTTCTGGACCAATTTGTTCTCAAATCGCGCCATTTCAGAGCATATTAGGAACTTTTGACACTATTGCAATTTTTGGGTTTTCTTTATAAACTCGTGAATTGTATGTTTATATTTTTTGTACCTATCAGACAAGGGAATATGGTGTCATTTGCAACAAATTCGGGTGCAATCCGGTTTTTTTAATCTGGACATTCGGGTTAAATTAGCGAATCTGCCGTTGATTCGGTTATACAGTTCCGTAACACTGTGCAACATTTTTAAGGTGATCTTGTGCAAATACTTCGAACTGAGGATTTCTTGAAAGCACAGACCCAAACGACAAGAAACCCTAGTTGGGTTTTGTTGTGTCAGATCCAGCTCGGATTTTATGGCCCCATCTAAACATGGCTAAATATTGAGTTTTTAATGAAATTCGGTGCTATATCTCTGAAACCAATGCGAATCTTCTTCTGACCTCTGAAGCAAATTTGTAGATAAGGACAAGAATAAAATATTTGGAGAAATAATGAACTCGAAAAACTACATTTATTGCCTCAAATTTCAAAATATATGCAAAAAGTCCACAATTTTTATACATTTCGCACCGTATCTCCAAAACCGTTAATTTTTTCTGAATATTTTCTTTTGGAAAAATATTCCCTGGAATGTAATACACAACTCTTCATGTCATTGTTGTAAAATGCCTCTACGCCGTTGTTTTCAGTAAATTTTTCAACGACGATTTAATAAAAATGTCAATAAAGTAGTGAAATCCGAAATGCGAGAATAAACTGTTGGTGTGAACTGTGTTTGAAATACGTGTTGTAAAAGATATGATGCAAAATACCGCTGAAACAACATGAAGCATATATTACATGTGCATATAAATTATATCGTAAAAACCTAATTTCTTTAGTAATTTTTTCCTTATACAAAATTTACTGTAGTCACTTTTTGATTAGACCCACAGTTTTCACAAAAACCAAAACCTAAAACCCTTAAAATTTCAACCCGAATAATTTTATTTGCACACATGAGATCGATGAGGACTTCAGGACATGGCTTCTAAGGCAAACCCCAGATCTCCACCAAAGTTCAGCTTTGTTGGAATTTCTGCTATTTCAATGTCTAACCAGTAAAAAATCCTTATTAAATAATGGGTTTTTATAGTACTATTTGGTAGTCCTAACTACTTACAAAACCTCCTAATAACCCATTATTTTATAAAGGGCATATCGCACTGAATTACAAGTTATTCTCTGACCACTAGAATAACTAGTTACTCTATGGCCACTGGAAGTTGAAAAATAAGCAATAAGCTAAAAAAATATTTTCAATTTTTAGAACAGTTGAGGTGGAATTTGTTTTCAAATTCAACACACTTCATATTTTTATTTTATTTCGCTCTTTGCTAGATTTGAACACACGAACTTCTGCTTTATAGCCGAACACACTACACAATATACCACACTTGTAAACATTAAGGGTTGTTTAAATGCTTACATGTGCCCCACCAACTGTTCTTTGTGTCGTTAACAAAAAGTACCCGGCCGACGGTGAGCGTTGAACACACATTACTTTGTAATGGGCTACATAATGACTAACCGATCCAAATTGTTGCTGGGTATTAGTTGAAATATAGGAAAATTATTGAAAAGAGGTATGTGTATGCAATTTGGTATGGTTCAAGGTATCCTCCTTATTTGCAGCATACTTACATGATGATGATGTTATTGAGATGGTTGAAGCAGCAGTTGCTTTGGTAATAGGATTTGTGTTGGAAAGGAACGAACTGATTCCGATTTCATTTAACCATAACTGAAATTAAATAGATACAGGGGACTGGTAAATACAAAATATAATATTAAGCATGGTCGTTTATCTACATAAAAATAAATATCAAATGTTGTTCGTTGGTAATGGCATCAGTTGAGAACGGCTGGACCTATTTGGATAATTATTATTATTATAATTTTTTTTTTTGAAATGTTCGTCATAAACCAACTTTTTATGCAAAGAAAATTTGACAACGCCCACTTTTACGCCCATTTTTTAATTTTAGGGGTCGATTATGGATGGCAACTCAACTAAAATTGCGTTGTCAGAAGTGAAAATCACACAATTAAAATGAGTGAAACGACAGAAATTTTTTTAACTTCATTCAAAATCAGTGTTTTGAGCATTCGGTTATTAGTTGATTTGTAAAAAAGTATGAATTTCAATGTACTCGTAGAAATGGAAGTTTCTATTATTAAATTTGCTGTCGGCAACGCAACTAGAGTTGGGTTGCCTTCCATAATCGACCCCTTAATCTTTTCTACAAAAACTACTGAACTGATTTTCCTGGTTTTCCATATTTTTCCATATTTTTTCAAAATGCTACAGCTGTGTACAAAATAATAGGAGTGCCCATACACAAAATGGAATGGCCAAAAAAAACATGGTTAATTTTCTCAATTTTTGGCCAATTTTGTACTTGTTTAACATTGTTGACATCCCAACTGTTAATTCATTAATAGAAATTTGGCAATTCGTTTTAAATTATTTACTGTTGGTGTAACATTATAAGTCGTCTTCAAATTTTTTGTTCAAAAAAATAGGAGTGCGGAAGAAAGAGGACAATAAACATATTTTTAGTCGAATTTATGTCATGTTCATACCAGTTCTTTAATTACGTTGTTCGCTCTCACAATTACGTATACGAATTAATCCATTCATACGACATGGACCATACTTCATACCAACATAGTTCATATTTTCATACTTTTTGTTTGCTGATTTTAAAGGAAGTTTCAAACAAAAGACATGCAGAATTAGTTGATATGAACTGGAAAAATAATTTTCTTTCCCCCAAACATCTATTTTATGTTATATTCTATTATTTCCATTCATTATTTTCTTAAAATTGTGATGTTTTCAACACATTTTTCAAAATTTCTATAATCAAAATTAACGGGAGAGAGTCCTGCCAAAATAACTTTTTGGTATACAGACTTTCAGGCAGGTATTTGATTTTAGTTTTTAGATTTTTACGCGAATTTGAAACAATCCACAAGAATCGTAACTGCAATGAAATAGAAGACAAAATTTACTAAGCTTTGAATGTATACTAATCGTTCCACCGTTTACTTTTCATTCATGTTTTGCAGTTTTCTAAAAATGTTGTTTTTATAAATTTTTCAATTTTGTATTTTGTCTGTCATAATTAATTTATTTCGATAAATACTCTAATTTGTTAGAGATGGTATATATTTTATCGTCATTCGGAGAGTAATTTAAATTGAACAATGTACAAAAATCGTTCTTTGCTCTCAGAATTTTGTATGGAAAATGAAGTAATACAATGAACAAGACATTACGACCAAAACTTTAAATATTTCAGTTGATAGAAGTAAATCCAATAGATTTGTGGCGATTTTTCTCATAAATTAAGCAATTATGGATTTTATAGACAAACCCTTTAGTGATTAGAGTTGTTTAACACTCTGGCTATTACATCGAACAAAATATGTATAATGATTGCTGTCCCATAAATTTGTGTATTTTGATCATTGAGCCCAGGTTAAGCCAATTTCCATTAGCCCTTTATGTAAGGATCGGCCAAAAAAGCGTATCTATAAGGCATTTATTCCTCGACCAAATAATATTTTGAGGACCTATATTTGCTAAAATTATAAGTGCATCGGCTTGCAAATTCATTTTCGAGACAACGTTGATTGCAACGCGGACCGGGGTCTGCTAGTTATTATTAAAGTACAGATGTGATGAGCATGATTAGTCATATAGATATCAATCGCTAATTATCATAAAACTAATTGTAGAAGGCATTGAAACGTCTCTATGTTGAAAGAAGTAGACGAAAATTATCGTTGTAGAGTTCAATTTCACACATTAATTTGTATAACGTTATTCATATAAAACATATGGATCAAATCAACCCAATATCACATATCATTATTATGTATCGTTTTTTAATGAAAGGTGAAATTTTTACTACCCTTTTGTTGGACTGGTGCAGTTGTAGTTTCGAACAAGGCGAATTTAAGAAGGTGATCCAAAAGACGAATTCAGGCCGTAGTCTTCATTTGCTGTCAAATTTTTTTGCGCGAAATATATACAAAGTCAAGAGGAAACGATAAAATATTCTTCGCAAAAAATATGTTTTGCCAGCAAATGAAGACATCAGTTAGTATTTTTGTATCACCTTCTTTCTTGTACCATGGTTTCGAATATAGGCTGACTTCCGAAACGTCTGTTGCTGTGCAAATGTCTTAAGTATTGTGTTTTCGTTATACTTAACTACTGCAAAGCTATGTTTTCCAAAACACGTATAATTTTTTTCTGTGCAACTGAATTATTTTGACGAAAACTAAAAAAAGGAAGTCAGCCATAGTCATAGATCATGTAAAGGGAAATTAAACATCTTTCTGATAAATGTAAACAAATATTTTTGCACGGGCTCGGAGTCCAGTTATTTTTCTCGATTCAGACTCCAAGTCCTGAGAGGCAAAGGAAGACCTCTATTTTCAGCTGGTGGTTGATATTTGACAGCCATTTTACCACCGACTTTTTATAGACAACTTATAAAGATGTTTCTCATTGCCAAAATACTAAGAAAATGTGGAGAGCATTTTGCGCATTGTGCTGGTCAACACCAGGTTTCTTAATACATATATTAAATTTTTTCTAAATATTGTTCGAGAGCTAATAAAGAATAGACCGTACTCATATGAGCAATGTTTTAAATTGAGTCGCATTTATTTGGTTGGTGCCAATTAACGACGCAAATTCGTGTATTGTGTGTACTGTGTCAGTTTTTCAAAATTTAATTATTTTCGAAGCTTACTGCAGAATACCAATAATCCTACATTACGAAGAATGTGTCCTTATTCCATATTCAATTATTTATTAATAAGTTCCACAATACCATATGGTACAACGTGGACTCCCTCCCTCACTGTACATTGGTTGGCTTTATTTCTTTAATGCAAACAAGTCCTTCCACCATTAAGCTCAGCTCTTAAGAACAATAATTAAAAGTAATGTGGCGAGTACAACTGTCCTCCAATTAAATGCACACTTTACCCCACTACAATGTCATTTATGCAAAAATTGAAGAAACAAAAACATATTGTGGGTGTATATATGTATGTATGTATGTGGAATCCCACAGATTGCAAAGTTTACAAGGGAAAATTTGGGAATGAATGGGAATGACAATCATTCATGCATTGTTTAACGTTGATAGAAAAGGAATAAATCAAAAGAAGAAAACGTAAATGATGACGTTTGTTCTGACTTTAAAAAAGCTGAAATAAAACATATTCTCAAATAAATGTCGAGTAGAGTGTAAAGTTTCAATGGGGAGCCACCGTTGTGCAATGTAAGCATTCATTCTCTGATCAACACATCAAATCCCCTAATTGTAATGATGGATTAAATTTCCTGAGTATTTCAGTCATAAAACACTTCTCTACAACTTGTGTCGTATGACACGCCGTTTGGACTCGGCGATAAAAAGTAGGTCCAATATTATTAAGACCCTTCGGGGATGTTATGGGAACATACGTATGTATGAGAGTAATGGTAACACCGCAATGTAAGCCCATTTGATGAAAGAAGGAAATATGAATCAAATTTTAATTTTTTGAAGAAGCTGCGGGAGAAACAGCACTGCTTCATCCGAATTTTTTGTTTTTCTAACTGCATCGGCGAGTTATTTTCGTATCCAGTCGCGATTCTTCTCCATCAGCTCTTGTTTTTGAAATCCTTTTTAACGATTTTTTCCTAGAATTTCGTTATTCTCGTATACAAGCAACTATTCTTTGTAGGTTTTTCGATACGAATATATCGAGGAGATACAAACAGTTTTTGCAATAATTATGGTAAATATATATCAAAAAACATAGAAGACATACAATAGACCTTGTAGACATTTGCTTATTATGAGTACTTTAAGCAGTTATTACGCCATCAGGGGAAGTCATAGAATCTTCATGTTGTATACCGGGTATGCTTAGGGTGTCTAGTACATAGTCCATAACATACAAATCGTCGTGAAAACTGCTAACGAGATATCATTCACCAGTGATTACCACATAAGCCATTTACTTCTCCTTAGGGGTAGTTTACACTATCTATCAATGTCATATGACACGAAATAAAAACATTCCATATTTATCCACGGAGGCAATGTGGATACGTAGTTTTTTTTTCATTTTTGCTGGTGTGGACGCACAGAGTAAATGGCGTAAGGAAAATCTCCAATATTACACATATTAGCGAATATATAACGATGTAAAATTTCGTGTCATATGACATTTACAGTGTAAACTACCCCTTAGCAGTCTTCATGACGATTTTTAAGTAATGGCCGAGAAACATGGGCGAGTTGCCAGCACTATTTATCTTGTAAAATTGTATCAGGTGCTAATATACAGGATATATTTTATTTTTCAAAGTGGATACCCTCATCACGAAATTTCAACGACGTATCAATAAAAACAATTTTAATAATATGAGAAATATAACAATATTATTGAAAATATGCATGGCGGTGCTATTATTTACACATAACGTGTCGCAATCATATGAAATAAATTCCGTGCAAAACTAATGTCCAGGGGATATGTAATTGTATACGTCCGACTATAGCTCTCTCTCTTATGATTTTTTTTATAATTTTGGTTTTTGCAAGTCTTTAGTTGTCTAACTGTATATATGTATATGTATTAGGATTCTGTGCATGACAGTATCACCATATAACAGTTTACGTATCACCCAAGTGCTAATCGATTGTTCGAAAATCAATCGGAACGTATAGTGACAAAATGTTATCAACTAATTTACATAGAATCACTAATAAATCTTTGCATTCTAAAAATAGCTACCAACGTTCATGTCTATCGCTTCGATTTTGGTCTACATTTGATTTTTGGTTTTTTTATGAACAAATTTAAGGCAGTCTAAAAGAATTCTACTTTTTACCTAAAGCCATTAAAAACAATAGAAATGGGTAGGGCAGCCCTTCAATACAAAACAAAACGTCGAAGTTTGTATCTTTAACCTTTGTTTAATTACTTGCCGTAAACTAAATGGCAAGAGAATATGCAAACAAGTCTATATTCTCATAATTCCTAAGGTAATTATAGAGAAAAATTGAACGGAAGAAATTGCTAGGCAAACAGTTGTAAATGGAAATGAAGGAACGAAGGAAGCACAGACAATAGAAGGAAACATTGCCAAACGTAACCAATTCCCAGATAGCACAGTCGTTCCGGCCCGAAATGGAACATGGCGCATACAAACGTATTGTACCCATTTCCATGGCAAAGTCAAAGTAACCACGCAATTAAGAATGCAATGGAGACTCAGTGACTCTCTCTCTCTCTCTGTAGCACTTTAGGGACGACTGTTTTAATGACCAGTAACTTTTGTTATTTACTTATCAGCAGTGTACATGGACATGTATATTCAAAGAAATCCGACAAGCCCAAAAAAATAACAACAACAAATATGATTTAGGGTAGAAACGATGCGATTTGTCGTAAGCTTTAAAGGAAAAACACATTCGGAAACCGGAATCAATTGAAACAACCACTTCGTTGAGAAGGAATCCTTGTGGCAGTCATTCACTGCTGCCGCTGGTTTTAAATTATATAAAAATCAAGTGGTGTAAAACGCATTTTGTAGTGAACTACATCGACGACGTCCTTCGATGTGACAACAGGTGGTCAATGTGGTAGATATGCCGTTATCTTAAATGTTACATCAATAATCATCGATTGATGTATTTAAGGTCAACCACTCATGCTCAACTCAAACTTGTCTAAGTGCAGAGCGAGTGCTGAAAGGAACAGAAGAAAGAAACCCTTAAAAATGTTAATATTTCACTGTGGATTCCTTCCTACAAGTATGTGTCTTCAGACATCGAGTAGGGGAAAAACAAACTGTTATCCAATGATGACCATGAGCCGTGACACGTAAAAAAATTAAAATAAAGATGAACAATTACAACATATCCCTCATTTACTCAAAAAGTATCCTATCTGAAAAACGTCAATTTTAAACTATTCTATCAAATTTTGATTTGCAAACTTTGAAAGCCAGACTCCACGTATCTCTGCCTTTTCCCAATGTCAAACATTTTTGCTGTTATGGGCCCAAAGATAGGCCTTTAGAAATTTGATTTACTTTCTGAATAAAAATTCAGCTCGTCATGGTCAATTTTTTTATAATTTTTCTCTGGTTTTGGTCCTGTCCTAGATACCAAACTTAAAAAAATCGTTTTTTATCCTGTTTCACCAGTTCATCGACAACAAAACTCAACTACAAAAATTTTTTATTGAAATTATAGGTAAATTTCAATAAAAAAGTTTCTAGAATATACGAATTTTCTAGGAAAGCATCTTAAAAGTCAAAATAGCAAACCGTTCAAAATTCATGAAAACAGTAATGTACAAATATGCACCTAAGATCTCAGTAATTGACTTTCTAGAAACGGTGCTCCCATAACGTTTCCCCAAAGAGTACATTTCAAACTTTGGAATAACCGGGGAGACAAGTAGCTCCTTTTTTGACAAGAATTTGATTTTTTTTTTTTCAAAAAAAAATTAATACAAAGTAAGTTTCTTAGCCAATTATATATGTATTGAAGATAACTATAAATAATATAAATAATTCTCGACTTAAAAATTACATACAGTGTTATACAAAAATATAATAATCTCATAGTTCATCTTTTGCATATAGCTAACCTGATATCAGTGGTATATTTTTATGCAGGATCAAAGTTGGTTTGAACTGTTTATACTAAAATAAACACAATAATACATGTTTGTTGATCTACATATCGCTCATTTACTCAAAGATATTGTTGCACAAAAACTAAAATAACTACTTGGACAATATTTTGCAAACAACTAGCCAGATATCAGTGCTAAATTTCTGTGCAAGATCAAGCATGATTTGAAGTGTTCTTGTGCTTCATAAACTCAAAAAACTTTTGTGTTGAATTATGCGAAACTCGTAGGAAATGAGCTGTAACCAGAGCTCCGAAATACTCGCTCGAATTCTACTCGCGAGTGAAATTCGAGCGAGTTCGAGCAGGAATAATAGCGCGAGTGGAAAAAATAAATCGAGTATACTCTATTTTTACTCGTCACTCGCGAATCATATTTCAGACTTGCACCTTTTTACTAGCGAGTAAAAAGTGTTTGAGAATACGAGTACTTGAAGAGTACGAGTTTTGCAAGAAAAAACGAGTGGGGGTGAAAATGCTCGAAATAGAGTACGAGTATACTCGAAGAGTAAAATCGAGTAAAAATGAATTGATATATTTTTGAAACATTTGTGTTGCGTGATTTTTTTTAAGAAAAGTGTGCATAACCCCCTCAACTTCCCCGCACTATACTTACTCCCCTCAACTTTCCCGCCCTAAACTTACTCCCCTCAACTTGCCCCCAGTATGAAAATTTGTACAAGTCGTAGAAAAAATAGAAATTGCTAACTCAGAAAATGTATTTTTTGAGTTATGCCACTCTTTGAATAAATGAGCGATATGTTAAACTTCGAGCAAATGATATCTAACTCATTGCGTTCTAAAAATATCAACACAAAATGTTGACACAATATGAATACCACTTCGTGGAAAAAATTGCAATCTCAATTATACAGTCAGGGACAAAAGTTTACATACACCCTATAAATGTCGGGTTCAAGGTTAAGTAATGATTTTTACGAAATTCCAAGTATACATTTTTATTTCTTCTCACTAATAAACAATATTAAATACAACAAAAGTATATTCCATAATACAAATAACGGTGAATTTCACAAAAACCAAAAAATGATAAGGACAAAAGTTTACATACACCTCAAGTAAATATGTGTATTACCGTACAATTTATAGAATTAGCTGCAAAATTTATACATTTTATTGTTTTGGCGAATGTCTCTGGGAGTCTGAGACATATTTTAGAAAAAAAATTGTTGGGGGTTAAATTCCGTTATTTAAGCTCAGACTTCTTGTATAGCTAGCTAATTAAAACGGACACTTGCTTATTTCTTTGCGTTTTTAAGTATTGTACTTTATAACAAGTAGGAAAAGCGTTAAGTTCGGTCGGGCCGAACTTTTTATACCCTCCACCACAAATTTCAGCCATTTCGGTGGATTAATGTGGCCACAACCTTCAAAATACCGAAAATCGGAAAGTACCCCAACGTTTCTAGTCACAATGTGTCAATGGCCTCAAGGGGTTTACACCAGGATGTATCGTATTTACTACTATTCGGTTGTTTAACTTTTTTTATTATGCGGCAAACAAAAGAACGGTTGATATTAATCCACTTTCCGAATGAATTTTTTAAAATTTAAATGTTTATATGAGGGAAAAAATTTTTGATTTGAGGGTATTGTGAGATTTTCCCCAGACCATGGGAAAAGTGGTAGAAAGTGGCAACCCTGTTAGGATAACAAATGCAAATCCTTTCTAAGATGACACTACCATGCCCCAAAAGGCAAATTTAAGTCAAAAGTACAGGTAATTAACACCGACGACACTACAATTTTTAATAATATTCTATTGTTGCTTTTGTTTTGCAATCCACGTTCTCGAGGATCAGCCAATATTATTGTTGTTGTTATCCCATCCAACGACAAAGTACAAAAACAACATGTTGGAAGCTCTCTGTACATAATAAAGAACAACTGGCCACAATATATTTCATTTTTAAAAATTGTAACGGATCCAAAAATTGAATTACTGCAAAATCCTCGATTTGTTGCTTTTGATATGCACAACACTGTATGTTGGCGTGATACCAGTGTGAGAAACCCAAAAAGAAAAGAAATAAAAACAATTTGGTGTATGTAATTTTATGTATGTTTATTTTCAAATCTTTGTTGTAAAGTTGGTGGGTTTCAAAGAAACAAGACTTTACCTTTATGCGTGTGTCGTTAACAAGAGCGAAAGAACAAGTGTAGTTGCAGGTGGGCAGAATAACGATAATAAGGCCGTGAACATCAACTACGACGCAGCATTGGAAAGCGCCCCTCTGCATCCGAACTATGCGAATAAAGCTTTCCAGGAGAGGTAGTAGAAAAGAGCGAACTCTCTCCTACAAAGAAGGCTCCTGGAAGAAGTGCAGAGAAGATTTCCCCATAGAGCTCGAACGAGCGGCCAATTAACGTAGTTAATTGGAATGCTGGGAAGGGGAAACAAAGTATCGAACGTATACATTGGCGTAACCAATATATCGAACTTATACATTTGCCGCCCACCTTGACGCGCTATCTGCAAGGCAACAGGGTTAGACTAATTCGCGAGCAAAACTTATACTAGTGTTAGTAGTGGAGTGAGTATGTTTCAAATGAGAGGTACGAAATTCAGTTTCTATTGAGCATTTTTAGAGATAATTCAATTTTTTATTCAATTCATTAAGTATAAATTTTGGATCTGTGTTTTTAATTTAGGGGTGTACTGCACCTGAGATGACCCAGCCAAACGAGGTGTATTGGGCGGTAGGCAAACCCGGTTGAGCCATAATGCGCGATGGTATTATGATCTTGGAATAAATTTCTGGCCCCAGCACCATTGCTACCGCTCGCGATCTAAAAAACTCGGGGTCCGCCAATGGCAGTCCTACAAATGAATCACAAAATGATGGCGGTATCGATAAAGCAGGCGTTCGATTACCGGATAACTTCGCTACTTGTGCAGTTATATATTGCCTCTGAGAATGGTCATAACAGGAAGTTACCATGACATCGCAGTAACGTGCACCATCCACCGACGATATAGGCCAGTTCAAGTGGGACACCAACGTCTCGCAAATCCGACTGACACCCGAACAGGGATCGATCAGCGCGCGCACATGCATGCTGCCGTTTCGGAAGCAGAGACGGACAACAGCGGTAGGCGCCAGAGTAACCAGACGGGTAATGGGGAGTGGTGGAAGGGCTCTGGTCGCTGGCGGTGCAACAACCTGACGTGCGGAGAAAGACGATTGAGGGGTACGATCAGCTTCATTGGTACGCGAAGATTTATTAGGCACGCATTTACGGTCATGTAATAGGATGTGATGAGATCCGGCGCAGTGTTTGCAATTTCGAGCAGCCCGACAAGAGGATGTCTTGTGATTGGATTGCAGACAATTAGCACAATAGCCATTGGACACAACAAACCGCAGGCGTTTTTGAAGAGGCATTCTCTTGAATTTGAGACATCTGTATAGTGGGTGGGAGCTGCGACAAAGACGGCATGCCAAACGGGTGGAAGGTGACGGATGACTTCTACTAGCAACGACGGAATGAGATGATGTCGTTGTTGGCTGAGGGTTAGTCGGCTCCTTACCAGTTGATGGACCTGGAGCAGACTGGTTCGGGGCTGCTACAGCTTCATCAATTTTGGTGAGCAACATCTCCTTCTCAACCTCTCCGTCAGACATCATATCATCGTCACTCTCAGGCATAACTACCACAGGAAAAATGTCGGAAGCAGACTCCATATCTAAACAAGTATTTACACGACATAGAAAAGGTATTTATTATTCGTTGTCGATTAATACTAACTTCGCAACTGGTCGTCGAACAATGCCTTGTTCCGTCCGAAGATCTACAACTCTAACGTGACCATCAGTTCCAGGATGGATCTGAACAACGCGACCTAGCTTCCACGAAGTAGGGGGTAATTGCTCATGACGGAGCACAACTAAATCATTTATTTGGATATCGCGCTGAGGATGTTTCCATTTATATCGCTTGTGCAATTCGACTAAATATTCCTCTTTCCAACGAATACAAAATTGATGAGTGAGAGCTTTTAACTTGCGATATCTATTGACCAAACTAAGAGGGGAATCGACTATTACTTCTTCAGGTGGCGAAAGAAGAGGAGAACCAATGAGGAAATGACCCGGGGTAAGTGCGACTGCATCAGTTTGATTATCATTTATAGGACAAAGGGGTCGGGAATTCAAGCAAGCCTCGATACGAACTAAAACAGTGGAAAGTTCCTCAAAGGTGTATTTAAATGTTTTTGCATGACGGCGAAAATGTTTTTTAAAACTTTTGACTGCAGCTTCCCACAGGCCTCCCATATGGGGAGCACCCGCTGGGATAAACTGCCAAGAAATCTCTTGATAACCTAACGAAGAACAAACTTTCTCACGACCCTCTTTAATGAAATTTCTGAAATTACTTTCAATTTCACGAGATGCACCGACGAAATTTGTCCCATTGTCTGAAAAAACTGTTTTAGGGCAACCACGACGACCAATAAACCTATAGAAGGCTGCCAGAAAAGACGCAGAAGATAAGTCAGTGGTGGCTTCTAAGTGAACTGCTTTAGTTGAAAAGCAGACGAAGACACATACATAACCTTTAGTAACTCGGCACGCCCTGCCCGTAAATGACTTCATATCAAAGGGTCCCGCGAAATCAACTCCTGTAGTGTGAAAGGGGCGAGTGACTACCGTTCGTTCCCGAGGCAGAGCAGCCATGATTTGATTACATGACCGCTTTTTCTCAAGGATACACGTCTTACAACGATTAATGACACAACGAACAAGATTTTTTAAGCGAGGAACCCAATACTCGATACGAAGTATACGAAGCATTAACTGATTTCCACCATGAATGGAAATGGCGTGCACGAATTCTGCAAGCAGGCGAACAAATCTACAAGAATATGGCAATACTATGGGATAGCGTTCAGTGTATGACAGTGTTGGGGACTTTGCTAAACGGCCATTAAGACGCATGACACCGTCTTGGTCCAAACGAGGGTTGAGTGGGAGGAGTGAACTTTTCGAAGGCAAAGGAGACTGGTCTAATAAACATTTATACTCCTCAGCAAAATACGCCTTTTGAGCAAGAATTGCTAGACGAAGCTTAACTGCTTTTATTTCGGAGGGATCTAATGTAGTAGAAGGGAATGTTCGACGACTTTGAGAGTGTGGACGACAATTATTGTAAAATCTAAAAACATAAGACAATACCCTCAAAGCCCTTCCAAGTGACGAAAAATTATCCAAAATATCTTGATAAGAGGAAAAGAATGCGAAATTACTTTTGACTGGACGAATTTCCAGATCAGTATCTATAGATGTGGTATCATTTATTTTCCATTGAGAGGAATCTGACAATAACCACTCAGGACCATGCCACCAAAGTGAAGAATTGGCTAAGTCCTGGGGCGAGATACCACGACTACCCAAATCAGCAGGGTTATCTTCGGATCTAACGTGGAACCATTGACCATTCCCTACATTTTCCTGAATTCGACATACTCGATTAGCTACGAAAGTTTTCCAAGTGGAAGGGGTTTTACGAAGCCATGAGAGGACTATAGTGGAATCGGTCCAACAATAAACTCTACTAACTGGAATTTGAATTTCCTGAACTACCGACTTTAGAAGCTCCGATGCTAATGTAGCCCCACAAAGTTCAAGGCGAGGCAATGATACCGATTTTATAGGTGCAACTTTGGTTTTGGAAGTTAAAAGATGAACATTAACTTTACCAAGTGGAGACTGAGTTCGCAAGTAAACTACCCCCGCATATGCCTTTTCCGAGGCATCAGAAAAGAGGTGTAGCTCAGTTATGTCTTCTGGACAATATTGAACCCAACGAGGGATATTAATCGAATTAACGGAAGAGTAATTTGCAATAAAAGACTCCCACGAGACTTTTGTATTGGTAGGCAAGTAATCATCCCAATCTATCTTGTCTAACCAAACTTGCTGCATAATAATTTTTGCGACAACAATTACAGGCGAAAGCCAACCTACGGGATCAAAAAGTTTGGCTATAATTGACAAGACTTCCCGTTTGGAGTATTGGGCCTTTTTTGGGATAGAGTCTACAACGAAAAAGAAAGTGTCGGAATGGGCATTCCAGCGAATTCCTAAGGGTTTGGAACTACTGGATTCTACAAATGAAAGGACCTGGGCATCAACGAGTTCGTTGGGAGAAAAACGAGATAAAATGGACTTGTGATTTGATGTCCACTTCCTCAGTTCAAACTTTGCAGAAGCTAAGGCTTCAACAAGCTGATCACGATAGGATAATGCGGTGTGAATATCGTGAGCGCCAGCAAGTACGTCGTCTACATACATACAATTGCGCAGAATATGCGCGGCGAGAGGATAATCGGACTGAGTGTCCTGAGCTAATTGCAGAAGAGTGCGAATGGCTAGGAAGGGCGCACAGTTTACCCCAAATGTGACCGTTTGCAACTCATAATCTTGAATAGGGTCTGAAGGAGACGATCTAAACAAAATTCGTTGAAATTGTGAATGTTTGGGATCAACACGAATTTGGCGATACATCTGAGTGATATCGCAGTTGAAAACAAATTTGAATAAACGCCATCGCAAAATTAAGAGCACTAAGTCTGCTTGAAGAGTTGGCCCAACATGGAGAAGGTCATTTAAGCTAACACCATTGGAAGTTTTATTTGAAGCGTTGAATACTACGCGAAGTTTTGTGGTCGGTTTTTCAGGATTGATTACAGGGTGATGAGGAAGGTAGCACACGAGAGAACTAGAAGCTTGAGGGGGCTGAACTGGACACATATGTCCCAACGACAAGTATTCTTGTAGAACTTGGTCATAAACTACTTTGACTGAAGGTCTTCGAAGAAGCGAATTTTCCGACCGACAAAACTGTTTTAAAACGTTACTACGAGAGTCCCCCAGTTGCAAAGTTTGCGGAAATTCGGATTTAAAGGGAAGCGTTACTACGTAACGTCCTTCCGAATCTCGCACGGTCGTGGCACGATAATTCTTCTCACAAAACATGTCCGATGGAGAAACGTGTTTCAATCTGGGAACTTCTTCGAGTTCCCAGAACCGGAGTAGTGTTTTGTTGAGAGATTCCTCCTCAGCTATATCCAACACAGTCGAAAAGACCTGGACTGAGGAAGAAGGCATGGGACCAGTCAGAATCCAGCCGAATGTCGTGTTTTGGGCTAACAAGGAGTCCAGAATATTTCGACGCGTCCCTTCCCGCAAAATTTGTGGATACAAATCCGCCCCCAATAACAAATCAACAGGTCTAGAATCAAAGAGGTGGGAATCAGCGAAACGAAGATTAGGCAAGCGAGAAGTGATGTTTGAACTGAGGGAAAATGATGGAAGACTTCCAGAAATTTTTGGAAGAACAAATGCTAATGTCTCTACTACTAAGGAAGAATCGATTGGTGAACCAATGCGAAGAGGGCAATTTTTCTTTGAAGTGGCATAGGTAGAACCATTGACACCAGAAACAGTTGCATTAATGGACCGAGTTGGCAATTTAAGAACCTTTTGCAAATTTTCTGTAATAAACGAAGCCTCTGAACCGGGATCGATAAGAGCCCTAGCAGGATACGAAACTCCTAAATGAACAATGTCAACCATCGCAGTACCTAACAAAACGTTCCGATTTTGGGATGTATGGAACACTTGACTATTCATGGTTCTAGGATTAGCACCAGTGGATGTTGATGCGACATTATCAAGTCCTTGAGGAGGATTGGTATTGGTAAACGAGGGGAGTGAGGTAGGTGATCTAGAAGGAGCTGAAGTAGGCCTATGCAACATTGTATGATGGCGACCTTTGCAAATATTACAATTGTGGGTACTAGAGCAGTCTTTGACTGAATGTCCCACTGAAAGACAATTAAGACAACAACCCTGCTTTTTAGCGGCTTCAAATCTTTTTTTCAAATGAAAGCGCCCTAAATTTAGGGCAAGAACGCAATGAATGAGATTCTTTGCGACAAAGTACACATACCGATTTCGACTTATCTTTGACCGAAGAAGTAGCAAGATTAGTTTTGACTCTACTTTTCGGAATTGAAATTGAAGAAGAACCTCTCATGTCCCTAAGGCAAGCTAATGTTTGGATTCGTTCTGTTAGGAACTTATCTAATTCATCCCACGAGGATAAAGAAGATTTATCTCTAATACTCTGTTCCCACAAAGTTGCAGTTAATTTAGGCAAACGCTGTTGACAAATAAATACCAAAATTGGATCCCAATGATCCGTGGCTACATCATAGACTGACATAGCAGAAATACAACTATTGATTCCACGCTGCAAAGTTTTCAAGTTAGAACTAGTCTCAGCTTCGAACACCGGAAGGTCGAATAGGAGCTTAAGATGGTTATGGACCAGAATGCGTTTATTATCATACGTATCTTTTAACGATTTCCAAGCTAAAGCGAAACTTCTATGGGTGAGCGGAAACTTTGCCACGATTTCCCTAGCCTCCCCCTTTGTTTTTTGTACCAAGTGACAAAGCCTCTCAATGTCACTTAGTCCAGCGTTATTAATGAACATGGCTGAGAAAAGATCCCGGAAAGTGGGCCACGACAAAAAGTCACCATGGAAATCCTCAATGTCGCAAGGTGGTAACTTGAGATTATGCATATTATTGGAAACGTATGGTGGTAGACTCCAATTACCAATGGAAATGTCCGAAGGGTTCTGAAAATTTAGATGAACAGGAGTGGACAAATGTGAAGAAATCGAATTATTGATAGACATATTGCCACCATTAGAAGCAGGTGGTTGACTAATGTTAGGCCTATTAGACCCACGAATCGAAGAATTGAGTTGTTGACTATTTTGAGATGGACGGTTTTGCGGAGTACTAATAAGCAATGACGATGGGGAAGCAGGGGGAGACTTTACTGATTTAAGCTCCTCCAGTTTTTCATTTATAGTCGACAAACAAAGGACATAGCTTTCGCAAGTGGCTTGATACTTTGCGTCGGCTGAGGAAATGTCTTCAGAATTCGTACCTTCAACAGACATAAGATGATCCAAATACCTATCATAAGTATCCTTCACTTTCTTCCACAAATCTTGGAGTTCCGTGTTACGAATCTCAAGATTGAAAACAGTGTGGTTTTCTGGCCTAATCAGATTAAAACCAGCAATGAATTTGACAACATTGTCAGAAGCACGAATAAATTGTGTGACAGGAGTGACCGACATGATTTAAGACAAGAAAAAACCAAAAAGTATCGACAGAAAATTAAAAAATCTCAAAAAAAAATCACTTTTTTAACTATTTCAGAAAGTCAACTAGACCCGAATGTAGGGTGCACACGGTCTAATTTGCAGAAAAAGATCGGGAGAAATAAGCACGATGGCTAATAGCAACGAAAAGCTTAAAAAAAGTACGAAAAATTTCGAAAAATCACAAGTTCTTGACAAATTAATGAGAAAATCGTCTATTACCAACAGTAGGGTGCACGTCACACTATGTGGTAAAAACGAATTTATCCAAAAATGTTTCGAAAAAAAAATTAAAATGGAATTTATAAATAAATATTTATAAATAATTGAAAAAAAAATCAATAAAATGTGAATTTAATATATAAATATTATCAATAATGCCGATTGTAGGGTGCTTTATTCGAATAATATCACGAACAATCAATATTTAATCGCGACACGAAATTATATTCGAAAAAAATAACAAACAAAATTTTATTAAAAATTTATCAAAAAAATATTATTTTTTACACTGGTGCCCAAGGTGCGACAGCCAGCAACGAAAACGAATAAAAGAAAGGAAAACACAAGCAGCGTCGCGTCGGCAGAGCGATCAACGTATGTTAGTCAAACCACACACAAACCAACCAACGACAAGAGAGTTGGAAAAAAAAGAAATAAATTGTTGCTAGCTTGTATGGATGCTGGAATTTTTGGGTATTTTTGTTGTTGCGATTAAACGACAAAAACCCAAACGACAAATGAGATTAGAAAATTGTTGGTAGTTTTTAGAATTGCAAATAAAAGGGCACGATGGAGAATAGTAGTGTTGTTATTGTTTTTTCTCACTAGTGGCTGACAATTTCAACGATTAAGGGAATGTGTGTATGTAAGCCCTTAGGTAGAAATAATAAACAAGCACTACAGAATCGATCACCGGCAAACAAATTAAAGCAATAGAATGCGAACAAATGCAAATTAGGCAGAAATTAAATTAGAATAATTTAGATTTTTTGTAAATAATCAGCGAATGTATTAAAATAAAGCACAATATTGGGATTATTGGTTATTTTAATACGATTATTTAGCAAATTGTACGACAATAAGTGGACTGTATGATGGTTTTTATGTTATAACACACGCGTTAAGGCAATTGTAGGGCGACCAGTACGCGACGTAGCGAACGAAATATCAAAAATATCACTTTTTTAAAACCGAAAAAAAAGCAAAACAACAACACTCGCGGTATGCTCAATATAAAAGAAACTGAACTACGTACCTTTTAGTAAATGATGTTGTTTGTGGATATTTTGGTTATTTGGATGATTTTTGATGTGGATGATGGTGAGATGATGCGCACTGATGAGGGGGGATGATGATGTTGATGATTTTTCTCCTTTGAAAATAGGGAAAGAAACCAAGATTAGCAACAACTTCAATATGCAGGTTATTGATCCGGCTCGATTGGATCAAAATGTTGGCGTGATACCAGTGTGAGAAACCCAAAAAGAAAAGAAATAAAAACAATTTGGTGTATGTAATTTTATGTATGTTTATTTTCAAATCTTTGTTGTAAAGTTGGTGGGTTTCAAAGAAACAAGACTTTACCTTTATGCGTGTGTCGTTAACAAGAGCGAAAGAACAAGTGTAGTTGCAGGTGGGCAGAATAACGATAATAAGGCCGTGAACATCAACTACGACGCAGCATTGGAAAGCGCCCCTCTGCATCCGAACTATGCGAATAAAGCTTTCCAGGAGAGGTAGTAGAAAAGAGCGAACTCTCTCCTACAAAGAAGGCTCCTGGAAGAAGTGCAGAGAAGATTTCCCCATAGAGCTCGAACGAGCGGCCAATTAACGTAGTTAATTGGAATGCTGGGAAGGGGAAACAAAGTATCGAACGTATACATTGGCGTAACCAATATATCGAACTTATACACTGTATATAAACCAACTTTGGTAGGAATGTTTTTTGGCGCTCTGGAGACACAAAATACCAAATTACAACCAATTCGGTGGTAAAATGGGACAAATATCTTAAAAATTCCTTAAAACGACGACACGTCAGTCGTCATTTTGTATGGGGGCTATACGAACGCGTGGACCTACATAGCCCGCTTTCAATACCAAAAGTCCTACGTACATATAATAGATTTTCCCAAAGTTTAATCCACCTACGTCAATCCGTTCGGACGCTAGAGTGATTTCCACAGACGGACAGACAGACGGACGGACATGGCTATATCGATGTAGAATTGCACGCTGATCAAGAATATATATAGTTTGTGGGGTCTACAATGATTATTTCGAGTAGTTACAATAATAATAGTGAGAAGAAATAAAACTGTATACTTGGAATTTCATAAGAATCATTACTTACCCTAAAACCCGAAATTTATAGGGTATATCGACACCTCCAAATAATAGTATGCTAAGTCTAAAAAGTGAGTTTTGCAGGAGAAGCTCTCAAAGTTTTGAAATTTTTTTTAACTTCAGTACTATGCTAAGTAAATATTTGTTTATAACTTCTGTTCGGATTGACCGATAATTACCAAAATTAGACAGAATTTAAGTTAAAGGACGTTCGACACCTCCAAATAATAGTTTGCTAATTCTGAAAAGCGAGTTTTGCAGGACAAGCTCTAAAAGTTTGAAAATTTCTTTGACCTTCAGTACTATGCTAAGTAAATATTTGTTTATAACTTCTGTTCGGATTGTCCGATCATTACCAAAATTTGACAGAATTTAAGTGAAAGGACGTTAAATATAAAAATGTAAAGAACTTGAAAACATGCTAAGTCGACTTTGCATACTATTGTTTGGAGGCGTCGATATGTAAAATGTTGTCCCCGACTGTATATTAGGGATATAACTTTTTGCACTTTTTTGCAAATATCAAAAATACCACCACATAGCCGTGTAGAGCATGAAAAACTATTATGAAAAAAGGTGTAATTTTTTCTCTATCGCGAAAAAAGTTTCCGCACCAAATGCATTGAAGTTCAGTAGTGCATTTTTTAATTTTAGCTGTTATGACAACATATTTGCTTTTAATTAATTTTTTTTATTTTTTTTTAATCTAATTTAAAATCAATACCAAAGCGTTCTGGACCAATTTGTTTTCAAATCGCGCCATTTCGGAGCATTTTATGCATTTTTGACACTATTGCAATTTTTGGTTTTTCTTTATAAACTCGTGAATTTTATGTTTATATTTATTGTACCTATCGGACAAGAGAATATGGTGTCATTTGCAACAAATTCGCGAAAGTTACAGACAGTTTTTAATGACTTTGCCTGTGAGAATTGTATTTTTTCTATGAATATTTATTCAAACAAAGCAAATTTAAAATTATAAATAGAAAAAATATCGAAAGGGTTTTAGTAATTACAGTCGGCGCGGAAACTTTTTTCACCGAATCGATCTTAGAAACGCGTTTTCATTATTAGGACAAAATTCCCCACGTGGTACTGGTGCTGTATTTTTGTAAAAAACATATACGATTCTCACAGGCAAAGTCAACAAAAACAGCCTGTAACTTTCGCGACTTCGTTCTTTTGTCCGGTAGGTACAAAAAATATAAACATAAAATCAACGAGTTTATAAAGAAAAAGCAAAAACTGCAATAGTGTCAAAAATTCATAAAATGTCCCGAAATGGCGCGATTTGAGAAAAAATTGGTCCAGAACGCTTTGATAATGATTTTAAATTAGATTACAAAAAAATAAAAATTTTAATTAAAAGCAAATAAGTTGTCATAACAGCTAAAATTAAAAAATGCATTACTGAACTTCAATGCATTTGGTGCGGAAACTTTTTTCGCGATAAAGAAAAATTGACGCCGTATTTCATAATAGCTTTCCACGCTCTACACGGCTATGTGGTGGTATTTTTTTGGTTATAGCCCTACTGTATATGTATGCTTTGATTTAGAAAACTATGGAATTATAGGCTGACTGTCATATGCTTTGTGTCGTTTAAACTTCGTCAAAATATTTTAGTTGCACACTCATGCATTGTTCCTCGAAAATGCTAATAAATGCATCAGAAATAAAAATGATACATGTTTGTTTTTTACCTGTGTTAAAAATGCTTATTTTTGTCGTTTTGATACAAGTAGCTTCGCAGTTGTTAAGTACTACGGCATTAAGAATTATAATACTTCACACATTTGCCAAGCAACTGGCGATACGGATGTCAGCCGTACATATATTATGAATTGTTTTCCATCTAACAAATCGCGATTGATTTATGTCTTGTCTGGTCATATTTTAAAACTACAATTTTAAAAATGGGCGAGACTTCTCTATGAACAGCATACAATTCAAACGTTTATTCAACTGGCTTATATAGATATAAGTTAGCAGCTTTTGACAGAACAATGTACTATAAAGTGTCTTAGGATGATCCTTACATAATTTCATATCACGGATGTAAAAAGTTATAGTATAAGAAGAAGAATAATAAATATGTACTCTTAAAAACAAAAGTTGATAAAATTATACAACATTTAGAACGGAGGAGCGAGAACAAATGATGTTAAGTCTAGTGTACATTTGGCAACTATGTTATCCTATTTCGAAACATTTTCATACAAATTATCATTTTCTCTATGCTATATTCAACCCGGGTGAAGCACAGGTGACGCTAAATGAGCCACACAAAAAATACTCTTATCGCACATGGGACTTAAATTCACTTTTCGAGATAAAGAAAAGCCAATCTGAAAACAAATAATGACGCGTCAGAACCAACCATACCTCAAATGTCATGATGATGCGTGTGGCATATACATATGTATGTATATATATACACACATGTACAAATATATTTACGAGGGCTGCGTCTATAACCCCTTAGATGTTATGAAAACTCTTATGGAAAAATAATGTATTCTTTCTTCCTTTTTGATGATCACCCCTCTAGAAGTAAAACAAAATATAAACATGATTCGATGGTAATGAAATGCATACTTCGAGGCTAATGATAATTTGTAATAACATCGTTAAAAATTCATTTCAAAGTGCAAAACATCTTGAGACGAAGACAACAAACACAGGAGAACAAACTGGTGAAAGGAATACTTGCATATATTGATGCTGGTAAAGTTTTCAAATCATTTTAAATCACAAAGTTTGTTACGCGAACTTTACTGTCTTTAAGGGCAACTGTCCAACAAGCCTTTACGTTGTATACCACCAAGATTGTGTAAATGCATTTTCAAAATTGGGTTGTAGAGAACGTCAGGTACACAGACAACATTTACTATTACCATTTCTAAATCATTGATCCATTGGAACCAATGTTAAGCAATTTTAATTTTGGGTTCCGTTATTGTTTACTTTTCGACTTATTAATTTGTCATATTAAAACTAAGATTAGTGCTTTTAATTTAAGGAGAAAATAATACACAAATTTGAAATTGGAGGATATAAAGATGTAACCCACATTTAAACCATAAGTATCCAAACACATAAATAAAAAGAAGTTGCACAAATATTGTCTCTGGCATCTAACCGATATTCAATGCAATACAAACTTTGACACTGGAGCAACGGAGTACCTATATTCTTAATAAAAAGGAGATACTTATCGCTCATATACTCAAATATGTAGTGGCATAACACAAAAAATGTGTTTTCTGTATAAGCAATTTCTATTTTTTCTACGACTTCTACTTTATCTTGTGTCAAATTTTCGTGCTGCTATCTCTAAAACTCATCGAGTTACAGCTCATTTACTACGAGTTTGGCATAATTCAAGAAAATAGTTTCTTGAGTTTATGGAGCACTAAAAGACTTCAAAACATGCGGGATCTTGCATTGAAATTTAACACTGATATCTGGCTAGTTGTATGCAAAATATGGCCCAAATGGTTGTTCTATTTTTGGGTAATGATCTTTTTAAATTGGGACGTCAAATTTCAATCGCCAACTCAAAAATTCGTTTTTCTCTAATTGGATTTTTTTGAGATGTGTAATTTTTTAGTAATTGACTGATATGTTGATGTCAACTACAGATTTTCTTCCGCCCTTCACACGCAAATATTACCCACATACACGCTTAAAATTGTGTTGATTTTCTTTTACCACAAACAATGTTTTCGTGGTAGAACTACTCTATAACATTTCTACACTGCATTTAGTTTGTTCAGTTGTCCCTCATCAGATAAGAAAACATTATTGTGCTTTGACAGTCAGCCAGCATTTGGAAGGTTGGCTTTGTGAATTCGCAAGCATTTGATAAATGGCAATAAAGATAAATGCGATAATGCCTTGTCCCTCCTCCTCCTTCTGACAATCTGAACCTGATAAGAATTCGGATACTGGATATTGAAAAGGTGTTGTTGGACTAAAAATAAATATTTATAAATTTATCTTCAATTGTATGTAGTACTTGTAACTTAAACTAATTGAAATTCATAACTCTTGACAAGTTTTTTTAGACATTCGAAACATATTAGTGTGTAACCCAAATCAAAATTTTCATTTCCCCAATCTATTATTGGTGCAATTCTTTTTCATATGTGCACGTGTTTTTGACATGCCCTTTGCTATGGACAATATAAATTATCCTGTAATAAGAATAGTTGGTATAAATCATACCAGAAAAAGTTACATTTACAACTAACAATGTAAATCGGATTTGTTTTAAAACTACTTTGATGTAAGTGTGTAGTCCAGCTCTATTCCCCACATCAGACCACAACCAAGTAACAATTTACATATGTGCATAAGCATTAAATACTCAAAGTAAAATGTTTGCACATTTCACTCCATGTGATTATAAGAAATATAAATTGAGCATAAAATGTTTAGCATTTTAGCAATTAAGAGTCTAATAACAAATTTTAGGTAATGTAGGATTCTCCGGAGTTTGGAAACTTTGTTGAAAATGACAATATATCCTGGAGACTTTTCGACCGAACCCCCATTTATTTCGGGAATTAAAAATCCAAATTCCTCTGGAATATTTATGAAGCAGCAAATATTGGATGACATTTGTATTGACATTGCTGTTTTCATAGGAATTTGTTAGAGTACACAGAGTTTTATAATGTTAGTAGTGGATGTATGGCATTCCACTGTGCGGTAATCAGATTTAGGAAGTTGCAGTAATTTGCTAATATTGTTTGATTTTCTGATCACTCTTATTGTTGCTGAGGATGGGTGGCTACTTTCGAAACTGTAGTCTTCTGCTTCCGCCCGAAGTAATCTATTTCACTACCCACGGTTAAAAATGTTGTTGTTCTTGAAATATTTTAACCAAGTGACAGAAGTCGAAAAATTGTTTTTGCAGAAAACGCCTTTTAGCTGGAATATTGAATTTTTACTTCCCAAATTAAAAAAACCACACAAGAAGTGAAATATGTAACTGCATACTTCATATTTTGCATAGAGCTAACCAAATATCAGTGTTGACTTCGTTTCTTAGTGGCTTTTAAACTCAAATAACCTATTTGCTTATGTCAAGTAAGTGAGCTGTAACGCATTGAATTCTCAAATATGAATTAGAATTTGACGCATTATAAATTAGAATTTTACAGAAAAAGTATAAACTAACTCAAAAATATTTGTTTTAATTATGACACTCTTTGAGTACATTAGCGATATGTACAGTTGCGAAAACAATAATAGCTTGTCTGTCACTACAAAAACAATCAAGATTGTTGTTGTTTCCACTAATGCTGTTTTTCTGTACATATCCTATGGTTTCCTCTATTATAAACCAGTAACGAAAGCATAAAAGCCGGGCGGAGTCGACTATATGATACCATACAACACCACGATTTCAATTAAGTTTGCGAAATTTTTTTCTAGACCAAATTGCGGAGTTTGAAAATTCTATTTGCACATACATTATTGCAAATTTGCGGATATGAAGCATTTTTAGAGCCTTTTCTATCAAGTCCACCTAGAGTCTTGTTAAGAATCATTTCTCAATACATACACGCAGAAAAATTTATGTTAGAAATATGTTTGGGACCGGTTGCAAACAAATATATGTTTGCAACATTTTGTAACATATCTCAATTTGATATGTTTGGGTAAAACATATTTTTTATGTTAGAACATTTTTTTCATGGGTGGAGAGAGAATGTTTGTCAACGAGAGTAATAACAGAGCTCTCGCGGAATAGAAGACGTAGAAGCGAAGAAGGGGGTTTTGGTGGCATGTATGCGTCAAACTCGTGTGTTTCTTGTTTTGTTGTTGTTAACCAACTAGCTGGCGAAGAAGAAACGAAGAAATTATATGAATTATATTTTTTTCTTTCTTCAGTGTTTTAGTTGCCTTTGTAGAGTCAAGACGGTAAAGTGAGTGAATAAATCAGTGTTTTGTGTTTTCTTAAAGAAATTGTGCTTTTTAGTAAATTAAATGCCCAATACATTTTATAATTGAATCGGAAAGTTGAATGGAATTATTTTATTGGACAAGGAAGAAATCGCATTTAATATTGGTAATTACATACACACTTATGTATATTTGAAATATGGCATATCCATATTTATTACATTACATAATCATTTAATTCTAGTTGCCGATTCCCCGCTGATGATTTCAACTATGAGGACAATTTGTTTTATTTCACAACTAAGGAGAAGCGTTCAATTACGTTTCTATATATTTTTCCTTTTTAAAAGTGTGACTATTTACAAATTATTTCAATCAGCTTTTCTTTTATTAAAGTGTGTTATGTATATCTTTGGAATTTTGTATGTACCTATGTGTTTGTTGTTCTTTTTCCTTTCAATAAAAAACCACAGCATTTGTGTGTATACTATAGAGATAGCCAGTGAGTTCTTACTGAGAGCAAGTGAGCACACATTTTAAAGTGTTTTACATTGAATTTTACGCTCCCTTGCTCTCAGTAAGCGCCCACTGGTGCATGTGTTTGTTTTGTTTTTGTGCCTTTTGGGTTTGTATTTTTTTGCACCCAAACATATAAAATGTTTGCACCCAAACATAAAATTGTTTCCACCCAAACATATCTTTGTTTGCACCCAAACATATATATCTTTGCACCCAAACATAAATATCTTTGCACCCAAACATATATATTTTTGCACCCAAACATATATTTGTTTCCACCCAAACATATATTTGTTTGCAGACCCCAACATATATTATGTTTGGGACTGTTGCAAACATATATATGTTTGCTGCAAAATATGTTTGGGACATATGTTAGAAAGGCCATTTTTTTTTTGCGTGTACACATGTACAATCGAAGGCATTTTTATACCCTCAGCCTTTACGCTAGAAAGGGTATATGGTAAATTTCAAATTTCTTTTGCAATTCCATTAGAAGAAATGCTAAAAAAATTTTCGTGAGCACATCCGCAATTTTTGGAACATAGATTAAGAAAAAAAATCGTGGTTTCAAATCTGTTCGCGTTCACAAAATTGGATGCTGCACTTCAAAGTTATGGGGGGTTTTATTCCCTTATAAAGAACAAATATTTAAAAATTCCATTTTTGCTGTAATAAGAAAATGTATATATAAAGCGTTAACAGCATTTAATATCTATCCGTAGATGCCTTAATATTTACTAATTATATTTCTATTTTCGCGGAAAATCAAGAAATACTGAAAAAATCTTGGAGTAAATTTAATTTATTCTAATTTAGAGTCCAAATAAAACTCGAAAAAAATAAATTAAAAATACGTACAGATTCTAGACAACGCGTAGAAAAATATGAGACCAACATTTTAACGATAGGATTTATAACTGCCATATTACAGCAACAACAAACCACGAAAACTTATTGTTGGAATATTATTTCAAAAATATATTTTTTTGTTTAATACGAAAAATAGAAAAATATTTTTGGGAGTTATTCTACTATTTCGCTAAACTTCGATGCAAGGACTGACGGACTTCGCTGAAACTTCTTCAGGGAAAATGCTATGACAAACCCGAAAGTGTATTTGCTTACTTTGATAAACAATAGGATTATGAAATAGAAAGTAATATTGAAATTACAACCAAAGATAAAACATAAAGGTTAAAAAACGCATAATTCGCGAATTCGTTAAAATCAGTTAAGGCGCATGCGCTTTTCAGATACAGCGAGTGCATCTCTATCAATATGTAGCGATTTTTCCAATTTTCATTCAGCGGCCAAAGTGTGCCGTCAGCTGCATCTTACTGTTCAAAAAACCTTTATGTGGGTAAAAATTGCGCGATGTACATAACAGAGAAATGCGTAAGTAGCTGAGTTTGACACTCATAAGCCGTATGCTAAAAACAAGCGTATGTACGGCTTGCTACTCTAAAAAATAAATGGAAGTGTTGCTTGCCATTCTCAAAATATGTACGAGTGTGGCTAGCCACTCACAAAAAAAGTTGTTTAAAAATGAATATTTTTTACACTTGTGTATGCTTTGCCAAGTAGTTTTAAATACGCAATTACATTTTCTGTTTTACTTTCTTGCTCATCGCACATCAAGTGTTGTTTTCAACCCTTGTAATTCAACCGTTTGTCTTACGTTCTCCGAGATAGTGAGAACAAAAATCATTTTCTAACACTGATTTTCAAACCTTAGAAGAGCATGCAAAAGCACGCATAACATTCCAAGCAAATAAAGAAATCACAAACAAACGAAACAACAAAAAATAAAATTAGAAATGTTTATTTTTTGTAATGTTGTGTGTGTGCTTCCACTTGATAAGTCACTTGGCAAAATATCTACGATTGCGAGTTTTGTAACAGTGCAAAATATGATGAATACTTGTTTTACTTATTACGCACAAGCAATGGTCTTGATGCGTCGCAAGTATTTTTGGTGGTGGTGGAAAAAATACAGAGTGCAAGAAAACACACGCATTCAAAAAGCAAAAAGCCCAAAAAACTTGTGCGTGCACAATTGGCTTACGGGGACAAGTAACTCATTGATGATCTCTGGTACATAAGATTATAAGGCGCATCCGATTTCAGTGACCGCCTATAAAAAATACGTCATTATAACAAATTTTAAACAATTTCGTCAAGAACCGCGGATGTGCTACCAAATTCTATTTTATGCGAAATACGAATATTACTCCAGAATCTCGGTAATTTATGCCACACGGTTTTGGAAAATAATATAATCGCGTATAAAGGATTCCATTTATGTAAAAGTAACCAAAGGAAAACGCGGTTCAATGCGCGGAATCATCAAAATATAATTTAGCAGAATTTCCTACTTTCAAGGTATCTATATCCGCCGTTTTAGTGGATGGATTTGAAAGCGGAAGGGTTCATTAGATCCGGCGCGTAAAAAAACCAAAATCACGCGGGGTTCAAGGGTACCTGAGTCACAGTTGTAAAATTTGAAGTAAAAAAATAGGTTTTTAAAGAAAATTTACGCACCAAAATTTCGACTTTGGACTCCTATTACTAGGGAGCTGTATGAAGCACACTCATGAGATATACAGTTGCGTTCACAATAATAGGAGCGCCCATACAAAAAAAGAAAATTGTCAAAAAATATGGTTAAACTTACCCATTTTGGTTTATTTTGAATTTGTTTAACATTGTGGACATCCAAACAGTTAATTCATCAGCAGAAATGTGGCAATCTGTTTTAAATTATTTACTGTTTACACAAACATTATAAATCGTGTTTAAAGTTTTTGTTCAAAAAAAATAGGAGTGTGGAAGAAAAAGGACGAGAAAAATAGTTTTAGTTGAGTTTAGGATCAAAATTGTCAATATTTTAGTTAACAGTAGTAAATCCAATAGATTTTATGAGATTTGATTGCTGTTTGAAAACAAAAGTCCTTTGGAGGTAGCCAAAAAACAGGCGATAGTCCTTGCAGAATTTTTTTTCATAAATTGAGCAATTATTGGGCAACCCAATGGAATTTGTAGATAAAAGCTTTAACGATTAGATTTGTTTCATGCTATGGATGTTATCCCTAACAATATATAATGATTGGTATCCCATAAATTTGTGTATTTTGATCCTTGAGCCAAGTTTAAGACAGTTTACATTAGCCCTTAAAGTAAGTATCGGCCAAATAAGCGTATCTATAAGGAATTTGTTCCTCAACCAAATTATATTTGGAAGTCCTTAGGATGCTAATCTTGTGTATGCAATCAATTTCGCTTCTATTCAAAAAATGTTTAAAACGTGAACGGTTGAAATGTACTTTGAACCATTTAGTGATAGGCAGGCTGGGATTGGACTAGGGTTGGTATACGCCGTAATATATTTTTCAATATAAACTTACGTTTTTCACTTAAAAATACTTCATTTAGGTTAGTTTCATTAGAAAACTGTTTATTATACGATGCAAAACCTAATAAAAATAATCTTAGGCCGACTTCAAAAGTTTGTCTTTAAAGGCTCCTTCTCAACAAAGCGTTTTGAAAAATGTCTCATATGTGCCAATCATCCAATTATTCAAAAATGAACCATATAATGAATTCTGCGTGCAGTTAAGATGCTAAGGACCTCAAAACATCACTTGATCGAGAAATTAATGCCTTGTAGATACGCTTTTTTAACCGATCCTTACGTAAAGAGTTAATGGAAACCGGCTTTAACTTGGCTCAAGGGTCAAAATTCACGAATTTCCGGGATACCGATCATTATATATTGTTCGAGATAACAGCCAGAGCATCAAAAAACTCTAATCACTAAAGTTCTGTCTACAAAATTTATTGAGTTACCCGATAAGTGCTCAATTTATGGAAAAAATCGCTGCAAGGACAATCACCTGTTTTAGGCTACCTCCAAAGGACTTTTGTTTTCAACCTACCATCAAATCTCATAAAATCTATTGGATTCACTACTGTCAACTTAAATATAGACAATTTTGATCTTAAACTCAACTAAAAATATTTTTATTGTCCTTTTTCTTCGGCACTCCTATTTTTTTGAACAACAAATTTGAAGGTGATTTATAATGTTGGTGTAAACAGTAAATAATTTAAAACATAGTGCCACATTTCTGCTGATCAATTAACTGTTGGGATGTCAACAATGTTAAACAAATTCAAAATAAACCAAAATGGGTAAGTTTAACCATGTGTATTCGACCATTCCCTTGGTGTGAATGGGCACTCCTATTATTTTGAACACAGCTGTACATCAAACGACGTGGAATCACGAGTTCTACAATCCAATAAATAGTTTGGATAATTATCTGGTTGCGCCCCCCAATTATAAGAAAAATTCAAAAAACCCAGATTTCAAAACTTCAAAATGTCAGCATCGATGTTAGGGGGATGCAGTGTATATATCAACAAGTCATACATTAGAACCATGTTGCCCAAGGGGTATTCTTCAATTCTTTGTTTGTGCTCATGTCTGAATTTTCCGTGATTTGACCAGAAATCAAGAAAGAACACAAAAAAACATTTTTACCCATTTTTTAATATTACCACCAACACAGCTTCCACATAAATTATTTGTTATGGTTAATTTTATGCGAACCCGGCTAAAACACTTCAATTAATATAAAAATATTCATATTGTATAAAATATATTGACAGTTCGCGACTTATTAAATGATGAATCTCAACTTCAATGATTGTAAAACATTTTTGAATATTACCATATACACTTTCATACGGGCAAAATGTGCCTCATCGAAATAATGGTTTTAGACCCCAAGTATGTTTGGACGAAATGTGTTTCAGATAGTTTGGAGTTGATTTAGCAATGTCCGTCCGTCTGTCTGTCTGGCTGGTGCGCACGATAACTCTCGAACGGATGAACCGATTCAGTTCAAATTTTGGCTTTCGTAATATTTTGTCCAAACTTAGTTTAAGTTCGAAGATGAGCTGTATCGGTCCACTCCTTCCAGTACCTCCCCCACAAAAGTTCCAAAATGTTCGGAAAATTTGTGGGCATGATAGCTCTTGAAGGCAGTAACCGATTTAGTCCATACTTTGCACATCGTGAAATTTCTACCAGACTTAGATGAGGTTCCAATATGGACTCAATCAGACAACTCCTTCGGGTACCACCCACACAAAATTTCGGATAAGTTCAGTTTAGGACCTGCTCTCGAGTCGCTTTGACTTTTGATGCAGCAAATTGTATTCACTTCCCCCCATACAACGGTACAAGTTTCATCTGGGGCAAGTCCATAAAGCAAGAAGCCTCTATGACACCTTGTGTAGTGGCTGGAGCGCAAGATAACTCTCCAACGGATCTGTCGATTCGGTCCAAAATTTAGCCTTCGTAATATTTTATCAAAACATAGTTTAAATTCGAAGATGGGCTAAATCGGTACGCTCCTTCAGGTGCCTCCGCCACAAAACTTCAAAAATGTTCGGAACAATTTTGCGCACTATAACTCTTGAAGGGAGTGACCGATGTAATCCATACTTTGCACATCCTAATATATCTACCAGATATAGATCAGGTTCGAATATGGACCAGATTTGTCTACTCCTTCTGGTACCTCTCACACAACATTTCGGATAAGTTCACTTTAAGACCTGCTCTCGAATCACTTTGATTTTTGTTGAATCGATTTGCATTCGCTACCTCCATTACGGCGGTAAAAGTTTTTTCAGGGGTAAGTCCATATTTCTTGGGAAAACAGCCCGAAAGGTGTAAAAAAACCCTATGTCACCATATGTGGCTGTCTTAGAGCACGAAAACTCTCGAACTGTTCAACCGATATGGTCCAACATTTGGTCTGGGCAATACCGGTCCAAAACTTTCGGTACTTCTCCCCAATATTTAAAAAATGTCACTAAAATGCTAGGACGATATCACTTGAATGGGGCAACTAATATTTTATCCCTAAGGGTACCTGCCCTACAAAAGTTCAATATTTGTGTCTTAGTGCATTTTATTCCTAATCCACATTTTTGTCGGCAAGTTCAAATGTACGAAAAGGGCCACAAAATTCTGAAGAGACCTTAAATACATTCGATCTGTCCGGAGGTGAAAGTTTCGCTTCACATTGGCTGAGGGTATATATATCTGAGGGTATATATCTGACACTTTTTTACTTGTTTCCTTCATGATTTGCATTGCAATGCCTTCCAGTCCGGAAGTTTGATAGATTGGCAGTGGTTTAGAACGCTAAGACCTCGACAACATTGTCTGTTGTGAATTTTTAATTTATTGTTGTCCTATTAGGACGGACGTCAATATTTATTCAATTGATGGAATAATAGAGCTTACATGACCTAAGGAGTTTTGTATTAAAAAAGTGAAAGTAGAAAGAGAGTAAAAGTAGAAGAAGACTTGTTTCTCTTGATGTACTACTATTCTTGAGTCATAAAGCGCAATGTAATTTCTATCATATTAAAAGAATTTTTTGTGATGGTGCTATTAGGGTAAGTGCACCAGTAGTCGGCACTTTAAGGATTCTCGTATCTTCGGCCATATGTCATTCCGAGTCTAAATATCCAATCAAATAAAATTTAAGTTGTTATGATTCGTTATTTTGTGTAGTTTTAGATCACATAAACAATTTTTTGATTATTTCTGTTCAACATGCCAAAAATACAATTTTAGTGAAATACTGCTTTTTCACCAGTAGTCGGCACCATTCCCCAATAGTCGGCATGATATAATCCAGTAGTCGGCATGTTATATTTAAATAAAGAAAAAATGCATACTTTTTTCTTAAATATTTGAAAGAACTATAGCTTAAGCATTAGTTATTTAAACATTTCTAGTTTATTAAATACGTTTCTATTGATTTTACTTCAAAAAAATTAAAAATAAAATTTAAACATATTGTTTAAATAAATTAGTTCGTACCAGTAGTCGGCATCTATTACCCAATTGTCGGCACCCCACAACGTGCGTACTTCAAATCATGGCTAATATTGCTTAAAATCGCTAAAGTTCCTTTCAGATTGAAACTATTTTTTTATTAATTAGCCTTTAAAGTATTTCTTTAGTATTTTTTATAATTTTTAGCTAAAAGTAATCGATAAAAATCAATGTTCATAACCCCATGCCGACTTCAGGCAAATGTTATATTTTTTTGTCCCTAAAGTCGGCATCAGCAAAAATTGCACAATTATAAATATTTTTTAAAATTTCTTTTTCTGAAGTGTTCTTTTAACTGTTCTCTACCTATATAACAAAAATGTTGTGGAAAATTTCTTCATTGTAAAATAATTACAGAGCTTATAAGGTTAACATCTCCACAATTTTTTTCTTAAGAAACATGCATTTTCGGTTGTGGTGAAAAACCCTCACTGACAAAAACTTAAATTTCGATATAATAATTGGTCCTAGCTCAATGAAATTTTATATAAAGTTAGCTGACAATATTGTTGAAGAATTTTTAAGATTATTTTCCTATTTTGTTTTCCTAATTTTTAGTTATTTGAGTTCAAATTCAAAAGGTGCCGACTACTGGTACATGCCGACATTAGGTGCACTTACCCTATTTTCTGTTTTTTTACTGTCTTTTAGTTCTAGAAACGCATGAAACGCTCATCAAGATTTGCACATGTAAATAAGAATGCCTCCAAAACTTTTTTGTAGGAGGTGGTGCTATTATTTTTTTCACAGTTGTATTTGCTGCTGATTTTATTTAATTCAAAACTTTCTCCCGGCCTTGATTGTGCGTCGATATGTATGTAAGTGAATTGTGTCCACATGTTACCACAGGACAGAAAAAGACTACAACATCCAAACGCCGAGAGTAATGTAACAACAACAAATGTAAGTAATGTGATTTTAAAGAGTCGAACCTCGATTGTCCGTGATGGTCGGGACCGGATGCATTACGGATAATCGATTTTCCCGGATAATGGAGCAACCCTGTTTCTCATATTTTTTAATGAAAAAAATATGCATTCTTGCAAATATTTATAAAAAAAGAGCAATTATGAATTTTATTTTGCATTGGTTTAGTCCATCAGGATCATATTTCACGTTTAATCGATGTAAAATGAATAACAAATTCTGTGTTTTCCTTTCCCGGATAATGGAGGTTTACGGATAATCGATTGCCGGGTGGGTAATCGAGGTTGGACTGTAATTCAATTATGTATGTTTAAAGTAATTCTACAGTTATGTTTTAAGGTAGTGATAAGAAATATATGAAGATATGTATGTATGTATCTGTATTTCTGTAGGTACAATAAATATAATTTTAAAGACAAGTAATAATCGTAACATTACAATTTATATGCTAATACATAGACTTATGGGTAGATACATTTTTTTTGTTCCACAAACTTCCCATACGGAACAAGAGAGACTTCTCTGCATGTGCTGCAGAAAAATAATAACTACGATATAATTGGGTCAATTCCTCCTTCTCCGAATGCTTTGACATTTAAAGCATAACTAACTTTTTAGTTTCCTGTGCTTCTCTGGGACTTTCAAATAACATTTCGGCCTTCATGATAAGTGGCATTGTGTCCACAAGCATGAAGAAACGGTTTGAATGCTAGTTCATGGCTATTATAAAATGGTAAATGTTTGCTTAATTTGTTAGCAAGTGTATATTCGCAAATGCGTGTTGTGCGAGTTTTGATAGCTGGCAGTGGCTGCGATACGATTTTGTTTATTTTTTGAATTTCTTTGCTCAGGGCACTGTGGAAATTTTCCATAAATAAATATTGTTTGTTCAAATTTGTTGCTTTTTGAATAACAACAATAAAAGTGTATCAAAAGGAACTTATTTCAATCGAACATAATGAGGAGTATCATTTTCGATTCGACTTGAATATTACCTCCTCCTCATCCGTGTCGATTCAAATCAATTCAATGGCTTTTAGCCCAACAGCTGATGGGAAAGGAAGGTATTGCTTTTGTGGACTTTTGTTGTTATCACTATAGTGTGGACTTTTCAAGTTTGAAATATGATTATGGATACGGCTGGATAGATAAATAGTTGACGTCTCGCTAGCTGACTGGCTGGGCTGGCTGGTTAACACGGCCATTGGCATTTTATTAGACAAACAAAATGAATCTGAGCAAAAACCTGTTATTTAACAGTTGCTAATTCTTTTGCCGTCGCGTAGTCGTCGATGCGAGTGTATGTGTGCTGCAGATTTTATGTTCAGAAATAGAATTACTCTGACAAGTGAAACGTTTATCTTCAATTTTATTTTGTCTCTTAAACTAATTTGGAAGCATTTAGAACTCCTGACAAGAAACGCAGCAATAACACATAGAAATGAAATTTTGTTGTTTAATGGGAATATGTAATACAGGCTATTTTTTAGCAATGTTTTAGTAATAATAGGTATTTACACTCTACCTCAATTTTTTAACTTTTGATTTTTATAATGGATGTCATTCCACGAATTTCCGTAATGTGCGATATCGAAAAATGATTTTGGATATGAATTAATATATTTTGAGAACTATTTGAGATACATTTCATTCCCTAAATTAGTCTTTTCCCAGGTTTTAGAGTTTTCGCCATGTGATGCTGTTTTTTCATTACATTTTTAATGTTTTTCAATCACAATGGTACATATTTAACCATACTATCCACATAATATTATTATATGAAAAGAAAGTGAAAACAACGCTTAATTGTTTATTTATTGCTGTCTTAAGGGAAATACTCTACCGTTGGTTTTTTCGATATTTTGACCACCATTGTTCAAAATGTTTTTTTATTTAATTCAACAAATTAACAGGGTTATCTTGCCCTGTTGAGTACATGTATTGATTGTCAAAAACCCAAAACTTGCCTGTGTGACGTAGGCGTCCACAACTGCTAAAACAGTTGTAAAATTATGAAGGAAAATCGTCGATTTCTTTTAGTTTTCCGTTCACATATTTTGTTTTTGTTCATATTCGTGTATTTTCAACACATTTCAACTATCGTTTCATTTCTTTTTTTACAAAAACGTCAAAAATTTGTTAAGCCTACTGTCTCTGAAAAATTTTAGACAGCTGGGAGACAAACGACAAGTGTATGTATGTATATATAAAAATTGGTCTGTTCATTTACTTCTTAAAGTGGTAAAAGTGACAAAATATTTTAAAAGCTATGGACTGCTCTAAGTGTTAAAGGAACAGCACAAATTTTACATTAACTAGTTATCATCACGACCGTTAACCAGTATATAAAGAATTTTCGAAAAAATCACAAGCCAAATTCAATGGAAAACATTATATTGGTGGAAATCTATCTATATATATATAAAATTCTCCTGTCACGGTGTTCGGCTTTGAACTCCTTCGAAACGGCTGGACCGAATTTGATGAAATTTTGTATGTGGAGTTTGTAGGTCTGAGAATAGGTTTTTAACTACTTTTTATAGTGGTCAGTGGAGTGACCAGGGTACCTCCCACACAAATTTTGTTAACAAAACGTAAAATTGAAGATATTTTTCAACCTATTGTTTAAAAATTGTTTGCAATGCTATGGTAATTATTGCCCTGACCCTGAATGGCCAACGCGGAAGTGAAATATCGCGGTCCACATTTTTTTTTTCAAAAATGTATAATAGTACGAGTGTCTTTAAAAGCGCTATAAACACTGGCTTCAATAATTTAGACATTGCGGTCAACTTCACAATTTTCACAGTAAAATTCCGATAATTTGAAATGGCACTTGACCAAAATTCCAAAGAGTTGATTGGGAAATCAGCCAAAGTTCTTCAAAATATCGAAATAACAGCTTTCAATGCAAATTCTCATAGTATAACGGGAAGTAGTGGTCTCGGGTGACCTCCCCCACAGCTGTTTCGACCAAAACGTGAAATTTCAGATATTATTACTGGTAAACATGACATTGGTAATTGTGGTCTACATCATTAGTTGGTGTGTTGGTAGTAGAAATCCGTTGTAGAAAAAAGTTGTTGTTGTAAATGTTTATACCGGGACCTCAAAAACGGGCCAGCTAAGCGGACCGGGTCAGCTAGTATCCTATAAAGGGAGCTGACGTCAAACCAAACAGAATACATTTAGTAGAAGTATGTTCAATTCTAATTCGATAAGGAAAGTTCCTATTGCCATAATCTCATTTGACTTGATTTTGTAGTGTATTATAAAGTTTGTATGACTTGTGTGGCAGTTTCTTGCAATCAATTGTCCCATTTTTACGAACACTACATACGAATTTTGGTTGCTGAAACTTCTTCATCTATTCCAGAACCACAAATTAGTTGATGTTTTCGTTAAAAATATACAATTTTGCTGTCATTTTTTGAATTGAGATTCTGCAATCCACCGATAAGATATATAGTAGCATATCATTCTTAAAGAGTACTTTAGGCCAGCCCAAATTAGCTCAAGCAACGCCTACAGAAGGTTGGCCATTCAGAATACCGTAAACAAGTTCCAAGTGTTTGGTATAGATAGCAATCATAAGCAGTGTTTATCGTTAAAAAAAAGAGTTTACCGCAATTTCAAGTCGATCGGAGCAAAATGTGATTGTGTGTAGAGGCGCAACTTAAACCCTGTTTTTCTCTAAATGCCATCTTTGAAGTCAGTGCCAACGATAGCTTGAAACGAACCGGCCGATCTTTCGATTTTGGTGAGCTTATTACAAAACAAGCTGGTCTTTAAGCGGACAGATCTTTTATTTGTTTGTCCAATTTTTGGACAAAAAGCGGTCAATTTTTCGTTAAAAATCGAAAATGATCCATTTTACTCGCGTACCTCTGTAATTTATTACATGCATTTTCGTAAATATTATAATCGCGCATTATTTGGGCCATACGTACATGGAACAAGGAACATATGGCCAAAATATTAAGTACAAACATTAGTATGCATATTTTTCGTTCATAAAAATTGATGGACAAAATAATAAGTACATTTTGAAATCATTAATTAATATTAGTGTATACAATTGTTTAAGGATAGATTGTAATTTAGGATATTTACAGTGGTGTGAAAAATAATAAGGACAGTGACATTCACAACTTTTGGTCGCTCCTAAAATGTGTAAAATGGAAGAATTTGCGATGGAAATTTGTTTTTGAAAATGTGCATGTATTGCAATAAGAAATCCCGTTACGATTTTGGTTTCTTTCTGTTTATTTTTTATACAAAACAAATATTTTTCGTAAAATTCGTGATTTCGGCTGTGAAAAATAATAAGGACAGTTTTTCGTTTTAGTAAAAATAAATTGATATTATTTTTTTGTGATTATTTCCTGTAAGTAAAAGTTTAAAATGAATTAATTTCTATTCATTAAATGTTAAATCTACCGGTATTTTTAGTTTTTCTTTGCAAATATGGGTAAAAATATGCATTGTTATCACGCTACTCGTGAAATCATTAAATGTTTATATAAAGAAGGAAATTCATACAGAAAAATTACAGAAAAAGCTTAGAATCTTTAAAAACAATGGTGGAGGATGCAGCTAAGTGAACTTTAAAGATAAAAGTCGTAGTAGAAATCCAAAAATTGCACCTGTAATACTAAATGCGTTGTTCGATGATTAAAAAAGATCCTTTTACCAATAAAAAACTACTTAAATATTAATTTGAACGCATAAACAACTCCTGAAACCCTCTGTGGTGGCCACATTAGAGCTCACAGTGTCAGAAAAGTATCATTTTAATCAAAAATTTATACACTTCCTACGTAGTGGTGTTGGGTATAAAAATATTCAGCAAATAATACAGTTTGCTAGAAATCACATCGCTTGGTCTAAGAAAAATTGCGTACCATTCTTTGGTCTGATGAAACCAAATATATTTTTTTGTTCCGATAGAGGAGTTTATCAGGGTTGAAGACCCAAAAATCAATAATATAACCCAAAATATACTCTGAAGGCGGTTAAATATGGCAGAGGTAACAGCTTGGTGTGGGGCTCATTTTCTTACTATGCTGTGGGGTCTCTATACAGTATTCAAAGTGTTTTTAAAATCACAAGATTACATTGAAGTTTTGAAAAATATAATTCTTCAGTACGCTGAAGGGGGTGTGCCTCTCAAATGAGTCTTCAGCAAGGTTAATGACCCAAAAAATTACGGCAAAATGAAAAAAGGTGTTCCAGGATAGTTAAGTTAAGTTGGTAGAATGGTCCATGCAATCCCTTGATTTGAACCAGATTGAAAAATGTTGTGGAATGAAGTTAAAAAATCAAGCAGGGGAAAGTGTCCATCAAATTATGGCGACCTTTGGCAACTTATACAGGTTGCGTAGGACGCGATACCAGTAGAGAAGTCGACTCGATGCCCAGACGATGCGCTTTCGTTTTAGAAAACAAAGGATCGTCTACAAAGTATTAATGACACTGAAACACATTATCTACCATTATTTAGTAAAAACCTGCATTAATTTCTTTCAAGTTTTGTCCTTATTAAAGGATGTCATGAAGTGTCCTTATTATTTTTCACACACCAAACTGCGACAATTCGCATAAAATATAAAAGATAATTAAAATATGGTTACAAGCAGTCAAAATATTTTTATAATACTTTTCTTAACATTTTAAGAAAACAGCAAATTTTATAAACTAATGTAATTTTCACTTTTTTAGTCAGTTTTCAATGTAATCTTGGTTATGGATTGAAGTGTCCTTATTATTTTTCACACCACTGTATATTATTAATATTTGGTGCTTCCACCTTCATTTTGAACTAATCTTTGTATTCGTTTTGGCATATTGCTTAGAAGTTTGCTGTAATTATCAAAAATTATTTAATACCTTATCTATCTATGGGGTCGATTATGGATAGCAACTCAACTGTAGTTGCGTTGCCAGAAGAGAAAATCATGCTATTAAAATAAGTAAAAAGACGGAAATATTTGTCAAATTCAATCAATATGAGTGTTTTGAACCTTCAGCTATTAATTTAATTGTAAAAAAGTATAAATTTTAATGCAGAAATAGACAATTATATTACTAAATTTGCTGTAGGCAACGCAACTGGAGTTGGGTTGCTATCCATAATCGACCCCTATATATATAAAAATGGTGTAAAAAATGTATAGTAATTCATAAAATGAGAACGGCTAGGCCGATTTCTGTAAAATTTTTTGTCAGTTATTCGTATTTTCGAGGAGAAGATCTTTACGGAAGAAAATTTTGGAAAATCTCTCTGGAAAAGTCGGAAAATTGGAAAAATCGAAAATTGAGTTTTTGTATGAATTTTTATTCCTTAATAGCGAGACGAAGTTCGCCTGGTCCGCTAGTTTTTTATAAAATTCCAAATTTGATGTTTATTTTGAAAAGATGGAGTACCAATGCACTTTTTTAAGTATCCGGTTAAAGGTTAACTACTGGATTCATGTCCGATTACTGCCTAGGCGAGTCAAGTAACTTCATTATATTGCCCTGGAACCAATCCTTGTCTTATGGCGATGTATGTTTTTGAGCGTTGTTCTGCTGAAAATCTATATAAGAAGCACTTTTTGTTCTGTTTGTAATAATATTGTGTTGTCCAATATGTTTTTGTATTGGAAATGGGTCCCAGCATCTAAAATGTGATATATTGAATAAAGTCCATACCCGGAAAATCTATCAGCCTCACACCATAGGTTGCCACGTCCGTGTTTTATTGCATTTTTGTAACCATTATATGAAACTCCTTCCCCTTGAGATTGAAATTCATCTTGTCGTAATTGTTACCGAATAAAGTTATTTTATTTACTTTCATTTTATTGCTCTAGAAGAAATTTCTCCAATTTTTTCATGTACGTTCTTCCGGACCAACCCATATGATTGATTTGTTAGCGAAAGAGGACCTTTTAACGCCTTTTGTTAATTATTCTGGAAATTTGGTAACCGCTTGTATTCCCCGAGCTATTCAGGTGAATATAACATTACCTATGTTCACAGTAATTACCCAAGATTAATTTAATAGATATCTTTAGCGAGAGCAACAACCTTTATTAAAATTGACTCGATTATAGGTAAATAATAAAAAATCCAAAATGTACTTATTTTTTTGGCCAACCAAATTTTGTACTTTTAGACAAAAGTGGCACAGAAACAAAATGTTTGTTGCATCATTGACTGACTACAAATAGATGTTTCGAAATGTAAAGCAGTTCACATCTTTCTCGAGAAAAAACTGATGGTGAAGCACAACATCAAACATAAACTATGAGGTACATATTATTTTGGTCATATGTGTATGTAAAAAATTTCAAAGAAAATCGCGGCTTAGTACGCGGATTTGTCAAAATATATTTTTGCAGATTTTACTATTTTCAAGGTATCTATATCCACCGTTTTAGTGGATGGATTCGAACGCGGAATTTCTCAATAGATCCGTCGCGTAAAAAAACTAAATTCACGCGGAGTTCAGAGGAAATTAATTCAACTATATTTGTAAATTTTACACGCAAAAAATAGAAAAACTTGTTGCCTTCAACACATTTTTACCCATTTTTCTACATTGGTGCCAACACAGCTTACACGTAAATTAATTTTATTGGTCGATATTATGGGATCCCTCCTAAAACACTTCATTTTAAAGATTTTCAGTCATACTATACAGAATACGTGAACAGTTCGCTAATTCCGAAAGGGCGAAGCTAGGATTCATCGATTGTAAAACGTTTTTGGTTTGTCCATATTTACATTAGGCAATTTTCCTTGCGGCAATTGTCAGTTTGATGGTAAGAGAGGTGAGGCATATGCTAACCTTTTGCCTCAACACCCTCTCTCACCAACAAACTGGGTGTTGAGAGGCAAAGGGTTACAATATGCCTCACCTCTCACATTCGAACTGACAATTGCCGCAAGGAAAATTGCCTAATACCTAAAAATATGGACTTAAAAAAAAATGTAAAATGAGTTTTGTTTGGTGTGCACAACTAGGGATAACCCCATAAGGAAATTACAAATACATTTGTGTAAAATTTTAGGAAATACTATTGCTGTTCTTATTATATAATTTAATTTTCTGTCATTTTAGGTTTTCTTCCTACTGTAATTTAATTCTTGAACAATATTGTAGATTCGCTAATGACTCTTCAAATAAAATATTGATTTTACGTTGCCGATCTCTACCACTTTATTTTATAGAGTACATGCATACACGTACACCCGCTTCCATTATGCACTCGGTGTATTGTTATTTCGTCATTATATTGTCGAATTCATTGAAATTGTAAACAAACATGTGTGAGCTCTTTAGCATTATCATTATCATCAATTTGATGGCTTTTGTGTAAACAAAACAAAACGATAATTATACATACACACATGTATTGGAAGAACAAGGCGATGAAACTATTCTAGCAGTACCACTCACTCTCCGTCACCCGATAGGGCCTATCGGCGATAGGCGTCTGAGCGAAAAAAAGCAGGGAACTTGAAAAATAGAGATGTAGAGCGTTATGCGGCGGCAGAGAAAAATTAAATCGCAATGGCCGACAGACAACAAACAATTAACTTTTGGCAATAACACGACTGCACCAAAAATAAACGTGTCGGGGTCCACAGAAATGGAATAAAAAGGAATGTATATTTGAAAGAATTTCAAGAAACATACATATGACGCCAGAGAAGAGGGTGTAGCGCCAATTTTCTGATGCTGCTGTTTTCCTCTCTAAAGAAATTGACGGAAATGAAAAAGACATCGAAATCAAACAAATCTAATGAGGTTCGGATGTATGTATGTACATATGTACGTGAATAGTAATGGCTATATCGAGCCCTTCCCGCGAAAAAGGTGTAAGCGACAAAAAGCTAATTTTACAGGAGACGGTTTTTATTGAATAACTTTTGATATAACCAAAATTGTTTATTCAAATTTGGTATAGTTCTGTTATCAAATCCTATTTACTGAAAAAATAAAAAAATTCTGGAATATCTTTAATATAACGGTAGTTTGTGTCGCTTACATCTTTTTCGCTGTCACGCAATCAGGCTTTTACTTTGAGAAGTGGCGGTTGCATCAAAAAAAATTATTTGAAACAAATCATTTTTAGAGTAGTTCTTATCTACAATTTAAAAACAAAGCACACTAATTTTATAGCAAGTATTTATTCGAAGAATTATAATATTAAAACGTATTTCTTGTAATATAGTTGAATAACGACATGGTATGTAAATGTACAATTTGATGTAAGCGACAATTCGCTGTCACAAACAAATGTACACAAAAAGCAAAAATGGCGCTTACATCAAAATTGTTTTTGCTCTAATTTCGTAACGGTACATGGCTGAGTTCTAAAAATTTGGGAGATGGTGTGTTGGAATATTCTTCATAGATTTCCGTAAAAAAACGAAAATCGAAAAAATGTCGCTTACATCTTTTTCGCGGGAAGGGCTCGATATGTTAGCTGACAATATTGTTTAAGCATTTTTAAAATTATTTTCGTATTTTGTTTTATTAATTTTTAGTTATTTGAGTTCAAATTCAAAAAGTGCCGACTACTGGGACATGCCGACATTAGGAGCACTTACGCTATAAAACACATATAAGCTTTGTTCCAGAAATAAAAAGCTTTTATAAATTTTATGACTTTTACACATTTTTTCCGAAAACCCGAACCGAAAAACAAAAAAGTTGTAAAATGTTCACTTCTCTTTAAACAAAAATGGCGCTGAATTATGCTCTCTTTAAAAACTTTTTACTCGACAATTTTAAGCGTGTAAAAAATAGTAACATGGTTGCCGGCGTCTGATTGCCTGGTACGCCGACTTTGACATTTGTTCCAGTTTTTTTGACGTATTTTCCATTTTTCCGTTCCCGATCTATTTCAAAAAACTTTTGTGTAAGAACAATTTTTTTACAGTTACAACTAAAACGATGTTAGGTTGCCGGGGCGAACTTTTTTATACCCTCCACCATAAATTATTGGAACCAGATTTCGGTTAGATGATTCGGTCAAAACTTAAAACTACCGTAAATGTTTAAGGTGCGTTACGATAACTTTTAAATTTAAGTCCCAAGACACAAACCACTCAGTTGGCAGAACGTTAGCAGCGCATTAACAGAGCTATTGCAAAATTGATTTTGCTATAAAATCGAATTAATTTACTCAATTCCGCCTAAAAAGGACACTTTTTACTAATTTATATTGTTTACCAAGTAAGGCTCTATGGTTATTTACAATTTATGTAGTAATATAAGTGTAGCGGTAGGTTCTTTGCGTCCTACGTCCACAAGGACAATTCTGCAAGGACTCTATTTACCGATGGAAAGCTATTGAAGAGTAGCATCTACAGAAATAATAAAACTGTTGAAAAGTTCAGCTAGTTTTGAAGATATTTGACAATTTTGGAGGTAACCCTTAGTCAGGACGATTATTCTAATTCCTGCGTCCGCAGGACAATTCTGCAGGGTACCGAAAAGAGTACCAATGGAATGCTATCGATGAGTAGCATCGGCTACAATAATAAAACAGTCGAAAAGTTTAGCTAGTTTCCGAGTTATTTGACCATTTTTGAGGTAACCCTTAGTCAGGATGATTATTCTAATTCCTGCGTCCGCAAGGACTGCAGCATGTTAGAAAAAAAATGAGACACGTGTCTCGGCGTTTGTCGCTACCACATGCAGTTTTGTTGTTATGGGCCCCAAATATTAGGATCTTTGATGTCGAAGTGGGTTCATTTTGTCAAGCTCATATTTTCCAAAACAATAAGAACTTTCATTTAGTCTCAAAGTCTTTAAAAACGGCCAAGGTCACACTTGTTTCATAATTTTTAGGGCTTTAGTCAAAATTGTTCAAAATTCAATGAAACAATGTCTAAAATATCAATAAACATCTTCATGGTAAGATACGTCTTTGCTTCTGAGAGCAAATCAAAATTCTTAACGTTTGGTAGATATGGTCCTATCAAAATTATCACTTTTAACTATCAAAATTATCACTAAACTTTGGGTTTCCATACGGCAAATATGCATGTGATAGGGACAAAATACCACGCTGCATTGCCAGAATATGGTAAATTGGTTCGTGTTGCAAACTATAATTTTAATCGCCACTGTTAGTACGAATTTCCAAAACCACCTCCTTATCTAAACGCCAACAGTGTCCACAGTGTCAACAGTGGCCTAAAACACATTTTCAGAGTTTAAGCTCTCCGCACACCCAGTACCAACTTTAGTACTTTCGGGCGTTTATACCTAGCATACTCTATTCCACTTTTATTTGTTCACGCAATGCCAAATAGTACTAAATTTTGATACTTTTCGTATATTTGTATACATTTCCAAATCACTTCCTTACATAAACAAAATATCTCAATTGATATTAGCATAACAATTTTAAACATTTTACCTTTATTGTTTTACATAATACCAAATGGTACACTTTTTCTACCTTTTAGTACTTATCGCAAACCTTTTATACAACTATCTTGCACCACCGACGTAGCGTACTGATTTCAGAACAAGATGTTTATTTGTATTTGTTGAACGTTTGTTGCATATTACGTCCAATAATTTGGCTTATAAACAACATCTAGAAAAAACATTCTTGCGATCTTTTGTTTTTTTAATTTTTGATAAGAGCAGTTCAACAATAAAAGATAAAATCGTTGCTTAATTTTGTGGTTTTAAATTTTTGTATATAGTTTCTAACACGTTTTTGTAATGAACTATTTTGAACATCATAACAATTACAAATTCTTTATTATGTTTGAAATTTGCAAAAAAAAAACTATATCAACCATTTTCTTATGATATAATTATTTTTCACCGCAGTGTCGCCCGTTGAGATTATTTGAAACTGGTCTCTTGCTAAACATTAGTAAATGCCTATTGTACAAAAAGGATTTTCTGTCCTATTTTTCAGGGTGACTATGAATGTAAACTCCTGTTGATATTCATAATTGGGCTGTTTATGTTTGGTTCGTGAGTTTTCTCACGGGGAGTTGATATTCATAATTGGGCTGTTTATGTTTTGTTCGATCTTTCGAATGTTAATAAAATCAAGATTATTGAGCTTGAGGTCAATGTTTATATTTTATTAGCTGACCCTGGTGCGCTTCGCTACCCCGAATAAGGTAACATGTATTTTGACAAATTTATTTGTAGGCCAATTTTCGTCACTCATTGCAACTTTCATTAAAATCGGTTATATAAAGCGTGTTTGGTGCATCAAATACATTAATCGGAGGAAAATATATATGGGAGCTATATCCAAATCTGAACCGATTTCAATATAATTTGAAAATTTTATTTCTAGACCCAATTCCGTAAAACATTCCAAATTTCATTGATATTGGACATACATAGCGTGTTTAATGCATAAAATACATGAAATCGGCCGAAAATATATATAGGCACTATATTCAAATTCAATTCTAGACCATTTTAGACCGATTTATTTCGAGACCAAATTCCTGCACACATCCAAAATTGGGAGACATTATCTGTTACCGTTCTATAGATATTTGCATAAAAAATCTAAATTTTTTGGAGGTACCTTCGATTCTGATGCTATATCTCCGGATCAACGCTGAATTTCAGAAATTTTTATAGCCTATGTTACTTTCAGGCCATGTAGTGATATACGAGTACTCTGAAAATTTCAGGAAGTTCAGTTCTGCGGTTTTTGAGTCCATAAACTTCAAACAAACAAACGTACAAAAATGTTTCTACTTTATATATATTGATTTATATATGTATTATTTCCAATATTTCAAAATTACAATGAATTTCATCTTTAGAGATTTTTCTGTCGATTACTCTTTGAATAAAACCAGAAGAAAACGTCATAGAAACCCACAGCAATTGTATTTTGGGAAGTACTTTCAATGGATGCACATTTCTAGAAATGTTAATTTTTCCTGCTTCGGTAAAGGACCTTGTGACGACAAACGAAATCTAAAAACTGATCGGAAACAGGTTCTTCTTCGTCAACATCTCAACAAGTACCACTCGATTTTGCGGACAGGAATATACCCTGAGCCTGTGTGAATTGAAACTTTCATCTGTAGACAGATCGAATAGCCACTACACAGCCAAAATCCTTAAACCCAAAAACTATGCATTAGGAGCTTTTCAGAAATTTGTAGCAATTTCGGACGTATGAACTTGCAAACAAAATAGGGATTTGTATCATTGATCACAAGTGTTGCGGAGGAGGTATGGAGAAATGGACCGGACCGACATAGTTCATTTTTGGAGTAGATCTTATTTTGGAAGTCATTCCTTTTAAAAGATATAGCCACTACACATGATTACCTTAGGTGTTCTTTACAGCTTTCGGGCCATTTCCCCTGGAAGTATAGACTTGCCTCTGAAAAACTTGTACGGTAGTAATAGGAGCCCCGAGAACACTTGTTGCAAAAAAGCAAAGTGTTTCCAGAGAGTTTATTTTATAATTACTTATAACTAATTATTAGCATAAAGGAAGTCAAGCCATGACCATTGAAGTCTTAAGCTTACACAGGTTATCCATAGAGGTCTTAAAATGCACTTCGTTGAAAATTTTTGAAATACTCTGCGGAAGTTTGCCGAAAGAGTAGATAGATCAAAATATCATTTACATACATTTGTCATTTACATAACCGCTATTAGGTGCTAGAATTTCTTGATGGATAGATTAGCTATTGTTCCGCATTAGTTCTCGGCCTTCAGAAATTCTTTGCGATATGTAGACATCGGAATATTGCATATTTTTGAAAATTGTAATGTTAAGATATTTGAAATTTAAATGTTATGATATTTCTAAGGTTTTCCATTGTATTCGCTTTCTTTTGGCCTTACCGAAGTGATATCACTGAATTTCATAACATTCACTGTAGTTGTGAATTATTTGATAAATGATCCGCCGAAAAATATATGGAATTATTAATATATTCATTGTTTTGACCATATATTAACTGTGAGATATTGTCAAAAAAGTTCTAAAAGATAAAATTGGCCAAGAAGTCTTGCGCCATATGAACTAAAAAATAGTATTGAAAATTATTTCATCAGTAGAATAAGTCTAAAATAAGGGTTGGGTCTTTGCTAAATATGGCATTTTCGATAACATGAACTTTCAAAATTTTGGTCAGGTGGGCCCCCCCCCCGAAATGAAATCCTGGCTACGTCCCTGTCTTGCACTCCATCAGTATCCAAATTTACCGCTCAGAATTCTAGCTTTACTCATTCGCCTAATACGAAAGGTACATTTTTTTTACATTTTAGTACTTTTCTCTTACGAGTTTCCACAAAATCAGCCTTATCACACACCTACACTTCAATAGGAACCCTCACTAAAAATTTCAAGATTCTTTCAGCCTTTTCGCCTCGACGTTGATTAACATTCATTCACACAAATGGTACAATTTTTAGTACATTTAAGTGCTTCTAGAACGAATTTTTAAAGACCTAGCCATATCGGCCGAAACTAACCCTCACCCAAAAGTTCAAGATCCTAGATTCCGCCGTCTCGCTTGGGCATTGATTGTCAGTTAGTCGTCATTACTCTGGTATTAAGTTTCAGGCAGTTATGAAAATAGGAGTGAATGAGATACGAGAATATATTTTATTAATATTTAGAGAACGGCGCTACATATTGATGTAATAAATGGTTGCAGCAATAAAACATAAAAATAGCAATCGTTTGATATAAAAAAAGTCAAAATCGCATTAATCGCATATTAAGATATGAGATTGAGGAAGTAAGGCATCGATATATCCTTCTATGTTTGCAAAGCTTATGACCATAGTTCACTCTTTCGGCGGTCTGTTGATTATTGAGAGTGTTGCTCCATATAGTCTTTTTAAACTGTAATTTTAGGACTATTTTATGTTTCACATTAAAAAAGTATTTGACATTAATAAAATTGGTGGTTTAGTTTACTTCAAGGCCACGGTACAATAATTTTCAGGTAGAGTTAAGTGTCAGCCAAGAAAATAATTATGGGATCTTTTATTTTTATTATTTTTATATGGTTTTATTTAGCTCACCCCGTTTTTTTAATAGTTTATAGGCTGGGAAGAGAGCCTATAAACTATTAATTATAGTTTGTATTATTCCTAAGTTTTTGATTCTTTCCTTTATTTGTAGGGTCTCTACTGTATTCAGTAACTATTCGTGCTCTTCTGTTGAGAGCAATAAATAGTTAGAATTTTGTGTCCCGCCAGCTTTTTGCGTTGCCTTTCTAGACTGTTTTTTTTAATTAGTGGTTTTGTTTAACAATGGTTCGAGGTATTGATACTTGATTTCGATGAATTCTTAGTATATATAGATTATTGCTATGACTAGTTTTAAGGCTTTTCTATTTTATTGTATGAATTGTTAATTAGGATACTGCAGCTACATAATATGAATAAGATATTGGCCAATGAGGCTTATTTATATTTTCCTGTATGATAAATTAAATGAAATTGTACCATGCTTCAAGCCATATTCAATAGACAGTGGTGTCACACCAGCTTGTTCAAATATGAAGTGTCAAATACCTTACAAAGTAACAACACATAGGTATATAAAGAAACAGATGGTGTAAAGTAGCCATAAGCAAGAACCCCATGCCTGAACTAAAATTTGCACTCAAACTAAAATCGGAACAACTCTAGCGTAGTAAAAAACTTTCAGATTTTTTTGAATTTTTTTCCAGAGGTAGATATTGTTACGCTGATCATGGGGATGTATAATTTTCTTGGGTTACGGATCCGTTTCAGGACCCCGGTTTTCCATAAAACCCTCAAAAAGTCGAAAATGGACCCAATATGGGCGCTCGCTTCGTGTATTCCAGATTATAGCTCTCATTTTCACCTTTCCAAAATGGTGCTATATGTTGTAATATCTTCTCTGGATCTAGAGATATGGCCCTTAGAATCTTGACAAACCGGTTCTGTTGGGCTCATTCTTACATTATAGGTGCTTACGGAAAATTTTAAAGTTCTAAATTCAACAAAATTTTCTTATAAATTATATATTTTTATTTGAATAGACGGCCTTCGACCGGGAATTTAAGACTTTCTGTTATGGACAGGTGCAACTCTCGGGAACGGAAATAAAATTATATTTAAAATCATAAGTTTTTCTCTAAATATGGAAAAACCCGGTTCCAAAAATCGGTTTTTGGGTTACATCACCTGAACACCTGAAATAACCCCATCCTATGGCCACTTGTTGGATAGGTATTTCCATAAGCTTTCCCACAATTGCAGCAATCGGTTGAGTAGAGCCGGGTCTAACCCGGATTTACGGGTCAAATAACCCGGTCCGTCCCCTAAGCAAATTATACATTCCCGTGATCAACGCAACAATATCTACCTCTGCAAAAAATTTAAAAAAAATCGGAGAGTCTTTACTAAACTAGAGTTAAGCCCTAAAATCTTATATGGGTTTTAAAGCGTGGTGTACACCATCAGTTTTGACTATCGATGTTCATCGAATATCGATTGCTTCAGTCTGGAGTGAACAGCACATGGAACAAGTGTCTTTTAGGGGCACCTCTCGGATCGGTCTGAACACAACGATATATAGCTTTTCCAGGGGAAGTCCATACTTTCCGAGATATGGATCTTGAAATTTCGGAAATTTCGTACTTTAACATCATTAAGTTGTTTATGGGCAACTCTCGGATCGTACTGAAATTCTTAATATAGGTAGCCCTTGGGTCCCTGAATACAACGATATATAGCTTTTCGGGGGAAGTCCATACTTCCCGAAATATGAGTCTTGACTTTTTTATTTTTATCACCATTATTTCTAAAACCTATGCAATATGGGCTCACGACGTGTACTTTCCAATAATAATAATAATAATATAATAATGGTAATTAGATTTTCTTATAATAATTTTTAAAATTATTATACGTCAACATAATAAAAAAGGGGATTTAAGACTTTCTCCTATGGACAGGAGCAAAAATGAGCCACGCGATCAAATTTTTTTTTAAATTTTAAGTGTTCCTAAGTAGCCGGCTTCGACCAGGAATTTAACAGATTCTCCTATAAACAGGTGTAAAAATATATAGCGTGCACAAAAGTACTCTCCATAAGCTTAAAAACGATACCCATATTGTCCACGTTAGAGTTGTAAAACGTCAAGACCCATATCTCGGGAAGAATGGACGTCCCCCCAGAAAATTATATATGGTTGTATCAGGGTTCCAAAGGCTATATACTATAAAAAATTCCAGATCCGGATCTGAGAGGTGCCCCTAAACGACATTTAAGCCCAGCACATTGGCAAGTAAGCTTTATCCTGGATTTTGACGATCCATATCTCGGAAAGTAGACATTTGCGAGACAAAAGTTATATATCTTTTGAATCAGAATAAAAAGGGGATATTAATCAGAATAAAAGGGATAGGTTGCCAGTAAAAGAAAGATATGTATGTATATTTATTTCGAGGCGGACATAAACATTTATTCAACTTGTTTGTCCTCTCTTTTGATAACTATGGATCGCGTAGCAGGTATGCAATATAAATGATAACAAAACAAATTCATAGTGGCATGCATTTGACGGGGTGGTGATGGTGCGGGTTGTTTAATTTCCACCAATTGTTTCTCTGTACGTTTAACTTGCTTGTGATGCGGTTGGAAACCTTTGTATTGTCTCCGTAAAAACCATCGATACACTTTTCTCGCGAATTGCTAAACATTTCATTTTCTTTCTCTTGCTTGATAACGATTGAAGAAAATAAATAAATACACTACCAACACAAACACACCAATACTTGGTAATCAAACGTCGACACCACAATAACACAACGCAGGCCAGAGCAAACATACTTCCTCCAAATTGCTTTTTATTTTTGTGGCCACATTCGTTACTCATTTACTTACAGCTTACAGCAAGAGATTATTCTCTTGGATTGGACCGACGGCAACAACTCAACTAGCCTGCTTGTGGGTGGGTGTGGATTGATGAAGGGGCTGCTACCAATGTCACGATATACCTTTTCGTTTTTTGTTTTTTTTTTTTGTTATTTCAATATATTATCACTTTTTGTGGAGTTAATCTCCGATTTTTTATGCAAGCAATAGTGTGTTAATTGTTGTATTTTTCACGATCACTGTGCGTTAATTTCCATATGCGCGTGTTTTGTCGAGAACCTAGTTCCTCTCACAATAAGTTGTTCGTCTCGCCAGCCACTCACACAGTCGCACTACTCTTCGGTTTGGAGTAAAGTAAACGAACAAGCAACAAGAACATTTTTGTTTTTGTAGTGTTATCTGTTGTACATATTCAACGTACTTTTAACAAAATCACAAATAATAACACATGATTCGTGCTTTCTTCTTTTCCAGTATCAAAAAAATTATAATATATATTCACCGAAAGTCGCGACCCGATTTTATGTATGCGCGTACTTGTTTGTTTTTGTTTAATTGTATGAATTTGGTTAACGCTATTAACATTTATTAACTATAATTAATTGAAACTAAAATTATCGCCGAAAACGAACGTGTGGTGGGTTGTTGTTTGAAGATCTTGAATCAAATGAACCAAGTGAACAGTGTAGGGATAGGCAACTCGACTTTCGATTCATCGATTTGTCGATATTTTGATTTGAAAAGTCTAAAAATCGCAATCGACTTTTAATAATAGAAAAAAAACGAAAAATCGTCTTTTCATGGTAGAGCTGACAAAAAATCGATGGCACTATCGATAATATCGATTTTTTTTAAATTCAATATCGATAGATAGTTTTGTCTATCGATATTACATACATACATATGTTCCCACAACATCCCTGAAGGGACAAGGGAGACTTCTCTCATATCAATGAGTGCACGCCGATTCATATTGGCTCAATGATATGGGACCTACTTTTTATTGCCGAGTCCGAACGGCGTGTCTTACGACACCACTTGTAGAGAAGTTTTTCATGGCTTAAATACTCAGGAAATGTCGCCGGCATTACTGAGGGGGAATTTTGCCACCGTTGAAAATATGATGTTGCTTGGCCTGTGATTCGAACCGCAGACCTTCTGAGTGCAAGGCGGACGTGCTAAGCCCCGGTCCACACTAGCGGGAATTTCATTAAAAAATTTCATGAAATTAGGTGTTCTTAAATCGAATTCCCTACTACAACAATTTTATGATTTTACTCTACTATGGACGTCGATCTAGAGACGCATAATTTCATATCAAAATTTCAGTGAAATTACTGTAGTGTGGCCCGGGACTAACCATTGCACCACGGTGGCCCCCGTGGTCGATATTATCGGAGCAAAAACCCACAACCTAAAATTCATTGAAATAAATAGAAATTTCGATTTTTTCGGTTTTGTGTGTGTGAGAAAGTAAGTCCGTAGTCATCATTTTTCGGAAAAGTAAAATGTATTATTTTAATAGTTTTATAAAATAAAAGCAATTGTATATTCTCCTTTACTTTTCTGTGAACTACTTGTGCAAAATGTCAAGAAAAGCATTGACATTTCCGCCATTTTCATCTCCAAAGTAATGGTGTTGACAACTTAACGATAATATCTGACAACTTGACAACTTAACGATATATTTTAAAATATTATGTGTGTTCGTTTACTCAAAATTCGTACAAATTGCTACTGGATGTTGTTCGTTTACTCTACAGCACAATGCAAAAGACCTTAAGCTGTAAACAGATAAAACGTTTGATTAAAGTTTTGCGTTGGGCGTCGAGAACAAAACAACAACAACAGGGCGACGACGATACCAAAGTCCAGCGTTTATCTGTTTGTCGGCATATATTTCAAATGAATTTGAATTTTTCGGCATCATGCCCAACAGTGTAAAAACGGCCAAAACGACACAAAACTTTACCCAAACGTTGTATCTGTTTACAGCTTTAGTCGTTTACAAGAAATTACTGGACTTGTACAAATTTGTACAAATTATTGAGTAAACGAACACACCTATTATATCGGAAATATCAAATGTTGGGAATATCGATGGTTTATTAGCTCTGCTCTCTCCACTCCACTGCCACATGGAAAATTGCCTGCCCCCCATACCATTGCTATTGCAAACGATTAGTTTTCGAATGTTTTTCGATAGTTTTGCGGATATTTTGTTCGAGAACGACACACGAGAACGAATTGAAAACGATTCATTCGTCACTCAGTTTTTGGGAGGAAAACCCTCGAATTCAAATATCGTTAATAATTGCTTTGTTCCAGAACCTGCAAGAAGCTACTATTTTTTACTACGATAACATTTTTTCCTTCATGTTATCGGAAAAATTAGTAGATTCTTGCAGTACTGGAACAGACCAAGTATTGGCAAGACAATAGCAAAGTTACAAACTATTCCCACCAATACATTCATATGGTCTGTTTAAGTACTGCAAGAATCTACTAATTTTTACTATTTTTTCGATAACATAAAGGAAAAAATGTTATCGTAGTAAAAAATAGTAGCTTCTTGCAGGTTCTGGAACACAGCAATACTTTTCTCTATACCCAACAAACCAAAATCGGAGGAAACATCAGAGTTCGGACCGAATTCGGTCCGAACTCTGTTGAACTATCGTATAAATTTCTGATTTATTTACCGACTTTCGGATAGATATCGGTCCGACTTCGGAAGTAAGGTCTTATGAAATTCGAAAGTGTTTGCCGACTTTCGGACCGAATTTGGTCCGAAGTCAGATGAACTATCGTATGAACTTCTGATTTATTTACCAGCATTCGACCAGAATTTGTTTTTATTATTAAAATATGTTGAAAATACACAGTTAGTTCATGAAATATCCAAATCCTGTTAAAGTTTATTTACTATAAACATATTAAAGGTTTAAATATCATATTATGCTGTGTTATATGCGCAACTTGGCGGAAAAACAAACTGTGGATAACAAAAAATTCGTCTTTGATCTGACGCGTCGGACGTCCGACATTGTGTTTGCTGGGTACATATTTAAAAATTTATAAATATATTTGTGAAAAAGGTTTGTATTTTTGCTATTGTCTTACCAAAACTGACATTTGTAAATTCAGGGTAATGTAAATAATGACTATGGGCAAACCCATGGCGCAATTACCCAGGTAGTGGCATCGTAAAATTTCGAATATGTTAGCTCTGTTCCAGACCTAAAAAGTTTTTACAATTTTTACCACTTTTACACATTTTGCGTTCCCGTACACAAAATGTATATGAAAATCGTTTACGACTTTTACAACTTTTACGACTTTTACCACTTTATAAAGTACGGGAACAGGCCAGTTATGTCAAAACTTTCTTTATGTTGTTGGGGAAATTACAACAAAAATAATTTTTTTATAAAGGGATATGACTTTTCATATTCGATCAGCTGGTGTGATACTACTACCTGGGTAATTGTAGCTTCGTTCCAGAACTAAAAAGTTTTTACACATTAAACACATTTTTACCCAAAATGCGTTCCCGTACACCAAAAAAGTTGCAAAATGTTCACTTCTCTTTGAACAAAAATGGCCCTGAGTACCTTTGCCTTTAGAACAATGGTGAGCAAAATAGGAAAAGAGGGAATTAATATTAATTTTTTTCTTGTTGTTTCATTACATATTTAGAAATTTTTAAGAACTAATGTTACTTAAAATCGTGCTACAAATGAATTATTAAAGAATTATTACAAAAAATTCTTAAACGCCCAAGTGTTGTTGAATTAATTAAATTAAGAGTATTTTACAGAAACCACCAGTGGAAGGTCGTGCACACCATTGCTTTAGAAACTTTTTACACGACAAATTTTGGGCGAACAAAAATGTGCAACATATTTGACGGCTTCTGATTGGCTGACGTGCCGACATTGACATTTGTTCCAGATTTGTTGAGGTTTCTGCCATTTTTCCGTTCCCGTACATTTTGGAAAAATGTGTATGTTGGGCTCATTTTCGACTGTTTGCTCTTTTGAAACTTTTATCATTAAAAAAGTACTGGAACGAAGCTTGTGTCATGGGCAAACCTCGAAAATCGATCACAAGATAATCGATTGTGCGATTTTCCCTTCAGACAAAAATCGACTACGATTTGATTAATCGAAAGTCGACTTGCCTATCCCTATTTCAGATTTGCAATTTGGTTTTGATGTTCAAATTGTCAACGGTCGGCTTTCAAAGGATAAATAGAATAAAAAAATGAAATTGCTTGAGGTAGACAAGTTATTCGCAAATAACAGTAATTGGAAGTAATTATAATGTTTCTTAATATTACAGGTGCACCTGACAGAAATCGGCGACTGTCCGCATGCCCATTTAAAGTTTCAATATAACCCAATTAATACGAATTCAACGTTTCTTGTGCGAGGCGATATCAAATCTGATGTTCTACAACTGGCTTTACAGTTGGTTTGTACTTGCAAGTACGATTCTTATGATGAACTCGAAATAGTCTACCCAAGAATCAGAAATGGAAAAGTCGCAATAACATTTTCTTTGCCACATCTCCTGAGCAGGGAGATTTTAAGAAACGAGCATAGTAGTGATAGTGATGAGCCATGTACTTCAAGAGCAGCTCGTGAACGAGCTCTTAAGAGACAACAAAGAAAGGAACACAAAGACGAAACACTTATAAAAGCTACTCGAGATTTCCGTGTCAATCCTCATGTAATTGAGTACTCTGTGAATGGCGGTGTAATTAAAAGATGTCGGAAAGATTTGTTCCATTTGCGTTTTTTTAACTGTGCCGATATAATTTTTCCCCGATTGGCAGATTTACAGAACGGTGATTGCGTTAATGGTCGTTGGTTGGATCTTATTAGTTTTGATTTTGTGTGCGGGAAGCAAGGGATGTAAGTATGTACATATCTACTTTAATTTATCCTATTTAGAAGCATGTTTTGTTGTAGAAACGACCCAATTATTAAGTTCTGTGAAATGTATTGTAAACGCAAAATTACAACTCAAAATGACATAGGCTCACTGACAACCGCTGCACTAACGGGTCGGAGTGATTTGAACAAACACCGAATTGCAAAACTCATTTCCATTTTTCAAGACATACGTTGCGTATTTGAGTATATAACCTGTTCCACTTATACTGTGTATTTCCTGCTTCCAACGAACTTCGGCAATCTTAAAGATATTGACGATATTACGGGCATAACCGAGGACAATATTAACTTTAATTGTATGAAAACAATGCTGCAACTAATAAATCCAATATCGGCCCAAAAGTTTCCTTGGACGGACGCTGAAGCATACCTAAAAAAGTTATTTCTAGTCGCGGTACAACTAGCATTTGGTTATCATTTGCGACAGAATATACTGTTTCTGCATGATATGGAAGAAGTAACTTAATTTTGATTTTCTTAGAATCTCTAATAATATTTAGATTTTTTCAGTTAGCTATACATCAGAATTTTGAGTATTTTAAGGCAGCTTTTAAACGGAATTATAGTGGTGGTCCACAGGTAATCTTTCTTTTTTTTTACATACATTATACGCGTAGAGATTGAACCCAATGTATTTGCAGATCATTGAAAAGAATTATATAAAGAGGATCATTGATGTCTGCTCCAAATTTGACATGTCATGTGTTTTGTATTATAGAGGTGGAAAAGTATTCGATATGACAAACGTTTTCATGATTAGGTGTGAAAAATATGCAGACCATGTTGAATACCATCTATCATCGGTGGCGCATCCAAATGCAATCGAAACGTTGGACTACATACGTAGACGAATGAAGTAAGCGAACTAATAAACCCATATAAATAAATATCAATATCGTTTTGTTGTCGCATAACAATGGAATTCTTTATTTACATGGCTGTTGAATTACTTGATCGTATTGTTATTTTTCAAAAATAAAGTTTCCATAGAGGTTAATACCAATGAAATGTATAATTTGTTCAAAAATATATTTTCGTGGTCGTAATTTATCATATTCCAAATCAAATGTATGCAATTTCTTCCTCATAATTTCAATCTATCCATGTTTTCTTTAAATCTTGCGGTGCTAAAACAACCGGAACAAATGCATTATTATGATCATTATGAAATTTGCAGCATTTTTGCATCTCCAAATATTTCACCCATACATCGTTACCGTCTTCCACTTTTGTATTATGTGAATTTTTGGAATTATTAAGATGGAAAAATTTATTTGAAATGTAAATATTTCCTTGACCAGGACCATCCCTGTGTACATCCCGTAATTCCAATCTAAGTTCAAAGTTTTGCTCCTCAAGTTTGTGAATTTGTTGTATAAGATCGTCGTTGGACTTACGATCTAGTTGTGTGAACTGTTCAAATGTTTTCTGAATATTAAGTTTTTTGTACATTTCGCTTGCCAAGTATCCTTGTGCTATGTTTGCGACCCTGGCAAGGACATAAACGCAAGCGAGAAGACAAAAGAAGTTTACATACAATTCCTGATCATGATATGATGAAGATGGTGAATACGTAATGTCATTTGGACGTCCTATTCTAGGCTGAAATGCTGATAGAAAATTTGTTTATTAAATACAGACATCATGTTTTGAAGACAACTTAAAATTAATAAAAAAAAACATACCAATAGATGATACCTCAATGTTATCAGATGAATCCATTAGGTATTTTTCGACTTGTTTAAAATAACAAAGAATTGCCCAGGAAAAAAGTCCCAATGAAAAAAGAAATAGGAAATGAACAGGCATTTTGAATTTTATTTCAAAGAAGTTTTGACACAGAATGGAAATTTCTTCTATGAAGCATGATACAATAAGAAGGTAGCAGCAACTGCCGTTTTTGGTAACATAAGATGTCAATTCAATGCAATTGTTTTCACAAATATTGTATGGTCTCGAAGTTTACTCTTGTGCCAGACACTGAAAATAATACATGAAAATATTTTAGCTTTTAGGAGAGAGCGGAGGTGAAGGAGCTCCCTTTCTCCCTTCTTACCCATAAGCTCAAAACATTTTCATGAAAATTTTCATAGTCTGACACAAGACTTACTCGGGGTCTACTGCCATGAATATTATTAGATTGAAGCGTATCGTAAATACTATCACGCGCTTCATATACAATTTAAGTCGTGATAGTCATGTTTCTTCCTACGTTATAAACTTCCTTGGTTGTTCTTTTGATATGTTCATAAAATTCCGTTGCCTTTTTTCGTTTTACAAAATGATAAAAAGTGAAAAACCTCCAGCATTAAGAAGAACCTTCGTCTTTACGCGTTCTTCTAGAAATCCTCAAATATTCATTCCTATGATTTGGAAGAATATTTTTGCAAAATCATTTATCGTCAGAGTAGCACGTTGCTGGAATTTTTTACCGCTAGAACTGCGAATTTTCTCTCACAGCAATAATGCATTCCGCTTAAAAATTTTGAGGCATTTCCATTCCCTATCTCAAAACTAATTTTGTTTTTATTATTATATTACATAAATCGAGTTATAGCTCATTGGACAAAATTTATCTTGTTCTAAGAATTTTTTTTTTTTTTTGCTTGGGAGCCAAGATTACGAGAGTATTTCGTGTAAATTGAAAGAATTGTTAGAAAATTTATTATTTGATATAAGTTTTGAATTATATAATATATAAACTCAGGTAGTCTTTGTCATGTATACAAATTATTTGGCCTTTAAGGCTTTATGTTATACAAATATGAATAAATAAAAATAAAATAAAATAAATTGACACATTGTTACTTACCATCAGCTGGGCTGATAATGCTACCTTCTTATTGTATCACGCTATGAATCATGATTCAAATCAAGATTGTCATTGTCAAATCTCTTTTGCAACAAATTTATTTTTGTTGTAATTTCACCAAGTCCCGGTCCAAACTAGCGTCAATTTCATTAAAAACAAGGCAAATTTATATAAGGTATATGCATGAATTATAACAACTAACAAATTTACAAAAACCACATTGTTGTTATTGAAAGTCCCAATTTACATTAGGCGAGTTTACTTGCGGCAATTGTCAATTTGTTGGTGAGAGAGGTGAGGCATATGGTAACCCTTTGCCTCTCACCACCCTCTCTCACCATCAAACTGACAATTGCCGCAAGTAAACTCGCCTAATGTAAATTGGGACAAAGTTAATTGTCAAAGAAAATATTGTATAATAGGGTCGTTCCAATTTTTTTTTCAGGAAAACCCTATTACATTTGAAATTCAGAAATTCCATTTGAAATTCAGATATTATCTGAATTTCAAGCAGAATTTCTGAATTAAAAATAAATATCTGAATTTCGAATGGAAATTCTGAATTACAAATGGGATTTTTGAATTACTATCGAAATATTTTGAATTACAAATTGAATTCTCCAATTACAAATCGAATTCTCGAATTACAATTAAAATGATTCGAATTACTTCTTAAAATGGTTAAAATGGTGTAGTGTGGACCGGAACTTACGCCATATTTACATTACAGCTTTTTGTCGTCTATGAGGACTTATTTGACGGATTTGACAATAAAATCCACTATTACCCACCGTTTACTCATGCAAGTGACAGTTCGAATGTCCCGGTACACACTAGCGTGAATTTCATTAACAAATTGCATGAAATTAGGCGTTCTTAAATCGAATTTCCTACTACAGCAATTTTATGATTTTACTCTTCTATGGAAGTCGATCTAGAGACGCATAATTTCATGCAATTTTTTCAATAAAATCACTCTATTGTGGACCGGGACCAATACAATCACACATATTCACTGCCACACCAACTAACAACCTCACTGCCGATAATGGGGGTTATCATGAATGAAATTTCCACGAGATTTTTGTCTTTCCGCCGTTGTAACATAAGGGAGAAAGTGAATTCACGGGGAATTGCCGTTCATGATAATCCCCAACATTTCCTTGTCAGTAATCATTGTAAGTGCTTTGAAAGTCCATATTTACATTAGGCAATTTTCCTAGCGGCAATTGTCAGTTTGATGGTGAGAGGGGTGAGGAATATGGTAACCCTTTGCCTCTCAACAACCCCTCTCACCGACAAACTGACAATTGCCGCAAGGAAAATTGCCTAATGTAAATATGGACCATGGCACAATTACCCAGGTAGTGGCATCGTAAAATTTTGAATATGTTATGTCAAAACTTTCTTTATGTTGTTGGGGAAATTACAACAAAAAAATTTTTTTGTAAAGGCATTTGACTTTTCATATTCGATCAGCTGGCGTGATACCACTACCTGGTTGTTGTTGTAACAGTTCGGTTGTATTCGGAAGCTCTTTCCTGAAAATTATAAAGGAAGAATGGAACGAGAAAAGAAAATGGAATATATTATTAATCAGTTGTGTGAATAGGATTTGATGTTGGCAATTGAAGGAATTGTGCTACTTCAATTGGATGTGACCACAAATCAACAGGGGTTAGATTTGTGGGGGCGGACGGACAGTTGAATAGATGTGGAGTATCGTGAGGGCTCTGATGGCAGGAGGGGCACCTGTTTATGGTACCGGGAACCATACCTGGTAGTTCTGCCATGATATGGACAAAGTAATTTCAATTCTTTTCCGAACGTTTACACATGCAAGTGTCAGTTCGAAAAAAAATTGAAGTTTCGACTATATAATATGTATACAGAACTGTCTGCAAGTTACTTGCATGTGTAATCATTGGGTTAGTGAACTAACATGAAATAGGTATGAGTGACCTAGTTCATATGCTCGTTTTAATGAATTGTTTAATTGAAATAGTTTTGGACAACAGTTTCACAAGACAAGGAGTATAAACCAATTAATACCTTTTTTATATTTTGTAGTCCAGTCATCCTAAAAACAACAAAAACATGGGTAAAGGCTTCAATAATTACATGTGTAAAAAATTCTTCCATCCTGCTTCAAGGGATAATCTAAAGCGAGTAAGTGACATGTATATACATATATTTGGCTTAAATTCGGTTTCACCTAGGTAGACTTCTTGACATTTCGGAAATGACTTATGTATTTTAACACTTGTTCCAAATATTTACTGTATACCAATCGATTCTTTTAGGTATGGATGGCGGAGCAGCAGGCAGAGGCCTATAAAAAGAAGCAAGAGGAACTTCGGAGTCAGTATGAAAAGGAACAGAATTTACACGAAAACAAAGCGATGATAAGTAAGGAGAGCAGGGACAAACTAAGTGTGAATTTCATGTACGAGCCGCCGCCTGGAGTTCGAAAGGATCGAGAAAAGGATGACAATGAACCGGAATATAAGTTCGAGTGGCAACGAAAATACAATGCTCCTCGCGAATCCTATTGCAAAGGCGATACTGAAATCCGTGACCAACCCTTTGGGATTCAAGTCCGAAACGTGAGATGTATAAAATGTCATAAATGGGGGCATATCAACACTGATAAAGAGTGTACCATGTATAGCATATCAATGAGTGAGGCGCGTAAATTGCATTCGGAGGCCGAAGCTGCAGATATCATGACCAAATCTGTCTTAGAAGAGCAAATGAAAAGTGATGGTTTAATGATGAAGAGGTCCGCGTTAGAACTGCAAAACACCAACAGTCAAACACATAGTCTTGTTCCGAGCGACCCTGAGGAAGATACCAAAGCTAATGGTGATGGAGAAATAAATCCAGAAAAGACTTTTCTGAAGTCGCTTACTAAAGAGCAGAAACTGAAACTACTTAAAAAACTGGAAAAGATAGAAAAACTGAAAAAAGGCAAAAAAGAGAAAAACAAGAAAAAAAGAAAATCCAAAAAGGACAAACGTGACGATAAACCCAAGAAAAATAAATCCAAAAATAAGCGATCTGATACATCATCGTCATCTGAAACATCCTCATCATCTGATTCTGATAATGAAGGTAAATCGTGCAGTATTTATCGTCAGGAATCCAACACAGGTCGTGATAAAGAGGGAAAACGTTCGCATTCCCAAGATATTTGTAAATATCGAAAAGATGACCGTCGAAAATCCAAGTCTCGGGAGCGTATCCAGCGACGTAGCAGGTCAAGGTCTCGAGAACGAAATCAGCGACGTAGCAGGTCAAGGTCTCGAGAACGAAATCAGCGACGTAGCAGGTCAAGGTCTCGAGAACGAAATCAGCGACGGAGCAGATCAAGATCTCGGGACCACGCTCAAAGGCATAGACGTTAGATTTAATAGCGGAATTTTTATGACTCCCATCAAACAGCATAATAAATAAAAAAGTATTTTGTTATTGATTTTTCAAAACAAAATTGAAAGTAAAATAATTTTTAATTTATATTCATATACATCATATTTCAAGCAAATGTGTAAACTAAATGGGCCATGGGTGAATATGCAAAGATATTATATTAGATTCTAGCAGTAGTGGGTGTACTTGAGCCGGCAGCAACACATAGGTCAGTGACGTGATTTCCTGCATCGCGTGGAATACTCTGAAATAGACAATTATTACACAATCTTTGCTGATCGATCATTATGAATCACTGACCTTAACATGAATATTGCTCTTCAATAGAGCAGCTCTTAATACTAGCATCCGCGTACGTCTTTGATATTCCTTTCCCATTGAAATGGCTCTCTCGAAAGTGCTGCTGCGTTGATCTGTTTCTTTTGCATAGAGAATCTTGTTGTGTGAGTCTATACGAGCTTGAATCTGGCCTTCTAGTATCAACTGCATTACTTCGTTCTCCAGAGCTTCAACAGTGCGATTGAAGGCTATAGCCATTTTACGCATATCGGCCGATAAATAAGGGCTAAAGTACTGAATCAAAGCACGGTTGCGTATCTTTGTATATAGAGTATTGACATGAGGTGCAATGTACATATCCAATAGAAGATTGTCCCTTATTTCGTCGAGTAGCGTTAGGCATGATGCATATTTAGATTCATAAAATTTAAAAACAATATCCCTTAGTTGTGGTTCCAGCTCCAAGAACAACTTAAATGAGCTGGAGGATATAACATTCTTTTGCAATTCTTGGCGATCAAAAGTCGCCAAGGCGCAAAGGCCACCATACATGGCGACATTATTTGGTGATATCATTTCAGGAAAGTCGCAATGATCGAAGCTAGCTTGAAGAAAGAATTTGGCAGCCAACTTGTATTTTTTGGTTTGTAGTTCGGCTAATCCAGCTGCACACTTCAGTCGAGTTAGCACCGCCTATATAAAGAAAATGCAAATGTAGCCATTAATGCACATATAGCCTTATCATATAGGAAGAATCACTCACCTGGTTTGCATCTTTTGAGCTTTCGCTAAAGTCTGGAGTACTTTCCGCTTTGGAAACATAACTTAAGACATGTGACCAATTCTGTAAATACAGCGACACCTTTATTACATTCAAACACATGTTTACCACATCTTTGCCACTGGTGCAATAGTCACGTGCTCTGGAATAGCACTTGAGTGCGTTAGACAAATCTCCACAGCTCAGATAATGATCACCGAGATCATCGTGACCTCTACGTATACTCTCTTTAATAGAGCTAGATTTGAAGTTCTTGAGATCCGAGTCTAACTTTTCCAACTTAAGTGCAGCCTTTTTACTCTTGGTTTCTACCCAGCTCTGATCAAATACCGGCAAATCTGCCTGAGCAGCCAAGGCAGGTTGGGCAGCTATATCTGGAAGGGCCCCTCCCGAAACGTTCGCTCCTCCACCACCTGCTCCGTTGCTATTAACATATATGTCGTTTAGTTTTTTATGTAACACTTGATACATGGTCACGTTGTATGTGGTCATCACATAGTTAATAGCCATTTTCAAGGCTTCCAGACGCAACGATGGACAAACATCGGCTACAAAAATCAAGCGGTATAGACGTGCTAACCCCACATATGAGTTGGCATACACCTCCAAGTCCAATGTTGGATTCTCCACTATTAGATGATGTTCCTCGTTATTGTCGTTGTCCTCCATTGGGGCATCGACTTGCATAGGTTCGATAGCATTCTAGGTGAAGAGAAAAAAGTTTGTCCAAAGACAATTTGTAACCAGTCATAAAGTAGTTCAAAATTAGTGTATTTAATGGTTACCTGTGCCAAGGGAGGCAGTGGCATTTGAGGCATGTCGTCTAAAAAGAAGTATTTTTAGTTGCACACCGAAAAATTGTTAATATTGTCCGCACAACAACACAAAAAGTATATCGCAAAAACAGATCCACAGCACAGCCGGTTTTGACAAAGAATAATTGTTGCCATATTTTTAACAATGAATTGCATTTTGTTTATGCTTCCTCGCGCTATACGTCTTAAACCGCCCATACACTATCAAATTTTTGGTCTGTTCCTTTACCCAGCTAACAATTTTTTCCGAGGGCTCTGATATTAGATTTTTTCTGAGATTTTCGATTTTTTTTTAGAAATGTGGCCGATTTCTCTAATATTTTCCTAGAAATTGGACCGATTTTCTATAAGTTTATTTTAAGAATCTCTGCACATTTTCTAAAGAATCTTAAGAATCGTTATTCCGAATTCGTTCCGATTTCTAATGGTCATAAAAATCGCTTATACAGTTTTACAATTTTTTTAATATAAATGCAACATATAATAATTCAAGCTAGTGTTGATAGCTTTAACATACTTCTGCACATTGTTCTACTGTTAATCATAAAATCATAACAACAGGCAAAATCATTAGAAAGTTTGAAATTATAATCTTCCATAAATAGTACATTAAAAGAAAATTGTCTCTGAGTGGGGTCTGTTCAGTACAGTACGACACGTGTTGTGTCAATATCAAAGGCGTCAGCGTCAGAATTGTTTCAGAATTTTTTCAGAAAATCTGAACTTTTTTCCGAATTTTTCCAGAATTTCCTTCCGAATTCGGACGGATTTTCTTAAGAAAATCTAAATTTTTCATCGAATTTTCCAGAATTTTCTTCCGAATTCGGACCGAATTCTGTCAGAAAATCTAAATTTTTCTCCGAATTTTCCAAGAATTTACTTCCGAATACGGACCGAATTCGTCGCGAAATTCTAACATTTTTTAAGAATTTCCTTCGAAAATTCTTTCCGAATTCGGGTGACCACGTCCATACAACTTTCGTACCGAATTCAGTACGAATTCCGCATCAGAGTCGGATATTTTTACAGAAATTCTGTCCGAATTCGATACGAATTCGGAAAAAAATGTTAGCTGGGTACTTTTAAAAATGGTAACAGTGGCAAGAACTGCTCCCATATAAATTGCGTGCTTTTTAAAGTAAAGGAACGCTTGGCAGGTTAAAAATGGTAAGAAATGGTAACCTCAGGTACGTAAAGGAACAGAGCATTTGATGTCAATACTTGTAGTAGTATGTGTAAATTTTTCAAAATATGATAATGTGTGTGTAAATTTTATGTATTGGGAATATCAAAACAGTTATCAAAAAGCAATTTTGAAAAAAGAACATTGTGCTTGTGAAGAAATAAAAAATTAAGTTCATTCATTTTAGAGGAAAATTAAAAAAAATAAAAAATTATTCAACTATCAAGCACACACGCACATAAGGAGTTCATCGAGGACAAGCCAATCTGATTTGATAGTGTATGGGCCGCTTTACGTTCCATTGTTACGTTGTACGTTACGCTGCATGGTACAATAATACAGGTAGCATTGTCATGCCAGCTGATGGTAACATAATGTGTCAATTGCATTGAATTGATGTCAAATTTTGACATCTTATGTTGCCAACAATTGCCGATGCGGCTACCTGTGTATTTGTACCATGTTACGCTGTTACATGAACAGCTGTTTACTAGTAACGTTGCCACATCATGGTACAATTATTTTACAGGTAGAGGTAAGTGTTGTTGTACAACAAACGTAACAACAACCACATAGAATTTTTTTGTAAGTAAAACTAGTGTCATTGGTATTTGTAAGCAAAACATAAAAAGTATCAATAAATTATTTTAATTTCAAAAATAAATATTTTTTTTAATTTGGCTACATAAATTTGAAAATCGAGAATGAAAATTCGATTTATGTTTAATTCTTGCTATGTTCCCGAATCTACAAGAAGTTACTATCTAATGTTTCCAACCCATTCCTCTAAATGGATAAAGCCCAGAACAGCAGGGGGGTTACTCTGTATTGCGATGCGAAAGCAAATGCGATGCGAAAGTTAAATGCGTTAAGAGAACAATTTGGTACTTTGAATCACAAACGCAAACGCTTTCGCAAAGTAAACTGATAATATGGCATTTTAAAATGCGGTTATGTACATTTAGACAACTAATGTATTGCAAATTGTTCGTTTATAGCAACAAACTATGTAAAAGCTATACGGTTTCTTGTGCAAATCTCTTGCTATTGGTCCTCAAACCAATATTCCATTTAACTATACCAAGTTTTTTTACGATTTATAAAAAAACAGTGAAAAATAAGCATTGCCTACTACTTTGGGTGACAAATAAAGAATTTGGAACAAGTGCCGTTTAGAAGCACATCTCCGATGGGTCTGAAATTTTTACCATAGGTAGCCCTTGGTACCCTTATTATAACGATATTTAATTTTCCAGAGCTAAGTCTATACTTCCCGAGATATGGGTCTTAACATTTTTACTTGTATCACCATTACTAAAACCTATGAAATATGAGACTCGACGAATAGTACTTTCCAATGCCGCAAATAATTAATGGAACAAATTGAATACTTTTCCAGCTGGCAGAAAAAATCTGTTTTTTTTTAAATTGTAAGTTTTTTCTAAGTAGCCGGCCTTCGGCCGGGGATTTGAGACTTTCTCCTATGGACAGGAGCCAATTTAGGGGACGGGAAAAACATTTTTTTTAATTTACAATTTTTTCTTGCTTTAACAAGGGAATTTTCGGAATTTCAGAGGCCCATATCTCGGGTAGTAGGACCTTCCCCCCAACAACTTTATATTTTTGTAATCAGGACTAAAGACCTACCTGTGGTAAACATTACAGTTTCGCCAGTTGGTAGAGTATTCAATTTATGCCTAATTAATAATTGTAATTTGATTTTTTTAATAATAATTTATTAAATTATTATACTTCAACATTTTAACAACATTTCCCTAAAAGAATAAACAATTCTCTGCATTTTGTTATTGCTCTGTTCCAGAACCTGCAAGAAGCTACTATTTTTTACTACGATAGCATTTTTTCCTTTATGTTATCGGAAAAAATAGTAATAATTAGTAGATTCTTGCAGTTCTGGAACAGACCATATGCTAACTTACATGATTCGTTTCCTTTGCGTTTGATATTTTGTTAACGCAAGATATTTGCGCTTATCGCACGAGTTAAGCTAGGGTCACATTAGCACTGAGAGCAAATGAGCGTAAATAATGCATTGAAATTTATTCTGAATTGCTCTCAGTAAACACACACTCCCTGTCGCTGGAGCAAATATTTGCCTATTGTGACCCTAGCTTTAGACCAGAGACGCGCTGTTTTTGCAAAGAAGTATAGTGAGGGCGCCCACTGAGTTGTTTTTGCATTTGCTTCTCTCTCTCACGTACAGTGTACGTGTAAATAAACAAACGATGAATATCATGTGGTTGTTGTTTTTTCCACCAATGCATACACATATGCTGTAGTATTGATGGAAATATTATGGGCGACGCTGCTTTAGACATACGCTTTCGTATTACAGAGTGCGATGATACCAGATTTGCGAAAATTAGACGCGAAAACACATTAGAGAGTACCAATTACTTGATTCGGTACAATTTTTCTTACGCATCGCAATACAGAGTAACCCCCCAGAATCAATCGTCGCTTGCTTCCCCAAATGTCAAATTATAAAGGAATGCCAGAGCCTCTTTGACCCGGTCTACACTAGCGTGAATTTCATTAAAAAATTTCATGAAATTAGGCGTTCTTAAATCGAATTTCTCAGTACAGCAATTTTATGATTTTACTGGAAGTCGATCTAGAGACGCATAATTTGCAAATCCGTGTGTGTTCTCCTTTAGGAGCCTCTGGCATTCCTTTATAATTTGACATTTGGGAAGCAAGCGACGATTGATTCTGTTCTGGCCTTAATTGCAAGCAGGAAGGATATTCGCTACAAAAATATTTGGGGTCGCTTAAAATTTAAGGAAAATTGAAAGGCTTCTCCAAACTTTTGTTTTTGATGTTATGTTTATTAAGTCCTGGGTACATAAGCTGCCTCGCCTGATTGCCTTAACATAATAAAAAGCTTTGTTCCAGAACTAAAAAGTTTTTACAATTTTTACGACTTTTACACATTTTACCCGAAAAACCGTTCCGGTACACAAAAAAGTTGTAAACTGTTCACTTCTCTTTGAACAAAAATGGCGCTGAATGGCGCTCTCTTTAAAGACTTTTTACTCGACAAATTTTAGCGTGTAAAAAATAGTAACATGTAGAGTTGTGCTTTCTAGTTCGTTTAGCTGATCGATCTTTTTAGTTCAGGTCTTTTGATTGAACTAGTTCGTTCTTTTAGTTCAGTAGTTCAGTTCGTCGTTCTTTGCAATAAAACTCTCTATAATGTTGCACATTACCATATAGTTGACCGAAGATCCTATAAACTGTTGATAATGAATTGGGAGAGTGTTTTTCTCGTTGGTAGAGTATACCGAGGACAGTGTGACACAAGTTCTATTAATTTTTTTGAATTCTGTCTCATCAACTATGTGTAGCGTATGATGACCTTTTGCTACCATTTTGCCTGTCAATTCCTTCAAGCTTTTTCATAGTAGGCGGTCTCTGGATGTTGAGAGCTTGTACTTGACAATTCTACTCCAACCGCGTCAGATTCCAAGTTCAGAGTCCTGTGTTTTTGCTGCCGTTTCAAGAGGCGGTTACTGCCTTTTCACCACCAAAGGAATATGATGATGCTTTGTCTTCATGTGTCTACTTAAATTGCCAATGTACCCTCCAGCAGTACTCAAGGATGTGGGGCATACTTGCATGTCGCTCTTTTAGATTCATTTTCTTTAAAATGCATCCAAATTCCACTATATTTTCTGTTTTCAGACATATTACTTTCTAATGCCCGTAATTTCTACGCATAGTTATCTATGAGTTCATAGATATCCCCCGTGTAAGCAAAATTTCATAATTTCAATCCATAGGTAACGTTACCGGGTCGAAAACGGCCGTGTTAGTTACACCAAGGATTTTGCCTGGTTGATCGTTGCCAATGTGTTAAAAAATGTAAAACACTTATATGTGGCAATGTTTTTACGAAATCATGAATGAAAATCACCAATGTTACCACATGTTTTCAAAATTTACACGCCTCGGTAAATGGCACGTAGAAATTACAAAACGCGTAGGTAAAGATAACTAATAGGTAGCTACCTACCCGGTTACCTAGGGCTAGAAATTACGGGCATAAGAACAAATTTGCAGTCTTCGATTGAGAAAAACTAGCAAAATGTAATTGTCTTACCCTGCGTTTACACATGACAGGACAGTTGAGTACATGTATTAATTGTCAAAAACCCAAAACTTGCCTGTGTGACGTAGGTGTCTAGACGACTGCAAAAACAGTTGTCAAATTATGAATGAAAGTCGTCGATTGAACGGAAAAAAAAATCCGTTCACATATTTTGTTTTTGTTCATGCTCTTTTGTTTTCAATACATTTCAATTATTATCTCACTTGTTTTACAAAAATGTCAAAAATTTGTTAACCCTACTGTCTGTGAAAAAATCATGGACAGCTGACAAATGTATGTATGTGTTAGTAAATCAGAGTTTGAAGACAAATTGTATGGTGCAAAGTCGATGGTCAGACTAGCACGATTTCAACATGGCGACGTCAAGTTTATAGGCGAGGGGTATGAAGTAGTGAAACCCATGTACATGGTTTTCTGTGTTTGTTATGTTGCCTCTTCTTGTTTTTCGTTGCAAGATTATTTCTTCCATTTTCTTTCATTTTTATTTTCTCAAGCAAACGTTAACAACAAAACAAACATAAAAAGATTTAATAAAAACATTTAATTAATGAAATAGTGAAAATTTAACTATTAATATTAGCTCTGTTCCTTTACGTTCAAGAATCTTAAAGTTTTACCACTTTTTACTCGAAAAGTGTTCCTTTACTTCAGACACAATGCAATTCATATGGGAGCAGTTTACAACTTTTACTATTTTTGCCGGTTTTACCATTTTCAGAAGTAAAGGAACAGATCAATTAATTTAATTATTAATGTTAATTATTTTATGTTATTTTTTTGGTTTATTTATGTCTTTTTTGTTTTTATTGGTATGAGAAACACAACAAACGCGAATGGTAAAATAAAGAGGACACGCAAAAATCTTAAATTTCACGTTAACGTGTGTGGACACTAACGAAACTTGAAAAGAAACTTTACCGAAATTGGTTTCAAGAAACCTTGCTAGTCTGACCATCGACAAACGTCGGTTGAAACAGCTGACATTTCTTTCGTTGTTTTACTGAACTACTGAACTATACACACAAAAAACACAAGTTTTTTCAAATAGTTCGGGAACGGAAAAGTGGAAAATGCGTCAAAAAAAAAAAAAAAAAAAAAAAAACTGGAACAAATGTCAAAGTCGGCGTATTAGAGTTGTGCAAATTGAACTATATTGAACTACCTAGTTCACAATCTAGTTCAATGGACACCGGTCGTTTCTTTGAACAAAATGCGTATACTTATTATTTCACGTTAGTTTGTATGATGTTACTCATACGTTTTTGAACTAGGACAGTGAACTAGATCGTTCAATTGCCCAACTCTACGGCGTATCAGCCAATAAGATGCCGGCAACCATGTTACTATTTTTTTACTCGCCCAAATTTGTCGTGTAAAAAGTTTTTAAAGAGAGCGTCATTCAGCGACATTTTTGTTTAAAGAGAAGTGAACATTTTAAAACTTTTTTGTGTACGGGAACGCTTTTTCGGGTAAAATGTGTAAAAGTGGTAAAGATTGTAAAAACTTTTTATTTCTGGAACAAAGATTTTGTGTCACCTTTCCAACCCCCCCTCCCCCCTTTCCCATCTAGATCTTACAAAACAACCCACCGCTAGAACGACCAAAAAGCATTCCTGGCTACGCCCATGGTCCAGAGCAAGGTCGGTGAGTATATGCTATCTATGGATTGATATATGGTCTGGCAAATGACAGAAAGAAACCCTCTTCCGCAAAAACATATTCTCTTAAGTTACATATATGCATAACTTAAAAAAATGAAACAAACATGTTCATAATATGCAAGATCGCAGTGGGTATATTATTGTGTAGTCTGTCTTGGGCGCCAACTCGCAGTGGCTAAAACCCCTCACGAAATTGTTCTGAAGAAACGTCCCCATATGTGGTGTCATAATACGTGATAAAGTTCGTTAGGACCCGGAGAATCGTTTCATTGGAATGAGGGAGGTCTTCCCGTTTTATCTTCGGAGATATTCATGGGAAATAGTTTTTATTCAGTAGTGGAATTCTGTAGCTCATTTTTTGAGTTACCGACAAAAATCGGTAAATTTAAAAAGCAAAATTATGAATGAAATGTAACATTAAATGTTGACAAAACTTTTTCTATCGGTATAAGTTAGCGACAGCTTTAATTTGGTTGTTAACTTAACGACAAATTTCGTTAATTTCCGAAATTATAAGCATTTTAATTTTACCGATATTTGTCGGTAACTCGAGAAATGAGTTACAGAATTCCACTACTGAATATTTTTCTCTCAAAAATATATGTATATCCTTAATGTACATACGAAATAGAAATAAGAATACGAAATGTCTTTTGGAATTTGACATTAGTATCCCAACCTATACCCAACCTTTACACATGCCAGTGACAGTTCGAAAAATTCAATACATACACAATATTTTACTACCACAATTACATTTTTTGAATTGTCGACTCCACTGGCACTAGATTTTTCATGCCAGCAAAATTTTGAGCTGGCTGCCAATGATATGTCGAAAATGAAAAAAGAGTTGCCGAGACTATTTTTTAATCCATGTACATTTTTGTTTCTTTTAAGAATGCAAAGATTTAATGCATATTTTCAAAAAGATTAGGAAACACAAATAATACGTCTTGGCAGCTGCAATATATTGGTGGTTAGTAAAGACATACAGGGTGATTATGAATGTAAACTCCCCGTGAGTTTTGTCTTTATGCCATTTCAACTTAAAGGGAAAAGTGAGAAAACTCACGGGGAGTTGATATTCATAATTGGGTTGATAATTTTGATGTTTTTCATGCAAATATAGATTCATAGATTCATTATGTTTATGACTGAAAACAATCTTTTTAAAACGAAATAAAATAAAAATAGTAAAATATGTTGTGAATTGTGTTTTAAATCTGAAATATAATGCACTTTTGTCTCAAAATAATTTTGAAATTGAACTTGCACTGGCATGTGTAAACACACAAGAAAACTGCATGCCAGTCGAACACTTTTTCGGCATTTTCGAGTATAATACATGTACTCAATTGGCACCAATTCACAGGCATGTGTAACTGAAGCGTATTACCATGGTACAAATACACAGGTAGCCGCATCGGCAATTGTTGGCAACATAAGATGTCAACATTTGACATCAATTCAATGCAATTGACACATTATGTTACCATCAGCTGGCATGATAATGCTACCTGTATTATTGTACCATGCGTATTACAGGAGAATCAAAAGAATCAAAACAGCTGACACTTAGTTAATTCTACATGTAAATTCTTGTACCATGTTGCCACATAGCCATCAAACATTTACCTTAACCCTACGACCGCCACTTAATCTTTTGAAATACTCTTTGACTTTTTTGACAATTTAACATGCATGTTCTATAGTATTATAGCACGTTTAGAATCCTGAAACAGTTTTGATTTAGTTTATAGTAGTACCAATTATATTTTAAATTTTACATAGTATTAAAACATCGTCTGATGTTTTTAAAGTTCATACAAGTTTTAGACGGTCTAACTTGCACTTTGTGTTCGACGTAGGGTTAAATTGTTTATACACCACATCAAAACCATGCTTTTTATTTTTGACAGACGTCAAATAAGGAATAATAATTGAAGAAAAAACAAAGGAATTAACAATACATTTCACGCCGTACTAACCCGAAATATAAAGAAAGAAGCAGTCGGATTATTTGAGAGGAATTTATAAGTAGATACTACCATAATATAATACAGTATAGCCACGTGAAAAAATGGATAAGGAAGAAGTAGTGGAAAAACAGAAACAAAATAATTGTGAAATGATTGAAAATGTTGGTACAGCGGATACAGAACTAAAGGATGTTGATGAAGTACCTGCCGACGAATTATTTGGTTACCTCCAGCGCAATGAATTCACATCGGAGATATACAAAATCGAAGTTCGAAATCTCGGATACTTTGGAATTGGGGTGGGTACAGAAAATTCATTTCAAATATATTAATTATTAATTTCCTTGAAATCTTAGGAATTCAAGAAGCTTCTAAAAAACAAGCTCAAGCTGGACATGAGCAAGATAAAATCTCCACTTCGGAAAGAGTTTGCATTTGTTTGCTTTAGGAGCCAGGAAGACCAAGAGAAAGCACTATCACTATTAAATGGATACAAATGGAAAGGGAAAGTTTTGCAAGCCCAAGTAAGATATTCATATTCATATACTGTCAAGAAAATGGTTTAAAATTCCCAATCGTATAGATGTTCCTCCTGAAAAAAGTTGCATCCTATCTATATTCACACTTTTATCCACGGAATTTTACTTCAACGAATATGTATAGGATGTGCAAAATGTATTAAAAACTGGTTTTTGTGGCTTGGTTGGGAAAATGAGGAACACACAGTTAATATTTCAGTTTCAGAACAGCAAGAATCGTCTAATTTTTATATTTTCTCCGATAACATAAAGGAAAAAATGTGTAGATTCTTGCAGGTTCTGGAATAGAGTTGTTATATGGAAAAAGTAAAAATTAGTATATTCTTGCAGTTCTGTAGGCCTATTCTGTAACTTTTATCGATTGAAAAGTTGTTAAAATTTCTTTCGTTTTTGTAAGAACTACAAAACAAACAAATGAAATTGTTGTAAAATAAATAATAAGTAAAGTTAAAAAGTTACTGAATAGGGGGGCTGGAACAGACCAATTTTTTATGAAAATTTAGGCTCCGTAACCAAAGACATAGAATTGTAAAGACTGGAAAAGATGCATAATGCAAATATGTTTATAAAACAAAGTATATAAACATTTTATCAACAACAGGGGTATGTTAATAGGTGTGTCTTTTTACTTACTAAATGTTGCTGAAACATTTTTTTCAGCTACTTTTTCTTTATACAATTGTCAAAATCTGCAACATTAGTAATAATTACTACTAATTAGGTGTGTCTTTTTACTTACTAAATGTTGCTGAAACATTTTTTGCATCAACTTCTCCTTTATACAGCTGTCAAAATCTGCAACATTAGTAATAATTATTACTAATTATCACGTAAAAAGACACAGCTATTATCACGTAAAAAGACACAGCTAATGTTAAAAACCCCATTAAAGCGCAATTCGACTTATACAAATTGTAGGAAAGCAAAAAGTGGGACTCAGGATTGTATTGAATATGAACTAAGCGGTCATTGAATATGAACTAAGCGGTTAAAAACGCCTGAAATTGTTAACTAATTAACAGAATGCTATGATATCGTCTGACCATCGGACAAAAATAAAAATTAATTTTTTTTTCGGACCGAATTTGGTTCGAAATGCCCAAAACGGCAATGCTGATAACTTGGAAACGGGTTGATATCTTTTAACCCTCCGTTGGACACCTGAGTTTCAAAAAAGCTGTGATCCTGAGATTTTCTTACCTTTCCAACGAAAGAAACATGAAGTCAAATATGAGTCTGGCCAGACCCCACCAATTTTTTATTGAAAAATTTCCAAAATTTTTCTTAAAATTTGGTTATTTTTCTACATTTGGTTTATCTTTTTACTTACTAAATGTTGCTGAAACAATTTTTTCAGCAACTTTTCCTTTATACAACTGTCAAAATTTGAAACATTTGTAATAATTGGTGTGTCTTTTTACTTACTAAATGTTGCTGAAACATTTTTTTCAGCAACTTTTCCTTTATACAACTGTCAAAATTTGAAACATTTGTAATAATTATTACAAATTTGGTGTGTCTTTTTACTTACTAAATGTTGCTGAAACAATTTTTTCAGCAACTTTTTCTTTATACAACTGTCAAAATTCGAAACATTTGTAATTAATAGCTGTGTCTTTTTACACAGCTATTATTACCAATTATCGAGTACACAGACAGACATATTATCAAATACGCAGACACACTTATTTATTACAAATTATCGAGTACGCAGACAGGCATATTATTTGACAAAATAAAATTTGTCGCATTACACCCTACCATGTCTACAAAATTGCACACAAAAAGATCGCAAAAGTAGGAGATGGGTTTGAAATCAGTGAATGTACCACAACCTACAAAATCCACTTGCAAATAGGGTTACAGTACCGTTATGCTAAAATTTTACAGGGAAACTAAAAATGTGCATTTTTAAAATGAGCATTAAATGATGCACCACTATAATCAATTAATAATTTAAAAATTTTTCGCATTTTATGCCATTTTAGTAATCAGAATGGTGGAATAATTGGCTCCCTATCATTTTCAGTAGTTTTGTCATTGATTCCGACAGAAAGAATGACGTTCTTGACGTAATTGTGGCATGATGGTAATTAGTGTCCCTTTATAGGCAATTGGCCTAGAAATTTCTAGTTTTTGAAGATATTTTCAAACAAATGATTATGAAAAATCATTAACGGGCATGTCTAGAGTACGTACAGGCAATTTAATGATATATGGAAAGTCCTGTATCAGTCAGACTTGCCCTATATTATACTTGTCTTTAACGGCGTTGTCCTGATAGAGGTAAAAATCAGTTCATAGAACAAAATTTTTAGCCCTTTTCTTTGAAAATAGTTTTCAAGACCATTGTTAACAATGTCCTGATCATGTTTGCTTTTATAAAAACAAAAATTTCAACACCCATTGTTACCATTCAAGCCAAACAATAAACGTAAGAAGCGTTTTGATAGCGACGGTTTATTTATTTAAACTCAGGTGTATTATATATTATATATATTATTATATATCTTTGTTACAACTTTCGGAAGACTGTTATGTTATGGGGTCACTGACAAAATTTCGGATGAATGACGGAGTGACGGAATGTTAATATACCTGATTTTTTAATGATACAGTTTGAACAAACCTTGCGATTTTTTATAATTCAAAGAATACAACAATTTAAATGACATATTAATATCATTTTCTTGGCAGATTGTGTGAGTGAGTTGTTCAATTTAACATTACTATTTGAAATTTAATTTAAAATTTTACGTAGATAGCAAAAGCTTCGGCTGACCCACTGCAACGTAAACGGAAGGAAGCTGGAAATACCGAAGACAATGAATCAAATAAGCGACAACGGTCTTCAGCGGAAGCTACATGTCCATTGGCCGGTATGCCGTACGAGGACCAACTCAATCAGAAGGACTCCCATATGAAGGAGTTGATAAAGAAGTTTGTGGCTGAACTAAAGAAGACTAATAGAGATTCAAAAACATACTTGGAAAGCTTTAAGTATGAAGGTGTTCTTCCATCTCCACAAATTGACGGTTATCGGAACAAAAATGAATTTACTGTAGGTAAAAATAGTCAAGGTGAAATTGTGGTAGGATTTCGCCTCGGTAGTTATGCCGATGGATCAGTTGAAGTCGCTGAAGTGGAGTCTTTGCCACATATACCAAAAGCCGCAAAGTGGGGTGCCAAGTCATTTCAAAATTTTGTTCGAAAATCCAGATTTGAACCATTCAATCCTGAATCGAATGCTGGTCATTTTAAACAACTGATGGTACGAGCTTCTTCATCCAACTCTAATGAACTTATGCTGGTTGCAGGTATTTATTCCTCCAATTTATGTGAAAGCGACCTGATGGAGCTAAAACGAGATTTGAGGGAGTATTACGAAAACTTGGAAGAATGTGGTTTCAAATGTTCGTCGTTGTACTATCAAGATGTAAAACATCGCGAAGCTGGTCAAATGGTTTCTCCAGTAGAACATCTTTCCGGGTCAACACACATCTTTGATAAAATTCACGGTCTCAACTTCAGGATTAGTCCATTGGCATTTTTTCAAATTAACACTTCTGGGGCTGATGTCTTGTATCAGAAGGCAATCGATTTAGCAGATCCTAAACCTCATTCCACTGTATTGGATATTTGTTGTGGAACAGGAACTATTGCACTGGCCTTTGCTAAGCATTGTAAGCAAGTTCTGGGTGTAGAAATCATACCGGATGCCATCAAAGATGCAGAATTTAATGCAGAAAACAATGACATTAAAAATTGTAAATTTTATGCCGGAAATGCTGATGACTATATACAATCTATGGTGCGTGAAGTAACCTATGGTACTCCTCCCGGATCTCCTCTAGATCTTGTTGCTGTTGTAGATCCACCTCGAGCTGGACTGCGTAAGAACCCTACATATTTAAAGAAGCTTTAGATTCACTAAAAATTATTGTTTTGTTGTTTACAGATAATCGATCTATATCTGCGATACGGGCTGCATCTGCTATTAAACGATTGGTATACATATCATGCAATCCTCAACGAGCGCAACGAAATTGGATTGAGTTAGGACGTCCACAATCAAAACAATACAAAGGTGATCCGTTTTATCCAGTAACGGCAGTTGCTGTTGATATGTTTCCCCACACAAGTCATACCGAAATGATTATTCTTTTCGAGAGAAGAGGTAATGAAAACGAGCACATTGTATCCAAAGATGTTCAAACAGATACTAAGGATGAAATTAAAAAATCAGACGAAAAGGAAAGCAATGATGAAAATAAAAAATCCGACGATAGCGTAGCAGATGATAAGTGATATCATGATGAAAAAATACAAAACTGTTTAAAATGTTCTTGTGGAACAATTTGGTTGTATACAAAATAAATTTATTTGCAATGCAAATACAACGAAGCTATTGTAAGTTTGCACATTTTATTTATTTATTGTTTGTTTTGTACAATTTACTTTACTCTTGGTGCCAAACATTGAAAATGACACATGCATTTTTTCGCTTTTAGGGGAGAGCGGATGTGAAGGAACTCCCTTTCTCCCTTCTTACCCAAAAGCTCAAAACATTTTCATGAAAATGTTCATAGTCTGGCACCAGACTAATATAAATACTTACTTAGGGCCTGTTTGACTATGTCGAAAGAAAATGAATGCGAACGAAAAACACCTAATCTTTGGTTTTCATGGCAATATTGACTTTGTGTTTGCTTTAGAACAACTAAAAAAATTAAAAATCATACACGAGTTTAGTTGTTTTTTTTTCATTTTCATTTTTGTTCGACATAGTAAAACAGGCTGTTAAACAAAAAAATATTGGTCGGTCTATGGTATAAAAAGCCATATAAAAAACTGTTTTTTTTTTTTTAATTAAATGTAGTTGTTTAGAAAAACTCTTATACATGATGCAATTACACCGTGTTTGAACCCAAGGTATATTGAAAAGGTAGTGGTGAACATGGCATGGGAGGGCGAAATGGACAACAGGTATTGGCAATAGTTGGTGACACCTTATGTGAATAAACATATATTAATGTTCCTTTTTTGTAGACTGCAATAGATAAAATGAACTATACGTACCAATACTACTTGTTCTATGACAATTTGAAATGAAACATATTTTCTATGTTTTTTTTTTAATTTGAAAGTTATTTCCTTTATAAATTTTTTCTGTTCACGTTTTTATAGACACAGAATATTTTTTTGTAATTTCCCCAACATAAAGTAAATTTTGACATAACAAAATTCAAAATTTTACGATACCACTACCTTGGTAATTGTGCCATGTTTGACCCTTATGTCATGTTCATACCAGTACAACGTAATGTTCGCACTCACAATTACGTATACGAATTAACCCGTTTATACGACATGGTACATACTTCATACCAAAATAGTTCATATTTTCACACTTTTTGTTTGTTGATTTTAAGACCATGGGCTGGATTCTTGTTCTATGAAAATTTGAAATGAAAAATATTTCCTTTATAATTTTTTTCATTTGACAATTTCTTCCTTTCTAAAAGTTTTCATTTCACATTTTCATAGAAACAGAATTGAGCCCCATGTTTATATTATAGCCTTTTGCAGGGTTAACCTTCTCAATGAGGATTTATTTGGCGTATACGCAAAGGAATTGACATTTGAAACCCAGTGGGTTTGTTAAATTCGGTTATATATAAACGTACTATAAAGGAAATTGATATGACCTGGAAAAATAATTTCCTATCCTTCAAGCATCTATCTAGTTACAAATTATCACGTAAAAAAGACACAGCTAATTATTACAAATGTTTCAACTTTTGACAGTCCTATAAAGGAAATGTTGCTGAAAAAATGTTTCAGAAACATTTTTTTTTTCATTACATTAATCCCCAGTTTTTGTAACTAATTTTTGTTCGTTCGTCTATATTCGTAATAATTTAGGCATTCATAGCTCAGCCCCCAGATGACATACACATCTAATTTTTCGTATACCCGTTCCATATATCATTAAGGATTCCTCATTTAAAAATCAGCGCTCTACATTTGCGCTAAAGCGAGTAAATCGATCTACAAAATTTGACAATTCGTGTGAGAAGAATAAAAATTTTTACAAAAACTGGGGGTTATTTCACATGTAATTTGAGGCGATGGGGCATTTAGTAAAATGACACACCTATTATTACAAATTATCGAGTACGCAGACACACTTAATAGGTGTGTGTTTTTACCTACTAAATGTTGCTAAAACATTTTTTTCAGCAACTTTTCCTTTATACAACTGTCAATTTTAGGAACATTTGTAATTTTTATTCGTTTTGGTTCTTTTGGCTTAAAGTCAAAATTAAAAGAATTGGGGTTTTAATTTTTATTTTCTTTTTATTATTCCAATATTTCGACTGTATTCTTCAGTCATCTTCAGGGAAATAATTGTTGAGAAAAGCGGCAGGTTCGTTACACCGTCGATGCTAAACCTGCCGCTTTTCTCACCAATTATTTTCCTGAAGATGACTGAAGAATACAGTCGAAATATTGGAATAATAAAAAGAAAATAAGAACATTTGTAATAATTAGGTTTTTCCTCGTACTTACTAAATGTTGCTGAAACACATTCTCAGCAACTTTTTCTTTATACAACTGTCAGTTTTAGAAACATTTGTAATAATTAGGTTTGTCTTCGTACTTACTAAATGTTGCTGAAACACTTTTTTCAGCTACTTTTCCATTGAACAACTGTCAATTTTAGAAACATTAGTAATAATTATTACAAATTATCGAGTACAGACAGGCATACTATTAGGTGTGTCTTTTTACTTACTAAATATTGCAGAAACATTTTTTCAGCAACTTTTCCTTAAAAAGTAAAAAGACACAGCTATTACAAATGTAGAGCGCTGATTTTTAAATTACCGAGTACGCAGCCACACTTACAATCGAGTACACGGACAGGCATTATGTATTTTGTTTTTGTTTTTTGAACACACACGCAATTAGGAAAAAAACTTTATAAATAACTGTTAGGGACACATCCCACAATAACAATATGGCATCGCATATTGCAACACTAGTGGAGTGGCATCACTTCTTACAACACTGTCAATATGGCAACACTCTTATTCAACCGCCACTTCATTCTCAGTAATCACTCTCAGTAGTCTTGTAATTTCATCATATTTTCTAAGTTAGTAGCTGTGAACGCTCATCATCCAATAAATCATTTAAACCTTTAGTATTATTGAATATTGTCTTTTATTTCACAACAATAAAAGTACAACAAAAGTGGCGACGAGGATAGTGGAAAATTAATCAATAATTGCACACACAACAGTTTGCCAAAATGTCTCAAGAAACAATTGTGAAATTGTTAGCGGAGCAACAACAAGCTATGTTGCAACAAACGCAATTACTTCAACAAATGGCTGAACTTCTTCAAACGCAAGGAGCATCAAGTTCATCACAATCTCCACAAACATCGAATTCGTCCAAAGCAGCACTAATGGAATCACTGGCACAATCAATGACAGCATTCGAGTACGAGCCAGAGAGCGGTCTCATATTTCAAGCGTGGTACAACAGGTTCGTGCATGTTTTCGAAAAAGAAGCAAGCTCACTCGAAGACCATGATAAAGTGGCTCTCTTATGGAGAAAAATGTCAAACCAAGTACACGAGAGATTTGCCAACTACGTTTTACCAACAAAACCAGAGGACATGACGCTTAAGCAAACAGTCGAGAAACTTAAGAAACTCTTCGGTAAGACAGAAACACAGGTTTCACAAAGGTACAAATGCCTACAGTTAGCAAAAAGTGACAATGAAGACTTCAGAGAATACGCAAGCAGAGTAAACCTACAATGCGAACTTTTCAAAATGCAAGATCTGAAAATCGATCAGTTCAAGTGTCTTATTTTCGTGCTAGGACTCAAGTCAGCAAAAGATAACGACATAAGAATACGCTTACTAAAGGTACTGGATGATGAAAACACTACACTAGATGACCTAGTGGACGAAACACAACGTATTCTCGACCTCAAAGCGGACAACAGTCTCATTGAACATCAACCAAAAACAGTATGTTCACTCAACAAACACGCAGAAAGTTCCAAGAAACACAAAATACCCAAATCACCTTGCTGGTATTGCGGAGACCTCCACTACGTAAAATTTTGCCCTTTTCAGAAACTCAAGTGCGCAACATGTCACCAAGTGGGTCACAAAGACAACTTCTGCAACATCGCCAAATCTGGTAAGAATTTCAAGTCATCGTCAGACAACGATCAAAACAAATTCAAAAACTTCAACAAAGCGAAGAAAGCATTCAACACAAAGGCAGTTCACAAAACGAACAACATTAATTTCCGTGATCTCAGAAAATACACAACAGTCAAGATCAACGACAATCCAGTCAAACTTCAAATTGATACTGCATCAGACATATCAATAATTTCAGTCAACATATGGAAAGCCATAGGTAAGCCAGAAGCCTACATAACAGAAGACAGCGCTAGCGACGCAAATGCAAACTCAATCAAGCTTCTAGCAGAATTTGAATGTGACGTCACAATCGACGACACAACAAAAACACTGGAATGCTATATATCAGATATAGATAAACTCAACATCATGGGAATCGACTGGATTCAAGCATTCAATTTATGGCAAAAACCAATAACTTCATGGTGCCATCAAATAAAATTCGATAACGACATTGCACAATTAAAAAGCAAATATCAATCCGTATTTGACAACAGCACCCCAGGTCTGTGCAAAACAAAAGTCAACATACAACTACTGCCAAACGCGAAAGAAGTATTCGTTCCTAAACGACCAGTCCCTTTCGCCGCAAGAATCGAAATTGAAGCAGAACTTCAAAGATTGGAAAATTTAGGCATCATAACACCGGTAAATTCATCAAGATACGCAGGCAGCACCAATAGTGGTCAGCAAACGTAATGGAAAAATACGAATATGTGCAGACTATTCAACAGGTCTCAACTCAATGGTAGAACCAAACCAATATCCATTACCCACACCGGAAGAAATCCTTTCAGATTGTCATAACCGTGTAATTTTTAGTCACTTAGATTTGTCAGACGCATACCTACAAGTCGAGGTCGACGACGAAAGTAAAGAATTACTCACCATCAATACACACAAAGGATTGTATAAATTCAACCGTTTAACCCCAGGTATAAAATCAGCTCCTGGAGCATTCCAAAGGATTATGGATGAACTATGCGCAGGCATAGACGGAGCAAACGCATATATAGACGACATTATGCTAGCAAGTGCCTCTATTTCAGAACATAAATCCAACCTAAATAAACTTCTTCAAAGGATTCAAGATCATGGTTTCAAACTAAAATTTGAAAAATGCCAATTTTTTCAAAAACAAATCAAATATCTAGGACAAATTATAAATAAAGATGGAATCAAACCAGATCCAAACAAAATTGCAGCCATTCAAAATCTGAAAATTCCAGAAAACGTTTCAGAGGTAAGATCATTACTAGGCTCTATTAATCATTACGGGAAATTTGTCAACAACATGAGATCTTTACGAAAACCTCTTGACGATCTACTAAAGAAGGACACCAAGTTCGAGTGGACGTCACAGTGTCAAAAATCCTTAGACGATTTCAAAAACATTTTGACATCGGATTTACTTTTAACACATTATAACCCAAACCTGCCCCCCATACACGTAGCAGCAGATGCATCATCACACGGAATAGGAGCAGTTATATATCATATGTTTCCAGACAACACTATGAAAGCAATACATCATTTATCAAGATCCCTCACACCAGCTGAAAAGAACTATAGCCAAATTGAAAAAGAAGGCTTAGCCCTTATATTTGCAGTTCAGCGGTTTCACAAAATGTTATTCGGACGCAAATTCACTTTGCACACCGATCACAAACCATTACTGGCAATATTCGGATCAAAGAAAGGTATTCCAGTATACACAGCGAATCGTTTACAACGATGGGCTCTCATTTTACTCGCTTACGACTTCGAAATCAAATACACAAACACAAAGGACTTTGGTCACGCAGACGTTTTATCAAGATTAGTCAACAATCACGAAAAACCACCAGACGACTTTATAGTGGCTTCAATATCATTCGAAGAAGACATACGTAACGAGGTAAACGAAGCTATATCAGTTCTTCCAGTCTCATTCAAAATGATCGTGGATGCAACAGCAAAAGACACCGATCTACAAATGGTAATCAAATACATACAAACTGGCTGGCGAGAAAGCAACAAAAACGTTAACACATCAATAATTCAATTTTACAATCGTAAAGAAAATCTTTCAATCATCGATGGATGTATTCTATTCAACAATCGCATAGTAATCCCTCAATCACATCAAAAGAAGATTCTACAACAACTTCACAGAGGACACATATCGGCAGAACGCAGCAAATCCATTGCCCGAAGCTATGTTTATTGGCCTAACATCGACAAACAAATCGAGTACTATGCTCGAAAATGTCAAAAATGTCAACATGCGGCAAAGAGTCCAGTAAAAACAAATCTTTGTCCATGGCCATTAACCACACACCCTCTTGAAAGGATCCATATAGACTATGCAGGTCCAGTAAAAGGTAAATATTATCTCCTTATCATCGATTCATACTCGAAATACCCAGTTATTTACGAGACGTCAACTACGACCACACATGCAACATTAAAAATGCTGAACGAATATTGTGCTCTCTTCGGAAATCCAGAACAATTAGTTTCAGACAACGGATCACAATTCTGTTCAGAACAGTTCGAAAAGTGGTGCAGCAAAAAAGCCATCAAACACACCAGAACTGTACGTTTCCATCCAAGTTCAAACGGACAAGCAGAACGTTTCGTTGATACACTTAAACGTGCATTAAAAAAACTCGAAGGGGAGGAAACGCCTACGGAAGCTCTTCAGACATTCCTGGAAGTCTACAGATCTACACCAAATCCAAATTCACCAGAAGGTAAGACTCCAGCAGAATCTTTCATCGGAAGAAAAATGAGGACAGTTTTCGACGCCTTAATAAAACCACAACCAACTGAGCGCAACATCAATCACAAAATGGAACAGCAGTACAACACCAAACACGGTACCAAAAACCGAGAGTTCAATAACGGAGACTTAGTTTATGCAAGAAACTTCAAAGGAAACAAAAGTTATTGGACTACAGGCGAAATCATCGAACGCAAAGGTAAAGTCATTTACAACGCTCTAATTGACGTTGGAGATAGAAAAATTCTCGTACGCGCTCATACCGATCAACTAAGACACAGAGACGCAGATTCTCCAAGCAGCGAAGAACCTTCAAAATTGCCATTGGACTTCCTACTTGAAGAATTCGAAATTGATCTACCAACACAACAACAAGAACACTTTGCAACGCCAACAGGTTCACCACATTGGTCTCCCAAAAGGATCACATGTCGCAGACAACCTGTTGAAACTATTTCAAGATCACCCATTTCATCTTAAGGAGGGAGATGTTAGGGACACATCCCACAATAACAATATGGCATCGCATATTGCAACACTAGTGGAGTGGCATCACTTCTTACAACACTGTCAATATGGCAACACTCTTATTCAACCGCCACTTCATTCTCAGTAATCACTCTCAGTAGTCTTGTAATTTCATCATATTTTCTAAGTTAGTAGCTGTGAACGCTCATCATCCAATAAATCATTTAAACCTTTAGTATTATTGAATATTGTCTTTTATTTCACAACAATAAAAGTACAACAATAACCCAGCCAGCATTTTTTGAAAATTATAATCAAATTCGAGTCTTTTTTGATCCGACTGCACGATTAAAAAGCTGGAATATGAGCTCATTTTCTGATCATAAATGACTCCTTTGTCGGGAGGAAAACGTAACCTCAGGCGACTCTTCTAAACAAATCACAAATGAGTCTTCCTCTACATTAGTTCCGAGTCATTTTTGCCCATTTTCTGATGGTATATAAAGTCTTTTTCGAGTCGTATTTCAATCATTTATTGGTGATTTGTTGATATTTTGGGACTCTTTTTCGAGTATTTTTAGAGTCATGTTTATAATCGTTTATGAGTCTTTAGGGAGTCATTTATGAGTCTTTTTAGTAGACGAAAATTAAGAGAATTTTATTTTTATTCTTTTTTGTTTTTTGTTTCATTCCTTTGTTTTGTTGTTCTTTCTGCTTTGTTATTTCTTGGCAAAACCTGAACATGTGTTGTGTTTGTCTATACTCTTAATATTATACGTTACATTTATATCAAAGTTTTGTAGAAAGTGTATATGAGAATTATTTACAACCAAACAAAATAAAACAAAACAATCAGTTTTTAATCACCTAACTGTTCAAAATATGATCTGAAGATACATAATTATAATCACTTTTCAGACACATGCATGACCCTTTTTTGATTAAGCATTTTTCAATCTTCATGAAGGTCAAAATGTGACAATAAATATCGAAAAAGTAGTCACATTTTAAACGCCTCAATGATTTATTTGTGATAGCTACGCATTTGTTGTTGTATTTTAAATTGAACTATTTTTAATCATTACAGGGAGTCACTTTCGAGTCTCTTTCTGATCATACAAGCGACTTAATCAGTTTTTGATCACCAAAAGGACTCTAAAAAGACTCCGCAATGTGTTTTTAGAAAAAGCAATATTCCAAATGCTAGCTGGGTAATGTTGTGTTGCATGTGGCAATCCCAACAAATATTAGAAGGCAATTATCCAAAGAGGTAAAAAAGATTTTGGGAAGATGGTATGTGATGTGGGAAGTGCGCCTTCCATTCAGAAGATCTGCGGTTCAATTCATGTCCAGAACATCAACATTTTCGGCGGTGACAAATCCTGTAATGTAGGCGACATTTCCTCAGTAAAATCATCTAAGAGTTGTTGTACATAATTTTCCCAACATAAACGTGTACTTTCAGCAAAATTATGTAACAAACAACAAAATGTTCTCAAAACGATTGGCATCTGTAGCGAAAATAAGAGGAAAGTCAAAATTAAATTGGGTTTTATTCGTCAAATTTACAAACAAATAGAAGCGCATGTATGTTTAATTTGTTTAAATTTTAGAAAAGTGGAAATTATCCGTTTCGTTTACCTTCCACAGAATTTAATCTTAAGTACAATAACCGAACTACAAACGTTGTTATATTTTTTATTTATATAGTGGTTTGGTATTGAAATTTTACTAGATTTGGACCAATTTTATATTATACCTTAATCGCAATGAACCTTTTGAAGTGTTCTTTATACCATATTTATGTATGACGTACAGTGTTGCGCATATCAAAAGCAACAAATCCAGGATTTCGCATTAATTCAATTTTTGGATCCGCTAGATATTTTTTAATCCAATATTTTGTGTCCAGTTGTCCTTTGTTATGTACAGAGAGTTTTCAATAAGTTCTTTCTGTACTTTGTAGGTGGATGGGATAACAAAAACAACAACAATATTGACTGATCCTTGAGAATGAGGAGTGCAAAACAAAAGCAACAACGAAATATCATTAATGATTGTAGTGTTATCGGTTTTAATTAGCTGTACTTTTGACTTCAATTTGTTTTTTTTTGGGTCATGTTGGAGTCGTTTTGGCAAAATTTGCATTTGTTATCCCAACAGGGTTTCCATCTCCTATCACTTTTCCCATGGTCTGGGGAAAATATAATAATACCCACAAATCAAAAAATTTTCCCTTATATAAAAATTTAAATTGTAAAATATTCATTCGGATAGTGGATTGGTACCAACCGTTTCTATGTTTGCCGTATAATAAAAAAGTTAAACAACTGTATATTGGTGATCACAATACATCCTGGTGTAAACCCCTTGAGGCTAACGGCACATTGTGGCTAAAAACGTTGGGGAAACTTTAAAAATAATGCGAATAGGAACTTCCAAGAATTAGTTGGGGCTCTTATTTTCGATCGACGCCCTTGACTTGTTCGCAGAAGAAGTTTTGAAAACAATTTGAAAAGTATACAGCTTAAAGTATACAGCTTATACTTAAACAACACACCGACCAAGAACCCACTGTTTAAACCAACAGTGTGTAACATAGTCATATGGCTAAATAAATCAGGTTTTTTAATTTTTGTTTTTAAATCTTATTTTGAGTATAATTTATTAAAAATATAAAACATTATATTCTAACAGTGTTTCATAAATTGTCTTCCTTTGGGTATGACAACGGTTTCTTGACCAGTGTATAACTTTTCAAATTTCCTTTCAAAACTTCTTCTGCGAACCAATCTAGGGCGTAAATCGAGAATAAGAGTCCCAACTAATTCTTGGAAGTTCCTATTCGCATTATTTTTAAAGTTTCCACAACATTTTTAGCCACAATTTGCCGATGGCCTCACGGCCAACATAAGAACGTTTGATACTTATCCACTTTATGAATGAATATTTTACAATTAAAATGTTTATATAAGGAAAAAAATTTTGATTTGAGGGTATTTTTATATTTTCCTCAGACCATGGCAAAAGTGGTAGTTGGCAACCCTGTTGGGATAACAAATGCAAATTTTTCCCTAAATGACTCCAACATGTCCCAAAAAAAAAACAAATTTAAGTGAAAAATACAGCTAATTAAAACCGATAACACTACAATCATTAATGATATTTCGTTGTTGCTTTTGTTTAGCACTCCCCATTCTCAAGGATCAGTCAATATTGTTGTTATCCCATCCAACTACAATATACAGAAAGAACTTCTTGAAATCTCTATGTACATGGGCGTAGCCAGGAATGGTTTGTGGTCGTTCTAGGGGGGGGGGGGGATACTTGTTTTTTCGTAATGTGTATTTATAATTTTTTGCACACAAATGAACTGTTTTGTAGGATCTAGGGGGGCGGGCAGCTGCCCCTCCCTAGCTATTCCTGGCTACGCCCATGTCTCTGTACATAACAAAGAACAACTAGACACAAAATATAGCATTTTAAAAATTGTAACGGAACCAATAATTTTAAATAATGCCTAGTCCTTGATTTGTTGCTTTTGATATGCGCAACACTGTATGTGGACTTTTTTGTCCGAGTGCCAATTAGATGCGTATATACGGACATACATGTTCTTTATGTTTACAAATAAAAGATTAACCATGTTTGATTAAAGGTAAAGAGCAACAACATATTTTCAGAGCTGTGCCAGTAAATCATTTGGAGTGGTTGGTGTATTTTTTTAACTTTTAAAACAAACAAGCTGTAGCTGGCTATCGCAAAATAAACCTTGAAACCAAAAGCTCTTCCACCTGACGCTAAACACACCCCTCGAATTTCAAAGTTGTTTATTCCCAGCTATGTTTTGCGGGGCAGACATTAGCTAGCTATTGTTTTGCTCGTGTTGATAATTTGTTTACATGCAGATAAAAAAATTAGAAAAAAAACAAAAATTTGCGAGCGGACAACGACTTTGATATGACCATGTGGCTGAGAGAAACCTACAAAACAAAGAAACTAAAAAAAGCTCTAGGAAAATGTAAACATATTTACGGATATTGATTTTGTTGTTGTTCGTTTTTTTACAACTCTTCAGAAGACATAGTCACGTTTTCACGTGCAGCTATGATATTTCCACAGACGCATACGGTGTGGGTACACATGTCGAAGCTCATTCGTTTCATTGTTTCAGACAAAGCAAGTTCGGAAACATCTGTTCTCTTGGTTCGTTGGGCTAATTTGGGGATGAAATGTACAGTTAGTCAACTATTTTATTGCGAACGATGAATTTTTAAAAATTTAGAAGTTTAATTAGGAATTACTAATTACAAATTCTTTCAATAATGTTGGGCTTTTTTACATATGTATCTGTTGATTTACCTGTTAATGACAGCATCAAGCCAATAAATCCAGAAATGGGTTAGAAATAACAAAAACAACGGGCAAAAAGGATATGTACCTGGTGCCAACTAAATAATTGCAAAATGAATTAATGTGCAATAAAATCGTGGAGTTTTCCCCCGCGATTTTCTGCATTTAACGATTTCTAAGACTTTTATGGTATGTGGACATGTAGATCAACAATTTTTGATCATAAATTAATTTTTGTGTGTGTAACATAGACTGTATATTCAGAAAAAGAGAAAGTCAGGTAAACGGTTGCGGAAAATATGCTACATTTGATCTATTCCAATTATAATAATGGTAAATCCGTAAGAGAAATCCCTAAAATTACCTCTCGTAAGCTGAGAAGTGTATACAACATAATATACCGCACCGAGAAAGAAGCCAGGCTCAAACTGAGGGCGTTACATGGCAGGTCCAAAATAGTAACCACACGAATTGACTGTAGAATGATTAAAGAAATTAACGAAATAACCCAAAGCAGAACCAGAAAATAGCCTTTTCTAATTAAAAATGATTTTGGAGTAAGTGTGTCACATGGAAAAGTCAGAAAAGTGCTACATAACAACAAGCACTCATCACGAGTGACTAGGTAAAGACCATTTTTCTCCCAATCACTATAAATAGACAACTTTTCACGCCATCTTTAGTATTGGGATGGCGTTATATTTTCTTATGAGACTAAAATTATGTCGTACTATCACAATGGACCTCAAAAAGTATTGGGAAAACCCTTGAAAGTCATGGAAAACAAAAATTTAATACATTCCGTAAAGTTCGGAAAGCAGTGACATTGGATAAATCCTGATTTTGGAAGAAACAATGACATAGGAGGTTTATTTAGATGTTTTAAAAAATATTTAGCCAAAAAGATTTTAACAAAAGTGTGGGCCTGTTGGCCCTGAAAATTCAAACAAATTGCGATATAAGTACTACCAAGACAATGACCCTAAGCATAAATCTATTTTATGTAGGACTTGGTTGTTATATAACTCCACCAAAGACATTTACATCCCGTTCCAGTGTCTAGATATTAACCCCATCGAAAATTCATAGGTACACCTGAAGGAAAAAAGGCGGGAATAGGTCGCCCACTAACCTAGGGGACTAAATAAAATGCAATAAAGAAGAATGGCTAAAAATACCATTGGAATATGACATTCCGAAACTTCTTTATTAAATTCAGATACGTTTATAAGCTGTTTTTGATGCCAAATGTAATGTGGGCATACGATATATTAGAACAAACATTTCGAAAAATACAGTGAAAGACTGAAAAGTTGTGATTTTAGCAATTCTTTAGTTGACAGTGCAAATAGTGAGTTGTACTCATTTTTGTTAATTTTAAGAACGTGTTTAGTAAAATTTAGCTGCTTTTTATTTTATTATACATATTAATAAACATGTGTAAGAATTGTATTGTTAACAAAAATCTTAATAATGATATTTATTTATACCAATAAAATTATGTTTTATTTAGAATTTTGTAATAATTTTGGTTTTGTAATAATTAAGTTGACTAACTGTATTTTCCTTCATTTCTCTATTTGGGAGCAGCGGAAAGTATAGCTACGTAAAAGTTCGTTCAGACCCCCATAAACAAAACACGCCAGTGCCGTTATAAGCAACAACCAACAGCGCTGAGTAAGTAGTGTCGTATCATGATACTAACACAAGCGAAAATAGTTTATTTTATCGTTTGATATTCTTTTTTATAAATTCTATTATATTTTTGATGCAATAACAACGAGAGTGCTGTCACGGACGGACAACAAAAAGCTCGAAGCTACTGTTTCTGTTTTGCTTGGGTTATAAAGGCCAAACAAAACGCCCCTCCATCGTTATTCGACAGAGAACGCTTAAGAAAAATAAACGTGGTGACAAATCAAGTCAATCGCAAACCCCAAAGGACAAGAAACAGCAACAAATTTTAATTTAAACATTGATTTTGTGCGTGTGTGCCAGATTTATACAAAGTACATACAAATATTACTTATTCGCCCGACCAGACTTGATTGAGTTGGAAGTGGGAAAAGAAATCAACGAAAAGAATCAAATTTGATAATAGCAATGCTGAATTTGTAACAATTTGCCACGACATTCGAAGGAAATGACATCAACATGAACGTTAGCTAATTGTGACAACACAGAACCTCACAAATTGAAGTGAAATACATCAATAGTAAACCAGTTCGTCATTGGAAAAAACTACCATCACCGACACGTTGGATTGTCTCCGAGAACGTAATATGTCTGTTCCGGCAGTATTAATTGTGGACAATTCCTTACCGCTGGACAACTGCACGCAAACAGTAAATACATATACTCCCATTTGTCTTCATACACCACACCATCCAATGGTGACTTCATCTGAAATTCATTCTGGACTACTGCAATCAAAGAGTAAATATTCTACCATTCCTCATACACCATTCGCAGTGATGGTGTATTCATATACATTTTTTTACTTTTTGTACTACATATCTACATACATAGTTCAATTGACGACGACAAAGTTCATTGACTAATTAATATTGTGGTCACAAGATTTGTATGTTCTTTGTGTTTCGTAGGTACATACATACATAAACAAAAACGTTGGTCAAATCAAACTTATGTATATGCGTAAGACAGGTATGTACCCATATAAGGGCTAACATCGAAATATGAGATGCTGGTGAAGACCACAGCATAAAGAGGATTTCTTTAGAGAATATTATTAAGGGTGACATTGAGAATTGCGGTGGTTTCTTGCTTTGGGGGAAGGGTGAGATATTTTTGCGAACAGCTGATGATTCAGTCTTTCAGTATATCAATATTCAGCAAACATGCTGTTATTTGAATATTAACCTTTCTTAATAACATGTTTTACATATGTAATTTTTTGGGGCATTTTAAAATATCTTCCAAAATCTGAAATAATCGGCGTCCATATTTAAAAAAATGTTTGAGCACTGTTCGTTAATTTCTGAATTCATGTGTGACATTTTAAAAGAGCAATTTAATATACAAATTATGACATACATATGTATATACATATGCATCTTTAAAGCATAGTACACACGGTCCAACAAAACTGACCGTCAACGTACTTTTACGGCAATTTTCTGGCAAATAAAAACTTTTTGTTAGCTAAAAATGATTGAAATACAACATTTAAGGTATAATTTAGTGATTAGGAAAGTAATTATTCAGCTAGACTTTGATATTAACGAAATAGACCTCGATGACTGACAGTTTTCTTGGACCGTGTGTACTATGCTTAAGATTTACCCGCGTATTTTTATAAGAGTTTATAGCTTAAAAAATAAACACAATTACTCACTTAGTAAATTGATGTCCATATCGATTTATGAATGTAATTGATGTATTATAAAAAACGGATTGCGCTAATGTTACCAGTTCACTCTAACGTTCACACATGTGGGATTCAAACATTTGCTCTAGTTGTTCCTACTATTTAACCGGCCAAAAACAAATGTTCTCTTGGCCATGTGCCAATCACACTCAAATGATTATTTCTCTTCTCATATCTCGTAATTTCGGAAGAATACCAAGAATTTCCCCCAAAGAGCATACATTATTTTAGTGTTGTGGTCTTTTTGTCCATTGTTGGATATGTTCGCTGAAAGTTCGCAATTGTTACTGAAAGTCTTCAGAAAATGTAAAATCCATACAAATGTTTATCCGAAAATATCATTGCATATTGCAGTGGTCAAAATTGTTTGGAATAGAAAAGGGAATCTCCGATGTTCTTTTAGCCGCTCACAACCCTACACTGACAAAGTCCAGGTAATTAAAGTCTCACATTTAACGAAATGCTTAATGTCGTTACGTTACAAGTTAAGATAATGTGTATAAATTTCAGCTAGGCACCCAAAGACCTTGTCTTTAAATGATCGCTCTCTCTAGCTAGTTTCTATTTGTAAATTTGTGTTTACTAATACATGAAATTGAGTAGATTGCTGTTCTAGCTTAATATGTACATACATATATAAATCTGAGCGCGAAAGTGGATTGTTTGATGTCACTGATGTCGGACAAACATTAGATTTCGTCTATTTTAACGTCACCCGATGTAGATAACAACCGGATTGTATTAGAAAGGCCGCAAAACTAATCAAATCAAAGCTATAAACTAAGCCGTATAATTTGTTGTTTTTAATAATTTTACTGGGACCATAAAGCTATGATTTTCTATGTCCCTCCTCATTCCGCCGCTGTCACTTTCAGCGGCTTATCATCTAATAGACTTGCCTCGTCAATGGAATTAGTTAGTTGGACAATTTAGACAAACGTTTCAGTACACAAGTTCGAGCATTCACATTCACGACGTATATTCGTATTGGATCGGAAAAACTCAATAGCTTGCTTGCATCATTTGACTTCCAATCACATTGCAAGACAATGAGCAAATACATTTTCATAATATTGTCGTTAATTCTTTCTCTGCAGAGTGACACGTTTGGAGATGCAGCAGCGGTTACGAAAAATGGAAGGGTCGATTCGACAGTCCCCAATGAAGGGGACTTAGTGAAGGATGAGATAGTTACGTCGTCCTGCGCCCCAACACTTCGATCTTTCAGTGTCCTCGTGAAGCATGAACTCGAACCCAATGAATATGTTGGTCTGACCGGAGATAACAAGGCTCTGGGTGAATGGAAACTGGATGGTGCCATTACACTAGAACAAAGAAATGACACCATGGAATGGACAACAAAAGTCCTACTTCAATCATGTCGCAACATCAGTTATCGCTATTTCACCTATGTTAAGGATCCGAGTGGTGAAAGACATATACGGCTGTGGGAGAGCCATTTAAAACCACGTTCCTTAGGCGGCTGTGTCACACATTGCCCGCAAATAGATGTCTTTGGCCAACAAGAAAGCGGCGATGTCCAATTGAATAGAGGCTGGGTAACGAATGAGGTTATCTATCAATTCAAATTTGAACGTGAATACATGTTTCAAGTTCATGACATTGAGAAGTTCGACCCAGAAAATATACTGATCAAGTTGGTTCCACTGGAATCTGACCTGAAAACAGAGTTAGATAAGAGCGCAGCCGGTTTAAACGTTGAAGTGGTTAAAATGAACAGTGGCGAGAGCCGACTACAGAAGCAAAATGCACTCGGTGTGACGCACAAACGAAACGAGGTTGTTATATTCCATGTCACAGTTCCTAAGAAAATTAATCCAGCGTTTGCTTTCGTATTCCACGCCGTCGATGGGAGATCAATGGGCAGAGCTGTTATAGACTCATCTCAGTTGAGAGGCAGTGAAGGAGAAATGGAGCTTAATATTAGCTTGGGGACAAAGACTGAAGCCGAATCTGGGGTCATTGCACGACTAAAATTACCATACTTGGTTGTGAAGCCGTTCAGCGAAGTCGGTATTTTAGATTTTCGCACTACGTATGCACATTACTGGCCTAAAAGCTGGCCCATATTGGACGTTGGACACAGAGGAAACGGTAAAAGTTATATAGCTAATCCACCAGAGGAGCGAGAGAATACAGTGGCATCATTCCTAAAAGCATACAATGTGTTTGCAGACATGGTAGAATTGGATGTACATTTGACTTCGGATGGAGTACCTGTCATATATCATGATTTTGGACTACGGACTGCTCCCCATGGGAAACAAGTCACCGATATTGCCCAACTGGAATATGTTTTAATAAAAGACGTCACATATGCTAAACTATGTGGATTACGGGTATTTGCCATTATTAACAACGAAATCAAAGAATATCCGTCTCATAACTCAGAGCCAGTAGTTGAGCATCGTATATTCCCCCGCTTGGTTGATGTCTTGCAAGCCTTGCCCAAAACTCTGGGCATTGATGTCGAAATCAAGTGGCCACAGAGAAAGAAATGCGGCGGAGTCGAAGCTGAACAGACCCTAGACAAAAATTTCTTCGTAGATCGAGTCTTGGAAACGATTATACACAAGGGCTGCGGTAGACCATTGATATTCTCAAGCTTCGATGCTGACATTTGCACCATGCTGCGCTTTAAACAAAACATATTCCCAGTAATGTTCCTTTCAATGGGTGAAACCAAGAAATGGGAACCTTTTCTCGATCTCCGAACAAGAACTTTCCAACAAGCACTCAACAACGCGCAGGCATTCGAATTGGCTGGCACGGCTCCTCATGCTGAAGATTTCATTGACAATGAAAATGCTGCCGCCATGATGTCCAAGGCTCATGAACTGGGTCAAATTGCCCTGGTCTGGGGCGATCACTGTAATTCCAAAGAAGCCGTTAAGTATTTCCAGAAAATTGGAGCTACAGCTACCTGTTATGATCGTAGTGATCTCTACATGCCAGAGGACAAAAATCGATCATTCTTCAATTCTACCCTATCGCTTGATGAATTCCAAGACCAGTGCCGCCAATAGTCAAATTTTATTCACATCCGTAACAAATCTTTGAAAAATATCTTTTAAAAATGTACAAAAGTAAGTATTGCTACAAAATAGTTGCTGTATGTGCCGAGCATCGCATAGTGTGAGGTACATAGATATGGGCAATTCATTTGGCTTAGATTCCTTGTTATGCTGTTGTATTTCAATCTAACAATAAAACCAAAAATTCTACTGCTTTTTTATGACATTGTCGTTTTAATCTCCTTTGGGAATAGTACACATGAATGACAGGCAACGACGTTTATTTCGTTGGTATTTGCTCAAGCTAAAAAAAATATTTTTTCTGTTTTTTTTTGTTCATTACAAATTGTAAGAAAATAAAAATTAATAGTGTATTCCCTCATTTAGTTTCTGATACAACTACGGGTGAGGTAAGTGCCTAATGTTTATTGTTTGTGTTTATTATGCCACTAGGAGGGAGCTTCAAGGTCATTATTAAGTCCAAAGCGCTCCTTTTTATCATTTCAATATTAGTAAGAGGACTGTAAGCTTTCCAAGATGAAGGGCGTGTAGTTAAGCCGTAAACATATCCAACGTTTCAGTAAAGTTGGGCGTTGGGAACAGCGCATTACCAGTAACCAGTCAATTCGATAGTCTTAGGAAACCCAATTGTCCCTTAATTGCATTACCAGTAACCAGTCAATTCGGAGTAAGAGATGATAGTTAAAATTACTAGTACGTTGAAGTCAGATAAATGGGTAAATGCATGTATGCATTAGATACACTTTATTTTATTACATGGAGTGAAAAAAATTACAAAGTACAATATAATCTAAGTAATTGTATTGGTATGAATCAACCACTATAACTTAACCATTTATTAACCTTTTGCACAAATAATAGCTTATTCGAAAGATATTATTCGCCCCTTTAAAAGGAAAAAGGATCAATAGAAATACGTTGTGGAAAAAAAGATATGTCCGTTTAAATTTGAAAATGTAAGAAACCCAGAGTTTCACTACTTTTACCGTTATAACATAATAAAACCAAGTGACCCAAACGAACCAAAGGTATTTTCGTTGTAAATGGATCCCAACACGATAGAATTTTGTAACAGAATGCTTGATTACTTTTCTGGTCAACTTTTGTGGCACAGTGTCATTTATCGATATTTGCCGAAAAATGTGCACTTTCTAAAGGCCAAAACTGCCTGTAGGAGGTTTCCAATGCGATGTACTAGAGAGTTCTTATAATTGTGTTGGCTACAATTTTGGATCGCAAATCTCAATGGTTTGGCAGTTATATGCCAAAATATCCAAAAAACGTCAATAAAAAACTTAAAGTCAAAATCGGGAAGCTCGATTTTCACATATGGCCCAGTGGAATTTTTTGCTCTGTTCAATCCCAGGAATCAGAAACGCGAAGGTTTTCAAATCGCCCCGGCCTAATATATACATATATAATTTAATTTAAAAAAGACCTTTAAAATCAATTCAATTTGAATAAATTTGAATAACCTGAAAAATGCAAACAATGCAAAGCACACCTTCAAACAAATCACTAATTTTGCGATAATTTTCAATATTTTCGTCCATATTCATGTTTAAATCCCTATTCGTTTGGAAGTAAGTGTCAATCTGATGGTTTTGTTCTCCACCAGTCACCGGAATTTCAGTGACAGAAGAGAATGATATGGGGAGCAAGGACGAATCCCTAGGATTGCGATAATTTTCAATATTTTCGTCCATATTCATGTTTAAATCCCTATTCGTTTGGAAGTAAGTTCCAATCTGATGGTTTTGTTCTCCACCAGTCACCGGAATTTCAGTGACAGAAGAGAATTATATGGGGAGCAAGGACGAATCCCTAGGACTAATCAAAATTTAACATTTTTATTGTTTTTACCGAACTTTGCAGATGTACACAAATTTATTGAGATATGCAGTTCATAGTGATCTATTTAAAACATCATAAACTTCTTCAACTTAGTAGTTCTACGAATAGTGAGGTGTACCCACCAGCAGTATGGATCAGTAAAGTCCGTTTAACACATAATTTGTCATTAGAAAAACTATAATATGATGTTTTAAACTATTCATTTTGTAATATAATATTTTAACCGGAGCTCAAAACGATTAAATTTAAAATCAATAATCCAGAAAACATTTATCTTGAATAGTATATGCCTACTTTTGGGGATTTTAACCAATTTCAGCAAACTTCAAAATCCTTTATGGTCAGAAAATTATTATACCTTTAAACATACCCATGTGCTACGTTTTTTAATGATAGGTCCTTGGTGTTATTTATACGTGTAATTTTGAATTACAAATGGTGTTATAAGTTGATCCTTCTTCATATAAGGGTGGAATTAATTGATTTTCTCTCTATAAACCCCTCCCAAATCGATAATTTTCTTGAATGAATTATCGACCTTAAAAACTTTTTGAACTTTAAATTTAAATTTCAGTAATCGGTTAACAATTCCAATAATATCAGATCCAATTATACATTTATTTTTAAAGTTTTGGCGACTTAAGTTTAATGGGCCGATTCCGTACAGCGAGGCGAGTCGTGTCGCGTTGTCAAATGCAATTTTTCGATTCCGTATGGCAATATCGCCTGACGTCGTCAAATTTTGTCGCCGAAATGTTCATTTTCCGGCGACAACAAATTAGCTGTCGCCGTACATTTTTACTAACGAATACAAATAAAATAAAAAAAATAAAAATAACTTGTTATCGACGATTATTTTCTATCGCTGTACGTAGTGCATTTTTTAAATTTTGTCACAGAGACGATAGACGACGCGACATGACTCGCCTCGCTGTACGGAATCGGCCCATTAGTGTACATTACGAAATGTTTTCCACTATTGGGATATATTTTCTTTCAAAAAAAAATTGTTCTATACCTTTTGAATAAGAATTATCTTCAATATAAATACATTTTTGTATATTAATTGAATTAAATTAAAAAAATCTTAGGGTGTGCTAATTATATGTCCCCTTAATAGTTTGTATGCCTTCACAAAACTTTTATTTTCAAAAAAAAAAAGCTGATAATACTATTCACTTATATCATTAAATCTATTAAGTACATTATAGAAAACGATTTTGTTTACGAAAATATTTAAATTTGTCCTAACAAAACTCTTAGCTGACTGAAATCATTTTGCTCCAAAGGGGTGTGCTAATTCTGTGACCGACACTGTATTGTGTGTGACTATTTGATACAGCTATTTGTGTATATTATTATTATTTATCTATAAAATAGTCAATATATTACATGCCGCACTACCTGTAACTAGTTAATTGACTGCCTATCATGCAGGGGAAGCCCATTTCTGGTGACATAAGCAGGCTATAGGTTATTTTGTGTGTCATTTTTGGGTGTAAAGTAACTACGATCAATGAGTAACTAGTTACATAACTATGTCAAAGTAGATATGTAATTGCTATTTATTTAACAACTGGGTAGTGTATCCGCCGCTTAATGTTTAGCAGCTTTTCAATTATACATTTGTAAAAATTTAAGTAAAAAAAACTAAATTCAGTAAAAATTTGTAATAATTATTACAAATCATCGAGCACGCGGACTTACTTATTAATTTTATTGAAATTTATACATTTAATTAAAATAAATCCATTGTTTTCGTGTGAAAGTTTAACATTCTTTTGGTAGTGCGCCCACCATTCGAACAACGCTAATAAAATATAACTTTTCATTTTACTCATATGCATAGACGGCACATTGATAACTTGTTTCTTTCATTTATCATTTACGGGGCCAAATGATACCTAGAAATTTAGAAAATATATGTCATAGTATGGGTGTGTGTTAGTTTGTATGGGGATCATTAAAATTCTCCAATTCATTTCAAATATTATGAGAACAACAAACACATTCTTTTCATCTGGGGTTACAACAACATTTTAAAATAAACGAATCTTTCCAAGAAACCAACCTTGAGTTTTCAGTTGTTATTTGATGGTGGAGCGGTGCAAATAGTAAATAAGAAATCAGTCAGCAACGAATTGTTAATTTATTGTTCATTTCTAAATCAAATTTATTGTGTAAAATTCAATCAATCTGTGGTCTATGGGAATTTCTTTGCAACTATTTTAGAATATCGTGAAAATTTCAATGAATTTGGCTGATTTCTAACTAGGGAAATAACGACAAAAAATAATAAAATTATAAAACAAGTACAAATGAGCCTACCTTGCGATACCCTACACCACTATACCTACGTACAATTAGGAAAGTCCACACTTTCAAATCCAAGAAATATTATAAGGACATGCACGATATGCACATCATTTTACGTGTATACTTATTTAATCCAGCAATATACGAGTAGTACATGTGGATCTGATCATTTGTAAATAACACCAAAAGAACATGTATGAGTGGTAAAAAGGAGATGTCGACCAGACAGACCCATATGTCTTTATGTTTTTAATTTCCTGGAAAGTGCACAACAATCGAACTGTTGACACAACAACACATCGTTTTGAAGAATCTCCACTTTATGTACTGTGAATTTCATAACGATACTTAGCCAAGAACAATTGACATGAGCCGGTGAGTGGGATTATCAATACACACCCTAATATTATTTGTGGGATTTTTACTTTGACATATCTGAGCATTGTGCTCCCCTCATTTTAAAATAAATATGTATATTACAAACATAAGGGAAAGAAAATGTCCAACTGTTCATTTATTTCTCGTTAGAGATAGAAACTCTAAATTGCATAACTATACATAGTCTGTGTTAATTGATATCATCTGGAGATTATGACCATCACTTCAATCTCCAAGGTTCAAAATTTTACAGTTTACAATTGTTGTTCGCCTTTTGCTTGGGATGTACATATGATTGTACAAATGTAATTGAAACTCATTATGTTGAAAATTTGTCTTGTCTTTTGTGGGGAAGACTTTGCTCTTCTCAGAAATGTCTATATACTAAATGTGTGTGGTAATTTATCGTCTGATAAGTTTTCTAAAACTTTTCAAGTTTATAGACTCCCGAATTTCCAATAATAACGCCCGTTATAACATCAATAAATCAGTATTACTCCCCCCGATAGGGGTCCAATCCCTACGCTCATATGTTTTTCAAGACACAGACTTCTGACTTTTGCTAATAAATGTTATGACTGCACTCTAGACTCTGAATTTTATTAAATCGAAAACTGAAATGTGAAGAAATTTCCACAGTTTTTGACTCTTGCACCTATGTTCATGCTTCTCCGCTAAGATCCGCCACGCCAGCGGTAATGTACGTATGACTGATATCAGTTTAAGGATTTTACTCACTTTTAGAATTCCCAAAAAATAAAAGGAAATGATTTTAATTATACGAAAAATATTTTACAAAAAAAAAAATTAAGATTTCTGCATGCGATTTGGATCAGTGTGCACATGTTTTGACCATTAAATTTTAAGGCGTGTTGTGTATTTTCAAGTTTTTTTTTCATAATTGTTACTGTATATCGAGTCAAAACCTTTTATTTTATTTTGTTATTTGTGAAGCATTTAACTATAAATAATTGCAAAAAATACCTAATTTCACTTTCGAACAACTATTTTAGAGACATTTTTCTAAAAAGTGCTATTTTGTTGCAAATGTATTGGCCACCACTGTATATGTACCTGCTCAAAATAATAGATACACCTTGTACATTGTTCTTAAATGTCAAAAGGAACGGTTAGATTTATTTAAAGAAATTCAGAATATGCTTTTTATTATACCTCAATGTCATAAAAGTGCAGTAATTAACTAACAACGTATGTTTTATTTTACATGAATTAAGTTTAGATAACACTGTACAACAAAATTGAAATTTTTTTCAAAATTACAAGAAACTCCGCTCAGATTATAAAAGAGGACCGAAAAAAAGAAGACACGTGTATTGGCGTTTCGAAAGTTTGCGTCGGGAAGTAACGTAAATAGGTGTGGCAAGTTCCGCCCATTTCTACAGGTTTTGAAATATTCGACATCAGATTCCTTGGAATCCTTGCATTTTAGGTATAAAGGGCCTTTGGCAATATTACTGACAACAATGCGGGGTATCTTTTTATGAAAAAATTAACCCTCATGCATGGTATAAGTAAAGAGGTAGATCTAGATGAAAACAAATTATAGAACCCTGTTTTCTCCTGAATTCCTAAAACGTCAAAATTACTAAACATAAAAGCAACAAGTGGGGTTGTTTACAATACATTTTTTGAGCATTTCATAAAAAAGTTTCTCCACATAATCGAATTGTGGATATGATGAAATGACTGTTTCAATGCAAAGCTGAAGAATATCTTCCACACAAATGTTCTAAAAACAATTTTAAAAATCATTGAATTCAATTGCTTTTAAAATTGTTTGACATATTTTTCAAACAGCACACACACATACACAGATTGTGTATATAATTTTGAAGTTTTAGGAACATTAAACCATGCCCTCATGCGAGTCACTAAAGGGATCTTTTTGGTCCATTTTTTCAAAAACGTTTAAAAACTCCTTTAAAATGAGATCGTATAAGATCAAAATATACTTCAAAATTATTTGTCATAAAATTTTACTATAGGTCCCCGAGCCAAAACTCTAAATCGTACCTAAACGCCAGGAATCTGCCAAAAGTAAAATCACGTTTTAGGGTTAATATTGTACTTTATTTGAGTTTATTAAGTTTTGTCCCACAAAACTTCATTCTAGATAGAAGACGTCCAAGACAAATATATTATCCATCAAATTTCAATATAAGTCGCCGAATAAGTGAAATACGTATTTACAATATATATCAAGAAAATATTACATCAATTTTGCCAATAAAACACCCAAATATTTTTTGAATAAATTTCGTTTGTTCTTTTTTCGAGTTGAAGCATGAAAGTAACATGAAATTTAGTTTTAGACGAAAGGTGTTAAAAGAAGAAATGATCTACACAAAATTTCACTGTAAGTCCCTGAACAAACCAGATATCTAAGATATTATAGGTAGAAATTATTTGTTAAACTTTTAGACTCTTAATTAAAATTTATTCCATACTGAGTCAAAATCTCCTAAAATATTTCACTTTTTGGGGATTATGTCAAAAGGGGAAATGTTCCAAATCAAATTTCATTATGAGTCTCTATACAAAAGAAATTTGTAGATATAATATTTAACATCTCTAGAAGCTTTCACCTTTTTATATATGATTTAGGACCATATTCTATCGTTTTTATTCGCATTTTCATTATCTGCGGTCACAAAATATATTTTTTTGATGTTATTATGTGTGCTCGATCCAAACTATTTTTGAAATATCTATGGTGAATATACATTTATAGGAAAAATATTGATAACCCAGATCGGACTTTGAAAAATTAAGTATTTTGGTACTATAAACTGAAATAACGTCATCAGGATAAGTCATAGGTTCCTGATATTGTATGTGAAAATGCGGGGATAGTCTACGGCTATTGTCCAGTGAATATATATCTGACATACGAGTCCTAACATCCATGGTTTTGGCATGGTCCTAATTACTCTAATGATAGCAGCTACTCCTGATCTGATAAAATTGACTGAATTAATGTTAAATGCATAAAAGTCATCAAAAAACGGAATCCAAATGTGAAATGATGAAATATTTGAAATTTTTTTGGTGAAAAATGTTTAGCCCTCTAAGGATTCCACATCCTTTTCCCAAGAAAAGTAGCATGAACCAGACAGGAACCACTTTAAATGGAAGATTTATTAATTAGCAAGTGCGATATGTATGTATCTCAAGTTATTTTCGTTGTAACATAACCAGACATACCAATATACGTTATAGCATACAACATTAACGGAAGTTTTAGACTTTGTTAAATTTGTGGAGTTACATCAAACATATGATGTTAAAATACCTCGATAACCATAACTATTTTCGGCGGTTTCATACTATGGACCAACAATAAACGAATTATATTCTTCCTAGTGGTGTAGGGTATATAATCGTAAATAAATATTAGAAATATACAATCATTTTCTTTATTTTCATTTACTAATAAGTTTCCAGATGACAACCGCATATATATGGAGCTACTTAGCGTGGTTATTGTATTTGATAAATACTGTTTCCAGTAGTTCAGCTATCAACCATTCGAGGTGAGAACCAATTATTTTCTTTTTCATGTTGAAGTTATTCACTTCAAATGATATCCAAATCGCTGTTAATCTTAAACAGTTATGGCATCCAACGTTTACATACAATTAAATAAAAGTACGTTTACATTGTACTGGACTTGTATGTGTTAACAGAAAACATCTACTAATGCTTTGGTCATACGAGCCGCCAGCCAATGTCTTGTATGCGGCCCACACCTGAATTTTTGTTTTTCTTATGATATAACCTATAAAAGTAAAACGTCTTTTATATACAATTATACTACGATTATGTACATTATCTCGATTTATTTGACACTATTTATTTCATTAAAATCTAATAACATTTACTTTTCCATTCTTAAATTGATTTAAATTTAGTTTCAACGGCAATAAAAAAGTTGATTCCGTTATGAATACAATAATAGGTCTGTTCGATAACCCAAAAATTTGTACAAACTTTTACAAAATGCTGTTCTATAACAAACTTGTTAAGTAAAAGAGAGCAAATTGAGAGAGAATTTTTTGAGAGTTTTGGAGACTTTTGTTACTGAGAACTTACAAGTTTTCGCAAGCAAAAATTTCCTTGTAAGAATTTGCAAGTTTGATCAGCTGATTTAAATTCGAATGTTTTGTGGCGGACATTGCAATTCTTGGCGAAAAACATAAACAAACATTTGGTTATTAAAATAATTACAAGATAAAAATGGAAGAAATAACTAAATAAATTATGGAAAACGAGATGATAAGTAAAATAACCTATTTTGTAGTTTGTGAAGACTATTTTTTTATTTTAAAGGTATCAAATCCCAGCAAAAGCGGTGCATCCGTGGAGTAGTAGGAATACCATGTAGACGTCCTTGGAGAACACTCTAGATCTATTTTCCTTTTGTTGCTAATATTTATTTAATTTTCAGTGGAAAATCAAATATTTTTCGTTAACAACCTTCAATTGTTAAATTAAATCTTTTCCGCCAAACTTCTTCTTTGTTATATCAGCTGACTTCTTGCAAGTGATTGCAAATTGTTGTTCAATAACATTTTGCAAATTTTTAGCTTCGAGAGAGTAAAATTCATTGAGAGAAGTCACTGAGAATTTGCTGAGTACTTGCAAGTATTTTTACTTGCGAGGTTATCGAACAGACCTAATGGTATATCCCATTTTTTTAATTTTTGCACACAAAAAAGTAACCTATAAGAAAATCCCTTTGCTCGCTTTTCATATCTTAATAAATCTGGAAACACATCCAACGTTTGAGTAAAGTTTTGTGTCATTTCTGGTAGATGAATAAAAGTCAATTTTGCTTTATACTTCTACCACAATTGACACAAAACTTTACTCAAACGTTGGATGTGTTTTCAGCTTAAATGATTGAGAATAATTTCAGAATTCCATTTGAAATTCGAATTATACCATTTGAAATTGTAATTAGAAAAACCAAATATAAAATCAATGCAAATAAAAACTTTGTAATTTTACATTTTGAATTACAAATAGAATAATTCGAATTACAAATGGAATAACTCAAATTTGAATGGAATAATTCCAATTACAAATGGAATAATTCGAACTACAAATGGAATAATTCGAATTTCAAATGGAATAATTCGAATTACAAATGGAATAATTCGAATTTCATATGTAATTCTCGAATTACAAGTAAAATCTTTCGAATTACAGCTGAAAAGGGTGTAAATTAGGGATTCTTAATTGTCCATTATCAAAGTACATAAATACACAACTAAAATATCTCTCGTTTTTTTATTGTAGAAGTTTAAAATGCATACCAATGATTAAACATTTTGAAGTCGAACTGACGGAGCCATTAAAACCTGGAGAAGGACTTGGACTTACAGGCGATCATGTAAAGCTTGGTCATTGGCAAGTTGACAAGAGTCTGGAAATGAAACAACGGAGGAGTAATCCCCTGAAGTGGTTCGTGAAAATACCAATGTGTTCGGCATTAAGAATCTATTATCGTTTCTTCGTCTACTACAAGGATTCAAGAGGACTGAAAAGAATTCGTCGATGGGAAGGACAACAACATGCACGTGTGCTCGAGGCTTATGAAATGTACCGAAAACAAGGTTCGTTAAAATTCGGCGAAGCTCATCCCATGGCACTTGGCGGAGGAGTTCAAAATGAAAGAGGTTGGTTGCGTGGAGAGTTCATAGTACAAATGAAATTTATTTGGCCCCAGCATATACGCTTTACATCATTTTCACATTTTATACGTAACCTGAAGTACAACATGAGGCTGGAAAGCTATCCCATTGATGGGTCATTTACAGACCTTAATTCAGATGTCGACATCGAAGTAACTCGTTTCGTCAACAATAAATCGAATTTACGACCACAATCCGAAATGGGTGAACACTACAAACCAGGCCAGATATTAATCTATCATATAACGGTTCCTTTGGGTCTGGAAAACATCTATGTTCTTAGTCTGGAATCCAGGGAGGGCGAACATCTGGGTGAAGTAACTATTCTCGGATCTTATTTTGAACCCGACGAAGGCATATTAGAGCTGCCTATATACGAGAAATGGCAGAAACACAGGATCGGTTGGCTAACATTGCCATATGTGCGTATAGATCCACTCCCGAGTGCAGAACAATTAAGTTTCCGTTCCAGTTTCCATCATTATTGGCCGTCGAACTGGCCTACACTCGACGTTGCCCACAGAGGAATGGGCAAAAGTTTTTACTACCACTCGGCAAGGGCTTTGGAAAATACCATTCAGAGTTTCATAATGGCCTCCAAATTACACAGCGACATGGTGGAACTGGACATCCAGCTAACAAAGGATTATGTTCCCATCGTTTACAGCGATTGTGGATTTTACACAGCAAGTCAGAGAAACCGTGCCTCAAATTTTGATATGCATTTTGTTTACATCAATGAGATGACCTATGAAGAATTGCGTACACGCAGAGTCTTTGTATATTTAAATGGAGCCATGGTAGAGCTCTCGCATTTAAATTCCGACTATGTTGGTGAGACGGAAATGCTTTTTCCTCGTTTGGTGGATGTTTTCAAGTATCTCCCCCTATCATTGGGTCTTATAATGGAAGTTAAGTGGCCCCAGTTACTTAGCAGCGGTTCCCTAGAATATATCCAGTCTTTGGATAAGAATAGATTTGTAGATTCCATTCTTATGACGAGCATGCAGCACAGTTGTGGCCGTCCGTTAATATTCACTAGTTTTGATGCCGATATATGTAGTATGATTCGCTTTAAGCAACACGTCTTTCCCGTTGTCCTACTTACCGTTGGCCAGAACAGTCCCTGGGAATCGTATGCAGATCTTCGAACGAGATCTTTGGCAAATGCAATAAACTTTGTCCAATCATCTGATATACTAGGAACTGCTATATATTCTGGTAATTTGGGTCAGTCTGTCGAACAGGAGATCGACACCATATTTAATTTGCAACAGACGCTCTTTGTATGGGGAGATCAATTGAACAGTTCAGCCATATTGAACACTTTAAGACATCTGGAAGTTGCCGGACTAATCTACGATAATTTGGGCGAGTTGGTGGAGGACCGAAAACGCTTTTCTTTTTTCAAAGCACCAGAAATGCAACAGATCTTCTTGCGTCAATGTATTGTTGCCGGTAATATAAGTCTAAGTGAAGGTGAGCCCGATACACATTCACCGTTTTGGCCTCGTGTACGAACAGCCGATGAATTATAGAAACAGAATCTGTATTCATATTCCTACATATATTAGTATAATGACAACTAACAAACATAAAGTGCAATAAAAACTATAAAATTAAATTTGTCTTCGTATTTTGTCTTAAGAGTCGATTTGAATAGCCTGAAATCATACAGGCGCATTTGGCGCAATTTTCATCTTGTTCATTCTCCTTAAACTTCGGAATATGTAGTTAATTACAAAATGTAGACAAGAGTTTTTCAGTTTGATTTCGAAAAGATTTCGATAGTTAAACCTGCCGAAAAAGTGTTAGACTGGCATGCAGTTTTCTTGCGTGTTTACACATGCCAGTGCAAGTTAAATTTCAAAATTATTTTAAGCCGCATATAACATACAGAAATAAAACACAATTCACAACATATTTTATTGTTTTTATTTTATTTCGTTTTACCCAATGATTACACATGCAAGTAACGTGCAGACAGTTGTGTATACATATAATTGCTCTGTTCCAGAACCTGCAAGAAGCTACTATTTTCTACTACGATAACAGTTTTTCCTTTATGTTATCGGAAAAAATAGTAAAAGTTAGTAGATTCTTGAAGTTCTGGAACAGACCATATATTCGAAACTTCAATTTGTTCAAACTGACACTTGCATGTGTAAACGTTCGGAAAAAAATTGAAGTTACTTTCAAAGCATTTACATTGATTACTAGGCGTTTACACCATACAGTTTGTCTTCAAAAACAACTCTGATTTACTAGCACATACAAACATTTGTCGGCTGTCTTCCAGCTGTCCATCATTTTTTCACAGACAGTCGGGTTAACAATTTTTTGACATTTTTGTAAAAATAAGTGAAATATAAAGTGAAATGTGTTGAAAACAAAAGAACATGAACAAAAACAAAATATGTGAACGGTAAACAAAAAGAAATCGAAGATTTTCATTCGTAATTTCACAATTGTTTTTGCAGTTGTCTGGACGCCTACGTCACACAGGCAAGTTTTGGGTTTTTGACAATCAATATATGTATTCAACGGTCCTGTCATGTGTAAACGCAGGGTTACTGACAAGGAAATTTGATAAGCAGTGAGGTTGATAGTTGGTGTGGCAGTGAATATAGGTCTGTTCGATAACACAAACGTTTGTACAAATTTGTACAAACTTTTACAAAATGCTATTCGATAACAAACTTGTTCAATAAAAGAGAAATGAGAAGCAGTTGCAAGTACTTGCAAGAACTTGCAAATACTTTTTATCGAAGTTATCGAACAAACCTTATGTGTGAGTGTATTGGTATTTTTCGAACTGTCACTTGTATTTGTAAACGGGGGGTTAAAAAGATGGTTTTCAATTAGGGTGTCCAAAACCGAAACCGGTTAACCGGTTAACCGGTTTTGAGTTACAAAACCGAAACCGGTTTTCGCCAAAAACGTCATTTTCGGTTAACCGAAAAAACCGGTTATTTGTGTCGGTTAACCGGTTTTATGAAAGTAGTTATATTTTTAAAATTTCATTACAATTGTATTCTTGAAAGTAAGCTAAACTTAACTAACAAAAGGTACGGTAAAATTATAAATGTCAGATACCTTTAAACTTGAAAAATATGTTGTGTAAAATGGCACAACTCCAATATAGTTCAATTGGACGATCTATGAAAAAACTGCGTATACGTAATATCACACGGTTGTTTGAATGACGTTATTCATACGTTTTTGAATTAGTACAGTAAACTAAGAACTTGTCGAAATTAAGGTTGTAAAGGGTAACGATAACAAAATGCATTTTGATTCCGGCACGATTATTTGAGGTTCTCAACGCAAGAACTAGAATCCTGTCTTAATAAAACGTAAATTTCAGGAAGACCATCCTCGTTGAAGCGGAAATAATCAACATACTCAATGGAGAAGGAGAAAATGATTAGAGTAACTTAGCAAACTACATTGAAACTGGTTATAACTATCGACAACTCTTAATAAATGAATTTAATTAAATATTTATTATCAAATTATTTATTATACCATGCGACAGACGTATTTGTAAACATTGTCGCAATACAAATATCAACTTCTTAATATTTATAAATGTGTAACTGTGTTTTAAAATATTTACTCAATAAAGAAGTTTTACTACTACTAAAATAAAACGTAAATTTAATTCCTTTAGTACACAATCCTATATTTGTAAGGGCGTTTACTATTCTTAGAACACAATTTCCGACTTATGTTTGTTGTCTCCACTTTAAGGTTGAATGTTAAATAACAAGGATATTATCAGATAATTATATAATAACGAATAAGTTATACCTAATTTAGCCCTTGCCGCAGATTTTTAATCAAATATTTATTAATTATGAGCAATTTTGTACCTATTTTACAAAACCGGTTAACCGGTTTTAAAAATTTTTGAAAACCGAAAACCGGCTTTTGAAAAAACTGAAAATGTCGGTTAACCGAAAACCGTTTTGTTTGGAAAAACCGGTTTTTTGGACACCCTATTTTCAATCATAATGCGGCCATACATTTACTGCCAAACTGCTGCTGCCTATGAACCCCTTGTGTACGTGTTATTGAATAATGTGTGGCATTCCTTCAATCCATATTCCAAAAATGATAAATTTTCTTCCAAAACGCGACTTTTAGTTGAAGTTTTCAAAAATTTTAATTTCGTCACAAATAATTGCTCTGTTCCAGAACCTGCAAGAAGCTACTATTTTTTACTACGATAACAATTTTTCCTTTATGTTATCGAAGAAAATAGTAAAAAATAGTAGATTCGTGCAGGTTCTGGAACAGAGCAATTATTTGTGTTTTCAAAAACTGTTTTTTGATTTCTTGGAAAATAAACAAAATTCATCGGATTGAAAGGGTTTCATTTACAAAATCAAAACTATTTCGATTTCAATCCTGCCAAAAATACTCCCACATACATTGACAAATACTTCAAAATTTACTAGTACTATTACAAATGCTGTCCTGCATGTCCACAGTGTATGGGCCGCATAAACATAATGAATCTGGTATTGCCATATTTTCAAAATTGTATAATCCCGAGGGGAAATTATTTTTCAACATATGTATATTTTCATGAAAAACATCAAAATTGTGTCTTTATTTACCACCTATATATTGCAGCTACCGAGATGTATTATTTGTATTTCATAACCTTTTTGAAAATATGCATTAAATCTTTGCATTCATAAGGTCTCCACTCACCTATTAGTCGATAAACCCTTTTTGTATGTGTGCGCATGACAAAGCCTTCAGTCAATTCTCGAAATCTTGAAATTTTCCTCCAAAAATAAATTAATTTTAAATGTTCCTTTGTTCCTTCACAAACATTATTATTTTTTTTGAAAATTGTGTATTGACAATTTGATAATAAACACAATTCACCAAGACTGATGGGGGTTTATTTTGAAATCAACACTATTTTGATTTTCATCAGTCTTGAAAAACTCACACATACATTCTCAAATTTTCGAAAATGTACACATACTATCACAAATGCTGTCGGGCAGACTGATAGGTGAGTGGAGGCCTTTAAAAGAAACAATTGCTCTGTTCCAGAACCTGCAAGAAGCTACTATTTTTTACTACGATAACATTTTTTCCTCTATGTTATCGGAGAAAATAGTAAACATTAGTAGATTCTTGTAGTTCGGGAACAGACCAAAAATTGTACATGGATTAAAAAATATTCTCGGCAACTCTTTTTTCATTTTCGACATATCACTGGCAGGGATGCCAGATAAGTTTGGTCGAAAATCGGCACTTTTCGGGTCCCAAAATCGGCAAAATCGGCAAAAAATTTTCAAAATCGGCAAAAAATCGGCAAATTAAAAAACATTTATTTCAGTTCAAATTATCGCTTTATTCAATAAGTTTAAGTTAAAAACATAATATTTTAAGTACAATAAACAATTAAAAATTCATAAAACAAGGCAACAATTCAAAATATGCATGAATATAAAGGGTTTTACCAAATACATATGTAGTATATATTTATAAGTACGTGAGATCAATACGAGTATATATTCAATTCAGTCAAGCTAAACAAAACTTATACAAATATTGTCTTAAGAGGTTAATTAATAAGGTGATTGTTTCTGTATTGGAATTTTGAAATGTTGCTTTACAATTAAATTCAATTTCTTTAATAAATATTTGAATTAAAGTTTCGAAACAAATCATTTTTAATGACAACATCATAACAGTTGGACATATTTAATTTTAAGTAGTCTTTAGTAAAAAGATTTCTTTCCATCGAGTCCCTAAGTAATCGATTACAACATTTGTTTTTACAGTGTTTTATTTAACTTGCCTTGGTGTGTGTTTAGTTCAAATCTGGTAACTCATTTTTAACACGGTTGCAGGTGACCAATCGAACTAAAACTTTGCACACTTCTCAGATTTGGATTACAATACACGAATATGAAATCAAAACCAATATTGGTCCATTTGTACACTGTTTTACAGTGTTTTATCTAATTTGCTTTTCAAATCTGGTAACTCATTTTTCACATAGTTGCAGTTTACCAATCGAACTTAAAATTTGCACACTTGTTAGATTTAGATGACAATACATGAATATGAAATCAAAACTAATATTGGTCCATTCTTACAGTGTTTTTACGGTGTCTAACTTAACCCCCTTTTCAAATCTGGTAACTGATTTTTAACACAGTTGTAGTTGACCAATCGAACTAAAACTTTGCACGCTTTTCAGATTTAGATGACAATACATGAATATGAAACCAAAACAAATATGGGTCCATTGTTTCCTATAGCCCCCATATAACGGTGCGACCCGATTTCCGGTATTTTGCTTTTCAAATCTGGTAACTCGTTTTTCACGCAGGTGCAGGTGACCAATCGTACTTAAACTTTGCACACTTTTTAGATTTGGATGACAATACATGAATATGAAATCAAATCTAATATTGGTCCATTCTTACAGTGTTTTTAGGGTGTCTAACTTGACCCCCTCTTAAAATCTGGTAACTGATTTTTAGCACGGTTGTAGTTGACCAATCGAACTAACACTTTGCACATTTTTCAGATTTCGATGACAATACATGAATATGAAACCAAAACCAATATGGGTCCATTTTTTCCTATAGCCTCCATATAACGGTACCACCCGACTTCTGGTATTTTGAGGATTTTGTCTTCATTTTTAGCCCGAATTTGCTGTAACTTGGCATTTGAAGTTCTCAATATCTCTAAAAATTGTGGACGTAGGTCAAGGTTTAATATAGCCTCCATATAATTGTACCACCCAATTTCAAGGATTTTAATCTACATTTTCTGCTCAAATGGACTGTAATTCGGCATTTGGGATTCTCAGTGGTGAAAAAATGTATTTACTAAAAAGTTAAAAATAAAAAATAATTTAAAAAAAATTAAATTTCAGTGTTTTATTTAGAAATGCACTTAAAACTAAAAAATAATTTGTCGCTTAGCCTCAATATATATATTCTTTCTCATGATAGAATCTCTCAAATAAAACGCTTGCATTTAAATTATGAATAGTGGCAAACTTAAACGGCAAGCGTTTTATTTGAGAGATTCTATCATGAGAAAGAATATATATATTGAGGCTAAGCGACAAATTATTTTTTAGTTTTAAGTGCATTTCTAAATAAAACACTGAAACTTAATTTTTTTTTAATTATTTTTTATTATTTAAATTCACTTGGCTAAAAATAAAAACTCTTTCCACATTTTCTGAAGAATGTGGCAAGACTAAAATATGTATAATAAATTTGGACAAAATAACAAAAAAAAAAAAAAAATGGTTCAGAATTTTCACATACTGTTTTCCAAAACTCTAGCAACTCTAATTTTTTATCTTTGGAAATTTAAAAGTTGAAAGTTCGTGTAATTCTGAGTCCAAGTCTTGTTTTTTGTTTATGTTTATAAAGCTTTCGTATTCCTTTATAATGTCGAAAAATGAATCTTCTGTGCCATTTATTATATGGATTTATGGGAGCTAGGCACATAAATTTGTTTTCAAAATCAAACGGCTTCAAAATCTGACCACAAAGTTCAATGTAAAAGTTTGTGCAGTTTTTAATTATTTCCACTAACTCACTTTTCGACAATTTCGTTTTTGAACAATTTCCATGACGTATATACCCAAGTACACGTTTGGGCAATCAAGGAAATTCAAACTGTTTTTATAATCTGTTAAAAAATGTTATCATTATTAATCAAACTACTGTTGACAAAATTACTCATAATCAGTTTAAGTAATCTTTCCATTTCCATGTACAGAATATTTATTTCAGTATATTCACTTTGAAACATTTTATCTATTTTATCTATATCTATGTATCTATCTCTCTTACTCATTAAGACAATATAGATTTATGTATAGTTGTCTTTGTTATTGTACCAAATCACAATTTTCATAAAAAACGCAAATTTTATGTGCCTTAAGTAAAAAATCGGCATTTCATGGGTAAAAATCGGCAAATCGGCATTTCTATTTATTTGGACTAAAAATCGGCAAAATGCCGATAAATCGGCAAATCTGGCATCCCTGATCACTGGCAGCCAGTTCAAAATTTTGCTGGCATGAAAAATCTAGTTGCCAGTGGAGTAGGGCTGCTCAAAGGGCGCACTTCTGCTGTCGGTGTGTGTCAATTTGCTCACTCACACAATTGAAAAAGAGAGCTTTTGTTTTTGAAATGAAAATTTTCAATACACACATTTTTTCCATTACACAAGACAACCCAACAAACCAACATTACTCGAACGAAATATCATATTTGAATTATAAATTCTTGTTTAGCCACTGCACATAGGTTTCAATCAGGAAATTTTTGGCCAAAACCCTATTTTTGAAGTTTCGAAATTTTAATTTTTTTTTTCACAGAATAATAAAAAAACACATCAAGTCATCTGAAAATAATTAGTTTTTGTAAATAACGTTAGTATTCGTTGATTGGCGCAGTACCAAAGTTGACACTTTTTTATGTAAAAATAAAACAGACTTTGAGCTGTAAAATATACAATTTTTGTTGTATTGGGTCGCTGCATAAATATACAGAAGTGAGGCCAAAGTTATTATGAATCGGAAAGCTGTTAATGAATACTTTCATAATATTTACAAAAAGAACGATGAAATTTGTAAAATTAGCGTAATAAAATCAATGTTTTTATATATATTCAAAATTATTTTGTACAAATACTATTTAAATATTCTTAAACTTTTAAAAAAATGGCCAAGTTTGTCCACCTCCAAATTGATTTCGGAAGATAGCTGGGGACTGAACTAATAAATTGAGAAATAAATTCTTGCTCAAATTTGCCACAGTTAAAATAAAGTAGATTTTTCTATTTCAAGGTGGGAGAATTTTTTGTAAATACCTGTTGTGATTGTACGGAGTATCCAATTGAAATAGAACGGTAATACCCGCATCTATCAACCGATTTTCCTTAAAATTCATATTTAAGGGTTTCAGAGTGTAGAAAACAAGTATGTATAATTTTTTTGAAAATAGGTCCATTTTTTGTCATAGCCACCACATAAACGTACCGTCCGATTTTATATATTTTGGAGATTTTAGCGACACTTTATGACCGATTTGGCTGAAATTAGGTATTTTGACCTCTTGGAAGATATGAATCCTTCGTACCAAAAATTATTAACATAGGTCAATGTTTTAGTTTAGACCCCACACAACGGGACCACCCTATTCAACAAATGTTGGCAGTTTTTGGTCATTTTGGTCTATAAAACGTAAGAATTGCTGTTTGTACACATTTATTATAAATAATAATTAATTTCAATACTAAATGGACGTTGAAATAGTTTTGGCCAGAAAATTTGGATTTGGGACCATTGTGCACTGGAGAATAAACGAAACTTGATTATCTTGAAAATAATGAATGTGTATGCTAATTATTAGCTTATCCGTGTAATTGCAGAATGCATTTATACGAATTGTTTTTCGTAAATTTTATAAAATCAGACTGAATGGTATGTTGGAAAACTATAAAAATGTTTGTGTTTCAAAACCAACACAATAACAAAATACAGTCTGTCGCAAAAGTTAGTATACACCGTTGAAACCAAAATGTATTAGTGATAAATATCACTATAACTTATTGAAAACAACAAACAATTCGTTTTATTTGATAGACAAGAAGGTTGTCTTCCGTAATAACAATTAAAAGTGCGCAATATTTGCATACATTTGCAAATGTACGGTTCGAATCCCAAAAAGACCAAAATTTATGTCGCAAAAGTTAGTATACAACGGAGAATACGCGTGGAACGGTGTAAAAAATTCTTGATATTTTGGAACAAAGTGAAACTAAATCTGTACCTAAGATCATAAAGAGTATATTAATTGGTTTTAAAGGCAGTTATAGTACTTATAGTGACAAGTCCAACGTACACTGGATCGTAAAATCCACAAAAATTGGTCATCTACAAATACAACAACTGTAGGGACAAAATTATGTCCTGTTTATGAATTCTAAAGCCATGAAATGCTCAGAAAAGCTCTAAAGTTTCAATATGGAGTGATCTTGATCGGGTTTCGACTTGTACTTTTTGAAGAAATGGGAATTTCTTGAAGGACACCCATACTTTTGGGGCCGTCGTCCTTTTAAACATGTAATAATCCTTAATCCTTACACATAAGGACTTTCCTTTTCAGTTAACTTTCTTACAAATTATGTCCTATTTCACATTCCCACCAAAAATAAATAGTAGGAGAACCTCAAGGTCCATTGTAAGCCCTACAGTTATACTGTCCTACCGGCCTTTTAGCTGTATCGGACATTCTTCTCGTGTTCCTAGTGTCTAATGTACTACTAATGTCTAATGAACTACTTCTAACTGATCCATTTAGTTGTATTTTGGTCCTAAGTGAAGCGAACACAGCTTTACAGAACGTTTTTGCACAATCCATGCGTCATAACAGTAGAGAAAGCTCTGTATTAACATTTTAAATTAGCTATCATATTCTTCTGTGGTGGTGGAGTATCATTGTAGGGCTTTCACCAGAACTTGAGGTTCTCCTACTATTTATTTTTGGTGGGAATGTGAAATAGGACATAATTTGTAAGAAAGTTAACTGAAAAGGAAAGTCCTTATGTGTAAGGATTAAGGATTATTACATGTTTAAAAGGACGACGGCCCCAAAAGTATGGGTGTCCTTCAAGAAATTCCCATTTCTTCAAAAAGTACAAGTCGAAACCCGATCAAGATTACCCCATATTGAAACTTTAGAGCTTTTGTGACCATTTTATGGCTTTAAAAATCATAAACAGGATATAACACTAGGAATTTTGTCGCTACAGTTTTTGTATTTGTAGATGACCAATTTTTGTGGATTTTACGATCCAGGGTACGTTGGACTTGTCACTATAAGTACTATAACTGCCTTTAAAACCAATTAATATACTCTTTATGATCTTAGGTACAGATTTAGTTTCACTTTGTTCCAAAATATCAAGAATTTTGTACACAGTTCCACGAGGATTCTCCGTTGTATACTAACTTTTGCGACATAAATTTTGGTCTTTTTGGGATTCGAACCGTACATTTGCTAATGTATGCAAATATTGCGCACTTTTAATTGTTATTACGGAAGACAACATTCTTGTCTATCAAATAAAATGAATTGTTTGTTGTTTTCAATAAGTTATTGTGCTTTTGATCCCTAATACATTTTGGTTTCAACGGTGTATACTAACTTTTGCGACAGACTGTATGTTTGTAGTTGTATGAGCAACCCTACAGTGGTAGTAAAATATTGTGTATTGCTCTGTTTCAGAACCTGCAAGAAGCTACTATTTTTTACTACGATAACATTTTTCCCTTTATGTTATCGAAAAAAATAGTAAAAATTAGTAGATTCTTGCAGTACTGGAGCAGACTATATGTATTGAATTTTTTGAACTGTCACTGGCTTCTGTAAACGCTGGGTAATATCAAAAACAAAAACTATTGGTCTGTTCCACAACTACAAGAATCTAAAATCTTTACTATTTTTTTCGATAACGTAAAGGAAAAGTTGGTTCTGTTCCCGAACTCTAAGAATCTGCAAATGTTTACTATTTTATTCGATAACATAAAGGAAAATTTTTATCGTAGTAAAAATTAGTAGCTTCTTGCACGTTCTGGAACAGGCCTATGGTTATCGTAGTAAAAATGTTTAGATTCTTGCAGGTTCTGGAACAGGTATTATCGCACTTCAGATTTGTAATTGAAGCGACATAATTAAAAAACCTGTTCCACAACCTGCACGAATCTACAAATTTTTACTACGAAAACAAATTTCCCTTTATGTTATCGGAAAAATATAAAAATTAGTAGATTCTTGCAGTTCTGGAACAGACCAACTTTTGTACAGAAAAGGGTATTTTACAGGAAAACATATTATGCCTGTTCCAGAACCTGCAAGAATCTACAATTTTCTACTACGATAACAAATTTTCCTTTATGTTATCGAAAAAATAGTAAAAATTGGTAGATTCTTTGAGTTCTGGAACAGAGCATTTGAGTATAGGCAACATCATGAACTTAATGTAGCAAGGCTCAATGTAAACTTAACAAATAAATGAATATATGAAAAAGATATATTTAGCGGCAATGTAAACAATATGCATGTTCCAGAACCTGCAAAAATCTACAACATTTTACTACGATAACAATTTTTCCTTTATGTTATCGAAAAAAATAGTAAAATTTTTTAGATTCTTGCAGTTGTGGAACATACCAAATATATTAATATTATCACTCTGTTCAAAATCATCATTTTATTGACAATGCACTACACGTTTAATATATGACAGAACTTAGACTAAATACAGAGTTTTGGTAAGGTATTTATGTACTCCTGTAATGTGTGCCAATACTTTGTCGATGGGAGAAATGTTCGATTTACATGCACTCAGCATTTAGGACATCAATATAGTCGCCAGAAACGCACGCATTACCGTTGACATATGCCATGGATTGACAAATTCCCGGGATTTTGCTACTGATCTCAATGGAACATCGTCTTATTGCAGTCATGGATCCAGATGTATGTGCTTGTCGATGGGCATGGTTATGTTTCGGATGTTTGTGTTGTGCCATATGTACCTCTATCCAGCTTGGTTTTACTCCCTTTCCAGTAGATTCTTCCTCTGAATATTCCTTTTCTTCGCCAGAAGATGCCTTAGGAACAAACCCATATTCATCTTCTACGCTCGGTGGTATCTCGACAACTCCATCAGTGTGCGAGGGCAATAGAAGGTGTCGTGGATAATCCAATGATTTGGGATTTTCATGGATCAGTTCCAGTGGCATCTCCAAAGCATTCAAGTGGCCAAATGAAGTGATTAATTGCAGCAATACAGCGCCGAATGAGAACACCTTTCTCGGCATTGCAAGTAAATTGTAAAATACTCTGAGTAAAGAAGTAACTCCAAACGCCAAGCTATCAATATTCTACGATTTGCTTTTCGTTTTACTATCACTGCTGCCGTTATCGTCGCCTTGGAATAACTGACATTTCCTTAAATATCCATAATGGCTTTTATAGATGTTGCGAACAATTGAATATTTGAGAGATGGGCACATGTACGTATATTAGAATGTATCGAACTAGTAAATATCAATGAGATAATTTAATGAAATTATGCGTTCTTAGATCGAGTTACATACTAAAGTAATTTTATGAAATTGCTGTAGTGGGAAACTCGATCTAAAAACCCCATAATTTCATTGAAATCGCTTTAGTGTGGACCGGGACATAGTAGAGTAGTCATGAAATTTCATTAAATTTTTTAATGGAATTCACTCTAGTGTGGTCCTGGACTTAGTTTGCATAAAATATTATGTTATGTTGTTTTTCTCTTCCTTTATTATATTGTTGTACATATGTCGTTTCTATCTCAATTAGTTATAATTATCAAATGAAGAGGGAAAACAACTTTGTATTTTTAGCCAACACTCGTTATAGCGATATGACCTAATAAATATTTTGCTGCAGTTGGAAACGGTTGTAACAATCATATAGAAAAGAAGCTGTACAAATGACTTCATATGTGATTTCTGATTAAAATGACACAGAACGCACCAAAAAACAAACGAACATAAGGACCATTAGTAACGTATGGTAAGATTGGACATTTAATTACATATTATCCGTGTTTAATTTCAATTTATGCTAATAGAGGAATAGTATATATGACTGTACTAAAACAACATAGGGAAACTCTGAAGGTTGTGGCATTGCAATGTGGTCCCAAACTGCGACCAATCGCAAATCGAGTAATCGATATCAGCAAATATCAAGGACAATTTAGCAAATTGTCTCTAAACGTATCATATTTTGATATTGCAGCAATAGTTTTGCAATTTATAACGGTATTTAACAAAATAGAACTGAAGATGTTGATATTTAAGTATGATCGCTTAAAGACTTTAAAACGTCAGTAAGGTACTTTCTTTTTATATGGCAAATAACTAAAACTGTAAAAGATAGAATTAGGCCGACTTCCGTATTGTCAGTTGCATTGTATTCGTGCATGAAACTAGGGGTTCTTAAATCGATTTCCCCACTACTGCAATTTCATAAAATTACTCTAGTATGGAACTCGATTTAAGAGCCCCTAGTTTCATGCACGAATACAAAGCAACTGACAATACGGAAGTCGGCCTTATTGTTTTTCGAAATGGAAGTTTTAGTAAAAGGTATCTTAAATATTTTTACATTTTCAATATTTTTTGGAGAATCTTTGAAATAGTGTCTGCATATATTTACATTTCCGCTTGTGACATCAAAAATACTAACGAGGCCTATGGTCTTTGTAGTGACAATTGCAGTAATTGCTTTGTTCCAGAACTGCAAGAATATACCAACTTTTACTATTTTCTTTTCGATATCATAAAGTAAACCTCGTTATCGTAGTAAACATTTGTAGATTTTTGCAGGTTCTTAACAAACATATTAGTGGTCTGTTCCTTTACTTTTGAAAATTGTAAAACCGGCAAAAGTAGTAAAAGTTGTAAACTGCTACCATAAAAGTAAAAAGTGGTAAAACTTGAGGATTCTTACACGTAAAGGAAAATAGCTTAGGTCTGTTCGATAACCCACAAATTTGTACAAACTTTTACAAAATGCTGTTCGATAACAATCTTGTTCAATAAAAGAGAAATGAGAAGTAGTTGCAAGACTTGCAAGAACTTGCAAATACTTTTCACTTGCGAAGTTATCGAACAGGCCTATTGTTGTGTATCCACCGTAATATGGAGGGTATGATTAAATATGTCATTCCATTTTCTTTCTTTCATATTCCATAACCAAAAATTTAAATTTTTTTCGCGCTACGTCAACAATTTTTGGCACATAGGTTAAGAAATATTTCCCAGTACACGAACCAATTTTTGGTTGTTGCGGACAAAACTTATTGAGGTTTTACTTCGACTTTTAAGAAACAAATTTTAAACGCTAATTATTTTAATGAGCACAATTGTCACTAAAAAGTTATCACGAAGTGACGTCAGTGAGTAGATTGCATAATATTTATAAAATGTTACGCAGTATTCGCGGAATCTACGAAATTTTAAATGTTTTCCGACTTTTTATAAAATATAGGCCGATTTACACGTCAAAAATTACAAAAAAAAAGGTTTTAACTAAAAACTTCACGGGAAATCCAATGAGATAAAATTATAATAATCGGGGAAATAGTTAGGATGTTATAGCCAAAATAAGCACATACTTTTATGAGTAACAAACATTTTTGTTTGAAAAAATAGTTTTCACATGCATTGTAGAGTTGAAAGTATTGAAAATTATCTATAGGGGGACTTCTTTCATCTTTCTTGAAATGGGCGGATGTTACTTTACCAACATACTCATAGAAGATTTTGCATTGAGGAAAATAATTAGATTGTTAAGATAAATCATTTGGTTTCTTTAATGGAAATAGAGTTCAAATAAACCGTTTTAAATTATATGATTTTTCAAAATATGTGTAAATCGCGTAATTATCAAAATCCATTGAAAATAAAACCATAGACATCAGAAATCCTCTGGAAGTATTTTATATACAGTAGAAGACCAGGGAGATAAGAGAAACTTCTCACATATCAATGAGTGCTCCCCGGCTCATATTAGCTCAATGATCAGGGACCTTTGGACCGAATCGGCTGATCCGTTCGAAACTTACCGTCCGCTCCAGCTGCTGGGGGTTTTACAGCTTTCGGGTCATTTTCTCAGGAACTATAGACTTGCCCCTGAAAAAACTTGTTCCATCGTAATAGGGACAACGAATACAAGTTGTTACAACAAAAATCAAAGCGATCCGAGAGTAGGCCCTAAACTGAACTTTTCCGAAATTTTGGGTGGGAGGTACCCGAAGGAGTTGACATATATAGTCCATATTCGAACCTAATTTATGTCTCGTAGAAATATTACGATGTGCAGAGTATGGACCAACTCGGTTACTACCTTCGAGAGTTACCGTGCACACCATTTTAGCGAAAAGCTTAGAACTTTTGTGAGGGGGTACCAGAAAGGGTGGACCGACTTTCTCAGTGTGGACTTGCCCCTGATGAAACATGTACCGTCGAATAGGGGACAGTGAATACAAGTTGTTGCAACAAATCAAAATCAAATCGAGAGCAGGTCCTAAACTGAACTTTTCCGAAATTTTGTGTGGGAGGTACCCGAAGGCGTGGACCGATTGAGTCCATATTGGAACATCATCTAAGCTTGGTAGAAATATCACGATGTGGAAAGTATGGACCAAGTCGGTTATTCCCTTCAAGAGTTATCGTGCGAACAAATTTTCCGAACATTTTCGAACTTTTGTGGGGGAGGTACCGGAAGGAGTGGACCGATATAACCCATCTTCGAACTTAAACTAAGTTTGGCCAAAATATTGTGATAGCCAACTTTTGGGCCAAATAGGTTCATCCGTTAGAGAGTTATCGTGCGCACCAGCCAGCCAGACAGACAGACGGACGGACATTGCTAAATCGACTCCAAATTGTCTGAAAAACATTTCGTCCAAAGATACTTGGGGTCTAAAACCATTATTTCTAAAACCTCGTTAGCATAAATGCTGAGGGTATAAAAATGATCTTCGCCCTAAAAAGGCAAAATTTTCAAATAAATAAAATCAGCTGAGCCAGGCTGGGGTTTGAACCCACGTCCTTGAAAAAGACAAGAAACAAGGTGTTGTCACGGCGTGTTAGCGTTCAGAGCCAAACTCATTACTTTCATGGGCCGCGCTAAGCGTTTGTCATGAAAGAACAACTAAATGGACAAATACCCATTGTTGTTGTAAAAAAACAAAAAATGAATTTGAAAGAAGAAAAGTTCGATATGTCTGAAGAGCCTCTGCCAAAGGCGAAACATGCATGTCACATAGTGGTGGTTGTGTGGGTTCGAATCTTCGGTTTTCCTTTTTCACTTGCATCATTGGTCATTAAGCTCGATTCCAACGAGAAATTTATTAAAAACTAATATTAAAAATGATCTTCGTCCTAAAAACACAAAATTTTCAAATATAGAAAAAATGATCTTGACTGGCCGGGGAATTGAACCCACGACTTCAGCTTGCAAGGCGGTTGCTCATACTTTGGAATTTCTCGTATCTCACGAGTTTCACGAGTAATGATTTATTAGATCCGGATCGTAATCATTTAAAATTTGCAATCAAATACGAGGAAATCGAATGGCAATTGTAAAAATGAGGCCCGAAAAATATGATTATTAGAAAAATGTTCGCACTAAATTTCCCTTAAAATCTGGCTTCAAAATGTCAGCAGCCTCTAATGGTAGACGTAGTGCAAAACTTATACATTGGAAAGATTTTCCTTATTTAGTTGGTTTCTACGATGTCCGTCTGTCTGTTGAAATCAAGATGCAGCTCGCAATATTTGAGGTAGAACTTTATAATTTGCTACCGAAGTTTATATTCCTCCTAAAATGTTTGTTATTGACAATTTGCTATATCGGTCTACAGGGTATGAGAAGGTACAACAACACATCGACCTAGTCGGTACAGATCCACATTTTGAAAAACCCCCTGTATAACGATACACCCGATTTTCTGTTTTAAAAAAAAAAAAAAAAAAAAACAAAACAAAGTAGACCCATATTGATGATTTTTGGTTACAGTGTTTTTAACGCATTTTAGTTATATATAAAAAAATCGATCCGACTGTCTATGTAAATAAATATCAAATGTCGTTCGTTGGTAATGGCATCAGTTGAGAACACCTGGACCGATTTGGATAATTTTTTTTTTTGAAATGTTCGTCATAACCCAACTTAGGTTTTTATGGAAGAAAATTATACTTTTTTAAATTTTCAATTAATATTTTTACAAAAAAAAAAAAAAAAAAAAAAAAAAAAAAAAAAAAAAAAAAAACTGCTGAACAATCTACGTTTTTGTTTTTTTGTAAATTTCCCCTTTAACTGTAATTATTATATTCATGTATTGTTTTATTATTATTCGTTTATTAAGTAGAAAATTTTGTGAAAAACTAAACTCTTACATAGAAATATTAAATTATTGTTCACTATGAATTAATACACACAATAAATATACATACATACAAAACTACTGAAACGATTTTCCTGAAATTGTCAGGGAATGTACAGGGATGACCCCCGAAACAGATTACATATTGTACTGAACCAATTCCCATGAAATTTTGCAGCAAAAGCTCAATGTTTGCCGTTGTTATGTATATTTTATGAATTTCGGAGGAGGTGGGGTACCTTCCCCACGCGTTTCATTCTAACGCTATATGTATAAGACAAACCTATGACTATATCGGTTTCGGTATAATTTTTGGGAGGTAATGGGGTTGTGTGTACCCTAGGTACATATTTAGAGCCAAATTACCAGACCACGCCCACTTTTTAAAATTGTTATATCTTGAAAACCTATGACCACACCCACTTTTTTCAATACATTATCTTTTGAAAACTATTGAACCTAATTTCATGCAATCTTCCGAAAATGTTCAGCAATGTTCTGTGGTCCAAAATGCTTTATATTTGTAGACGAATTTCGGTGGCTTATTGTTTTATAAATGCTATATTTGCTTAACTTATGAGTTTATCGGCTTGCAAATTAATTTTCGAGACAACTGTGGTTGCGCCTTCAATCATCAGTAGAATTCAGTGCATCAGTTGAATTTCATTTCCAATTTCAATAATTGGGTTATATTTGGGTGCCACTGGAATATACCTATGTCAATGAGAATGTCAATTACAGTGTATTCATTGTTTTAACCGTAATCAACGAATAAAAACCGTTATATTTTCTTCATCATCTCACATTTGTAAACACCTATGGCGAATACCCATAATCTATAAACACTCTGATTGATTCTCAAATAGTTTTTGCCGAGTGTGGTAACTGGGTAACTGACATCTGGCAATATAAAATTTAATCGGCTTAAATTCAGTTACACAATGATGGAGCTTTAAATATGTTTTCGTTACTTTTTTCGCGTTACGACAAGCCGCACATTGTAATGGAAATTAATTTTATGCATTAAATGATTTTTATCATTTCACCATTGATTGAAGTTTGTCCCTACAAATAGATACAACAGATGATTCATTGCGGTTATTCAGTGTTTGGGATGGGTTTCTATTACTGTCGAAGTAGGGATAGGGTAGCGTGTGACAAAACTCTATTTCAATGTGGCAACAGTCGTCTTCGGCCATCATCTATTATTTGAACCCAAAATGAGAATCGGACAATCCGGTGACCTTCTTTCAATTATTAATAAGGGCAATGTGTCTTCGATTTCGCTTTGCTGGTCATTATAAGTAAAAACATAAAAGGTTTTCCTTTTTTGTTCAGTCCATTGATTCGTGGTCCCACCATCACAAAGAATATCGAAGCACAAACACTTCATTAGGACTTATAAATATTGATGTCATCGTAAATCACATTTACGTCGAACGGTCTAAGATGGATGTGAGAAATGAATAGATATACATATATGTATGTATGTACATATGTATGTATATGCACATGTACAAATAAAGAGTAATGGAGTTGCTGTGACCTTCCCATCGGTCAGTCACTTGATATCGACGTAAGGAATATGTGGGCGGAAAAACTTGTAATTGATAAAGTTTATGTATTTTTGTTTTTGTGTGATAAATTATCATATTTTAGTTAGTTCGTTCGTTCTTATTCAACGGCATAACCATTTATTTCTAACGAAAAAACACAACGAGTTGCTGGAGTATGTCGTTGGGGGTTGGACTATTTCGAATTGATAAATAGTAATAACATTTCCGTTAGATGTTCTCAAAATTCTATCTTCAACAATTGTAGGGTACGTTTACACTGGAGCTTTCAAAGCATGTTTTAGGAAAACATATGTTTTATTTGACGTATATTGAACAAAATTTACAGTTAAGGATATGTGATGTAAACATTTCAAGATCATATTAAAACGTAATAAACATCATGAGTGTATTAGTTTTTTCGACCTTTTTATTGTTAACTAGCAAAATGCCCGCTACTTCGTTTGCGGAAAGGGAATAATGTACAAATAAACAATATGTAATATGAAAATGGTGGACACAGAAATTTTCGATGTACTAATGCCTATTTTAATAATAATTTTCATTTAATTTCATTTTAGTACTGTTCGTATACCTTTAGCTCGAATTTCTAAAAAAGGACCTTATCGCACCCCTACACATCTACAGGGTATTTTTGACGAAGTAGCTGTAATTTCGGAATTTGTGACATCAAAATGATGAAAACCTACCTTCAAAAAATATTACTGTACGCGCACTCTTTGACATTGCCCCTATATAATAGTTAATTTTTTAAACATTTTAATGTTGGCCTTTTTTCTCAGGGGATAAAAACCTTAGTCGCATAGATCTAAAACAATAGTCACATAGATCTACGTTTTTTAATATACATTCTAAAAAGTTCAGAATATATAAAAAATAAACAATTTTGTTCAAGGTATCTTTGACATTTTTGATTTCAGATTTAGAAACCGCCTTAGCATTAACTTGAAAGCAATAGTATACCATGGTATTACATGCGGAAACATTTCATACATTTTAAAGGCGGATTTCCATAACATTCCGGTTCAATCTCATCAGTGATCCTCGTAACAAAATTCATTTATCGGTTCACTCAATACCAGTGCTTCAATATTTAGTATTATTTATTAATTCTAGTACACTTATTGCAGTACCACCTCTAACAGTGAATCTGAAAAAGAAATAATAAATCAGAATTCCACTTCTATTCGTGGGTTCGATTCCCCGGCCAGGCAACATTAAAAAACGTTTCAACGGTGGCAAAATATCCCTCAGTAATGTTGGTGACATTTCCTGAGTATTTCAGCCATGTAAAACTTCTCTACAAAAGTGGTGTCTTGGACACGCCGTTCGGACTCGGTGATAAACTGTAGGTCCCATATCTTTGAGCTAATATGAATCGGGGTGCACTCATTGATATGAGAGAAGTCTCCCTTGTCCCTTATGGGATGTTTGTGGAACAATTATATATAATTCAGTCCTTAGCAACTTCCATACCTAATTTCAGAAACTCCTTATCTAAACACCAATAAAAATTCGAAATTCCAGCTATATCCTTTATGCAACATCAAAACCAAATTTAGTACTTATAAAAGTTATAAGTTTAAAAAATTACATATACGATACTCATTTACAGCTCTCTTTTTTTCTCACAAAACAAATTATAGCAGTAGTACCTTTCGTATACATAAGTACGAATTTAAAAAGCATTAGTACGAATTTCCAAAACCATTTCCTAACCTCGGTTTCCATACCAAATTCCAAGTTGTTAGCTATATCCGTTCAAAATATACAATTGGTACTAAATTTAGTAACTGTTTGTACTTTTCGTGCACTTGTAGTCTTTGCGATGATCTGTCAGGCAGTCACTCAATCACTCACTCACTTATCACTAAGCTCTTTTATATAATAAGATAAAAGAAGAGTTTTTCGAGCTTGTAGTGTTGCTGTATTTATTTAATTTTTATTATTGAACTTGACAGAGTAGGAGCCCTACAGTAGTTTTTAAGTTTTTATTATTTTTATACCCTCAGCACTTATGCTAACGAGGATGTATTCTCTTTCATACGGGCAAAATGTGCCTCATCGAAATAATGATTTTAGACCCCAAGTATGTTTGGACGAAATGTGTTTCAGACAATTTGGAGTTGATTTAGCCATGTCCGTCCGTCTGGCTGGTGCGCACGATAACTCTCGAACGGAGCAACCGATTCGGTTCAAAATTAGGCTTTCGTAATATTTTGCCCAAACTTAGTTTAAGTTCGAAGATGGGTTATATTGGTCCACTCCTTTCGGTACCTCCCCCACAAAAGTTCGAAAATGTTCGGAAAATTTGTGCGCACGTAATTCTTGAAGGGAGTAACCGATTTGGCCCACACTTTGTACATCTTGAAAGTCCTACCAGACTTAGATGATGTTTAAATATGGACTCAATCGGTCCACTCCTTCGGGTACCTCCCACACAAAATTTCGGAAAAGTTCAGTTTAAGACCAGTTCAGATTTTGGTTGTATCAACTTGTATTCGCTGTCCCCCATACGACGGTACAAGTTTCATAAGGGGCAAGTCTATACTTCCTGAGAAAATTGCCTGAAAGGTGCAAAAAACCCCTATGACACCGTGTGTAGTAGTTGGAGCGCAACACAGTCAGTCCAAAATTTGGCCTTCGTAATATTTCATCCAAACATAGTTTAAGTTCGAAGATAAACCATGTCGGTCCACTCCTCCAGGTACCTCCCTCACAAAAATTCAAAAATCTTGGGAAAAATATGCGCACGATAACTCTTGGAGAGAGTGATTGATGTATCCATACTCTGCACATCCTAATATATCTACCAGATATAGATCAGGTTCGAATATGGACTGTATTTGTGCACCCCTTTGGGTACCTCCCACACAAAATTTCGGATAAGTTCACTATAAGACCTGCCCTCGAATCACTTTGATTTTTGTTGAAGCGATTTGCATTCGCTACCTCCAATACGACGGTAAAAGTTTTTTCAGGAGCAGGTCCATATTTCTTGGGAAAACATTTCGAAAGGTGTAAAAAGCCCTATGTCACCATATGTGGCTCTCGAACTATTGTACCGATTTGGTGCAACATTTGGTCTTCGTCATATTTTATCCAAACTAAGTTTCATAGGGCAATACCGGTCCCCAACTTCCGGTACTTCTCCCCAATATTTAAAAATGTCAGTAAAATGTTAGGACGATATCACTTGAATGGTGCAACCAATTTGGTCCAAACGTTGGATCTCCTAATATTTTGTCAAAATTTAGTTTAACTTCTAAAATGGCCCAATATCGGTCCTCCCTAAGGGTATCTCCCCCACAAATGTTCAACATTTGTGTTAATTCCTAATCCACATTTTTGTCGGCAAGTTAAAATTTTTAAAAAGGGCCACAAAATTCTGAAGAGACGCTAAATACATTCTATCTGTCCGTAGATGAAAGTTTCAATTCACATTGGCTGAGGGTATACCTCTGTCGGCCGACTGACACTTTTTTATTTGTTTAGTATGAACACAACATTTCCCTGAGGATGAAATTCAGAAAATTTCGAAATATAGAAAATTAAATAAATACGGACCAAGACAATGACCTCAACGTCGAAAAACACTTCTTTTAGTATCTAAAATATTTACAAAAAAAAAAATAAATAAATAAATAAAAACAGCTTTCAAAAATGGTATAGTTATCCTTTTAACATTAGCTATGATTATAGCACGAAAAACACTATTTTGCCAATAGGTACTCAAAATCCTTGGACTTACTCACATCGGAATGCTTAACTCCGCCGTAAACTTGAAAATTGACATTCTTAAGTTATTGTCATTTTTAATTAACAAAGTTGTGCTCTGATGAAAAGCAAACTGAAATCGTTTAGTTTATAGCCACATATGAAGACTACATCCATCCCACAGTTTCCAATGTCGAAGCAGAAAAAGGAATGTCACAAGGATCATTTAAACACATCCAAACGAACATCCCAAATGGGAAGATTGTGGTAAACACATTTGCACGAACACAAACATCCACTCACATGCAGAAGAGAACAATGGTGGGTAGACAGTTGGATATACGACAGGTTAAATTAGGCTGAAAAGTGTTAAACAAACACGTTTGTCAGCTACAACCTCGACTAATAGTAATTCTCGCAAACCACCGACAAGGTGACAAGCACGTAGCTGCAACACCCACCTTTAATAATATGTGAACTCCATATCCCTGTTGGGAAAAAGTTGGAATATACATATATTTTAGGTAGAAGCTAAAAGCAATCAGTAAAATATTTTGAATAACCCGAAAGTACGTTTTAGTGTTTAGCCATCATGACATCATTGAATACATTCTCTCATCGACGATGCTGTATCGGCAGAATCGTCTCAATCTAAATTGTTTTATATTTGTATATATTTGTGTACCCTCAAAAAAATTCCCGCAGGGCCTATTATTCGCCATGAAAGTCGAGTAACAGTTGACACAGCACCGTGTACTTTTTGTTAGCACGACAAACAACAATCCGGCAGATGGATTGAATACTCGGAATGCTTTAATTGAAATCGTGAATAAAATACCTCGCTTGCTGCCATACTATGTGTTGTAGTGCGGATCATAGGGTTAGGTTTGGGAACGAGTCTATCCGAAGTTGGCTTTTCGATTACGAAATGTGATAGACATGGAAAGCTCCATTCCAAATGAAATCGCATAATGCGTAGTTGTGTCTATCACATACGAGTATGTCAACACTTTTCTAATCACCCGCAAACAATTAGTTGTTAATTTTCTGGAGCATTTTCCAAAGGAAAACAACTTTAATGTGTCTCAATTAATTTGGTTGCAGATAATCAATTCCTGTTGTGGCTGGCACACAAACACCATTAAGATTGGTTCTACACAATTAACATTTCATTGAATTCGATATTCAAAGTGAGAAATAAATTCCTTGCAATGACTTCAATTTGTTGATTTGTATCTATTCTTATTTTAAGGTCGTGTTTCATACAAAAGTTGCATATGGATTTAAAAGCAATACACTAGTGTAATTGTGAAGTTGACGTCGAGCACTTATGACGTACTGTGTGCCTAAAGCAATCACTCAAAGATAAATGACGCCGATCCAGGTCGAAATATACAAAATATTAATTATTATTCATTACTAAAAGGCAAATGTCATTAAAAATGAAAAATCCAATTGCCAGGGTCAGTAACGTTGAGTTAAATTCTACAGTCAAATCTCTTCTGTGTTATTATGAATGTGAACTTTGACCCATAACGATTTTATTATTGCCATAAATATTTCATTTTGATTGACAACATTGGTGATTGTGGACAATGTTCCCGTTCTTTGATACAACATCAGGACGTTGTATATGAAATAATGAAACACGCGTTATTTGCACACTCCTCTCTACATCACCAAAGTAACAAGCATGTACTACGGATTTTTAATAATGTCAAGAGTAGCAGCAGTACACCAAGTAACGGGTAATATTATGCTACTAGGGAAGAAGATTAATGACCCAACATACATGGAGAACAGCAAAAATGTCATGTTCGATAAATGAAGTTTAAGTAAAAGCGTATTAGTGAAAAGCGAAATATCTAAGCTTTGGGGTTATTCAAAAAGTGTATAATTAATATAATTTCTTTCATCCACACGCCAAAGCAACATAAGAAAAATGTTTCGCTTTAAATTTTTTGATGAAAACAAATCTTGAACGAATTCATGTTTTGCTATTAACATTTTATAAAGTCTTTAAAAATCACGAAAAATGTTTTACAGTTTAAAGATAATAAAATAAATCTTCATGTCGTTGTAGAAACTAGTGCAAGATAATGATGCACATTTACCAATGCCACAACACATTTGTCTGATTCCATGTTGCAATCCAATCACTCAGGGTGCTTCCAAACATTTTCGGTAAATCAAAACACTTACATTGCAATGACTGGCATGCAACTGCATATGTGTGTGTGACCAAATTTGTCACATCTCTGCATTTCAGGTGACAGTTGTAGTTCATTATTAACGTTTCACCTGTGTTGCCGTGGAATGGAATGTAAGTCAATGAACAGAGAGAACGCGATTTACTATGATTTATGAAAACATACATACATATTTGTAGTCATTTTATAGTGTACCTTCAAACAATAGGATATCTATATATGTATGTATACTAGGGTTATGACTTTTTTATAACCTAATATCCCTGTATCATAGCGTGATCAGTTTCTACATAAGATTACTTACTTACTTACTTAGCAGGCCCATTACAGAACATTTGTTCCATAGACCGAACTAAGAAAAGATCTCCAATTCTCTCTGTTTCGTGCTTCGCTTTTTGGAATACCGCGACTTGTCATCTCATCATCCACTTGTTTGCGCCATCTATTCTTTGGCCTGCCAATTCTGCGTGCACCGCCAAGCGGTCCGTGTTTATACACCTTTTTAGTGGGGTCATCATCGCTCATTCTTATGATATGGCCTAGCCAACGCAATCGCTGCATCTCGATACGTTTAACTATATTGATGTCGTTGTATAGCAGATACAGCTCGTGATTCATACCAAGTCGATATTCACCGTCAACGCAGATCGGTCCGTAGATCTTTCGAAGAAATTTTCTCTCAAACACGCCAAGCACTGCCTTATCTGCTTGCGCAAGTACCCAGGCTTCGGAACCATACATCAGCACGGGTAGTATCAGTGTTTTGTAAAGCGTTATTTTTGTTTGACGAGTTATGGCTTTGTTTTTAAAGTGCTTACTTAAGCCAAAGTAGCATCTGTTGGCCAATACAATTCTTCTTTTTATTTCACAACTGATGTCGTTTGTTGTGTTTACGGCGGTGACAAGGTATACAAAGTCTTTTACTACCTTAAAATTATAGGAACCAACTTCAACAGTTGGTCCGATCTCAATGGACGCATTGCGCGTCGACACCATCAGCTTGGTCTTCTCGCCGTTTACCGCCAGACCCACTTTAGCAGATTCTCTTTCGACCTTCATAAAGGTATCGGTTACTTGTTTTACTGATCGTTCCATGATGTCTATGTCATCAGCATAAGCAAGTAACATGTGGCTATTGGTGTAGATTGTGCCACTTCTTTTGACGTTTGCCTCTCGTATAACCTTTTCTAGCAGGATGTTGAAAAGGTCATACGAAAGGCTGTCTCCTTGCCTGAAACCTCTTTTGGTACAAAACTCTTCGGAGAGGTTCTTTCCTATTTTAACTGAAGATCTTGTGAAAGTTAGAGTCATTTTACAAAGCCGAATGAGCTTTGCGGGGATACCAAATTCAGACATTGCTTGGAATACCTTTGAACGTAGCGGGCTGTCGAAGGCTGCTTTATAATCGACAAAAAGGTGGTAGGTGTCGATCTGCATCTCTTGGGTCTTCTCCAGGATTTGGCGCAGGGTAAATATCTGGTCAATGGTGGACTTGCCAGGTCTAAAGCCGCATTGGTATCGTCTATAGTTGGAGCATAAAGTCTTATCTCTAGCTGATGCATACACCTTATCAGCGTGTCGCCTCCGGTTTTAAACAACTCGGCTGGTAGGCCATCAGCTTCTGCGTCCTTATTATTCTTCAGTCGGTTTATTGCTGTCTTTACCTCATCTTGGCCGGTTGGTATATATTCAATACCATCTTCTGGGATTGGATCTGTGGTATTTTCGTCGACTTAGCTACATTTGGATACCAACAGTTTGGAAAAATGCTCTTTCCATATCCTTAGCACACTATCTGTATCAGTTACCAGATTACCTTGCTGGTCTCTACAGGAGGATGTGCCAGTTCCAAAGCCATCAGTTTGATGTTTGAACGATCGTACATCCAACACGCTTGATATATGTCTTCCATCTATCACAACGTGATCAATTTGATTTATTGTTCTTTGATCTGGCGACAGCCAGGTGCCCTTATGAATATCGAGATGATTAAATCTGGTACTGCTAACTACCATGTTTTTTGCAGCTGCAAAGTCTATCAGCCTCATACCATTGTCAGATGTTTCATTGTGGAGACTGAATTTCCCGACTGTTGGGCCAAAGATATTCTCCTTTCCAATTTTGCCATTAAAATCGCCTGGTATAATTTTAATGTCATGGGCAGGGCAACGGTCATAAGTTTCTTCTAAGCGCTCGTAAAAAATATCTTTGGCCTGTTCGTCCTTTTCTTCAGTGGGAGCATGAGCGCAAATAAAGCTGATGTTGAAGAATTTAGCTTTTATTCGAATTGCAGCAAGTCTTTCATTCACTGGAGTGAAGCTGGATACCAGATGTTTTAGTCTCCGACTAACTACAAATCCGCAACCAAACTCATGTTTTACGTCATGGCAGCTATAATACAGTGCGTCACCTTTAGGTGTTGTTGTGACGCCTTTCCCGTTCCATCTTATTTCCTGTATGGCAGTAATGTCGGCCTTGTACTTTCCAAGTACATCTGCCAATGCGTAAACTGCAGCTTCTCTATAAAGAGTGCGAACATTCCAAGTGCAGATTCGCAGATCATGGTCCTTAAAACGTTTGCGGGAGTCGTCATAAGATTATATAAAATCATAATTATAAGGTGATTTGATCAAAAAAGCTCAAGCACAAAAAGCTTTTAATGTTTTTATATATGAGCTTTTTGAAAAATTTTGCAGTCACCTTAAGCGCATATATAACTCAAGCTTGTTTTGAGCCACATGACATAACCAAAATGACATAAGCTTTCGTTTCTCACATTTTATATAATATCATATATAATATAACTTTATTCCATATATCATATCAATTGAAAGTGGTTTCTGTGTGAGCTATTTCAATATTTAAATAGAATAATAGTTATTTTAGTCAATAATATTCAAAAGGTCATCAAGAAATATTTTTTTGATTTTTTTTTTTGGTTTGTGCGTAACCTTTTTAATAATTAAATAGAATGAATGTTATTTTTGGCATTAATAGGTAAAGGTTCATTCATTCTCGCTAGAGAAAAAAATTTCAAAAAGTCTTAACCCTAATGTATACATAAACTAGTAAAGTGGTGAGTAATTGATTTATGTACCAGCGCCCAGACGAAGCTACTCAAGCTCGTATGTTGAAATTGTGGTATGAGACTTATAGGTTAAATAATTACTAAATGGTAATACATTTGGCTCCATTTGGTATTATGTGACCGAATACTGGTGGGATATTAATATTTGGTATGTCCATATTTACATAAGGCAATTTTCCTTGCTGCAATTGTCAGTTTGAAGGAGATAGAAGTGAGGCATATGGTAACCCTTTACCCCCCAATACCCTCTCTTACCGACAATTGCCGCAAGGAAAATTGCCTAATATAAATATGGACTATTGGGGTAATTGTTGGTGGGTAGGTTTGACAGGCGGTTTTAAAATTTGTACTTTTTGTGTTCAAAAAGTGCTAAATCGTATAAAATTTGGGTTTTGGAAAATCGTACTAAAAGTAATAATTGGTGCAGAATGGTAATAAAGTTAATATTGAGATTCGTTAATGGGGTCACAGCTGGTCTGTAGGATGGTATGGAGGTGATTTGGAAACACGTAGTATAAGTGTATGATAAGCACTAAATGATGACAAATTTGGTACTTGTAGTTGGATTGAATTAAGAAATAAGTAGCTGATTTTACGAATTAGTATAAAGCTACTGTGTAGATGTGAAATAAGGAATAAATGAAATAGATATGAATATTTGTACTAAGGGTGTACGAAAAGTTATAAACTTTACCATACTTGGTGTAGGGTTAAGATCAGGAAATGGGTTTAAATGTGTGCTGTAATTGTACAACAATTACTAAATGATATTTCATTTGCTAATCTTTGTTTTATTTGAACGAATAGATTCAGAGGTCTAAAATTTGGTTTTGAAATTTGTGCCTAAAGTGCACAAAAAGTACCAAAAGGTAAATAATTTAGGTATTAGAATTGAAATAAGGAAATGGTTTTAAAAATCAGCAGTATTCGTAAATGGTACTAAATTTGGTAATATTTAATATTGATTGAATAGATAAAGCTGTATTTCCGAAATTTTGCGTTTGGTAAATCCACACTGTAAATTAAGATAAAAATACCTAAAAGACTTAACACGATCCGAGAAGTAGTCTTATACTGCATTTAAGAATTTTTATTTTAGTAGGGGAGATCTCTGCAGCCCGGTAAAACAAGTCTACAAGTCTCTGGCGCTGAGTGTTTTATAGGCGTGGTAAATCAAAATGAACAAGTCGGAAAGTCTCAATTTCATTATAAACTTAAAAAATCTATTGTATATCGAAGAGCTTTATACTTTTTGAAATCACTCAGAAGTCCTCAATACATTTACGCACATACATTGCTCGAAGTTTTCCTGCTAAGCTACTCTTTGCAGGTGGTGGTATTCATTATTAAAATTATTCATTTTGTTTCTTTTCCTCACTCCTCACTTTGGCTTACTTTTGTTGCAAACAAATGATCGACAATTGAAAGTGTTGTGAAACTATAGAATCCAACTTACAAAGTGTACAATCACTTTGTGTAATCCTCTTTGGTTTTCTACACAAAACCAAATTTTAATCCGCTTTCGGTACAAAACTTTTTTGCCAAGTTAAATGATGTTGAAGTCGGCATTGAATTTCATTTGGTTGGCAAATTGAAACCCGAACAGACATAAACTTATGTATGAATGATGGGTGTCAACAAAAACAACAACAACAAAAAAGGATTCAAAAGGAACCAATATGTCGAAAAACAATGGTGAACATATACTCTGATTAGTCTCTCCACTCAACCCCCCCTTCCTCACATAAGGTGTCATTGTTGTTTGGGTAGCTGCAACGGGCAAAAGTGAAAAAATAACACAAAAATCAAAAACTAGGTGCAGCCATTTAAACAAACATTAAGTCAGGCAGTCAGTCAGTCAGCCGTTTATGTGCACATAAAATTAAATTGCATTCTGTTGTTCGTTTGTATTGTTGTTTTTATATAGCTGAGCATATAAATCTAAAGCGCTTAAATAAAAACAAATCAAATTAAAATCAAAAGTGGCGGCATAAAACCAGAAAACGACGGGACGCAATGGAATAAAATCTAATTTACCGTTAGCATAACAAATATCCTGTCAACGAAAATGGCTTAACGAAACGGTTGAAACATTTCTTCTCGTGTTGACAGAAAAACAAGAAAACCTCCAACAACAAAAACACCAACAGAACGGCCAAAACATAAAAAATAAAATTAAAAAGGATAGCTTTGTATATTGCTATCAGAAAAACACCCTACAATACGGCTGATAAGTCTGTTCAGCAAAATAAAACAGTATATCTATCTGTCTTCTTTATTTCTTGGTGTTTTTTGTCTGATTAAATTGAAGCACAATTTCCAATTCCTGTAGGAGTTTTTGTCCAACAGCTTTGCATATAAGTTGTAATATCATGATTTCAGCTAGAACCTAGAAACCGCCATGATGACTGCTAATTCTGCCTTGTGGAATTAAAATGTATTAACTCTACACATCGAGTCATGTCAAGTTCAAGTTCACACAATATCGTCAAAATGACAAGGGATCGGTACCGTGATACAGTGGTAAGCATGTCCGCCTTGCACTCAGAAGATCTGCGGTTTAATCCCTGCCCAGAACATCACAAAACAATTAGCATTAAGCAGAATTTATATACACGTAGGAAAAAAGGTTTCTCTAACATATTTTGCAGCAAACATATATATATGTTCTCAATAGTCACAAACATAACATATGTTTGGGTCCTGCAAACAAATATATGTTTGGGTGCAAACAAATATTTGTTTGTGTGCAAGCAAATATTTATTTAGATGAAACAAAAACATACTCATACATACATAAATGGTGGTGTTTTTTTTTTCTTTTATTGAAATGCATAGAAATACCAAACACAAAAGCAACAGCAGACGCGTATATACTATTTTTTATACCCTCAGCATTTATGCTAACGAGGATATATACACTTTCATACGGGCAAAATGTGCCTCATCGAAATAATGTTTTAGACCCCAAGTATGTTTGGATGAAATGTGTTTCAGACAATTTGGAGTCGATTGAGCAATGTCCGTCCATATGTCTGTCTGGCTGGCTGGAGCGCACGATAACTCTCGAACGGATAAACCGATTCGGTTCAAATTTTGGCTTTCGTAATATTTTGTCCGAACTTAGTTCGAAGATGGGCTATATCGGTTCACTCCTTGCGGTACCTCCCCCACAAAAGTTCGAAAATGTTCGGAAAATTTGTGCGCACGATAACTCTTGAAGGGAGTAACCGATTTAGTCCATACTTTGCACATCGTGAAATGTGTACCAGACTTAAATAAGGTTTCAATATGGACTATATCGGTCCACTCCTTCGGGTACCTCCCACACAAAATTTCGGAAAGTTCAGTTTAGGCCCATCTCTCGAATCGCTTTAATTTTTGTTTTAGCAACTTGTATTCACTGCCCTCCATACGATGGTACAAGTTTCATCAGGGGCAAGTCCATACTTCCTTAGAAAATAGCCTGAAAGATGCAAAAAACCCCTATGACACCGTGTGAGGTGGTTGGAGCGCAAGAACTCTCGAACTGATCTGCCGATTCGGTCCAAAATTTGGCCTTAGTAATATTTTGTCCAAACATAGTTTAAGTTTAAGAAACTTGCATTCGCTGCCTCATTTACGACAGTAAAAGTTTTTTCAGAGGCAAGTCCATACTTCTTGAGAAAACAGCCGGAGAGCTCGAACAATGGCCGAAGAGCTCGAACCGAATACTGCGTTCGTCCAGACTTTGGATATTGTAATATTTCTTCGAATATTAGATGAAATTCGAAGGTGGTGCTTATAGGTCTACTCCTTCCGGTACCTCCCCCAAAAAAGTTCGAAAATATTCGCTAAAATGGTACGCGCGGATTCTGCTCCAAACTTTGTATCTCTAAATATTGTCGAAACTTAGTTTATGTTCAAATTTGGGTCCTATTTGTCCACACAAATGTTCAACATTTTTGTGTGGTTAAGGGTCTGTTCGAGGATCCTTTGGACATTTTTATCAAAGGTATCTATCGATATCCCGCAAACTTTTGTGCTTTAATCCTATCCATACTTTTTTCGGTTCATACGCCCAAAATTTTGAAAACCCCCCTAAATACATAAGTTTTTTTTTTGGGGAAAAAGTATTTCAATCCACGCAGGCTGAGGGTATATCTCTGTCGGCAAAGCCGACTGATACTTTTTTACTTGTTTCTTTTCCTCTTTGCTTGCTAGGTTTGTTAACTGTTACAGAAAAAATGATTACTTTTGGATGAATTAATCGCAACAACAACAAAGAGCGGAACACACGTGTTTGGCCGACCACCACCAAAGCAAAAACAAATGTTTCCCCTCCCGTCGTCGGTTCTACGTTTTATATTGCGCCATACACACAGCTCTTTATTATGAAACAAGCGAGAGCACTGTCGTTACGCTCTTTGACAAAAACCCTCTCTCCACCCCTCCTCGAACAAATAAAATTGAGATATGTTACGAAATGTTGCAAACATATATTTGTTTGGACCCAAACATATATTTGCAACCATTCTCAAAAATATATATTTGTTTGGATCCAAACATATTTCTAACATATATTTTTCTACGTGTAGAGAAAGCAGTGACAACATTTTAGGCTCCAACAATAACGAAAACAATAGCAAATTATACATGTTCCAGATTTTCCTTTCGCCGAAGAGTGCCCCGTAGTCGACTTGACAACATTTATTGTGTGGATACGTATATATGTATGTATATTTTTTTTGTGTGCGAACAGGCAATTTAAAATTGGAGACGAAATAATGAAAATACACATACAGGGAGCGTTCATAGGAAGCAAGTAAAATATGACGCCTGCCTGCCTTCATGCTTCCAACAAGGGCAATATTGTAAATGGAAACGCGTAAATGGAACTCGTTGAAGAGAAATGTTAATTTTATTGTTTTGCATAGTTTTCGTTAAACAATTGCTACTGTTTTTTTCCTTTTGTTTTTTTTTTATTTTTCATTCTCAGACTTTTTGTAGAGATCAATTTAAATGAGAAGCTATTGCTGTTTGCAATAGCGGCCACCTCCTCGTTTACATTTTGGTTGAGTCTACATTTGTTTGTGTATGAGGTGAGGCGAACAAAACACACACTTCGACTGGGTAGAGGGAGCCAAACTTTGTTTTTTTTATTAAGGCAAATTAAAGGAAACCAAAGTCAATTTAACGAATGTATACAAACCATAAAACAAGCTATATATTCATATTTATTGCTAGCGAAAACGAATAAAACTGTCAGGGGAATTGTTTCTAATGTATCTACATGATGTTCCTAGACTCTGCAGTCATTTTACTTATACACGGCCACATACGTACTCGTATATACCCAGCAAACCAATCGTACCGACATCTTAACGAAATCGGAACAAAATTCGGACGAAACGTCCGATGTCTGATCCGATATCGTAACGATATCTTAACGAAAGTTGTATGAAGTGGTTGACATAATTGCGGAACGAAATGTCGGAGCGACATCGTATCGATTTCGATCCGATTTCGTAACGAAATCTGAAGAAAATCCTTGTGAAATTCGGATAGGACATTTTTTCTCGACATTCATTGCGAAATCGGAACGTAATCGGTACAAAATCCGAAAAATCGTTTAGAAATCTGAACGACATTGCTTCCGAAATTGTTTGGTTTGCTGGGTATGTATAAATACACATATGTATGTATGGGCACCATCAAACACGCACCTCCCAAAGTATGTTTACACGTTTACAGCTACAACCACTAATGTCACAACGATTGCTATGTTATCGATTAAGTGTGGCTAAAGAATGTTTGCTCTCTCCGACTGAGTCAGATCACACCTCAATCAGTTCATTAGTGGAACTGGGGATTTTCACGATTCACATCTGCACCTTTACGACTACAAGACAAAATATACGAATCCAAATGGTTTTGTTGATTTCAATGTGAATACGGAGCACAAGCATGGGCCATCATCAGAGAAGAAAACACATTACGATAGAGGTGGAATGACAAACATGCTCATCACGTCCCTTACGACATACGCAAGATGGAATTCTATATTTTGTCATACAACATTAGGTTGTATTAAAAAAAATCTGCTATTATCGCAATGGAAAAGAAGATTTTAAAATATTCTCATGTGTGAATTAGTCCAGTAATTGTATCGCGATTTGAACTAATGTATGTATATTGTATATGAATGAAGTCAGGTAAAATTGTGTTTTCGTTTAGAGTACAAAAGAAAAATGCTGTCATCGAGTATTACTGGGAGATTTGCTACAGTATAGACATATCCAGGTATATACATACGTATGTTATGTTCTTAGTAAGGAGGGAAAACTCAGTTAATGTTGTTGTTTTTTTTTTAGTTTAATACCTATTTGCAATTACAATCAGACATATCTTTCCACGGTAAAACTACATCCATTTACCATTAAACTCGTAATATCTTGAGCGACATACAATCACAATAGATATGTATGTATGTACTGTGCGGCCTGAGGCACTAAAAAACGCCACACACACGTAAGAAAATAAAACGAAATGTGTGCAGCTAAGCAACACAATTTTCATTTGTAACCAGACTGATACTGACGCTTTAGTTATGGCCTTGAATCTACTACTCTATGCCTCAACGATGCTTCCTTCCAATGTGAGTGAACATAATCAATTAAAATCTCGGAAACTTTGCCTACACCAGCCATGTTATGCGGCCCACAGGAGGAAAGTGAAAATGAAAACAAAATTAAAATAAAGGACGCAGGTGGGCACGAAAAGGAATTCTAAATTGGAAAAGTTTAATTTTTTTCATTGGTAACAACAAAAAGTTATAAAGTTTTAGCAGCCTTTCTTAATTAAGAGACAGAGAGAGCAGCCAAGGGATATCTGACCTACGACAGACCTCACAATTTAAACGAACAACAATAACAACATTCATGTCCATGTATGTTGAAATGATTCACTTGGATTCATATCGACAAACATACTACATACCGATGCACACACATACACACACATTAACATCAAATGAATAAACAAAACATTATTTATTTAAATTTGCATTTTTGGTCAGTCCTGAGTTTCTTTTTGCCGTAGCAATTTGCAGCCTCATAAAAAACAGTTTGGTTAGCAACAGCAACAACAACCACAAAACAAAACCCAAAGAGAAACACATCTGCTTTAAATTTTGCTTATTATTCAAAACTATGCACAAAATCCATTCAAAAAAACCCTTTAAATATTCTCAGTATTTCGGGGCAATTCAAGTTCTAAATTGCATTAAATTTCCAAAATGGTAAGCAGAGCTACCGACATACAATCCCCCGAGTCTAATCGGGTTGGGGGGTAGCGTGGTATTTCTTTTAAAAATATTAAGTTTTCAAAAAGTTTATTAAAAGAAACATGATTGCTGTTTGGGAATAACAACTAAAATACAATTCCCATAGAAAGTTTAAATGTGTAAGGCAGAGAAAGGGAAGGGGAAAGAGAACGGGTTTATGTGAAATGTGTAGATATTTTTAAATTAATTCCTTTTAAATGTTGAAAGTGTTTTCCCAATGTTCTTGAAACTGTAGTACATACGAGTAATGCAGGTGTTTCTGCCAGGCGTATACGCAGTGCTATTCATATACACATTCATACAGTATACGCATCATAGTACTCCGATTGAATTGTCTACTGAGAGAAGGACAAGCAAGGTTAGCATTATATGTTTGTTGAAACGTGGACAAAGAAAACGTTTGCCCAGTACTTTCTTAGATTAACGTTGAAAAAGGCCGAGGTGCAATTTCTCCCCACAAATCCCGTTTACATTTATTTACCTAGAAAATGATCTGCCAACTAGCGTTGAGCTCCGTAATATATTTGGGGGAAGAAAAACGTAAACATGGCATTCTACATTTTATCTAAATGTTCGGAATGACATATTTTTTAATTACGAGTTTTCTATTATTATTTTGAGTGCAGTTAAAATTACTCTATGAGCTTCAGTACAAAAAATAAAACAAGTTTTACCAGCACGGTGTGCCTGAAACAACTTTAAATGGAAATGGAGCTTACTGGGAATTTTTTGCGAATTCTGAAACTAAAAAGTTCATGGATGAGAAAAATAAAAAAAACGCCGGAGAGCTTTTTAAATAAATCGCGATCAAATAAATCATAAAAAAATAGGAAAACATCTTATTTCGGACACATAATGAGAAATGAAAAATACTCAATCATCCAGAACATAATAAAATGCCAAATTGAGGGAAAAAGGCCAAGAGGAAGAAGAGAAATGTCATGGATAAAAAATATTCTAGACTGGACAAATACGCCAGATGAGAACAACCTTATAAATGCTGCGAGGAATAGAGAACTCACCATTGCAGAATAAATTTACACAATAGATATTATATATAAATCTAAAATATTCAACTTGTAATTGTATGATCGCCAAAATCCGAATACGGATCGGCAAATAAAGAAGAAGAAGATCAAAGTTCACATTTTTAGGGTTTTTTAGTTTTTTACTTTTACTTTTGCATTGAAACTGCAAGTCCTGTCGAAATGGTATTAGAGAAAATGTTGTAGCAGTGAAAATTCTCTACAAGATTGACTTTTATGATATTTTTGTAGATTTTACCATTTTTGAGATATAGAAGTTCAAATTGGGACAATGCATTGACTGTATCGCTTTCTTATAAATAGACAGCGGAATCCTATGCAAATGCATATATGGTTGGGATGGTCGTAGAGAAAATCTGATTAGACAGAAACTCGTTCTATTACCAAATAAAACGAATTAGGCCCAGAAATTTTTGCATATTTTGCATATCGTGCATATTTTAACATATTTTTACATATCTGCATAAAATGAGCATATGCAAAACCATATGGAAAAATATATTCAAGGATTCGTGGTCTAAATATACAACCGAAATGGTTGAAATTTGGTATTAAGTCTTCGATAGGGGTATGCAACTTTACAACTGAAATCTGTCCGCATAGGTCCACGTCTCCATATAGCCCCCATAGAACGGTACATACCGATATTCGGTATTTTGAAAGTTGTAGCCTCAATATCCCACCGAAATGACTGAGAATTGGTACTTAGTTTTCGTTGGGGGTGTTAAACATTCCACCTGAAATTTGTCGGGATAGGTCCACATCTTCATATAGCCCCCATAGAATGGTACCTCCCGATTTTCGGTATTTCGAAGATTGTGCCTTCAATAGCCCACCGAAATGACTGAAACTTGGCATTTTGTCTTCGTTGTGGGTATAAAACTTTCCACCTAAAATTTGTCGGTATAGGTCCACGTCTTCATATAGCTCCCATAGAACGATACCTCCGGATTTCTGGTATTTTGAAGGTTGTGCCGTCAATATTCCTCCGAAATGGCTGACATTTTGTATTAAGTGTTCCTTGGAGGTATAAAACTTTCCAACGGAAATTTGTCGGTATAGGTCCACTTCTTCATATAGCCCCCATAGAACGATACCTCCCGATTTTCCGTATTTTGAAGGTTGTGGCTGTGGTTATACATTTCCCTATTTTATTGTCTTGTCTGAAGAGAATTTTAAACAGAAAAAATTGTACACACAAACATTTTTGTACCTATTATTGAAATATTTGTTGCATAATGCATATGCATATGCAAAAATTTATGCATTTTGCATAATTTTGCATATGTGATATGTTTCGATTGCAATGTAATCAGAAGCCAAAAATGTGCCCAGTCCCAAAATTTGACATGAATCGGACCAAAAATAGGGGTTGCATAAAATTCCGCTGTCTACTTATAAAACAATGTCATGTACGTTGCGCCTTACCTAACATTAAATAAAAACCGCTTACACCTGGGAAGAATTTGGGGATTCTGAAACAGCAGTGTTCATAGATGAAAAAATCCAAAAACAAGAAAAAATCACTGGAGGGCCTTTTAAATAAATCGTTGTCAAAGTTCACATTTTTAGGTTTATTTTAGGTTTTCGCGATTTTGCATTTAAACCGCAAGTCTTATCGAAATGGGGCTAAAGAAAATGTTTTAGCTGTGAAAATTCTATATACGAATGACCTTTACGATTTGTTCCTAGGTTTTACCATTTTTGAGATATAGAAGTTTAGGTCGCATTTTTAGTTTTTTTTTAGGTTCTCGCTATTTTGCTTGAAAATGGCAAGTTTTATTGACATCTTAGAGCTGTGAAAATGTTCTTCAAGTTTGCTTTTGTAATTTTTTCCTAGGTTGTACCATTTTTTAAGATATATAATTTTAAGTTTGGAAATAACAATCATAACATTGTTTTATAAGAAGGCGATACAGTCAGTACATTGTCCCAATTTGAACTTCTATATCTCAAAAACGGTAAGACCTACGAAAATATCATAAAGGTCAATCTTGTAGAGAACATTCATCCACCCATTTTCACTGCTACAGCATTTTCTCTGACAGGACTTGCGGCTTCCAAACAAAATCGTGAAAACCTAAAAAAAACCCTAAACATTTGAAAATTGACTGCGATTTATTTAAAAAGCGCTTCGGCGATTTTTTTACTTTTCTCGTCTATGAACATTGTAGTTTCAGAATCCGCAAAAAATTTCAGGTGTAAGCACCTTCCACTTAAAGTTGGTTCAGGCGCACCGTGCCAGTTTTCCTAAACAATTCAGCTCAGTTAGATTTAAATATTTCTATTCTACAAGTAGTGATATCCGTCGTGTGGTACACAACAAAGATATTCATTCTTTGTGGCCTCTGTGACATATTGGGTCTGTTCCAGAACGTAACATTTTTGAAAAGCAACAAACAGTTTAGTATACTAAAAAATAGTTAGCCTCCAGTATTAGAAAAAATCCTTAAAATTTCTCCTCACATAGTGGTGTTTAAAAATACATCATCGTTGACGTCTCGAAACATGACCGACCAACGGCTACCTGGTTGCAACATTCACATGTCGGTGGTTTCAAAGGCGTCCTCCTGATTAATTTCTCACAGTTTTTTATTGTGTGTCCTTATTAAACTGTCACTTGTGGTTTACAGCTTCCCCGTGCTAGCAGACTAAATACATATAGAACAAGCAGAGTACTTGCAACATTCGGCCGGTGCATTTTTCTCTGCTGGGAATGAGTAATGTTTGAATTTGAAGAATGGTTGATGGTGACTGTTTCATGTTTTATTCGCTTTTGCATTCCGAAGAGCAGGTGCAAATGTGTGAACATTCTACCTGGCATTGAATTGAAGCAGCAGTAAAATGTTGTGGTGAGCCTGTGCAAGTGTGTGTGTTAAGCACTGACGTGCAAATACAATTCGTTATGACTACATTGTTGATTTATGGGCCCACCTATGTTTGCAGGGAATGTATGCACATGTTGTGTGCACACACAAAACCTAGACACACATTTACATAGTAAAGTATGAGGTAGTAATGTATGCGAGTATGTACATTGGCGTTGAAACATATTGTAGAAATGAACGCTTTGTAAACATTTGATGCTGTGCATCCATTCATCCATTTCTTAATTTTATTTTGCATTTGGTTGAGACTGCATGTACAGTGGGGTGATATTAATTGAAGACCATTGGCAATGGATGTTGATAAATGGAGACATGTGTAATATGAAACGTTCGATTAGGAGGCGATTGTAGACTTCAAATGGACATTTAATAAATTAAATGATTTCAATAGATTTTTTGTGTTTAAGATACTATTGGTCACATTGAGCCTTAATGGCCAGTGCCTTCCATGTTTTTAACAATTATTCGAACATTTATGAAGTTATACCGCTGTTTTTTGTCCCTCGTTCCATTGTATTTGTTTTCGTGACATCAATAGAATTTTTCGGTCCAAATTGTTGGCATATTTAAATCGAGTGAATAATTCCATTTGTATTTTCTACCTTGACCTTAATTTGTTATTTGAAATATGGGTGGATAATTTGCAACACTCGATTTCACTCCAGTTGGTCGTACAGTGGTTGTCAGATTGATGTTATTATGTAGAATACTAATCATCAATGGAACTCTCCATAATCCTGTGTACCGTGGTCGAGAGCACACTTAATATGATTATTCGTATTTACATTCCCTCGTCTCCATCTCCATGCATACATTTAAAATTGTGTACTTTGTATGTATGTGTTTGCTAGTGTGTGTGTGTGTTTGTCAACATTAATTGTTAAATGCTTATGAAAGCTGGCAGTAAAGTTGGTGAAATCATTTCGCATGATATGAAATAGAATTGGATTATCGGATTAAAAGGACGAGCATACATGCATCTACATATTGTACACACACGCTCATCAACGACATCCATTCATGTCTGTGTAAATTAAACTTATCATTCAATCTATGAATAATGAGTTGTCACTGCTTGCCTTGGAATTTAACCTCTTCTCTTTCTCTTTCTTTCCCTCTCTGCCTCGTCCTATCGAGACCTACGTAGGTCTACTCCAATAAACAGCGCCTAACATTCATCCACCCATTGCAGCCAGTTATGCGACTTTGGAATTCAAATCATTCGCTAATATTGTTATGATTATTGAAACTTGGAGAGCAATTTTAATCTGGGAAATAATGAAGTGTGATAGGAATCATTAGGTGGCAATACAATTAATAGTGGAAAGGGGGGATTTATTTTGGGGAGGGGAGTGGCATACGACTGCTCTAATAGAATTATTCATGATAGTCTTGCCATAAGGCCCATTAGAAATGTTCGAATACTTAATTCGTTGCTGAACTCTGATAAGTTTGAATACCTTGCCCGAAGACGAGAGAGAAGATAAGTGATTCACATTGACAAGGAGGGGGAACTAAGTGACGAGTACTCTTGTCAGTCAGCGAGTCAGTCTTTCCGCCATCAGTCATGTGAATACATGTACGTACATGTGTTCGTCAATATGCCCCCCACAATGTTAGAGCTCCTTGAAGTACGTAGAATCAACTCCTATGAGTATGCCTGTCCTACACGTAACATGTAGTCGACATGGAATCCATTTTTGCAATTTAGATCCTTATTATGTTATTGTTATTGCTATTGTCAGTGTTGACGTTAGCGGTGTTAGAGGTGCCGGTATTTGTTTTGGCATAGAAGTCTTGTGCTCTATGTGAAGTTTTTGTGTATATGTGTTTGTGCGTTTTTTCTTCATTTTGCAACGTAAGCTTTCTCTCGTTACGCTTGAGTGTTTAACCTTTCGGATAGAAAATCAATGATACATAAAAGTCCCCATAAAGCATTTGGCTGGTATTCCCCGCACCCACCGTTGTACTTCACACACGTTCAGGATGATCCCAACGTCGGTTTTCCATTTGCTGTGTTTCAATGCGGGTTTGCTTTTTGCATGTGTGTGTGTACAACTCATACATAAATGTCGATTTGCTTCATTATACATGCAACTTGTTAAGTGAAAAGGGATCCTTTCCTTTTCCAGTTGATTTCTGATTTCCATCTTAGATAGCGAAGACGACGACGAGGGTCTTGGGCTGGTGGATTTTGGGTGGAAGGAACTATGCCATAGGTGGTATCACTGGACTAGTCGATTGTTTGTTAAATAAGCAAATGGCATTGGGAAACGCTCCTATTTGCTTCGACGATTTCGCCAGAGTTAACCAACCAGCAAGTGGGCCATTTATGTTTCAAGGACAATAACCTTTCATTTGGAAATGGGTTTATTTTCCCACTCCGTGAAGCATAAAATGAAGCAGTCCAGCCGGAAAATATGGCAAGGGCCGTATGGCTTTAACAAATTATCGTCTATCGTTTACAATGAAAGGTTTGTTTTAAATTTTTACGACTTAACATGGAATCTCAACTAAAGTTGTATTTATGTTTGTTTTTTGTCGAATGTTCACAAAAATATCCTCAAAAACCCATAATACATTTTTACAAGTAAGGACTTATCGTCACAAAGGATTGCGAGGGAAAAGTATGCGAATGTGTATGGAAGTTGGAAAATAAGCAGAGAAATTGAATACGGGTGCGAGTGTGTGTTTGTTTCGCATTACACACAAACAAAACCCTATATTACCCACACCTAAAGATTTCTTCAGCTTTACTTATTGAAGTGTTATATTCATGTTCTGCTTTCTGCGTTTGGAAAGGTATGGGTGTGTATGTGTGTGGGTGTTGTTGTGCGATTTCTTAACAAAATAATATTACAAATGTATCTTTGTCAAAGATGTAGACATGGTCTTATGTAGGATTTCTACAAAAGGATTCAATTATTTGTGCATAAAGGGGCGACGATATAACTTTCGTAGCTTTTCACTACTTATACCTACTGGCAGATTAAGATCTCACCTTAGTATCATCCACCTCTTCAAAAACCACCCAAAAAAGGGGAAAACCATTGACAACAACAATTGCACACATAAAAATTCAATTTTAAAATTTGTGTAATTGATTCGGACTAACATCCATCCATCCATCATATTGGCGCTGTGTATCTGGGCGTTTACTTGTTCGTGTTTCGATTTCTACATTTAGGAGGAGTTTACCGAGGAGTGAGTTGATGTAAACATGATGGCGGTACTTTGATATTTCAGCTGATTTAATGTTTTTTCCTTTCTCAACCCTTTTCGTTACACTCACCAAATGCCAAGTACTTAACGGACCTTTAAAAGTGTCATTAATCATTTTATGCGAGGGTCGGTTTTATTGCTGTTGTTGCCGAACATTAACTAAATGAAATGGTTGTTATGTCGTCATCAGTCCATATCCTTATTTACAGCCCAACATCATATGCCATATCCGTAGACGTTGGGGACGATCAATTAGTGTGGTAGCTGCTCTTAAGACTTTTTCTTGTTGATTTCTTTGTTCCGCACCATTGCTGGGGCTGTTGTGTACTGATGTCAGCCGTTCGCTGGTGAGGTCTCCGTCTGTGCTTGTGTGAGGAATGTTTGAAATCTGTTGCGTCGTTGAAACAAACTTCTACACAAGTCATCAATTACAGCAAATTAAACAAACTCTGCGTATATGACCACCCCTTCGCAGGCAGGTGGTGGCAATGGCCAAGTGCCAATTCACGTTTACCTTTATGCTTACATCACTAATTGTTCTTGTCTGTGTTGTGCAGCACATTCGCTTTTTTACACTTGATTTTTTCTTCGAGAACTTCAATTTGGGATTTGTCCAGAGATAATACTAATTACATAACATTGACAACTTCTGTAGTGTTTGAGGGCGAGTATTGTATTCTTTTACGCTTCGTTTATTTTGTGTTGCTTTCGTTTTTTTCTTGTTTAATTAGTTGCTATTAAACTTGAGGATGTTTTTTTGCTTTTTTTTAGAATTAGATGTGGAAAATGTATGATGATGCATTGTAGCTTACGGACCGGTACTAGAAGAAATCATCCATATGTTTTTGGTGTGTATCAAGCAGCAAAAATCTATAAAAATAAGAATTTTTAATTTAATTTAATTTGTTCCCCCTAAATTAGATTCTATAAACAGTCATAATTTGGCACTACTGCTTGTGATCAGGGGTGCCAAGTTGGTGGTTTTCCCGCTACTTGTGGTGATTTTTGACGTCAACTGTTTTAAGGTAAAAATCGCCACAACGCTTTAACGTACGCTTTTTCATTGGTAGTTTACTAACCCGCCGTCTTAGCCCATGTTTTTCTTGTTTTTTTTTTCACGTTCCAACCATTTTCAGGCATTCCAAGCTAAAATACCCTTACACAACCTATTACTAACCCATTATTCCAACAGGGGCATGTCGGCGAACTATTTGACTATTTTTGATCACTAAAATAAGTAGTTAAATAAGTACAGTCGAACTTCTGTGATGTAGCAGTTGGCGACACATATAACGTTGTGTACTTGTCATTTCTTTAGTAGTATTATTATATTTCAAATAAGGTTTACTAGGGGGGCCTATTTGTATTTTTGTCGGTAGTTTATTGTAGGATGTTATACCCAAACGTGGACCCAGGTCTACAATTATTGGTTGAACATTTTTGTGGCTTCTAGGAACCCTAAGTACCAAATTACATTTAATTTAGTAGGAAAATGTGGCTTAAATCCCCAAAATACCGAAAATCGAGAGGTACCGCTATAAGGGGACTATACCAAAACATTAGCCGATATTGTTCATATTCATCCAAAAATGATGCTACAGCATCTTCAGGTCAAATACAAAATGTATTAGATTTAAAAATTAAATTAAACAAAAAAGATTCACAGAGCGGTAGAGGGTGGCTTATTCAGTCGACGGGCAGAAAAAAAAAACTTTTCGTATCGACCAGGGCTTCGGAGTTGGAGTCTGGAGTCGGAGTCTGGAGTCGGAGTCTAGCAAATTTTGCTGGAGTCGGAGCCGGAGTCGTGGAAAGAAGCTCGACTCCGACTCTGGGCAACAATCTGTTCTACATTTATCAAAATTTGTCAAATCAATTTAATTTATTTGAATGATCATAGTTAAAAAAAAACTTTTAATCTCTATTTTGACTACAAAATGCATATCGGAAGCATTTTTGGGTCAATTGATTGGAAAAATGTTTGCATGCTCCAAATATACTTGGGTAAGATCTTTTAGAAGATTTACAAGCAGAAATAATATTTTCTTTCGCCTTATTTCGATAGGACTTACCGTTTTCAAACAAAATCGTGAAAACATAAAAAAAAAACTAAAAATGTGAACTTGAAGTAACCTTAACCACGAAAGTGTGTGTTAAGGGGAAATAGGCTATTTTGGTCTTCTATCACGATGCGGTGTTAAAATATCGTTAATTTTCCATTACTCAAAAAATTACAAAGAGTGTTACCGGACAGTAATTATGGTAATTTGATATTTCGAGTCTCATTGGGTACATAGTCAAATTCGGAAAATTGTAAATATACTCGTATGTTGGTGTTTAGGTAGAGAAACCTTGTAACGATACCGTCCGATTGCAGTTGCTTTGAAGGGGTAAAAAAGTATTTCAATTTATTTGAAAGATTCCATCATGAAAAATAATATATTTATTGTGGCTAAGGGACAAATTACACGACACTGAAACTTAATTTTTTTAAATTAATTGTTATTTTATATACCCTACACCACTATGTGGAAAGGGTATTATAAATTTGTTTTGGTAAAAATTCATGTAACACCGCGAAATACTCGTCGGAGACCCCCACTGTGGTATACCAATCTTCATATCTCGGCGAGATAAAGCGATTTTGAGATGTGTGTCCGTCCGTCCGTGTGTCCGTCTGTCCATTATAAATTGTAATTAAACTACAGGCCGCAATTATGGACCGATCGTCACGAAATTTGGTATGGAGGTCGGATTCACATCAGAATAGATCGCTATTTTAATTGGTGATGATCGTGAACTATTTAGCGGGTGAAATGGACCATAAATATAATTTTTATCCGATTTTGTAGCTGCTCTGTAGGTCGCAATAATAGTCTGATCGGCTCGAAATTTTAAATTAGAAAGATAATATGACAAAAAGAAGCTTCCAATTTGAGATGGCGATCAGAAAATTTTTGTGAAAATTGTGAAAAATTTTAATATACAGATTTTATCTTTATTGCTGTAAGAGACATTCCGGGCAAGTAAACTATACTTGGACGCTTGGCCTTTCTATTGATGTCAATTGTGTTGGTGTACATGATAAGATAACAGAGTTATAGCCTAATATACCCTGCTATATGTTTGTAGTGTAATCATAAACACGCTAGAAATTGCAATTATAGCTCAATAATCACGAAATTTTGCACGAGGTAATACTTTAGGTCGAAGTAGATGCTTACAATTTTGGATGATGATCTGATAATATTTAGCGGGTAGAATGGATTTTGTATGAAAAATACAAAAAAAAAAAATGTTGGTCTACATTTTATTTCCTTGAGAACATATACCGGCAAAGTAGACTACATATGGAAATAGATCTACTGATCTTCGTGTCTGCTATATAACGGGCCTACTGCTTAAGATATAATGGGTTTTGTGTAGAGAACCATATTTGCCCATTCCCAGTTTTTTCATTATTGCAAATTACATGGTGCCCTAACGTTTTAATTGTCCAAGTGGATTTTTATAAATACAATGCAGCATGGGTCGCTTTGCCACCGATTTTCAAAACGATTCCCGAGCCAGGCAAATATCCTTCAGTAAAGTTAGCGACATTTTCTGAGTATTTCAGCCATGTAAAACTTCTATACAAGTGGTGTCTTGGAGATAAGCTGTGGGTTCCATATCATTGAGCGAATATGAATCGGGGTACACTCACTCATTGATATGAGAGAAGTCTCCCTTGTCACTTCTAGGATGTTTGTGGAACAATTATTATAGTCTTATAGTCAATTTAGGCCGAAAATTTAGATAAAAACTTAAAATGCCTTTGTAGTGTAGTACCGTTATATAAAGGCAATACCAAAACTTGGACTTTTGTCTATAATTTTTGGTGGGGAAGTTTCTGTACCATTGAAAACTTCAAATGCAAAGTTACAGCCAATTCTGCCTAAAAATGAAAATAAAATCCTTAAAACACTCGAAATCGGGCTGTACCGCTATAAGGGGGCTATACCTGGACCTATGTTCACAATTTTTGGTGGGGAAATGTCTGTATCATTGGAAATCCAAAATGCCAAATGACAGCTAATTCGGGCAAAAATGAAGATAAAATCTTCAAAATACCTGAAAACGGGTGGCACCGCTATATGGGAGCTGTAGGAAAAAATGCACCCATATTCATGTATTGCCATCCAAATCTGAAAAGTGTGCAAACTTTTAGTTCGATTAGTCAACTGCAACTGCATTAAAAATGAGTTACTGGATTTGAACTAAATCGGCTGGTACCGCTATGTGGGGGCTATACGAAAAAATGGGTTTGATTTCATATTATTTTTGATTTCATATTCTTGTATTGTCATCCAAATCTGAAAAGAGTGCAAAGTTTTAGTCCGATTGGTCAACTGCAACTGAGTGGAAATTTAGTTACCAGATTTAAAATGCAGTTTAAATGAAACACCGTAAAAACACTGTAAAAATGGTAAAAATGGACCAATCTTGGTTTCAATTTCATATTCATGTATTGTCATCCGAATCTGAAAAGTGTTCAAAGTTTTAGTCCGATTGGTCAACTGCAACTGTGTTAAAAATTAGTTAGAGTTACCAGATTTGAACTAAACGGACACCAAAGCAAGTTAAATAAAACACTGTAAAAATGTACTGAGGGGGTGCTTTAGTTTTGACCGATACTGAATGTAGTTATCGTTGCCCCATTATAATGCCGTGAGAAAAGTGTTATGTTGATATTTGCACTGGATGTAATTTTGGCTGCAGTTTCTGTACAACTGAGACCATTGTAAAGCGTCTCACACAAATGTTTGAGATACAGATCTGCTCTTTGAATTTTGAGTCTACATATATTGCAACATTCGACATTTACATTGTGTTAAATAATTAAATCCGGCAATAAAGAGCCCTCTTTATCTTTGAAATTGGCTTTTCGAAAAATCGAATCGTTACGTTTGTCACGGACATACATATAAACATAAGGGCTATAACCAAAAAATACCACACCAGTACCATGTGCGGAATATTGTCCTGATAACGAAAACTTGTATTTTAGTTCGATTCGGTGAAAAAAGTTTTCGCACCGACACAGATTTCTAAAGGCATTTGCATAATTCTCCTTTATAAACATTTTAATTTTATTTTTTTGAACAAACATTTTTATGCACAACATATGCTTATTTAAGTTAAAATAAACGCTATTTGGACAAACCTGTATTAAACTTATACACAATGGTTTGATATTGAACATTATATTCAATAATAAGAAATAGCTTATTTAATAACGATTTGTCACAATGACTCCAAACCTAAAAGAGGCAATTGTAATGGAAAACTTGTATGCAATCGGTGCGGAATCTTTTTAACGGTAGGGAAAAAATGATAATGCGTTTCATAATATTTTCCATGATCCGCATGGCTATGTGGTGTTTTTTTTGAAATTTGCAAAAAAGTTATAACCCTAATGCACATTAGGGCTATAACCAAAAAAATACCACCACATAGCCGTGTAGAGCATGGAAAACTATTATGAAATACGGCGTCAATTTTTCTCTATCGCGAAAAAAGTTTCCGCACCAAATGCATTGAAGTTCAGTAATGCATTTTTTAATTTTAGCTGTTATGACAACATATTTGCTTTTAATTAAAATTTTTATTTTTTTGTAATCTAATTTAAAATCATTATCAAATCGTTCTGGACCAATTTGTTCTCTAATCGCGCCATTTCGGAGTATTTTATGAATTTTTGACACTATTGCAGTTTTTGCTTTTTCTTTATAAACTCGTGAATTTTATGTTTATATTTTTTGTACCTACCGGACAAAAGAATATGGGGTCATTTGCAACGAAGTCGCGAAAGTTACAGGCTGTTTTTGTTGACTTTGCCTGTGAGAATCGTATATGTTTTTTACAAAAATACAACACCAGTACCACGTGGGGAATTTTGTCCTAATAACGAAAACGCGTTTCTAAGATCGATTCGGTGAAAAAAGTTTCCGCGCCGACTGTAATTACTAAAACCCTTTTGATATTTTTTCTACATATAATTTTGAATTTGCTTTGTTTGAATAAATATTCATAGAAAAAAATACAATTCTCACAGGCAAAGTCATTAAAAACTGTCTGTAACTTTCGCGAATTTGTTGCAAATGACACCATATTCTCTTGTCCGATAGGTACAATAAATATAAACATAAAATTCACGAGTTTATAAAGAAAAAGCAAAAACTGCAATAGTGTCAAAGATTCATAAAATGATCCGAAATGGCGCGATTTAAGAACAAATTGGTCCAGAACGCTTTGATAATGATTTTAAATTAGATTACAAAAAAATAAAAATTTTAATTAAAAGCAAATATGTTGTCATAACAGCTAAAATTAAAAAATGCATTACTGAACTTCAATGCATTTGGTGCGGAAACTTTTTTCGCGATAGAGAAAAAATTACACCTTTTTTCATAATAGTTTTTCATGCTCTACACGGCTATGTGGTGGTATTTTTGATATTTGCAAAAAAATGCAAAAAGTTATATCCCTAATGCACATGTGTATGAATGTATATCCAATTATTTGTTATTGAAGAAATATTTTGCCATATTGCATATTTGTTGCTGGACAAAGATATGACAAATCTCAATCAAACACACATACATACAGACATATGTATGTATGTTCATTCATATGAATTACAAGCGTTTCACGTAGAACCGTAGACTGAAGAGAACCGTCAGTCATATTCTTTTATGATTCCCATTTAAATTTAACTTCTTCGTTGATGTTGTCTGGTAAGCTTCTCCGCTGGAACACTCTCCTTTATAATCTGTTGATCTATTTGTACAAATAACAATTTGTGCCGTTCCGTTTGACATTGAGCACGTCCACATTAATGGTGCTGGTGCTGAAAGCAAATGGAGAAAAAATCCTTCTTGTTTGGCATTCCCATAAAACTGTCGAGCTGTGCTATTCTTTGCAGATGGAAGAAAGTATTTGGGGTGTTCGTGTTTGGTTAGTACGTGTGTTTGCCTCATTTTATGTACCATACCGAATTGGGGATGACATTAAGTTTACATCCATTTATTACTGTTGACGGTGCTCCATTGGTTCGCTTCGTTTCGTTTATTTCATTTATCACCTGCAGTGTTGGCATCCACATCCACATCAGTGTAAAGCGTGTCAAAATATTTTGGAAATGATTGAGTAATTGTATAATTTGATGCCTACAGCTGTGAGTGCCAATGTGCCGGCTGTCTGTCTTTAGTGTGGAACAATTTGGAAGCCATGTCCTATTTTTGATCTACTTTGTTGTGATATTCATACACCAATAATAAATGTTATTGGCAAATTTTGAAGTAGGGAAAATCCGACATCGACTGTTGCGGAATGGCGTGTAGCTCATAGTGTACAGCAGATGACTTAACAATGTTGCGAATCGTCAGCTGAGGTACTCAAACTAATGATCTATTCCAAGCGATAAAATCGAGTGGAAGTAGAATGAAAATAGAACGGCGAAGAAATTAAAATTGACGTTCGACGCTGCCACTTCAGTTAACCCAAAAAAAGAACATGGGACAGCAAACGGTAGATTGGCTAGATAATAGACAAGTTGGGGAAAGAAAAACAATCACAGCGATAAGGCCGGACAAGAAGATACTCTGATTAAATGCAAAATAATAATATTTGGACAACAAGAGGCCGATTGGATTGGAGGTATGTTATCTAAAAATTCGCACTGATAAGGAGTGGCACTGGTATTTAAGACCCTGTCGGAGTGAATGGGTGTGTTACAAACCATACATTCGCTATGAAACAAAGTACGAATCTGTTGCTGCTGCTTGCAGGAGTCGCCTGTCTGATCCATGTCAGTGTGGGTGGCGTTGTGGGTGTGCCTACCGATCTCTTGGAGAACTTGAAGATCTCTGATGACCTACCCGAAGCACCCCCTGTAGTTGAAGATGAAATTTTCGAACGTAACGTTCTCGTCGATGTCCTCCCAGAAGCCCGTGCCAATGGTATGTAGCATGATTTGTACATCCTAAGTGATTACAGGACTACACCTAGGTATAATTTAATAACTTTTTAGAATGCAGCATTACTATTCGTGGTGGTTTGAGCGAACCCCAACCTGTCTTTTTGAAGACTGACGCCGCCGAATTCTATCCCTACTCCAACACTGGTGTCATGCAAGTTGATGCTGGCAAAACCCTGCAAATGTTCTGCCCCGGCCAATTCAAAATCAAGGACACTACACTCATTACTGCCACATGTGTCAGTGGTACCACATTCAAGGTTGATGGCACTAGCTACGCCTTCTCCGAATTGGTTTGCAAGTCATGGCCTAGCTTTGTTGCCAAAAAGAAGGGCACCACCTGCAATGGTGGCATTTTGGTCGGTGTTGGTTTCGAAGTAACCTCCAGTCGCTTTGTTGAACAAATGGAAATTTGCTTCAACGAACAAGAAGAAGTCACACGTTATGTTCGCCACCAAATGGGCCCCGCCAACAACTACTACCAGACCGGTGTGGACCGTATCACATTCCAAACCGGAGGTTTCTTTAACGGCAAGAATGTCGACAAGCTATACACTCAAGCCACCCAACTCGAAACCATCAACGCTGAATTAGGTGGTGACGCTGACAAGTATTTCGATAGCTCCAAGAACGTTTATTTGGCCCGTGGACATATGGGAGCCAAGGCTGATTTTGTGTACGGAACCCAACAACGTGCCACTTTCCTTTTCATTAATGCTGCTCCCCAATGGCAAGTTTTCAATGCCGGTAACTGGGCCCGTGTTGAAGATGGTGTTCGTGCTTGGGTTAGTATATCTCGGAATAGATGTGCTTTAGCGGAGCGTAACTTTTTTATTTCCTTGTGTTTTTTTTTTCACAAAAATAGGTGTCCAAAAACTCCAAGACCGTCAACTGTTATACTGGTGTTTATGGCGTTACTACCCTGCCCAACAAGAGCGGTGTCCAGACCCCATTGTATTTGGCCCATGATTCCAACAACAATGGCCTCATCCCCGTACCTAAGTTGTATTTCCGCGTCGTTATTGAACCCGCCACCAAGAAGGGCATTGTCTTCGTTGGTGTCAACAACCCTCACTTGACTTTGGATCAAATCAAGAAGGACTACATCGTCTGTACCGATGTCAGTGATAAGGTTACCTACATTAACTGGAAGAAGGATGACATTACTGCCGGTTATTCTTATGCCTGTGAAGTCGCTGACTTCTTGAAGACTGTCAAGCATTTGCCAGCTCTCACCGCTACTGGTGGTCTCCTTGTCTAAATCGTCTCAGTAATGTCGAGTTTGTTGACATCTGAATGATGATGAATGTATGACAAATAAAGATAATTCAGAATTTAATTGTTACTGATCATATTCTCAATATCCAAGGAAAGAAGATTTGAATGCAACTGAATTCTTTGGCATTCTGAAAGTAATCTTTCATTCGAAATTGCGCCATATGACTTTGTTTATCGAGATTAAAAATCAGATTTCTTATTCGCAATAACCATTGTGGCGCAATGTTTATTGCATGCCCACTGCCCACATTTGGTAAGTAGAAATTTCACAGCCGAATGAGCGAAATGTCGGAGTTTGAACCCACATTCAAAGCACATTCAAATTGTATTGGATTTAACAAATCCATTGGATTTATTGTTAATTGCATATAGATACAATAACTAAAAATCGACAAAAGGCTTTAATGCAAACATACTAATACGTCTGGAAATATGAATATGCATAGTTTCGAATTATACAGTTGTTTGTGTTTCGATTCCTTTGCAACGTTTCGCCCGTTTTTCGGCGTCATATAGAATATTCATCAGATTTAAATATTGATTTAAACCGATTTGTTGCTTATAATGAAGAATTGATGCGTATTGTAATGTTTGGAATATTCATCAAACAATTACAAAATGAACATAATTCGACCAAAGAATAAATAAACGGAACTTGGCATAGTTTCTTTACGTGAGGTGTCATTGAAATGTCATAGATGTAAACTGTGTAGGAGGGTATTTGTGTATCGAATATTATTCTTTCTCTTTTAACTTTGTTGCCAAAAGTTTTAATCAGGTTTTTTTTATTATTTCTCCGTACTGCAGAAACTCTAAGACCCCTTCTAGAACCCTTGTGTCTCACAGGTTAGGTTCTTCATTGTGCCTTTAATATTTGTTATTTTTTATTTGTTCATTTTCGCTTTTGATTCGGTTGGGTCGGTTGGCTGCTTTGGTTGTAAACGTTGGTAAATTCAGCCGAGTGTAAACACAAAAGAGTTTGTTTCGTGCTGCCTTTTTATTTCCCATGTCCATTCAGTGGTTCGGAGAAAAAAAGTTGTCCCAACTCAAGAGAAAAAGTTAAGAAATATTCAAATAAAAGTGTGTCACGTAGAACTGTGTGAATTTCTCTGTTTAAATAAAAATCAAGGGAATAGCGACAATTTTAAACCATGTTTTGTTTGTTCTATTTTATTTCGCTTCGCTTTGTAACATTTGCTTGGTACTGAATTTTGTTTAATATTTTCCTTTGAAATGACAGAGAATTCAATTTTCGAAACAATCAGCAAGAGTAGGTAGACATCGGATGTTTTACATATAATTTTGTTTATTCGATTATAAAAAGTTGTTGATTTCAAATGTACTTGTTTAAGTTTTGCAATATTTAATAAATATTGAAAACATGAAATGTGTATATGCAAAAATGTACAACATTTGGCCCAATCAGAATTCAGCTAATTTATTTTTTAAAATGAATGCAAAATCCTATGTCTAATCATGAACAGGTTCTGGAAATCCTGAATAATCGGTGTTTTCCGGTACAATTTTAGCTTTGCATGTAGTTATAAATTGTATGATATAAAATCACGTGCTGTGCTCTTACATTTATTGACTGGTACCTTCTTCGTAAACTATTTAAATGCAGAGCCACAATAGTGTAATTAAAAGAACAAACTACAAATGAGACAACAACAAACATTTGTGTATCAAATTTTAACACTTGAGCAATTGAACTGATCTGATTACATTGTTGTTATCAGTCAGCATAGACCAACGCAACATTCACGTGTCTGTGACAAGTACTATTTTTCGTGAAAACCCATTGATTACGACTTTCGAGTGCTTGAACCAGAAAATCAGCACAACTTGTTTACTAAACATAGCGGTAATTAATTTTCCAATCGAGTTGGGTACTTCAGTATGGAACATATCTGAGCATTATATCAGTTAATAATATGTCTGCTGATACTACAATTGCCGTCACACAAATATCCACATGTATATTTTGATCATGGTAGTTGTTTGGATACACTGTGGGTAATTATACCCTCAGCATTTATGTTGACTTTCATACGGGCAAAATGTGCCTCATCGAAATGATGGTTTTAGGCCCCACGTATGTTTGCACGAAATGTGTTTCAGATAATTTGGAGTCGATTTAGCAATGTCTGTCCGTCTGTCTGTCTAGTTGGGTGTTGCACACGATACCTCTCGAACGGATGAACCGATTTGGTCCAACATTTGGCTTTCGCAATATTTTGTCCAAACTTAGTTGAAGTTTGAAGATGGGTTATATCGGTCCCCTCCTTCCGGTACCTCCCCCACAAAAGTTCGAAAATGTTCAGAAAGTTTGTGCGCACGATAACTTTTGAAGGGAGTAACCGATTTGGTCCATACTTTGCACATCGTGAAATTTCTACCAAACTTAGATGAGGTTCCAAAATGGACTCAATCGGTCCCCCTCGGTCCCCCCTCCTCCAACAAAAGTTCAAAAATGTTTGGAAATATTGTGCGCACGAAAACTCTTGAAGGGAGTGACCGATGTAATCCATACTTTGCACATTCTAATATATCTACCAGATATAGATCAGGTTCGAATATGGATTATATTTGTCTACTCCTTCTGGTACCTCTCACACACAATTTCGGATAAGTTCACTTTAACCCCCAGTTTTTGTAACTTATTTTTGGTCGTTCGTCTATATTCGTAATAATTTAGGCATCCATAGCTCAGCCACAGATGACATACAGACTGAATTTTTCGTAGATGAGCTCCATATATAGTTAAGAATTCCTCTTTTAAAAATCAGCGCTCTGCATTTGCGCTAAGGCGAGTAAATCAATCTGCAAAATTTGACAATTCGTGTGAGAAGAATAAAAGTTTTTACAAAAACAGGGGGTAAGGCCTGCTCTAGAATAACTTTGATTTTTGTTGAAGCGATTTGCATTCGCTACCTCCATTATGACGGTAAAAGTTTTTTTCAGGGGCAAGTCCATATTTTTTAGGAAAACAGACCGAAAGGTGTAAAAAAATCCTATGTCACCATATGTGGCTGTCGGAGAGGACGATAACTCTCGAACTGTTCAACCGATTTGGTCCAACATTTGGTCTTCGTCATATTACATCCAAACTTAGTTTCATGGGGCAATACCGGTCCACAACTTCCGGTACTTCTCCCCAATATTTAAAAAAATGTCACTAAGATGATATCACTTGAATGGGGCAACCAATTTGGTCCAAACTTTGTATCTCCTAATATTTTGTCAAAATTTAGTTTAACTTCTTAAATGGCCCATATCGGTCCTCCCTAAGGGTACTTCCCCCACAAGGGTTCAACATTTGTGTATTAGTGCAGTTAATTCCTAATCCACATTTTTATCGGCAAGTTCAAATGTCCAAAAAGGGCCACAATATTCTAAAGGGACCTTAAATACATTCGATCTGTCCGTAGGTGATAGTTTCACTTCACATTGGCTGAGGGTATAAGCCGACTGACACTTTTTTACTTGTTTACTTGTTTTTTGACTCAATAAATATTAGCCATATTCTGACAGTGTGATAGAGGAAAAAAAGAAGACACGTCCTCCGCTTTTTTCTTCATCTCATTCACTTCTATCACTCGGTTATGGTGTCGAAACACTTGAGGCCTTGATGTGAAAAGGGATCATTTTGTCAGGCTCATATCTTCCAAGCCGTTAAGAAGTCCATCAAAATTCTTTTACAATTTTTTCTAGGGGTTTGCTCAAAACTTTAAAAATTCAAGCAATTATCTGATTGAATCTTCAACAATACCAAAAAAAACACAAAACATCTTATAGAACTCGATAAGTTCTTACTTGAAAAAGCCAAGTGAACATTAGGGCTATAACCAAAAAATACCACCACATAGCCGTGTAGAGCATGGAAAACTATTATGAAATACGGTGTAAATTTTTCTTTATCGCGAAAAAAGTTTCCGCACCAAATGCATTGAAGTTGGGTAATGTATTTTTCAATTTTATCTGTAATAAACAGGCTGTAACTTTCACGAATTTGTTGCAAATGACACCATATTCTCTTGTCCGATAGGTACAATAAATATAAACAAAAAATTCAAGAGTTTATAAAGAAAAACAAAAAATTGCAATAGTGTCAAAAGTTCCTAATATGCTCCGAAATGGCGCGATTTGAGAACAAATTGGTCCAGAACGGTTTGATAATGATTTTAAATTAGATTACAAAAAAATAAAAATTTTAATGAAAGGCAAATATGTTGTTATTACAGATAAAATTGAAAAATACATTACCCAACTTCAATGCATTTGGTGCGGAAACTTTTTTCGCGATAGAGAAAAAATTACACCTTATTTCATAATAGTTTTTCATGCTCTACACGGCTATGTGGTGGTATTTTTGATATTTGGAAAAAAGTGCAAAAAGTTATATCCCTAGTGAACATTCCCTTCGCAGGGATGAAATCATGACATTGGCGGCGATTAGCAAATTTTGCAATGTTCGTTTTATAAACATACTCTCTTCAATTAATTCGAGAAAAAAATCAACTACATGAACGTACCCGCGTATGTTCTAGAAAGTGGTTTACTGAGAACTTTATAGAACATATGAATTCTGTTGAAACGGTTCTTAATGGTCACTATAACAAAATACCATTGAAGAAATCGATTTTTATCCTGTTTTTCTCTGGTTCTGGTCCATACACACTAAACCGTTAAAAATTCAAGAAAACAATCAACTACAAAATCTTACCTAAGATCTCAGTAAATAGCTTTCTAGAACATCTGAACTTTTAGGAACCGTTCAAAATTCAATATTGCTAAAATCTCAATAAACAAATTTCTATGCTACATAAATTCACAAAAAAAAAAAATAATAATAATCCCTGCTCAGGTCCGCAAATAACAAACTGTTCATAATTCAAGAAAATTTTAATAGTTTAGTATTTACGGGCCTATAGTGCAATTCTCTAACTCATTTTTGAGCTACCGACAAAAATCGGTAAAATTAAAACGCAAAATTATGGATAGAAAGTTCAGTAATTACCGAAATTATAACCAATTTAATTTTACCGACTTTTGAGGTAACTCAAAAAATTTTCACAAATACAAAAATTTAGAGAACAACAAATACAAACAATGAAAAGTAAATAACTAAATGTTTAATAATGTAATTACGTAAACAATTGAGATGTGATGGAGAGGCAGTTGTTTCTTCTAGTCACGTGTGAGTGTTTCCGTACATTTTAAGGGAAAAACTAAAAATTGCAAGACTTGTACATTTGTGCAGGTTCTGGAACAGATGTTATCGTAGTAAAAATTAGTAACTTCTTGCAGGTTCTTATGAACGGGTTAATTCGTGTTCGTATATTGTAGAGCGAACAACGTAATTGAAACTGTCGCATGGACGCCAATAGGAGAATTTGATCAAACTGGTGTTCTTGTTCGATGGTGTGCACACCACACAACGCTTATATATATTTATATGCACAAATATGCACATATTTCTGGAAATTAAAAGATTAAAAGATTCATTGAAATTAAAAGATTTTTGCTTTCTTCGTTTTTATTGTTGGCATTAATGACATGCCCATTTCTTTTATTGGTATTTGGTATTTATGTACGTATTTACGTTTATTTGTTCTTTTTGTTTACAAATCTTGTGATAACAGTTTTAATAAACTTAGCTTAAACTAGTCTATGTTGTATGAAGTTTTATAATTTATATTTTTTAATGGTAAATATAGGCGTACGTACATATAGACGTTTATTTTCACATAAACTTGACCGACAAGTATACATATGCATGTATATGCCTTTGAGTACGCAGCTTACATAAATAAATGTATGTATATGTAAGGATATATAATAGCTTATTGATACTCAATTAAATATAAGTAGTAGGTTATTCTTCCAGCCGTGATATGTGGCGGAAGGGTCTACAACAGTTGGCTTTTTATTTTCTCTTCTGCAAGAAGCGCAGCAATTCTACGTAGATTTGATGTATATAACATTGGACTACAAAGAGAATCCTACATAAGATATGGCAAGGTTGCACAAAAATCGTTTTGTTTTTTTTTTCACCTGTTTTTTTGGTTGTTCCAAGGATATGGATGGCTACAAATGCATTCATATATGGACTGTTAAGCTTAGATCTAGGTATGAGTACATGATGTCTATTCAGGCGAGCGTGTGCAAGTGTGCGTTTAAATGTGTAAGGGTACCTATTTATTCTTGAAATTAAAATAATAAAATGTTTGAGGCACAAACCTGTTAAACCCTAATTGCTATAAAAGCTGTAGTTGTTCTGAAAACAATTCCCATAGCTCCAACTTCTTCTCACTTCTTGTGGCTTCGAGATTAATAAATGCAAATAATTTGTTACAAAAGAGGCTGAAGGATATGCAGGATATTGTTCTCAACCCTGTGGTGTTTTGTTATAATATATTGATATTTGTGTATGGAAATGGTATGCTAACATATTCAGCTTTGTACGAAAAAAGATATATGAATGAACATTAACATTCCACATACCACATAAGCATATAAAAAGCATTCACATACACACCCACACCTTCATAGACACTCCAACAGGTACTAAAAGTATACAACAAATATACACATACATACATAATCTTAATTAATTACAGTTGATAAGTGAGATTACAGAATGGCTGCTGTTCTGGTATCGCTGGGTAATGTTAGGGGTCAACGTTTCGCCTCACTGCAATCTCTGTCAAATACTCTGATACATCGGTTCACATTCGTACGTCAATGCAGCTTTAGTTTAGACAAATTATTGTTGGATGTTTACTTGGTCTTCTTCATCAAATTTTGCAGGTGTATTCAGGATACTAACTCCACCTATGTGTGTGTGTGTGTTTTTTTTTTCTTTGTATATCTGATGGACAAAAATAAAAAATTGCTGCTTTTGTGGTTTTCTTGTTGCTAAAATATAATACATATTATTCCATTTATATCGAAGAAATACACCATCATCGACACAAATGCTATTGTGATATACTGGACGCCCACATGAGGATTACTGCTAACGTATGTACGTTCATCGTATTTGGCTCGGCTTAAAAACGGAAGCTCTTCTCTTTGATTTTAAAGAAAAATGGCTCGGCTTAAAAACGGAAGCTCTTCTCTTTGATTTTAAAGAAAAATCAAAACCTGGGCATAGATTTCTATTGATACAAGTATGGCCATTAGCAACATATTTACACAGCACTGCAGGCGTTGGTATGGACGTCGGCGCTGACACTGATTTGCACCAATGAGATGTTTCCGCTCGTCCGTTCGTCTATTTGGGTCTGTATGCGAATTGTTTCTTGCATCTCCAATGCAACCTGGCCAATGTCAAACGGACGCCAACGACGATGAACTATCATAGGCCACGAGTAGCGAATCGTTTTCATCGCTACCACTGCCAACACTCCGTTCAGACTCATTTATGACTTCAAGGCGCGTTTCGGGATGTGTAATTTTGTATTTATTGTGACGTTTGCTAATCAGCACAGATCGAATGTTGTTGTTGCGCTGCCGGTGTTTGTGCTCAATACGCTTGTGTTTGGGTGAGGCCCCTAGCATGGAACAGTCACTGCTTTCACCGTCCTCGTCATAATAATCACCACCATCATCGTCATCACAGTCATACTCGTCGCCGTCTTCATAATCGTACAACTCATCATCGTCATCATCATTGTCGTAATCGTAATCAAGATCGAAGAAGGCACAACATCCCAGACCTCCACCTGAAGCTCTGGGCTGACCGCTGTTGCTACGTTGTCTCCGGTGATAGTGGTTATAATGATATTGGCACTGGTGTTGCTTTTGATGACACTCGCATTGTGTCCACCTTGAACGGTCAATAATTGGTGAAGCCGTTAATGTCGTCTTAGCCTGTATTTTGTTTGGAAAGAGAAAAGTTATTATCGCTTGATTTGCTGACATTATAATTTTAAATACATTTGTGCGTGTTTCTTGGAATGTAATGTCTTCGTCAAACTCAAAGCTCCCCATTTATCCAATAAAGGAAATGTTGGAAAGTCAGTTAATTAAGAGGATCAACATTTCTTCAGTGGATAAATAATGGATCATATGAATATGAATTTAGCAACTATTGGACTGTGCAACAAAATACAATTTACATGGTCTATACAAGATCGGCCAATAAGCCCACCTGATTATTAAGTCTGATGTCAAAATACATTATTGTGATTTGAAATAAAAAAAATAAACTCAAAACGCAATGGTGTAAAAAGTATTAAGTTTATTATTTGGAACTAAAATTAATATTTTGTTGCAAGTACTATAAATTTACATACATATTTGACTTGTATTACCTCGGGACCTTTCCAAGTAATTCCACAACGTACTAAGTTATAGAATCTTAAGACACCCCACATGGCCAGTACCTAAAATGTTGCAGAAACGGTATGTATTAAATGATCGAATTAGTTGTAACGTGTAATCAAAATCAATTTTTTTATTTTCATCCAGCTTGAAATAAAATCAAAACAACATATCGTCTGCTCCGTCGGAAAAGGTCGTAAGTCCCTCTCAATAAATTTTTCAGGAGGAAGAAAAAACATTCCAGCGCTTTCTGTATTAAAGATTTTATTATGGTGGTAAAGGCAGTATTCTTCGTTTATTTATTCCGCTTCAATACCTGTACTTTGTTTGATAAAGTTCCGACGCGTTTGGGCGATAATTGGATGTCTTTGGACTTACGACCTTTTCCTTGTACAGTTTTGTATGTTTGTAGGGACTTACGACCTTTTCCTACAATTTACGGACGTTTTTAAAATAAAATATTTTACTTTACAAAACAATGTGGAAAGGGTATTACAAGTTTGTTTTGTCCAATATTCCTGTAACATCGCGAAACATTCGTCGTAGACCCCCTCCCCCTGCCATTTTTTCATATCTTGACGAGATAAAGTGATCTAGCTATGTCTGTCCGTCCATCCATTAACAATTGTAATAAAACTCCAGGCCTCAATTTTGGACCCATCGTCACGAAATTTTGTGGAGAGGTCGGGTTCCGACCAGAAGTGACCCCATTAGATGTTGGTTATGATCGAAAGGTGTGAAATGGACCAAACACACAATTTTTACCCAACTTTGTCCTATAGATCGCAGTAATATTCCGGTCGGAGCGAAATTTTAAAAATGATTTGAGTTTAAGACAAAGAATAAGCTTGCAATTTAACATGCTGATGAGATAATTGTTAGCGGGTTTAATGGACCAAAACTTTTTGGTGAAATCTTATATAAAAGACAATGTGTGTATATTCCGCATAGACTCAAAAACGGCTGAACCGATTTTTTTTTGAAAATTTCAGAAAATATACAAGGAACAACCGGAGTGAAAATAGGCTCTACATTTTTTTGAATTTGGAAGGGGCGGGGGCAGGCCCTATTTTTTTTAAAAAAAACCCTTTTTTGCTAAAGTTATGAAAATATCGGTAAGAAAATTAATTTGCGAGGCAACTGTTGAATCTCCGACCCTAAGTACTTATTCCATGTAGCTATAGTTTCATCAGGTATATAAGATACATTTTAAGAAGGTGAACACAGTCGGCATGCCTCAAGTCATCAGTTATTTGGCGGTATGTTAAAATTATATATCGACACCAACATTTCTGAAGATTTTTATACCCTCCACCATAGTATGGAGGGTATATTAAGTTTGTCATTCAGTTTGTAACATATCGATATATTCAGCGGAGACCCTATAAATTATATATATTATTGATCAGAGTAAAATTCTAAGTCGGTATAACCATGACCGTCTGTCCGTCTTTTGAAATTAAGATACAGCTCGCAATTTTAAAGATAGATCTTAGTGATTTGGTATAGAAGTTTCAATTACTTCTAGGATGTTTGGTATTGACGCCTCAATATAGCCCCCATAGAACGGTACCTCCCGATTTCCGGTATTTTAAAGGGTTTAGGAAGTTTATCATCAGAACTTTCAGAATCACCGTGAAAACCATAGGAAGCTAGACCTATGACACCATCGTCTAATTCCATTCCAAATTCATACTGCTCTCTGTTAGCAAAAACCATTATGTCTTCAATCAATTATTATTTCAGAATCATTTAATAATATAAACATTGCACTTACCCGTTCATTAGAAGGTATTACTTTATTCAATTCAGAACACAAACTAATCTTGTTATGTGAATAAATGTCCCTAGAGAAACCACAAATTACCAGTTAATAAAGTTAAGTAAGATATACGACAGTAAAATAGTAAAAATCTTGGTTTTTTAATTTTTTTCAATATATGAGGTATTTGAACACATACAGCATCCCAATTTGTATCAATGAAAAGGCCAGAAGTCCATCTTTCATAATCAGTTCGCTTATAGGGGAAAATAGATTTCAAATGTAAATTTTCTTTGCAATATAGCAATTATCACATTTTTGTTCAAAAGTTTGGTCCAAAGGCTCCGCCAAATATCATCCAAAGGTGTAGGCTAGTTCTTTACATTGTACCCCAACCATGGATGACGTTAAACATTATATCTGAAATACATTAGCTGTAGTATTATTTTAAAGTATACATTTTCCTGTGGACTTACGACCTTTTCGTACTCAAATTTGTACGTTTTGTGGACTTACGACCTTTTCCGACAATGGCAAAACATATAGAAAAACGCGACATATTACCATTTTATTTGTATCATACGACGTGTTTTGACGTGTACTATCATCCTGTAACAAAAACGCGATTTCCAAAAAAAGTGGACTTACGACCTTTTCCGACGGAGCAGACGATATTTTTATTGTCATCAATCATAATATCCACATACATGTGTCTTTGCATGTGTTTATATTGTACATACATATATGTATGTATTTGACATTCGGTTTGGGTTTTAAAGCATTTTAAATTTTTCGATAATACAAAATAGAATACAACACAGTTTCGTGAACTTATAACCCTCCCATACACCCTTATTACGAGAAATGTGTATAAAATTGCAATATTCAATAATAAATTGTGTCACTTTTTAAGGCATCATTTGGATATGGACATAGAATCGCAAGAAGACAATGGATGCGACATTTATTCCATATGGACATTTTCCCCAAAATTGTGTTGGAATGTGCTAAAGGAGTCAATTCAGAATAGACCACTATGTTGTACATCATGGTTTCCAGTGGTTTATTGGCTAGTGTTTCTCGTCAGTATTTTTGGATCGGTAAGCGTTGCCAACACAACAATTATTGCAAACATGTTAACCTTACATTTAACCTCTGATTGTCTACAGATCTATAGCATCTACGAACTTGTGTCATTGTTGCTTTCCAAGGAGAAACCATTATCTTTCTGGCGTTTAAGGAAATATTATGTACTGCCGCAAAATCTTTTGAGAAAATGTCGTTTATTGGGAGCCTTATTCATGCTGAATTGTTGGTTGATGTTGTCGTATGCTGTGATCACTGTGCGTTTCAACCAATTAAATTGAGTCATAACTAATTTCCAAATCCCCAGGTATCTCCAAATTATATGACACCATGGTTAACCATTAACCTCCTGCTGCTGACCTTCGAAGCATTCACATGGTTTGGGGAAGTGTTAATGGGGTTAAGTCACTTCCATCTGCATAGTCTATTTACACTTGTACTGCCCATGGCCAACTATTGGTTAGTGTGCTGTGTACGGAATGTCTTTCTAAAGGCTATCGATTCAAATGATGTCCACAATGTACTTTTATGGACATTTGGCAAATGAAAAAACTGAATGTTTAAAGTTGAAACAATTATTGCGAAGCAAAAAATAAAAGCAAAACCAAACATGCACTTTTCGTTTTAAGTTTACTTACGTTTATGAAAGCTCGAGCTATAAAAAATGCCACTTCCGCTTTGCACATCGTATCAAATTGCTAAAATATAGGACACGAGAATAGTACAGGTGAAAGGACGAGAAGAAGAGAAAGAAATAGAAAGGGTATTATTATTCTGGTTCAACTTTCAAAACACATACATACAAATAAACACACACACACATACAGTCAAAAGACACTGTCGATATGTGCCACAATAGAAAGCAATTCAATTCTATGCACTACTCTTTGTAGCTTAGGTCTTTTGCACAATGCCAGTCGTCACAACTACGACGAGAAGTTCAAATGCAGTACCACTTGTTTGGCTAAAAACTTACTTTCCTATGGACTTGAGCCAAAAGTTTCAAATGTTCGTTACTCGAATGACCCTCAACGACGCCCCCAACTTTTTCTTGCCACCCAAACCAAGTTAGTTGGTTGTATTCAGTATATTTCCTGGGTGCACCACTTAAACATTAAAAGTAGATTTCATTCGACACCGCTTTGACTCCCGCACTTGCTTTACAAGCTAAGTCATAATACCAGGCAAACCATTACGGTAATGCATTCTTTGCGAGGATAATGCATGGGGAATTCTCTGGTGAGGTTGGTAAATAATTATAGGATTTGTAGTTGAAAAGATAAACATAATAAATATCAGACAATTTGAAAACTAGAAGTGGCTGGGAACAACTACCCACCTCTTCCCCCATTATAATTGCCTAATAGATTTTCTAACATTTTCCTGATGTCAGGGGACTTATTTGAGGTATTGTCACAATTACATAACAGATTCTTTGTCATTCCCATTGTTGTGGCTGGTTTTTGTTTTAATGGCCATCCATACAAAGTAGACGTAGAGCGGAAAACACATTGTCTGTTATAAACTTTCCATTCACTAGGCATTTAAATTGTTTTGGTCAGTGATGTAAAGCGTTTTTTTAAAAATGTCGTTTTTCATGTGATGGAAACAATTTTTATACCCTCCACCATAGTATGGAGGGTATATCAAATTTGTCATTCCGTTTGTAACACATCGAAATATTCGTCGGAGACCCTATAAAGTATATATATTATTGATCAGGATAAAATTCTATGTCGATTTGACCATGTCCGTCTGTCCGTCCGTCCGTCCGTCTGTTGAAATCAAGATACAGCTCGCAATTTTAAAGATAGAGAGTCAAAATTTGGTACAGAAGTTTTTATTACTTGCAGGATGGTTGGTATTGAAAATGAGATATATCGGTCCACGTTTTGATATAGCCCCCATAGAACGGTACCTCCCGATTTTCGGTATTTTTAAGGTTTTAGCTTCATTATCCTACCAAAATAGCTGAAATTTAGTACGTAGTCTTCTTTAGGGGTATACAACTTTCCCCCAGAATTTAGTCGGTATCGGTCCACACCTTCATATAGCCCCCATAGAACGGTACCTCCCGATTTTCGGTATTTTTAAGGTTTTAGCTTCATTATCGTACCAAAATGGCTAAAATTTGGTTCGTAGTCTTCTTTAGGGGTATAAAACTTTCCCCCAGAATTTTGTCGGTATCGGTCCACTCCTTTATATAGCCTCCATAGAACGGTACCTCCCGATTTTCGGTACTTTTAAGGTTTTAGCTTCATTATCACGCCGAAATGGCTGAAATTTGGTACTTAGTCTACGTTGGTGGTATAAAACTTTGCCCCAGAACTTTGTCGTTATCGGTCCACGCCTTCATATAGACCCTATAGAACGGTACCTCCCGATTTTCGGTATTTTGAACGTTGTGGCCTCAATATTCCACCAAAATGGCTGAAATTTGGTATTTAGTCTTCAATGTGATATAAAACTGTTCGCCAGAAATATGTCTGTACAGGTCCACGCTTTCCTATTTGCCCCATTTCTGACTAAAATTCGTCGGTATAGGTCCACGTTTCGATATAGCCCCCATAGTAAAACACAAAAGTAAAACACATGTATTCTTATAAATACTAGCGAAATACGTCGAGTGTATAAAATCGAATCAGACACTACAAGTGCGTTGTTGTGGTAGGAAAGTGAAGATTTTTGTACGCGTCGCGTCATGAGTTAGGTATAGCTGTAAAATTCAATCAACGTTTATAGGTATACATATGTTTTATTTACGCTTAAATAGACTCTTAATCATTGCGATTCGGCCGAAATTTTGCATTAGATTCATGCAGGATGGCCCGATATTGAAGATTAAATTCAATTTCAACAAAAAAAAAAGATTATTTAATAACGATTTGTGGAAAACCTAAAAGAAATAACTGCAATGAAAAACTTGTATATAATCGGTGCGGTGACTTTTAAGCGATAACGCATTTCGTAATATTTTTCCATGCTCTACACGGCTATTTGGTGGCATTTTTTATATTAGCAGAAAATGCAGAAAAGTTATAACCCTTATGTATATATGAGGAAAATTCAAAATTTTTTAGTTTCCATGAAGCCAAGGTTTGCACTATTATAATACACGAACTATTGTAGTTTACCAGTAACTATGACTATTGCTGGATTAATTTAGATGTTTTTGTACAAAGCTCAAAAATTTAGCAAAAAAAATTAATTTACGTGGTAGTTACGACCGCGTAAAGGAAAAAACATAGGTAAAAACACGTTGAAGCCAAACTGGTTTTTTACATTGTTATTCGATTTCTGATTAAACCATTCAAATGACGGACATCTGTCCAAAGTAAAAGTAGGAGAATACAAAATGAAGATTACACTTCTAATGTATCACTTTTCAAAATTTCCACTGCATCCACCTTTTATGCATGCTGACATTTTGAAGCCGGATTTAAGGTGTTTTTTGTATTTTTTATGTAACTGGGACGCGCATTCGTATATTTCGAAAAACCAATAATAGGATTAAAGAACTCGCGATTTCGCATAATCTGATATGTATATTAAGTATGTAGCCCACACAGCAGCAGAGTAATCTACTGCCAAAGGCCAAAATTTAGTGCAATATTTTTTCTAAAAACCCTATTTTTTGGGTACAGTATTTACAATATCGTTTTGAGTGTGCTGGTACCCCGCGATATTTTAGTTTTTCGACGATCCGGATCATATGAATCACAGATCGTAAAAATCCATCTACTAGAACGGCGGAAATGGCTACTGCAAAAATTGAAAAATTTGCGAAAAATGTTTTTCAAAATATCGCTGACTAATTCGCGTTTTATGTGGATCGTTTCCATTTCAATGAAGAAACTGAATCATCACTCGCGTTTGTGCGAAAACAGCGGTTTAAACAATTTAGTGGCATGGGAGCTGTATCCGATTTATCCAAAAAATACTGTGTGATGCTACATCCACGGTTCTTGATGGATTTTATTGAAATATGTTTAGATCGATGTATTTTTTCACGGTTGATAGTGAAATCGGATGCGCATAAAAAGTGTATGCACTTTGTGCAAATTATGAGCATTATACAGTTTTTGGCACACTAAACTGTAGACGATGCTACATCGCAGCCGCCAAAGTAAATCTTGTTAAAAGTATACAAACGAAAAGAAAACAATTCCTTGTATCGGGAAACCGCATGCGCATCAACTGATTTTGAAGATTTCGCTATTTTCACGCATTTCAAAATGTATATTACCTGATACAGTTTTCCTTCAACCCAGGGAACCCATCATTTATTTGAAGGTCTTCCATATCTTCCGCAAGGTGTTAGCGTGTGTACTGAAGTAATTACAATAATAAATGTGCCTTTTCGCGTGAATTTTACCTAAAACAGATAAAGAACTCCAACCAATTTTTCTTATAATTTCTTCAACTATTTCATAAAATAAATTTGAAAAATATTTTTTTCTTTTTTGAATTTGCTCAATATGATTTTTGTTTTTGCTATAATATGCGAACTGCTAAATAGATTTGTAAAGTTTTGGTTTCATTTGAATACTCGTGAAGTTTACATTACGCAGATATTTTTAAAATATTTTTTAGGATGCATAAACAGCTTGAATTCTCTTAAAACATATTGCAAACTACAATTTTTTTTAATTCTTTCTTATTTTCCGCGAAAATTTACAAAATTTTTACTAATGTTATAGCACCTCAGTAATCATATAGTACGTAGGAAGCAATTAGTTAACAGTTTTTCTCAATATAATGAGTAGTGATTTTTAAAGATTTTTTTCTTATTATCAGAATTGAAACCGCCATAACTTTTGCGCGTAATAACCGAAGTTAGTATCTCGAACAGATTTGAGAATGGGAATTTTTTCGCAAGCCGTGTACCAAAAATCATTCATGTAGCTTTAAAAAAATTTTTTAATTTTTTTTGATGGAAAACTAAAAAATTTTGTCTTTTCTTCATATACATGTTCCCACAAACACCACACAAGAGACAAGGGAGACTTCTCTCATACAAATTTGAATGTGGGGGCTTACATTCATATATGCTCAAGATACGGGACCTACTTTTTATATCAAAGTCCGAATGCCGTGTCTTAAAACACCACTTGTAGCTAAGTTTTACTCAGGAAATGTTGCCAACATTACGCTGACAATGTGATGTTGTCTGGCCAGGGAATGACTACATTTCCTCTATTTATCGCGGACATTACATGATTTCATGGATATTATCATATTCTGGAAAGATGTCATTCCTAATTGTTTGATCAATTGATGAAGAAACCATTAAATTCTGAGTTAAACACTACACTTCATTTGCAACATTGAACCTGTTGTTTAAAACCTCAAATTTGACAACACTGGTTCTAACCATTGTCATCGTTAGCTGCTGTAACTGTAGCTGTTTCCGAAGAATGTTTTTGTTTGTGCGGTAAAGTGGTATGCAAATTTCCACATGATTTTCTCGAGCCGCCATCACAACACCAAACACACAAAACAAGAAACCAACAAAAATAATACAATTAGAGTGAGAACAATACCGACAAGATACTGATGCTTAGTCTTCCCTTGTTGCCGTATTGCGACACAATTAACAACCAACAATAATATTAGTATACGGACTGTTCTCATCTTCAACTTGTAGGTTGTCTTTGTTTGACTTTGCTTGGTTTGTCCTATTGTTAGTTGGCGGACCGCTCGACAAAGTGGTTGCTTGGCTGGCTAAATGCTTGCATGCTTAGTTGGTCCGATGGTTATCATTGTTTATCAATCCCTGAAAAGTTTCATAGCACAGATGTTCGAAATAGGTTTTTCATTTCGATTCCTTCTTTACTTTACGCAGCAAGTGGGCTGGGTAAATGTAAAATGTTTGAAACAGAGGTCGGCCAATAAAAATGACTTCATTGACATTTTATGGTACAACAAAGCATGCCAGCAAAATTGCCATCAATTTTTCTTCTTCTTCATCTTGTATCAAGAAATAATAATAAAATAAAATTTTGTGGATTGTTTTTCCACAATAATGGAAAACATATTGACTGGCTGTTTATGTTGTCCAGCAACCACAGTAAACACTGTGCAATTGGACCATCAATACCCCAAGGCCTTTGCATATACTTATTTTATGTATTCCCCCTAGTATTTGGATAACGATAAACTGTTGTTGTTGATGTTTTCATCGAATGAAAAAAAAAAAAAATACTGACAAGACGAGTTATTATCGCTTTGTGCTCTGCATTCCAATAATGACGCCTTCAAAAAAGGGATACGTGCCCTGCAAAGCAACTAAAGGTCTTAACAATGTTCGCACTTCATTTCTGCAAAAATTGGCAAACTAAAATAGTCATAAATTTCTACTTGTCTATATTGTAGGAAAGTAAGTTGTCATCGTGTCATCTCTCAACTTTGGTCGATAAAATACCCTTCAAATATAAACAAAAAAGGCAACAGTCATTATTATTATTATTATTATTATTATTATTATTATTATTATTATTATTATTATTATTATTATTATTATTATTCCTATTATTATTGGACGAACAAATGTATGGATATGGATAACACGCAATCAAGCGATTTCAATCTGAAATTAAGTTCATGTTGTATGGTATTGGTGAATCAGTTTTTGTTTGAATGATTTTCTAAAATTGATACGCCGAATATGTAATCTTATGAAAATTATGGTCTCCATTTTATATTCTTGCCCAATTGACATTGTTCACACATGTGGACAAAAATACAATTATACATACATATTTCATCACTCCATATGGAACAGTTGGATTTGTCTTCTTTAAATGGACTGCATGTTTTTTTAATTCTAGTATAAATATTTTGGATTCGTTTATAACATTGTCCGATATTGCGTTTGACAGCATTCGTGGTACACCAGTACGTATGTGTGTTTATTAAGAAACGAATTTAGAACACTCATACGCTGATTGCTTTACATGCTGTGGAATTGCTCTGGATACTAATTAACAATTATGAACCATTTTAATTAAGTAAACTATAACTTTTTAAAATTAATTCCTGAAACCGGGATAGTCGGGTGCCACCGTGGTGCAATGGTATGCACACCCGCCTTGCACGCTAAAGGTCGTGGGTTCGATTCCCCGGCCAAGTAACATCAAACATTTTTCAACGGTGGCAAAATACCCCTCAGTAATGTTGGCGAAATTTCCTGAGTATTTCAGCCTTGTAAAACTTCTCTACAAGTGGTGTCGTAGACTCGCCGTTCGGATTCGGCGATAAACAGTAGGTCCCGTATCATTGAGCTAATATGAATCGGGGTGCACTCATTGATATGAGAGAAGTCTCCCTTGTCCCTAATGGGGTGTTTGTGGAACAATTATTATTATGGTTCATCTACCCTTGACCAACTCTCCCTTATAAGGGGAAGCGTGAGTCTGAGTACTTAAACTGCAAGAATAATTACAATTTATTTTCTTTTTTGGTAACAACCAAAAAAGTTTTACAATCGATGAATCCGAGCTTCACCTTTTCAGAATTCGCGAACTGTTGACGTAATATGACTAAATTTTTCATAATATCGACCATTAAAAATTATTTACGTGGAAGCTGTGTTGGTATCAATGTAGAAAAATGGGTAAACATTTGTTGAAGCCATCAAGTTTTTTTAGCTTCTTTTTCCGATTTCAGGCATAACCTCACATTTCATGGACCTATGCCCAAAGAAAGAATCAAAGAATACTCCATGGGCAACATGATACTAGTGTATGATTTTCTATATATCCACTGCATCTACATAAAATTAGTGCTGATATTTTGAAGCCTAAAATTTCGGGGTTTTTTGAATTTCTGTATTAGTCCGGACACGCAACAACTTAATATTTAGAACTCGTAATAGGATTACAGAACTCGTGATTTTACGCCGTTTAATGTATGCATCGTATGCATATTGGGCGTCGCTTACCCACTTTGGCCGCCGAGTGAAACATCGAAATATGCATGGATATTGAAAGAGATTGATTCGCTCTATCCAAAATCGCATGCGCTTCAACTGATTTTAACTAATTCGCGAATGACAGGCTTTTGAATGTTCATATTTTTTGAATGATTGTAATTTCAATATTACTGTTCCTATCCTTTTAAGTTATCACAGTAAGCAACTAAGTTTCGTGATTTTAAAACATATTTCTTGGTGAAGTTTTAGCAGAGTACATTAATTACACTGTGATACAAAAGTGGACAAAAAATTTTTGCAGGGCTTCTGATGCATAAATTTGGTTTTGTGGGAGTCCATGGAAGACAGAAATACCTACGGTTTCTTTAGGTCACTTCGTTTTTTGATTTTATAACTGCATATGTAGTAAAAACTGGGTTTCTTGGAAAATTTTCCCTTTCCAAAGAAAAAAGATGCTGTAGAAATCCGTTGTGGAAAAAATAAGTTATGACCGTTTAAAGTTAAAAATCCAAGGAACCCCGTTTTTCATTACATTTGTCATTATAAAATCAAACAACGAAGTGACCCAAAGAAACCAAAGGTATTTTCGTCTTCCATGGTCTCCCCAAAACTGAATTTATGCATCAGAACCCCTGCAGATTTTTCGTGTAGCACAGTGTTATTGTATTGGATTTTAGAAAAACAGTTGGAGAAATCCCAAATATTTTCTTCTAATTTTTCTAATCAAACCAAAAATATATTTAAAATAATATTTCAACAATAAGTTTTTCTCTGTTGTTGTTGCTATAATATGCAAATTTGTATACACAATCTCTATAAATTTGGTTTAATATTTTTCGAATTGTCTAGATTCTTTTAATTTATTTTTTAAGGTTTGTACGGACTCGGGGGTGGGATAATTTTGATTCACTTTAAGATTTGTTGATTTTCCGCGAAAATAAAAATACATTTTGTTAGTACGAGGGTCACTAGAAAACTATCTAGCCTAGGCAACACGCAGTGTCGCCATGCGTAATATGACTTTTTTTTGGAAAGTTTGACAGTTTTTAGCCTAAGCGTTCTCAGGACAGTTCGACATACGAACATGTGTTAGGTTGTTTACAGTGACTTGATTGAGAAACCTCCAAAACATGGTTTTTAAACGCTTTTACAGCATCTTCTGGGAATTGCTGCTATTTTTCAGGTTCAAACGCATAGTTCTATGATTCGTCACCTGGATCCGTCTTATAAACATCTTTTGAAGCACCGCGATAGTATTTTTTTCGATATTTCTTGCACCGATCAACACGATATCCAACGAGAAAAACCCCATTTTTGCCACCAAGTGTTCATGCAATATCAAATGTAAGTTGGTTTAATAAATGCCCAAGGATGCCTTTATCTCACAGTATCTTGCATTATCCGTTCACATACGGCTTAATTTTTTCTGCCACAACGGCCATTTTTGGACGACCCTCACGAATTTCGTTTTTTTGGCGAGTGTCGGCCACGAGTTCTATAGGATGTTCCTTTATCGACATACAAAGATTTAATTTGATCAATGCAATATTGCCGTGATTATCCACGTCAAAAGTTGTGTACAATTACACTGTGCAACATTTTTAAGGTGATCTTGTGCAAACAATTCGAACTGTGGATTTTTTGAAAATACAGACCCAAACGACAAGAAACCCTAGTTGGGTTTTGTTGTGTCAGATCCAGCTCGGATATTAGGTCCCATCTAAACATGGTTAAATATTGAGTTTTTAAAGAAATCGGGACTATATCTCTGAAACCAATGCGAATCTTCTTTTGACCTCTGAAGCAAATTTGTAGATAAGGACAAGAATAAAATATTTGGAGAAATAATATACTCGAAAAACTACATTTATTGCCTCAAATTTCAAAATATATGCAAAAATTCCACAATTTTTATACATTTTGCACCGTATCTCCAAAACCGTTAATTTTTTTTGAATATTTTCTTTTGGAAAAATATTCCCTGGAATGTAGTACACAACTCTTCAGAACATGTCATTGTTGTAAAATGCCTCTATGCCGTTGTTTTCAGTACATTTTTCAACGACGATTTAATCAAAATGTCAATAATGTGGTGAAATCCGAAATGCGAGAATAAACTCTTGGTGTGAACTGTGTTTGAAATACTTGTTGTAAAAGATACGATGTAAAATACCGCTGAAATAACATGAAGAAAGCATTTTAGAGTTTCAGAATGTTCTAAAGAATTGTTGAGAACTTTATTTAGAAGATTTTTGCAAAGGTTACTTGGTTCAACTCCCAATAGTTTAGCCGATACTGACCAGAATTTCAGCAATTATGTAAAATTTTCTATATTTTATAGATTTTGATGCCCTAGATGGAGTTTTTCTTATGTGGTTTTTTCAAAAGATAAGTTCTACTAGTTTAGGGCTACAATATTGCTAAAGACAGCAAGGCCAAATTCCTATTCGTTTCTGAGATAAAGGCCTGATAAATGCAAAAAAGTGTAGATTTAGCCCGGTTTAGATGAGGCCATAAAATCCGAACTGGATCTGACAGGACAAAACCCTACTAGGGTTTTTGTAGTCTAAATATGTACATTCAAAAAATCCATACTAGAAGTTGTTTGCATTTTCAGTGTTGCATAGTGTTATCAGACGAAAATGTTGACAAGTAAATTCCATTTCTTTGCAAAGTGGGTTTTTCACGTCAGTGTAAACAACCCAACACATGGTCGTATGTCAAACTGTCCTGAGTACGCATAGGCTAAAAACTGTCAAACTTTCCAAAAAAATGTCAAATGACGCCTGGCGATCACTGCGTGTTGCCTAGGCTAGATCGTTTTGTAGTGACCCTCGTATATAAACATCCACGAATATATATGAAATGCACGATTTAACGATTTGTGGATAAATGTTGGAACTGTAAATTCTCTTAGGGCAGCTTCTACTTGGATTGATGATTTTTAATTCAAAAATGCTACTTAGTCACTCTTGCTACTCGGGACATATTAGATTGCCTTAAGCATCTTCTAATAATTTTAAATACGGTAATGGCGTTTTAAACAAATGATATTTGATATTAACATAAAACATTTGGCGGCCCCTCAATTTCTTTTTTCGGGGGCAAGTCTATATTTCGGAACTAATGACCTTAAAGCAATTCTGTTGGCATCTACTCAAATGACTGATGAGCACGAAAACTTACGAATTGAGTATCTGCTTTCAGTATCCATTTTTGCACATTGCAATATTTCTCTCACACTTAAATGAGGTTCTAATTTAGACATTATCCCCTCCTTCCAGTAGCTTCCATATAAAATTCCAAAATTTTTCACATATGTACATTTTCGGAACATATCAAGGATAGTATTGAATGTTTTACAGCACAATTATTTTCGGGGATAATCCCGACATAATAACCCTACAGCTGTAAAAACCCTATAGCCACCAACTAAAATTGATTTTAAAGGAAATCCTCGATTTGGTGCAAGGTTGCACAACGTAATTGTTCTTTCAAGCTCACATCAAATTCGATGATGGTCTAATCGGTCCATATTTAAGCTTCTTTTCACTATGTCACCGGCTGTGGGCATACTCTGTCGCCAAAGCCGTCGGATACTTTCCTAGTTGATACTTTGAATATTTATCCAAATTTCATTGCTCTGGAATTTTACCTACTTTCACCAAAGAATAGTTGAAATCCATACCTTATTCACGTGATCCCGCAGCACATTTGAATAAACCATCGCAACTGCTTCCAATGCCATAAACGTTATATAACCAATAATCCATGGAACAATAAGTCCCGGGTTTTCCTGCAAGAGTAAAAATAAAAATCATTTTAAAAATAAGTGGAATCAAATGCTTAAACTTTTTTTATTTATTGTTGTCTTATTAGAATGAAGGTCATAGTATATGAAAGTTTTTAATTAACCGAATTAATCGACCTAACATGACCTAAGTAGTTTATATTGAAAATTTGTATCCAATATTATTTCTATCGGTAAGCTTTAGCGACAACTTCTTTTTGGTTGGTTATCTACAGACCGACCTAAGATTTGAAACAATTAAAAAATTCCATTGCTGTTAAGTTATTTTTAATGACAGTCATTAGAGGTTTGCATTTTTAGTATGGGATAATGTAATCAACTCATTGAGATGGTACTAAAAGAAACGTTATTGCCTTAAATTTTAATTTTAAACTTAGAAATGAGAAAAGAAGTCATAACTCATTACTCGCCTTTTACACTTACGTACATAGACATATTGAAGATGTGGCAGTCTGAACGACAGCTTATGACATACATATCTCTGTCTGTTTGGTAATTTATTTTTTGCCGTTTTGACAACTAGTCTTCTTAGCAATTGTTAAAAGTTTTGTTTTGAATAGTAGGATTTGTTGCTACGCCATTGCGGACATCATAGTCAGAAAGGATTTCGAGTATGCAAAACAAGATGTTTAATTAACCAATTCTATTTTCGCTACTTAAGCTCCGCATAAATTATTCCGTCCTATTAATGCTCTTATTTCAGCTTTCATTTTCACTCTACCCAACCACCACTATCCTTTATTTTGAAACTTTGTCTCTCCTCAGCATTAGCGACAAAGTTTCACAACAAAGATAAGAAATCGTTATGTCATTATGACCAAGGACATTTATTGCCGATAGAAGGACTATTTGGTAGTAGTTAAGTTTACTTTATGATGCGTTTGATTGACGTCGTGACCTTTCAAATTGAAGACATTATTAACGAAAATAAATAAATTAATTTTATGCAAATGGAATTAACAAGAAGAAGAAAAAGAAGAGGGCGACCCCTTCACAAAAAAACGAATTCAAATAGATGAGAAATTCGAAATGTGATACCATTAAACAATCATTGTTCGAGCGTTTTAAGTTTGTATGTTTGTTTGGTGGATATCTTACGAGTGGATGGCACTTGTATCTGTGTACGTTAACTGCAGAAGGGCTCTCCAGAGTTGAGCTCTTATATGCATATGCATATACACACAGTGATGCATAGAACTGTCGTTTCTTGCTGCCGCAATAGGAAGTGTCTGCATTTCGTAGCTTCTCATCTACCTATTCGCCACAGCATACCATATTCATGCAGACCTTTATTGAAGCGCTTTAAGAAGAACTCTGAAATGCTCATCCATCCATGCACACTTGCATATACCCAATAAGAGTACATGTGTGTGTTTGTATGTGTATGAGCATTTGTGTGAGTAATACTTTAATATCTACAAAATGAAATACATTTTCGTTTTATGGGAATTCTCTTTTCTTTGACTGCTGTCGGTCGGTTCTTTTGTAATAAACCAAATTTTTTATAGGGATTTTTAAACGAAAAACATCTATATATGTATGGATGTATGTATGTATTTGGTCTCTTGTTGCAGTATTTTGCTATTCCAAGTTCATATCCGGTTTGGGGGTGTGCGTGAGGGTGTGCATTGTATTGTGTCATAAAACAACACTGTCAACACATGTTCATGATGATATTTTTTCATCAATTTTGTGTTCTTTGCCTTTTTTGTTATGTTGTCGTTGTATTTTTTCGTTGTTGTTCTAATTCAGTTGTTATCTGCAACACTCGACGGAATTTGTCGAAAAATGGCAAGGAGCAAAAACAGCATAGGAATGAGAAAAAAACATAGCCGTTATATCCGTCCCAATGTGTGCCGTGATTGGTACCCACACTCGAACACTTGATAGACTTTCGGCGCGCGGAATTGAATTTTCTACAGAATGGGATGGGCATATTTTTCATCATCTTGAATGTAATATGATTTTGCGGCAGATAGAAGGTGGAAGGATGATTACAATCTGTTCTTTGGAAATTAGAATTTGCGTAAAATTACCTTTAGGATTCCAAAAAGCAACATCACACTTAGAACAATCATTGACATTTGAGTTCCAATTATAGCAAAATAGGCAATCTGGACACCTGAAACAGAAAAGAAAATTCAGCATCTTAGTATGATTTTTTGATTTTGTACGTTATTAGTTCAAAGTTCGGTAGTGACATTTTCGTATGTATATTAGGGTTATTTGCATTTTTTGTAAATATCAACAATACCACCAGATGGCCGTATCGAGTATAGACAAATATTAAGAAATGGGTTATCGCTTTTCCCCTATCGTTAAAAAAGCTCCGCATCGATTCCATACAAGTTTTCCATTGCAGTTATTTCTTGTATGTTTTTCATTATTATAGCATATCGTTATTTCTTATTGAAATTGAATATAATCTCCAATATTCCACCATTATACACGAGTCTAATACAAAATTTTGGCTAAAACGTGATAACTAAGCGTTTATCTAAACATCAATAAATAATATGTATACGAATATATGTAAAAGTTTCTTCAAAAAAATTTAATCAAAAATTTTCGTTATAAAAATGGTCACCAAATCCAACCAAAACGCGTGTTTTCGTTATCAGGACAATATTTCGCACGTAGTAATTGTGTTTTTTTTTTTTTTTTGGTTACAGTATATGTACCGTGGCGGCCAAAGAATTAAGAACAATTTCTTATTATACATTGGGTCTATTTCATTTAGGAAATGTTTATCAACGGGTAGTAGACATATATTTGTCTAAAACGACCGTAACCGCACATCGTGTACATCTATCTATTCGAGGGGAACTAAAAAAGTATCTAGTCCAATAATGAAAACGCGAATATTTACCATCAAAAATAGTTTTATTGTATTCTTAAGTAATCTCCAGGATGATTTATACACTTTTTCATGCGCTCAAACCAATTGATGAAGAACTTCTTCCACTCCGATTGAGACAACACAAAAACACGTTTTTTGAACGATTTTGCTGCATCTTCTGGCGATTGCTGCTAATTTTCCATAATTCGTCTCCAAGATCCACCTTATAAAAGTCTTTTGAAGCACCGCGATCGTATTTTTTTGAAATTTCTTTCTCTTCTTTCCGACGAGAAAAACCCAATTTTTTCAGCCAGGTGTTCATGCAATATCAAATGTTAGTTGGTGGAATAAATGCCCAAGGATGGCTCTACCTCACGGTATATAACATGACGATATTGCATTATCCGTTCACACACGGCCTAATTTTTTCTGCCACATCGGCCGTTTTTGGACTTATTAATGAAAAAATGGGAAAAACTTGTTGAAGAAAACTAGTTTTTCTATGTTAATTTCCAATTAGCGGTTTTAAAATACAATGTATAGCCTTAAGTTCAAAGAGATGAAGTTTATAATGTATGATTTTTTATACCCTCAGCCTTTAGGCTAAAGAGGGTATTTACACTTTGATACGACCAAAAATGTGTCCCATCGAAATAATGGTTTTAGACCCCAAGTATGTTTGTACGATATCCGTTTCAGACAATTTTGAGTAGATCTAGCAATGTCCGTCCGTCTGTCTGTCTGTCTGTCTGTCTGTCGGTCTGTCTCGCTGGCTGGTGCGCACGATAACTCTCGAACGGATCAATCGATTCGGTTCAAATTTTGGGTATCGAATTATTTTGTCCAGATTCGATTTAAGTTCGAAGATGGGCCATATAGGTCCACTCCTTCAGGTACCTCCCCCACAAATGTTCAAAAATTGTCGCAAAACTTGTGCGCACGATAACTCTTGTAGGGAATAACCGATTTGGTCCATACTTTGCACATTGTGTAATTTCTACCAAACTTAGATGAGGTTTCAATATGGACTCAATCGGTCCACTCCTTCGGGTACCTCCCACACAAAATTTCGGAAAAGTTCAGTTTAGGACCTGTTCTCGAATCGCTTTGATTTTTGTTTACGCATGTTGTATTCGCTGTCCTCTATACGACGTTGTAAGTTTCATTAGGGGCAAGTCCATACTTCCTGAGGAAATAACCTGAAAGTTACAAAAAACCATATGACACCGTGTGTAGTGGTTGGAGCGCAAGATAACTCTCGAACGGATCTGCCGATTCGGTCTAAAATTTGGCTTTCGTATTATTTTGTCCAAACTTAGTTCAAGTTCAAATATGGATTATATCGATCCACTCCTCCCGGTACCTCCCCCACAAAAGTTCGAAAATGTTCGGAAAATTTGTGCGTACGATAACTCTTGAAGAAAGTAACCGATTTGGTCATTAGTTTGTACTTTATGAAATTTCTACCAGACTTAGATGAGGTTCCAATATGGACTTAATCGGTAAACTCCTTCGAGTACCTCCCACACAAAATTTCGGAAAAGTTCAGTTTAGGACCTGCTCACGAATCGCCTCGGTTTTTGTTGTAACATCTTGTATTCACTGTCCCTTATACGAAGGTACAAGTTTCCCCAGGGGCATGTCCATACTTCCTGAAAAATAGCCTGAAAGATGAAAAACAAACCCTATGACACCATGTTTATGGGAGGAAGCGCAAGATAATTCTCGAACAGAAATGGGAGAATTTGGGAGTGACCGATTTGGTCCATAGTTTACACATTCTCATAATATCTACCAGATATATATCAGGTTCGAATATGGACTATATTTGTCCACTCCATCCCGTACCTCCCACACACAATTTTGGATAAGTTCACTTTAAGTCCTACTATTGAATCACTTTGATTTTTGTTGAAGCAACTTACATTCGCTGCCTCAATTACGATGGTAAAAGTTACTTCAGGGGCATGTCCATATTTCTTGAGAAAACAGACCGAAGGTTGTAAAAAACCCCAATGGCACCCCATGGTCTATGTCGGTCCATTCCTTTAAGTACCTTTTCCGCAAAAATTTTGAACTTTAATCCTAATCAACATTTTTCCGGTTCATACGACCAACATTTTGAAACCCCCTAATTTGCCCAGGCTGAGGGTATAATTCTGTCGGCAAAGCCGATTGATACTTTTTTACTTGTTAATATATGCAATGGATATATCTACCTCAAACTGATGATGACATTTTGAGGACTGAAAACCGCATTTTGGATGTGTCATTGCTACTTAAATAAATAGAGCTATACCCTGTTTAAAATGTGCGAAAACAGAAAGTTAAAAATTATCGCGAATAGGGAGATATAATAGATTTTTTCTAAAAATTGAGTGCGATGCTACATCCGCGGTTCTTGATGGATCCCATTGAAACGACATCAAATGATGTATTTTTGAAAGCTGATCATAGAAATCGAATGCGCATGAAATGTAAATGTACTTTTTGGTAATTATGTGCATTTTACTGCTGTGTTGGAAAATCGGATGCGCAACATGTCATTTCCACTATTACGTGGTTTATATGCGTTTCATTTGTAGTAATATTGAATATAACTGTATTTTAAATAATTAATTTTATGCCACAATTGGAAGTCCTTGTGATTTAATATAATGATCTAAAGATGTCCTGTGGTCCACAAAAAAAACGAGTTTCCGGGGATTATTGTTTTATAATCGCTATATTTGCTAAACTTATGAGTGCATCGAGACGACGGTGGTTGCGCCTCCGCCCAAGAAAAACGATATATTTACAAATTTCCTTAAATGATAAGGTTCAATGGACCATCTACAATGAAAAACTAAAACATATAAGTCTCAATAAGCGGGAGAATTCAACTTAGCCAGTTTTTTAACTTTTATAATTAAATCGCTTTAGTAAAAAGACAGGGGACATGGACGATAATAAATCCTAAACAACATCAATGGGCGAAAAAAATCAACAAAGTCCCTATGAGAATAGAAAGGTTACAGACAAAATCTGTAGATACATATAAAATCCTCCTCGGTTTGACAATGGACCGAAGAAGTGAGGTAGAAAATACCAAAAGAAAAGTTGTCATTAAAAATGATTACGACGGGCCAGCAATGCGGACCGGGGTCTGCCAGTAAATTAATAAATACATATATAAATAAATAAATGACATAATAATCTAAAGATGTTAGCCATTAGGAAAACTATAAGACAAACGCAACAGAATATCTTTATTACTGCTCAAAATTTTGACGCAAATGACAAATAACTCAAACGTTTTTTCTTCAACTTTTCCTATAAAACCATAAATAAAATAAAATTAGACTGTATGATTTTTTTCATCATATTTTCTTCTCCAGCTCCAACCTTCACCAATTAGGTTATATTTTGTTTCTCACAATGTCTGGATGCTGTTGTAATTTTTTATATATATTTTTAAGTATGAGTGGTATTACTTCAAAATATATGTTTGTAAATACACAATTTTTTAACAAATTTTATTTTTCGCGAATCCATTGGGACCTTTCGATTTTTTTGCATCATCGCAAAGGTTGCAAATTCTGTTAACGGCATTATGATAAAACAGCTTACCATATTAAGCCGCGATTTTTTAGCATTTTTTTCTAATTATCATAATTAAAGCGGTCATATCTTTTGCGCGTAACAGTCAAAGTTGGTAACAAAAATAGATTTGGAATGACTATTTTTTCTTAATCTATGTACCAAAAATCATTGATGTAGTATCAACATTTTTTTTTTTTTTTTGAAATGGTAAAGGCGGTTTTAGACATTTTACCTGATACATATATCTATAAAATCTGCAAATAATTTAATTTAAAAAGCCTAATAGTGTTGTGCTTAATTTTTCACATTTATTTCTAGACCAAATACCGTCACACATTTAATGTTGCATCAAAGTTGGACATATATACATTAGGGTTATAACTTTTTTTGCAATTTTTGCAAATATCAAAAATACCACCGCATAGCCGTGTAGAGCATGAAAAACTAATGTGAAATATGGTGTCATTTTTTCTTGAAGTTCCGTAATGCATTATTTAATTTTATTTGTTATAATGACATATAAGCTTTTCGTATTAACTTATTAATATTTTTAATCTAATTTAAAATCAATGACGAACCATTCTGGACCAATTTGTTATCAAATCGCGATATATTTTAATGCACCTTTGACAATATTGAATTTTTTTGCTTTTATTGTACCTATCGGACAGGAGAATATGTGGTCATTTGCAACGAATTCGCGAAAGTTACAGACTGTTTTTAATGAATTTGCCTGTAAGAATCTTATTTCTTTTCTATAAATATTTATTCAAACAAAGCCAATTTAAATTTTTAAATAGAAAAAAATATCAAAAGGGCTTTAGTAATCGCAGTCGGTGAGGAAACTTTTTTACCGAATCGAACTAAAACACGCGTTTTCGTCATCAGGAAAATATTCCGTACTGGCGTGGTATTTTTTGGTTATACCCCTAATTGCACCAAATACCTAAAATCGGTCGAAAATAAATATGTGAGTTATACCCAAAACTACACCTGTTCTTAAAAAAATAAATAGGGTTCGTCCTTTGCCAAGAACAGGATCTTTCCCAATTTTGCTGCGAATTGGACAATAATGCGATCTGAACTTTGTTTACAACAATACATGAACAATCCACTCAGAAAGTGAATATATGCAGATCATCAAAAGGAACTATGGGTCTATTTCGTTTCCTTTTGTATGTTACAAACTAATGCCCAAAGACATCATACCACTTACCGCAGTGTGGTGTTGGGTATAAAAAGCTGTGTCTAAATAGGATTTAACTAGATTCGACCACCGACTAGGTTTAGCCAAAAGGCAAAGTTTTACGAACTACATTGAAAGTATTTGTTGCAAGAACTAAAAAAATTTGATTTTGTGAAGTGTCATCTCTACCCTATTACATTTCATACCACTTACCAGGTCAACGAAGAGTGAACAAATATACATACATACATCTATGAAAAGAAACAACTACTCATGCCAGTGTCAGTTGTGTCATTGTGAGTGTGTGTACCAGCATGATTGGTAGATTTGTGGTCACATCGATTTTGTCAGCAATGCTCTCATGACACGGATGCCAACTCAATATTTGCATGTCATTCGATTGCAACAGGGAATTGATGCAAGCAGCTATCATCATCATAAAGAAATTTCTCTCTTTTTTGTTGGTGTATTTGTTGCAATATTTTATTGTTCAATGAGTTTGTTTATGCCATGATGATGTCTATATATGTATGTGGGTGTATGTTTACACCACATTATGCTTCTTCTGCTGCTGTATGTGGTTGTGGATATTTCTAGGAAATGTGTATCGTGTCCATAGAGGGAAAGTCAGTAATTATCATGGTCATCTTATGTAAAAGAATACAAGTTGCCAAGTTGTGGTTTCCATCAATTCCATGGATGAGTAGAAAGTAAAATAGACCATTCTCGGACCACATCTCGTTAACCAATTCATAGGCCGTTTAATTGAAGATGCCAATAGACTATAGCTTATTCAAATAGAGAACGAGAGACAGAATGTACCCACACACAAATTTGAATTAGCAAGTTTAGTCTATTATCCATTTACCCACATTTGTCCAGTAGTAGCACACAGTCATGAGTCCAGTGTTGGTGCATGATGTGATGTAATATGTGTGACCATAGCAAGATTTTACAAGTTAACATATCGACATGTATACATGTAAATAAATGTACGTGTTCATGTGGGTGTTTATTGTTAAATGATTAACTTACCATAGTAGACATCCTCCAAATCTCCGGACTTGTTTATATTGATGTTTATACGCCATGCATATATCAGGACTATCAACAGTGATATATTCTGCAAAGAAAAAAATTCACACACATTGGAAATTTATTTATATGTAAGAAGTATACATTTACTTGTGTGCTAGCGAGGGGAATATCAAGAGCTGTTCATCCAATAATTGCTATCAGTGTGTCCGTTCAGTTATGGTGGGTAGATGTCATTAATAATGTGTTCGCACATGGCCAAGAGATACAGCTTTTGGGCAGTAAAATTCATTATTCATATATGTACATATATATACATGTTTTTTTGTTACATAAGGATCACGGCGACATTACCAAAGCAGAAACAGTTCAGAGGAAAAAACTATAGTGAAACTTATAAGAGAAATGGTCATAGTCAGCTATGTAGACATGGCACATAAAACTTGACATTTAGGAAAATATGAGATTTATTTGACGTTTATACAATGGAGTTGACATTTTAAATCTCGAGCTTATCTAAAGTTATATATTGCTAGTATTGCGGCCAATGAAACAAACATACATACATATGTGTTTATCTATCTATGTGTTTCTAGAATTGATGTGTGGCTTGGTATAAGGAAGCTGTGGTTTTCTGAAGAATTTGTTTGACGTTTTCGAAGTCTTTCTGTTAAGCTATATATTAGTTCACACGGAAGAGGAATTAAGGCCTCAGGGATAACAATCTTTGCGCGATGCGGGGGCTTAAGGTCACAGTTTCCACACTTAACACCCTGGAAGTGTTGAGTTGGGGAACTGTGAGCGACCAAAGGTTATACAAGTAGCGGCCTCCTACTTATTAGAGACCCCTAACGCCGGGGTGTCAGGCGAAACCGTGCCCATCGGTGTTTTAAGATTTGCAGTTATGGTACCTACTGTATTAGAACGGAGCCTCGTTGATACCTGGGCATCTCAACGCAGTAATGACTTAGTTGTCAAGTCCTTGCCATGGTACAGGAGGGCTATGCCATGGTGGACCTCACTTCCCCCATTAAATCTATGACGCATAGAGAATAAAAATTTAAACAAAAAACAATTAAAACAAATTCGATTGATGACAACACTGCAATGCCTAAGGATAACTCTTCAAAATCAAAATTCTGTACCAAGTCTGGGGCAACCCGGTCTGACGGGACGGTAGTGTCGGGAGGGGACGGACATACGGTACCCACTCTAGGAGCTGTCACTGACAGTTTGGCTGAGGAATCTCCTGGAGATACTGGAGCAGACGTTGGCACTGCGTCTCAGTCAGGGTGGCTATTCTACTGGGGCCGAGGACGGCTCATCGGATGACGAAATGAACACCACAGTCATTCCAGCGACTGTAGTCAACGATGAGTCGGCCTCGACCTCAGTGGAAGCAGCCACCTGTATGAACTCTGGACCAACCGATGCACCAGCTACCCAACCATCGGCCGCAGCCGATGTTGCTGGCTCACAAGGACTTGCTGCTGTTGGGGAAGGAACTCCGACCAAAATACCGGCCGGAAAAGCTCCCACCACCTCAGATAGCTCTGCAAGTCAATGGCCCAAAAAGGGGAGGGCGTACCACAGAGCAATGCACTTCCTCAGGAAGTACATTGACAGGGAACCCTCATCTATAACGCTGAGAGAATGTAAGCTGATCAAGATGATTCTCAAGGTAGTGAGAAAGATCGAAAGATCTCACCCTCACTTACCCAAGAGAAATCCTGATATCAGTAAGCTTTCTCTCATAACGGCTAATGAAAAGGTTAGATCAATGCCTACATCGACTCCCACAGCCCCCAAGGACCAAACCGGGAGCGATGTTGACATGATCCGAAAACCATCAAATGATTAGCCTCATTCGACCTCAAAGCTCTCTTCAAAGGGATGTCCCGCAACACAGACAGGACAAACCTCAAAGGAGAAGGCAATCAAGTCGAAGGGGACGCATCATAAGAGCTCCAAATCTGGGAAGTCCGACCGAACACCGGTCTCCGCACCTGGGGGAGCATCTACCAACCCAATTCTTTTAAAGTGAAATAAGTCACGATTAATAGAAGGACATGATGCAGCAATAATGCAGTCTATTTTTGCAACTAAGGTCACGTCTTTTGCCTGAATCTATAGAAGTGCGTAAAGAAGCATTTCTTAAGATACCTTGGAGGTTTTTTCTGAGCAATAAAAGTGAATTCTTTAGTATAAGTGTAAAAAGTTAATATTTTTATACACAATAAATTCGATGTTACGGATGAAAATCAGTATTGTAATTCTATAACTAGTTAACAGAACAAACAGAAATACCGACAATTGTCGTTAATTTTTAAATATCAATAGCTTTTGAATATTACAAAATGTTTTTTGTTAAGTTAGCGACGAAAAAAGTAGTCGCCAGGCTCTACTGATAGCAACAGTTATGTCAACTTTTATTTATATTTTTCATTCATAATTTTGCCTTTTAATTTTACAGATTTTTGTCGGTAACCAGAAAATGAGTTACAAAATCGCACTACAGATGTTGTCGAAAGATGAAAAACAGACTGTTTCTGTGGACAGTTTCGAGAAGAAGCTGTTAAAGAAGTTCAATTTTTAATTAATTCTCTTTCGAGTTGAGCTTATTAGACCTATTATATACATTGAAAAATTAGGAGTCTAGCGAAGTCCCACACATTCAACCATTACGCTACGTTTCACGGGTGGTTATGCCGATCTTCAGGCGTATTGAATGTTGTTTTTGTGGCAGACGAAGGCAAAGTTCAATTTTATTTTGCTGAATTGATATGGGTATGGCCTAACGACTACTTTATTTAACAAAGATATTGGCATTTTAGTTTTAACGCTTTTTGTCGGTAAACCAAAACAGAATTTCTCTACAGAAATGTTTGTCTTGTGCCAGACTATGAAAATTTTCATGAAAATGTTTTGAGCTTATGGGTAAGAAGGGAGAAAGGGAGCTCCTTCACCTCCGCCCTCTCTTAAAAGCTAAACTATTTTCATGTGTTATTTTCAGCGTCTGGCACAAGAGTTTGTTATTTATTTGTAATTAAATCTATATGTATTGTGTGGCCTGGTAAATGCGTTTTACTATTAAGAGGTAGTTTACACTATCTATCAATGTCATATGACACCAAATTAATACATTCCATATCTACCCACGGAGGCAATGTGGAGACGTAATTTTATTATATTTTTGTTGGGGTGGACGCACAGAATAAATGGCGTAAGGAAAATCTCCAATATTCCACATATTAGTGAATATTTAACGATGGAAAATTTCATGTCATATGACATATACATATAGTGTAAACTACCCCTAAGCTGTGATAGTGTGTGTTTTTTTTAATCAAATACGACGGTAATTACAATAAGACCCTTTGGTATAATGAATTTTCTACTACATACATGTATACACATTCTCGTTCATATCTACATTAACACCAGTGGATGAGTGGTTGCGACGACATTATAATATTAAACACAGCATTAAATCCAGACAAATAAAAGCAACATCAAAAAAATATTTCCATCCACTGAAAAATTAAACATAATTTCCCAAAGGTATTTCATATTCCGAGCATTACAGAAAAGCTTTTCCTTGTCATTTAAATGTTGTGTGAATTTTAATTGAATTGAAATCAATTTTATTCTCATTATTGTGTCCCCGTTTCCATGTGATGTGTCCATTAGGGTTGTCACGTTTTACAAGTTTTTTTTATTAAATAACAAAAACGTCGCTGCATATTGAAGTCATCCAGGTGACAAAAAGCTGAGCAGAGAAAGCGTCCAATTTTTGCTATGCACTTATTTATTCTGCTTGTTTTAAAACATACATTTTTCCTCTAAGTAGTAATTGTTCGGGCAAATCTACTATTACTACAGTCTAAGTATCCCGAATAGAAAACCCAAACTCTTGTTAATTCCAGCTTTTTTATCCCAAAACGAATGAATCCAAAATTTTATTATTATGGCGATTTAAAGTCAATCATGTCCCCTGTCTAGCCTTTTGCGAAATGGTTTTCTGATTTTTCCCCCCTAAATATTTCCATGAACACCGAAATTACCGTGTAAAAAGGCTTAATTTGATAATTTTTTTTTTTAAATCGGTTAAGAAGTTGTCATGGTTTAAAAGTTTTGCAGGAGAAGTGCCTAAAGGAATGGACCGACATAGTCTATTTTGAAGTGTGTCTTATTTTCATTCCTCTCGATAGAACCATTATATCAGGGCTTGGCCACGAAAAACATCATATCACTGTAAACAGAGCTACTAGGAGTACCTTCGGTAAATTTCCTCAGGATTCTTGCACAGACCCTTAACCGCATTTAAACAAAAATGTTTACCATTTGTGTGGGTGATACCCTAGGGAATGGACCGATAGATCCCACTTTTGAACTGAAACTAAGTTTGGACAAAATATTTCGAGATCCAAAGTTTGGACCAAATCGATTGCTTCGTTTATGAGATATTGTGCTTACCATTGAACTTTTGTGGTACCAGAAGGAGTGGATCTATAGCACCATCATCGAATTTCATCTAATATTCGAAGAAATATTACGATATACAAAGTGTGGACAAACGCAGTATTCGGTTCGGAAGTTGTCGTGCGCACTAGCCACACACATGCTGGCCGTAGGTGTTTTTTACAGTTTTCAGCTCATTTTCTCAAGAAAATGTAAAAAACTTGTATCAAGGTAATAGGGGCCTTGCTTGCATCATGTTGCAAGAAAAATCAAAACGATTCGAGAGGAGGTCCTAACCTGCACTTTTCCGAAATTTTGGAACATAATCTATGTCTGGTAGAAATATTACGATGTGCAAAGGATGGACCAAATCGGTTACTACCTTTAAGGGTTACCGTCGCACAATTTTTCCGAACATTTTCGAACTTTTGTGGGGGAGGTACCCAAATGAGTGGACCGATAAGGCCCTTCTTAGAACATGAATCAACTATGGGCAAAATATTAAGATAGCCAAATTTTGAGAGTTACCGCGCGCTAGATCCAAAACACAAAAGCGGATTTTTACAGCTTTCAGGCCATTTTCTCAGGAAGTATGGACTTGCCGCTGAAAAAACTTGCACCGTCGTAATGGGCCAGCGAATACTAGTTGCTATAACAAAAATCGAAGCGATTCGAGAGCAGGTCCTAAACTGAACTTTTCCGAAATTTTGTGTGGGAATTACCCGAAGGAGTAGACCGATAGAGCATATTGGAATATGATCTACGTCTGGTAGAAATTTCACGATGTGTAAAGTATAGACTAAATCGGTTACTACCTTTAATAGTTATGGTGCCACAAATTTTCCAAAAATTTTCGATCGTTTGTGGGGGAGGTACCTAAAGGAGTGGACCGATATGGCCCATCTTCGAACATAAACTAAGTTTGGACAAAATATTACGAAGACCAAATTTTGGAACAAAACGGTTCATCCGTTCGAGAGTTATCGTGCGCACCAGCCAACCAAACAGATTGTCTGCAACGGATTTCGTCCAAACATACTTGGGGTCTAAAACAATTATTTCGATGAGGCACATTTTGCCCGTATGAAAGTGTATATCACCAATATTTTTGAAAATTTAACATAGCTGAAGCCAAGGTTTACCCTTTTAGAACACGCGACTCGTGATTGTATATTATACAAATTAAATACTTTTGGATAAAATGAAATGTTTTGGACGTGGCAAAAAATATTGGCCTAAAAAGATAATTTGCGAGGAAGCTGTGGCTATATTTATGTTAAAAAATTGGTGAAAATGGGTTGAAGCCACCATGTCTTTTTTTGTTATCTCTCTATTTGTGAGTAAACCACACTTCTCTCGAGTTTCCTGTCAAAGTAAAAGCAGAAGCACACTAAATAAGGATCATCTCACTAATGTATTACTTTTCAAAATTTCGTCTGCTTCTACCATTAAATGATGCTGACATTTTGAAGCCAGATTTACAGTGTTTTTTGAAATTTTCTTCTGATTTCATTCCGCAAACAGGTTTTTATAAAAACCATATATAGGATTGTAGTACTTGCGATTCTGAGTTATTTGATAGGAATATTGTCAATGTAGTCTGCACAGCTTCATAGAAATCTGCATCCAAATGCGAAAATTTTGTGCGAACATTTTTCTAAAAATCATATTTTTCGGGTCTAATTTTAACAATTGTTATTCGATTTCTTTGTACTTGATTGCACATTTTAGTTTTTTACGTTTCTGATCCAATAAATCATTCCCCGTGAAAATCCATCTACTAAAACGCGAGTTACAAGAAATTCCAAAATAGAAAAATCGTCTAAAATTGTTTTGGAAATATCGCGTATTTTATCGCGTCACATGCGGACAAAATGATTTTAATAATTACGTGATTTACACGTATTTTAAAATGCATATAAATTAAAATGGGATATTTGACCTCTGTTTCCATTTCAGAAGCTTTGAGATATATCCTCCTCAACCCAATTACCTTCCCTAATGGGGAAGCTTTAATATGAATGTCAATAAAGCAAAATCCGTCTATTTTATTGGGAGATTTAATCAAAACGAAGGAAATATTCCTATAGATTTTTCCAATATTTTCTACTACATAATGCATGTGAAAAAATATTTTGTTAAATAAAAATTTCTTTTTTGACCAAAATATGTGCTTATTTTGGCTGTAACATCAAAACTATAACACCAATCTGTACGATTGTAGTCTCATTTGATTCGCCGTGAAGTTTAGATCCACAACCAATTTTTATGTAATTTTATGACCACTATATTGGCCTTAATTTTGAAAAAAGTAGACTTATATGCTATTATTTATCAATTTTATGTACATTCCGCGAATTCTGTGTAAGATTTTGCAGGTATTATGCAATCTACTCGCTGAAGTCACTTCGAGAGAACTTTTTTGTAACAATGGTGCTCATTAAAATAATTAGCGTTTTTATAATATTTTCTTTCTTAAAAAGCGAAATAAAAGCGCCATAACTTTTGTCAGCAACAACCAAAAATTGGCTCGCGACCAGATTAGTAGTTGCAATTTTTTTCTTAACCTACATATCAAAAATCGTTGATGTAGCGCCAAAAAATATTATCCTTTTTTTCTGAAATGGAATATGAAATAATTGACAATATTCCTGATATACCCTCGTTAGCATAAATGCTGAGGGTATAAAAAAACATAAAAAAACAAAAACAAGGTTTATGTTCGGACGCTAAGCTGCTTAAAAGATACCAAACAATATAATATAAGTATTTATTATTACAAAAATTGAAATAAAGTAAGTTTTCGAAAAAAAAAAATAAATAAAATCGATGAGTTATGTAATTTTTCGTATGCTTTTCATTAAGTAGAAAAATTTCAATTACAATCATACGCACTAAAGTACAAATGTTAAGAAATACAAAATTTAAAAAAAAAACATATCAGAAAGTTAAACCCACAAAAAAATCCATAACTCATATATTTTTTAATAGAAATCCGATGTGAAGTATAAGAATCCAAAGGTATTTTCGTCTTCCATGGACTCCAACAAAACCGAATTGGTAGATATGAACCCCTGTATAATTTTGGTGTAGCGCAGTGTAATTAAAACACTTCAAATAACCAGAAGGAAGAAAATTATGCGATATGTATTTCTTCAAAGTAAAATATGACGCAGACAACATCGGCGTAAACAATTGTGTGCTATGGATGCTGATAAGAAAGTGTCCTGCAACGACCTTGATGATTTTTCGCGAACATGTCGACATTTCATTCATTATTGCCTCTATGTCATGTAAATACAGTATAATCGATAAACCGATAAATCGAAACCCTCACTAATGCGAAAAAAACCAGTTGGTCACTGGAAACGGTTCCAATCACATTTCAACCCCGACAATTTGTAATAATCAGTCGGTCCTTGGAATACGAATTTTTTGGATTCTGCTGTAGTTATATTTCTGAAACATCTGAACGTATCGGTTTGAAATTTGATAAACGATGCCAATGTGATTGTGTCGTTATACCTAAGACGTTATTTCGAAGCGGAGAAACCGACCACGCTCGTTATTTGCTAAGTTGTTAGACCTTGAAAATTTATAAATGCCCGTGCTGAAAATAGACTACATGATTTCGTGATTTTTCGAAAAATTCCAGTTTATTACTCTTGGATTTAAAACTTATTTATAGATCGGCGTGGTCTGCTCTGTTGCTAAATTTGAACCGGAAATGCATATACATACATACGTGACATTGCAATTAAAAAAAATAATTGCAATGTCATGCATATGCATTTCCGGTTCAATTCAATTAAAAAATAATTGCAATGTCACGCATATGCATTCAAATTTAGCAACAGAGCCGTCCACGCCGATCTATAAATAAGTTATAAGTGCAAGAGTAATAACTATTTTCCTGGAATTTGTATACAATATTAGGGAATGCCCGTCATAAACATGGCTTTTAAATTTTTAGAATTTTGGAGAGGATAAGAAATTTTCAATGCGTCCCATTTTTTTAAAAAGGTTTTTATTTCAAATTCCTTATTTCGTAGGAGGAAGAACTGACCACGTCTAAATTGTAGAAGCTATATATACGCAAAAGAACCATTTGACATACATACTGTCCTGGCACTTTGAGGGGATACGTGTCATAATGAATAAAGCAATCTTGACCAAGAACCAAAGGCGCCCGTTTTTTTAAGTCTTATAATTGAGCGGCAGTGTACTTAAATATACATTCGAATTACATTTCCTGGCTATTTCTCTACGATTATTGTGTTACTATCTAAACGTAGATTTGGGTTACCTTCATAAGTATAAACGAAAGTACTTGGAAAATAGTTATTCTTGTGATTGTTGTGTAGTGTTGCTCAGGATACGTAACAACAACAAGTATTTACTGTAGCTCTTGCAAGACACATTTTTATATCAGACAATGGATTTTCCACATTTTGTTTATAACTTTAGAAGTACGGGGAAATGGGGACTGTCAAAGTAGTCTTGGAAATATATTAGAAGAATTTTATTGAAAATTTGGCTAGTGAATAAAATGGAATATTTCTTGCGTATTTTTTTTTTTTTTATTTACGAAATTGAGCCGAATGTTATAACGCATTCTCTATGAAAAATTTTCCTTACTTTGGTGGGTACGTACAATGAATGTGACTCATACACAGGTATCTTATTTTGACGACGATTTTAAATTGTTCAATATTTTCCAAGAATCATTTCCATAATGGTTTGTTCTACTGGTTTTCCGCGAAAGCCGGAGTATGGCTGTATTTTTTGTCTCTGGCTTTTCATAAATTTCGACGGCTGTCACTTTTTGCTCTTGATACATATTTCTTGAGTGCCACTTCATTATATTCCTTAACTTTTGTTTTTTTTTTTCAAGAGGCATGCTTTTCAAAATTGACATCATCCATTCACACAGTCATTCATTCATACAGTCATCCACTCAATCATTCACTGAATTGGCCTGATTAAAGTATTCTCACACACCCAACTTGTTTTTTTTTACGCTCACATAAGACTGACTTCTGAACTGAATTTGTTTGCAGTACACAAAATTGTATTAAATAAAATGTAGTTTAAAGTATTGGAACGAAACAATGCGCAACGTTTACGAGGAGCAGTTTTAAAATGAAATTCGAGCATCGATCGATCAATCAACACTGAAGTCAACTCAAATGACAATCCATTTTAATAATATTTAAATGATTAAACTACGGGGAATTGACATTGTCCTTGCTGTTGTAGTTGTTTTGTTATTTTTAAAAATGTGTCCTTCCTTTGCATCGACACGAAAACAAACACGCACACACACACAAGCAAGCAAACGAAAAACGAAACATTTCAAATAAACATTCTAAAGCCATTAACAAATCATTTTGAAAAGGCAACAATAAAAGCGACAGCAAATTGTTTTGTCGTGGGGGAGAAGAGCATCGAGAAGCTTGCATGGTGATTAGAAGGAATATAACATCACATATTCGACATTGTGTGTTGGGCGCCATAACAGGCTAACGCTTCCAACACAACACTTAATAAACGAGCACACCAGCTAGGTGCGATGGGGCCGGCTGGCTGGCACACATTATATGCCATTATGCACCCAGCATAACTAAGCCCGGCCAAATAGTCATTGTATGATGCTTGAGTTTCTACTAATTGCTGTCGGTGAGGCATATTGCCTGGCCTTGGAGGGATGGAGGCCTGCATCAAGCGAACAGTTTAGCACTCGCCAATAAAACACATTAATGAAGTTATAAAAATGTTGTTTATTAGAATTTGCCAACACAGTTCCGGCGCCGCAAGGAAATTCTAGGCACGTTCCTGTAATCAACATAAATTACGAGTGAATTTAAAAGAAAGCCAGTCGCCTCTATGCGAAAATGTGCAATTGTGTGCACAATGATGAACAGTATCGTCGGCTTGTCTGGTTGGCAGATAAACAACTAAGCGGAAGATGGGATACCCTTCTTGGGGGGTGTGCGTAACGTAGGAACACAGTCCCTAGTCGCCTTATTTGAATGAAAGGTTCTAACAAATGTGCAAATATTTTAGTCAGTGAAATAGGAGCAGATGGTCATTAATTCTTCAGCTAACACCCGCTTTCATGTCATCCTACTTAAGGGCTAGAAAAAATGCGATGCATTGGCTGGGATATTTCGTTTTGCCTTTTTTTGTGGCAGTTTCTTGAGTTAGGGTCTGGTGTGGTTTTTTCGCTATGGGTAAGTTGCTACCATCAAAATATTCAAATTTCAATACTTACTATTGTATAAATGGCGCTCGCTATTGCCAAATTCTTGGCATGCAACATACGACAGCATCCGGTGGCTGTCAACGGTCCGTAAGGATACAAAATCACGGATTTCATTTTTTCTCCAGCTCCAGCAGCAACGGCAGCAGCAGTTACACAGCTCTTATGCTTTGTTTTCATTTTGTGCATGACGTTGATGGTGGTAGTGGTGGTGGTGCTTATGGCAACGAATATCGCTAACAAAGAAGGCGGACTGCAGGAACGAATGATTGACGTAACACTTCGACATGACTCGTACGCTTCAGTAACTCAGTACTTTACACAAACGCACATAGGAAATGAATGAATGTGCCTGTATGTGTGTGTGAGGACATAGCAATCTGTGTAGAGTATGTTTGTTTCCACTATCGTTTTTTTGCTACTGTCTTTGGATCCTGCTGTGTAAATCCTTTGATACTGGTATCTGTTTGTTGGCTTCCAAGTTAATTAAACAAGCGTGTTGACTGCAAATAGACAAAAAAACGATGGATGAAAAATAAATCAAACTAAAAATACTTGATTCTAACGCTTAAATTACATTCTAGTAAATCAAGCAAAATCAATCACAAGCCAATCCATATATTGGCATATGGAAAACAATAATTGTTAAAAAAACAACTCCGATAACTAAAGGTAGGATATGAACGGAAAAACAATGTATGATCGGAATATTTAATTCCTTTAAAACGTTCTATTAACTGAATAGAAATTTGTAAATACATTTTTAAAATTTATTGTACACCTTCCCCACAAATAGGATTTGTTTTTTATTAAAAAAGACCCATCACCCAAAATACACTAACAAAAAGGCGTATTATACTTTAAATTTTCCAAATATGTTCGTGACATCGGGAACACCATATCTCGAACAATAAACCAATTTTGGGATCACGTTATAGCCCGCTGTGAAAGCTCATTGTTTAGGCCATGGAAGAAGCTTGCAAGTTTGGATGATGATCGGTACGATATAGGCGGAAAATGGACCATAATTCATTTCATTCATAATTCATTTTTGATTTTATTATAACGGCAAATGTAGAGAAGAACGCGATTTTTTAGATTTTCAACTTTAAACTGGCATAACTTCTTTTTCCACAACGTATTTTTATCATTTTTCTTTTCTTTAGAAGAGTATAATATTATCTTTCAAACCTTTTTTTAAGTCCATCCAATAGTAAAAAAAGACATATAATAATGACCCTAAGTTCAAAAAGAAGGCATTAAAAATGTTAACATGTTTTTGCTCCAGCTCTAAGCTGCTTAGAAGATAGCAAGCAATATAAATATTAACTACTACAAAAATTGAAATTAAGTAAGCTTTCAAAAATGGGAAACAATATGGCTATTTTTTTATTTTTGTCTTATTAAGGCTGGATAATATATAAGATTTTCTGTTTTATTTTTTTACTTAATATCTACTAAGCGCATTAAGTTAACAATGTTAGGAAATACAAAATATTACAAAAAAAACTGTATACTCGTATGTATGTTAAAAATTTTATTCTGATTCTCTTCTTATATATTGAACCTGGTAACATGAAGGACATTTCTTGAGAAATTTAAAGTATAAAGAACACATCGGTGGTTTTCATACATAACGACATAAGTCGACTTATTGGTGCCACGTAGGTGTACTTTTTGAGATCATTCCATATCACTATTCCGTTAAAAAAATATTCCGTTAATAAAATGTGTTTTGGCAAAACTACGTAACTGGGCCTTTTTATAAAATAATTGTCATAATAAACTTATTATATCAACATAAGTTTAGATGGGATTCTATCCGGTATCTACCCAAAACATGGGTAAATACCCGATAAATTTTTTTATGGGTGTTTATTTGGGTAAATAAAATTTTATTTTGAAATCAAAATTTGGTTTTTCTGTCAAACAGAAAATCAAAAAGAATACCAGAAAAGCGGTTTAACCACGCGTTTTATATGTCAAATCGGTCGTTGGAGTTGCTTGTACGGAAAAGTTAACGAAGAATGCAAAAATTATAGCTTTGTCGATGAGGTCTTAAATCTCAACATTATCCACTGAAATCGTGGGTTAATCCATGTCATATATGATAAAGTTTGGTTCTTGGTTTGGAGAACTACAACAAACCGCTCCACAGTGGATCCAATTGTATGGAGAAAGTGGCCAAAAATATTTAGAGTGTAAAAATCAAGCCAATGCGCCGATTACAGCTTTGTGCTGCTGCGAAGAGTGTTTTAAGGAACCAAGAGCGTAACATTCTCCCCCCTTTCTACTCTGGAGGGGGTATACGGTAAGAATTGTTTTATGCTCTTAATGCAAAATGACGTGAAAAAAGGTCCCGATTATCTTATGATGCAAAAATAGGCTTAAGGAATCCAAACAATCTCCAAAACAACATAAAATCCAACCAATTTAGCGGATTAAAAAAAATCAATATTTTTGTCTGAAAATTGCTAAAATTTTTAATATATATCTTATAGTGTTCTTCCTGGATCAAGCATCAAACTGATGGCTTTGGTACAGGCACATCCTCCTGTCGAGACCAGCAAGGTAATTTGGTAACTGATACAGATAGTGTACTCAGGATATGGAAAGAACACTTTTCAAAACTGTTAGTATCCAATAGCAGCGAAGACGACGAAGATACCACAGTCCCAATCCCAGAAGATGGTATTGAACGTATACCGCCCAGCCAGGATGAGGTAAAGACAGCAATAAATCGGCTGAAGAATAATAAGGCAGCAGGAGCCGATGGCTTGCCAGCCGAGCTGTTCAAAACCGGAAGCGACATGCTGATAAGGTGTATTCATCAGCTTGTTAGCACCATCTGGCAGGAAGAACGAGTACCCGACGATTGGAACCTTAGTATCCTGTGCCCCGTCCACAAGAAGGGAGATAAGACTGTATGCTCTAACTATAGGGGCATAAGTCTACTCCCTATTGCCTACAAGATCGTGTCAGGGATATTGTGCGAACGACTGAAGCCTATGACCAAAGAGATAATTGGACCATACCAATGCGGCTTTAGACCTGGCAAGTCCACCTTTGACCAGATATTTACCATGCGGCAAATCCTGGAGAAGACCCAAGAGATGCAGATCGACACCTACCACCTTTTTGTCGATTATAAAGCAGCCTTCGACAGGCCGCTGCGTTCAAAGGTATTCCAAGCCATGTCTGAATTTGGTATCCCCGCAAAGCTCATCCGGCTTTGTAGAATGACTTTAACTGACACGAGGTCCTCAGTTAAAATAGGAAAGAACCTCTCCGAAGAGTTTGGTACCAAAAGAGGTTTCAGGCAGGTCAGGTCGAAGAAGAATCTGCTAAAGTGGGTCTGGCGGTAAACGGTGAGAAGACCAAGTTGATGGTGTCGACGCGCAATGCGTCCATTGAGCTCGGACTGACTGTGGAAGTTGGTTCCTATAATATTGAGGTAGTAAAAGACTTCGTCGCATGAACCACGAGCTGTATCTGCTATACAACGATATTGTTAAACCTATCGAGATGCAGCGATTGCGTTGGCTAGGCCATATCATAAGAATGAGCGATGATGGACCCGCTAAAAAGGCGTATAAATACGGACCGCTTGGCGGTGCACGCAGAATTGGCAGGCCAAGGAATGGATGGCGCAAACAAGTGGATGATGAGATGAAAAGGCGCGGTATTCCAGAGTGCGAAGCAACAAATAGAGAGAAATGGAGATCTTTTCTTAATTCGGCCTAGGGAACAAATGTTATGTAATGGGCCAGCTAAGTAAAGTAAGTAAGTAATGTTTGTGTTGCATGTGTTTTCCTTTTTCCTCCGCTCTATTTCATAGAAAGCAACATAAATATAAATGTGTCATTGTGTCCAAAAAATAAAAACCACCTGCAAAGATATGTTGTAAAAAATATTTAATAAAAAATTTAAAAATTTTATTGATAACGATTGTTTTTGCATGCTCTATGAATATGTAAGAAAAACCCAAAAAAAAAATCATCGACATGAAGGAAATATTTATTGGCGGGAATACTTGCTGTACTTATTGAAGCAAAAATTACAGTCGGGGAAATATCAAAGTACCCCTAAAGTTTAAAACAATCAGCATTTTTTCTGTGTCGATAAAAATACGGAAACAAACAAAAACACACCAATCTTTGTTTCGAAATATGTATTATGTCCTTCATTTTTATTGTTATCTTACATTTTAAAAAAACCAAATCTAGGAAATGAACTTTCTTTCTCAATAAATCAGAAATAGTTCTCTATATACCTTTTTGTTCATAAAAAGTTGGCATCGCATGGGTGTTTACCAGTCTTAGAAATTTGTCAGAAACCTGCTCAGAGAAAAACTGTGGCATGCCTAGGAATGCCCTCAGGAGTTTGTTAATGTATACATTTGCTGTAGATATCCTACATTCTTCTATTCATGCCAAGAAAAGTCAACAAATTCTGCGAAAACACACACACACACACCATATCTTTTTTCAATAACAAACTAAAAATGATTGCTGAGCACATTCCCTGAAAGTATGATTTATTTGATTTCGAAACCAATACTAAAGCACCCATACGCCCAGATGTTCCACCATCATCTGCATCGTTGTCGGCAATATTGTTTTTGGGCAATAGGAGGAAAATCGATGATACCATCATTTATGGTGATCTGAACGTCAAAAGAAGAATATTTTCTCCCTATTAGGAACGATTGAAATAAATGTCTTCAAAGATATAATAGAACGTAAATAATGTTGTGTAAGTGAGGATGTGTTTGTGTGTGTGTGTGTGTGTCATGAAGAAAAAGTGAATGGAGTTGTCAACTTGTAACGTCTACTATTGTGTGATAATAATGACCGTAATTTGTGGTCATTGCTTTTATTGCAGATAATTTAACAAAACAACAAACGAAATAGCAACGACAGCAGCAACAACCATAACAACAAGAGCAACAATAATACAACTAAACAAGAAATCAACAATTACACAAAAGTTAACATGTCGACACAAATTGGTGCTACAACAAATGTTTCGCTTCCTCCGTTCGTTGTTGGTAGCAAATAAAGGAAGAACTAAGGTTGGTGGATAGCAGCGAAGGCGACAAAAACAACAACAGTACGTGTACATTAAAGGTGTTGAAATATTTGGCTCAAAAGAAAAAGTCTTACATGACAGCCACAGTATTAAAGACATTTAAAAATGCAAAGCTCTGGGAACGAGTTAAGACGTCAACAACGGACGACACACTAAGACCTCTAGAACAAAACAAACAAAAACATTGTAACGATGATGCCTGCAGCTAACCAACGCTCCTTTCCTGTTGGTTGGTTGGTTGGTTTCTGCTGAAATGACAGAAGTTTAATTTTATTCAAAGACTGTTTTAATATTTCAGCAATTTGGCTTTTGATAAAAGTTTTCCCCACGCCAGTTCACGTTGTCCGCCAGAGCTGCTGGCGTATTTTTCATTATGACCAAGTTAACTCATATTTCAAGAATGTCGACCTTTTTTGTTTTGGTTTTGGCTATGCGATGGCCAATTGCAAAAGTTGATGATTTAAAAAAAAAATAGTTTAGCTTTAGGCCACATTTTGTGGTCAGCTATATCAAAGACTTGTTTTCGGTCATTTTTCAAGAAGGTTAAATTTTACAGTAGACAAATGTGTAGACAAGGACCGTAACTATTATTTATGTGTGTATAAATGTACGCTTAATATATGTACATATGAAATGTGAAGATAATATGTTGTTAATCCTGGATGAATTATACATGCTCAGTTGTAATATTTTGTTATGCTTTGAACTCTCTTCCCTACGTGATGAACACTCAACAAATCCCTTCAATCTTTCAAGACCACAACACAATTATAAAAAACACACAGACGAAATACAGCCAGTGTTTAGACCTAAGCACATTTGTGCGGAAGGAAAATAAATCTGTAAAGCTTAAAATTCAAAAAAAAAAAAAGAAATGTTAAAGTATTTAAGCATAAGTAATCCATTTCGTCAAATTTTTAAAGTAATAATCCAATTTTTTGAGATTTACATCAGACGTGTACACTAGCGTTATAACTTTTTGCACTTTTTTGCAAATATCAAAAATACCACCACATAGCCGTGTAGAGCATGAAAAACTATTATGAAATAAGGTGTAATTTTTTTCTCTATCGCGAAAAAAGATTCCGTACAAAATGCATTGAACTTCAGTAATGCATTTTTTAATTTTATTTGTTATAATGACATACATATACGCTTTTTATTAAAATTTGTGTTTTTTTTTTAAATCTAATTTAAAATCAATATCAAACCATTTTGGACCAATTTGTTATCTAATCTCGGCATTTCAGAGCATATTAGGAACTTTTGACCATATTGCAATTTTGTTGTTTTTTATAAACTCGCGAATTTTATGTTTATATTTATTGTACCTATCGGACAAGAGAATTTGGTGTTATTTGCAATAAATTCGCGAAAGTTACAGACCGTTTTTAATAACTTTGCTTGTGAGAATCTTATTATAAATATCTATTCAAGCAAAGCAAATTGAAATTTTTAAATAAAAAATATCAAAAGGGCTTCAGTAATCGCAGTCGGTGCGGAAACTTTTTCCACCGAATCGATCTTAGAAACACGTTTTCGTTATCAGGACAAAATTCCTCACACGGTACTGGTGTGGTATTTTTTTTTTTTTTTTTTTTTTTTTTTTTTATAGCCCTAGTTTTAGACTGGTTTTAACTCAAAGGGAAAATATCGATGTCGGATTTTTTTATGCGGCACACTCCTAAAATTTTTAGTTTTGTTAAAAATTTAAATGCCAGAGTTTGAGCACCATCGGAATATATCCATATTTACATTAGGCAATTTTTCTTGCGGAGAGAGAGAGGTGTGAGGAATATGGTAACCCTTTGCCTCTCAACACCATCTCTCACCAACAAACTGACAATTGCCGCAAGGCAGATTGCCTAATGTAAATATGGACTATGCTAACACCAGCCACTGGGGCCTCAAAGTTTACATGGGTCCTATATAAAGCTAATTTCTTAATCACAATTTTTGGTAGGATAAGTTTTTTTAACCACTACAATGAACTGGTAAACTGTTTTCAGCGATTGTGGTCTGTACAGCGATTTCGTGAAAATTCGCCTTTGGCCCCATACAAATTACTAAGGAAACTTCAAGGCCCCAGTGACACGTGTTAACATATTCCGATTATGCTCAAACTTTGGCAAACTTAATTTTTAACAAAACTAAACATTTTAGGAGATTGCCGCATAAAAAATCTGACATCGATTTTTTAAATCCACTCTAGTGTACACGACCATCTACTGGTGCCGCTGCAATATACTCTTAGTTTTTTCAACAACATATAAATGTTTATGATTTGTATACCCTCCACCATAGGATGGGGGTATATTAAGTTTGTCACTACGTTTGTAACTACTCGAAATAATCATTGTAGACCCCACAAAGTATATATATTCTTGATCAGCGTGCAATTCTACATCGATATAGCCATGTCCGTCCGTCTGTCCGTCTGTGGAAATCACTCTAGCGTCCGAACGGATTGACGTAGGTTGATGAAATTTTGGGAAAATATGTTATATTTACGTAGGACTTTTGGTATTGAAAACGGGCTATGTAGGTCCACGCTTTCGTATAGCCCCCATACAAAATGACGCGTGACGCGTCGTCATTTGAATTAATTTTTAAGATATTTGGCCCATTTTACCACCGAATTGATTGTAATTTGGTACTTTGTGTCTCCAGAGGCCAAAAAATATTCCTACCAAATTTGGGTTATATAGGTCCACGTTTTGGTATAGCCCCCATATAAGGCCCCATATAAAGTACGCGTCATTTTAATATATTTTGAATGTATTAGACCCATTTGACCACAGAATTGGTTGTAATTTGGTATTTTGTGTCTTCGGAGGCCAGAAAACATTCCTACCAAAGTTGGGTTATATAGGTCCACGTTTTGGTATAGCCCCCACATAAGGCCCCTTATAAAGTACGCGTCATTTTAATATATTTTGAATATATTAGACCCACTTAACCAAAGAATCGGTTGTAACTTTGTATTTTGTGTTTCTAGAGGCTAAGAAATATTTCTACCATAAAATGTTTATATAGGTCCACGTGTTGATATAGCTCCCATAATACAATATCTCCCGATTTTCGATATTTTGAACGTTTTAGCCTCATTATTACACCGAGATGGCTGAAATTTGGTATTTAGTCTTCTTTAGGCGTATAAAACTTTCCCCAGAAATTTGTAGGTATAGGTCCACGCCATCATATAGCCCCCATAGAACGGTACCTTCCGAATTTCGGTATTTTGAAGGTAGTGGCCACATTAATCCACCGAAATGGCTGAAATTTGTGGTGGAGGGTATAATTTGTTAATAATTTATTTAGTGGACGATCTTAGACTGGGTTTGTGTTTTTAAAATAGTAACTAAATAAAGAATAATCGATGAAAATAGCATTCGTCAAACTCTCTTAAATTGTTTCAAATACTTGTCGTCGTTGTTGAGAAATTATGTTAAAAAAAATAATTCAATATCAATCTCGGAACCAATGTCTTGGATGAAGTGTCCACAAGGTTCCAAAATCCAAAGATATTGACGGTATTATGGCAAGAAAAAACCATATTATTTCTTAATAAATAAGACAAAATAGATCACTCTTTATTGATATTTTCCCGCAACATTTGAGGGTCATCCGATGCAAATATACTTAAATACCTTCGCAACTAAACCGCACCATTTTTAAAATCCAATTTTATAACTTCAGAGGTCTTGGCAAGGAATGATTGTTTCCCTATATTTTCTAATTATTTTCTAATGTTTTATTTGCTACATAACCATCAATATCTCTGGATTTTGGAACCTTGTGGACACTTCATCCAAGACATTGGTTCCGAGATTGATATTGAAGACACGATTAATTTTTGGAAGCGGTCAGGAAGGATCTTCGCGATATTTTAAATAATTTTTTCCCTCTGTTCTTGATTTTCATAGTTCCAAACTGTAATTTCTTCCACTATTTGCGATGCATCTTAGCTTTTTATTTATTTTTTACGCTTTTGTTAGGATTTGAATGTAGCGGCGAATCATTTTTCACTGATTTTCTTAGAGATTAATGTCGGTAATGACCAAAATTAATAAAACATATTGTGAAAGAAATTAATGTAGGAAAATTGGAGAAAATAACCGCGAAAATATGTCGCAAGGTGGTGGAACTGGTGCCGAAACAGTTGTATAATGTGATAATCTCCAACGGTTACTATAAAAATCTTTAGCGTGTAACAAAAATGTATTTTTCTCAAGAAATATGTAAAAGGCAAAATACTTTTTTGAGGTAAAATATTTTGTGTTGTTTTAGATTTTTGCCAATATCTAGAAGACCATCAAGCCTTTCGCAGCGGTTCTTGCAGATATTGGATACTAAAATATCCACAAACATACTACATACAAATATTAGAATTTCTGACCACTAATTTGATGGTTTCAAACGAATTTATTGAAATTTTTTCAATTTGTCGAATGTAGTTTTTGTTGACCTTTGGACTGTCTAATTTGGTTGGTTTAGTTTGGCTTTTAGGTCAGGAATAAAAACAAGAGTTTTTGTTTTTATTTTGTTTGCTTTATTATCCAATATTTCGAACGTCCTCGACGTTCATCATCAGGGATTTTTAATTTCACTTAATTAGCTATCGGTCACAACATCTGCACTTCACAACTAATGTCCAACTGTTGGACATTAGTTGTGAAGTGCAGATGTTGTGACCGATAGCTAATTAAGTGAAATTAAAAATCCCTGATGATGAACGTCGAGGACGTTCGAAATATTGGATAATAAAGCAAACAAAATAAAAACAAAAACTCTTGTTTTTATTCCTGACCTAAAAGCCAAACTAAACCAACCAAATTTTTTCAATTTTCTAAAGAGGCAAAATACTTAATTGACTCACTGTACATATGTTCCCACTAACATCCCACAAGGGGCAAAAAAGACTTCCCTCATGTCAATAAGTGCACCCCGATTCATACTCTTTCATCGAACGGCCTGTCTTAAGACACCAATTGTAGAGGGTGTTGAAAGTTTGATGTTGTCTGGCCAGAAAATTGAACACGGACATTCTGTTTCCAAAGTGGGTGTGTCTACCATTACACCACGTTGGCATGAAAAATTAAAAAAAAGCTGAAGTTTTGCTTGCATTTCTCAACATACGAAGTATAACTACACAAACCCACTAGGTGGACAGACGGGCGGACATCCAAATTGTCTGAAAGGGATTTGATCTTAAAATATCTGAGGTCTAAAACCATAATTTCAGTGAATCACATTTTTGATCGCATTAAAGGGTATCCTGAAGGGGACGCGATATTATACAGTGGTTAATATTCTCTAAAATGTATGGGAATGACTTATGCGTAAAATATACGACTCTAGGAGACAGTACGCGTCCAAAAATATACTTGTTGACAGAAAAAACCAAAGCTTTGTTAGGCATTACACCTGATTATTTAAAGAATCCTTGCCAAAGCATTATATACGGGTGTATCCTTAATCAGGAGGGTATACTTTTACTGAATAGTACTGAAAGGACTTCGTTTTCAATATAGAGTGGATATGCATGGATATTCTTATACAATCTTTCTGTATTCGCAAGTTGTAAATGGGGGTTCTATTCAAATGAGGCAAATTTTTTACTCCAATTTTTGACTTTATTTTGTTTTACTTGTATAATTCTTATACAAATTGGATTTGAATGCAAATGAATGACTAAGTTTACACCAAACACACGAAGCAAAATATAATAAAAGTTAAAAACTTAATATCTTGTATAATTCAGAAAAAATGGTGGTTGAATAAAATGTTGCAGGGGGGTTCTATTCAAGTGAGCGGCAGTGTACCATATTTAAACAAATACCTTAAATATTACAGTTGACCATTTGTATAAAGAACTCACGTATTCTCACAAAAAATAGTCTTTATCTAAGAATTTATTCTATAACACAGTAATCTTCGGCCCAGCATCTTCTCTATAGAGAAGTTCGATTGAAATTTAAGGTATAATTTATCAGGGGCAAATAAAACATTTTTTAAAGACAGTTTATATAATTATAGACGAAGAAACGGATTAAAAAAAAAAAAAAACAAAACAAAAAATACCATCCACAAGATTAATAAATTGTTTGATTTATTTTCAAAATAAATTTAGAGTCAACTGAATGGCTGAACACACGAAGGGAGAGATTTTCATATCAAATTATTGCAAATTCTTTCTCAAATTTAATTTATATGTTACTATAACAACAACAAACATATTTTATTTGTTGTGCACATAATATTAAATACATTTATTCAACTTCAGTTCTATACAATATTGTGTCTGTAGCAAATAAATCATTTAATCTAACACTTTTGTTGGAAGTTCAGGGGCAAACTTTTTCCGATTTAGTCCCGGATGTTTATCAGTTTCAAATGTTTCATTTTTTGTGTGTTTATTTTGTTTCGTTTGGTGCAGAGGAATCAACTTTGCTCTCAAACATCAAAGCGTACACTGATTTACTTCATAACACTCCAGCTTAAAGAGGAGAAGGAGGAAAATCTTTATTTGTGGCATTTCGGGGTGTGGGGGTGTTGAAGATGGAAGATGATGTTTCTTGGAATCTTTTGTCCATGTTAAATATTATTATCGTTGTCTTTGTTGTCGTTTGGTATTGTCTTTTTTTTTCTTGCCATACAACTCAAATAAACGAAATGACTTTTCTGCTGTGGCAATTATGGCCACAATCTTGGCGTATTTACTTTCAACCACAACACACACGCACACATGCCACATAAGAAGCATTCTGGATAAGTACGCCAAAACAATAAGCCACAATAAGTTAAAGCCACAAATGTTATCTGTTCACATGACGCCACACACTCGTACAAACCCAGACACATAACTGTTTACCAAACAAATACTCACATAATCACACACAATCGTAAGACTGGATCTGCTTTACCCAGGGATGTCACATCTAAGCTAAGCGTCCATCTGAAGATTAAAAGTGCAATTATGTCTTAAACACCATGCGTATCCTTAAGTTCAGTTGATGGATAACGTCTTCCAAATTCTTATTTAATACCGAGGCCTATTTGTCTTTTAAGAATTTGATGTTAAAGTAACTTGTTTCTGCATTTCCTTTCGACAATATTTTCATATTTTCTAAGAGCCAAGCACAGTAAATGTCTCGATACAAAAGTAACATTCCTGTTAAAGGAATAAAGAAGGGCCGCGACAAATTTGAACAAGGCTGTTCTTTGCCTTTTAGTCTTTTATCAGAATTGAATTAAGAAAGATAGTCAGTCACTTATGTACCGAGGCCTTTAGATCGCTTTGCTTTTACTTAAACCCTTATTATCTTAAGCACTGTAGAAAGTAGTTCATGAGTTCTATACCTAAGAGGGACTTCAATTAATCAGTCTTTGGTATAAGATAATTTTCCCCATGTCACCTCTGGAATATTCTTAGAAATATGTATATATCATAGTTTCAGTTATTTCATTTTTCAAATTATTTTTTAAGGTTCAAATTATTTATTTAATATTATTATTATTATTATTTTTTTCTGAGCAGAATAATGAAAAACTCTCAAAATCAACCGAAAATAATTTGCTTTTGTAACACCGTAAGCTTCGGTTATTTGGTGCAGTGCCAAATATGACACTTTTTGTATAAAAATCAAACTGACTTTGTGCTGTAAAACATATACTTTCTATTGTGTTGCGTTGTTGCATAAATATACAGAAGTTAGACCAAAGTTATTAGGGAGCTTAATATGTTAACAAAGAACGAAGACATTTGAAAAACTGGGGAAGGAAAATGAATGTTTTTATTCACATTAAACATTATTTTTAACTAATAATTTTTGAGTATAATTAGAAAAATATCCAAAAAAGTCCATCTCTAAATCAATTTTGGAAGTTATTAGGTGTTCTGTACATATATATTTGGAAGTAATATTGTGCCTGCATTTCCCTATCTAAAAAACAGTTCATTTGTATACCCTCAGCCTTTAGGCTAAAGAGGGTATTTACACTTTGATACGACCAAAAATGTGCCTCATCGAAATAATGGTTTTAGACCCCAAGTATGTTTGTACGATATCCGTTTCAGACAATTTTGAGTAGATCTAGCAATGTCCGTCCGTCTGTCTGTCTGTCTGTCTGTCTGGCAGGCTGGTGCGCACGATAACTCTCGAACGGATCAATTGATTCTGCTCACATTTTGGGTATCGAAATATTTTGTCCAGATTCGATTTAAGTTCGAAGATGGGCCATATATGTCCACTCCTTCAGGTACCTCCCCCACAAATGTTCAAAAATTGTCGCAAAACTTGTGCGCACGATAACTCTTGTAGGTGATAACCGATTTGGTCCATACTTTGCACATCATGTAATTTCTATCAAACTTATATGAGGTTCCAATATGGACTCAATCGGTCCACTCCTTCGGGTACCTCCCACACAAAATTTCGGAAAAGTTCAGTTTAGGACCTGGTCTCGGATCGCTTTGATTTTTGTTTACGCAAGTTGTATTCGCTGTCCTCTATACGACGCTGTAAGTTTCATTAGGGGCAAGTCCATACTTCCTGAGAAAATAGCCTGAAAGTTACAAAAAACCCTATGACACCGTGTGTAGTGGTTGGAGCGCAAGTTAACTCTCGAACGGATCTGCCGATTCGGTCCTAAATTTGGCTTTCGTAATATTTTGTCCAAACTTAGTTCAAGTTCAAAGATGGATTATATCGGTCCACTCCTTCCGGTACCTTCCCCACAAAAGTTCGAAAATGTTCGGAAAATTTGTGCGTACGATAACTCTTGAAGGGAGTAACCGATTTGGTCCATACTTTGCACATTATGAAATTTCTACCAGACTTAGATGAGGTTCCAATATGGACTCAATCGTTAAACTCCTTCGAGTACCTCCCACACAAAATTTCGGAAAAGTTCAGTTTAGGACCTGCTCTCGAATATTGTTTCCAAACTTACTTTAAGTTCGTAGATAAGCCATATCGGTCCACTCCTTCAGCTACCTACCCCACAAAAGTTCAAAAATATTCGGAAAAATTGTGCGCACGATAACTCTTGATGGGAGTGACCGATTTGGTCCATACTTCACACATTCTCATAATATCTACCAAATATAGATCAGTTTCGAATATGGACTATATTTGTCCACTCCATCCCGTACCTCCCACACAAAATTTTGGATAAATTCACTTTAAGACCTGCTATTGAATCACTTTGATTTTTGTTGAAGCAACTTACATTCGCTGCCATACTTCTTGAGAAAACAGCCCGAAGGGTGTAAAAAACCCCTATGGCACCCCCATGGTCTATGTCCATTCCTTTAAGTACCTTTTCCGCAACATTTTTGAACTTTAATCCTAATCAACATTTTTGTCGGTTCATAGGACCAAAATTTTGAAACCCTCTAAATACATAAGTTTTTTTGTGAAAAAAGTGTTTAAATTTGCACAGGCTGAGGGTATATCTCTGTCGGCAGAGCCGACTGATACTTTTTTACTTGTTCTATTTTATCTTGAATGAAATTTTGGATTAATAAGTGTTATGACCAATTGAAATTGAACGGTAATACCTAAATTTTTCAATCGATTTTCCTTATGGGTTTGAGAGTGTAAAACAAAAGCCTGTAACGTCTGTAACATTTGTCATAGCCCCCGTATATATGTACTGCCCGATTTTAGACATTTCGGGGGTTTTATGGATACTTCATTGCCTGTCCGGCTGTAATTTCGTTTTCGACTTCTTAGTTGTTGAGAAAAATTGTCAACATATGTCAATGTTTTGGTTTTTTACATGATGCAATAAAGAAGGTGATACAGAAATAGCAACTGATGTCCTCTTTTGTTGTCAACACATTTTATATAAATGAAAAATAAGTACCAAATATTTCTTCTCTGACGAATATTTACTTGTACAACGTTTAATTTGAAAATGTGTGAAACCTATTTTCCTGTTTTATTTATTGTTTGTGTGACGTAGGGGATGGAAGATACCAAGGAACGGTCCTGACCGGGTTTAACACGGCAAAGCCCAGGATTTATCTTGGTCCCTCTTTCATCTCAAGTGGACACTGACCTCCCCGTGGTGTCACCTGGGGAACTGCCTTTAACATCCGTTAAAGGTAGTAAGCTAACATGTGCCGCGCGTTCACCCATAAGAACGTTAACAACATGGGTTTGGGCGTCGGGTTAGTAAACCTCCCCTAGAAAAAACAGCCTACTATGAAAAAACGAAAGAAAAGAAAAACAAACCCCTCTAAAGTTGACGAACCCCGCAAACGTTTTAAGGACCATGATCTGCGAATCTGCACCTGGAATGTTCGCACTCTTTATAGAGAAGGTGCAGCCTTCGCATTGGCAGACGTACTTGAGAAGTACAAAGCCGATATTACTGCCATACAGGAAATACGATGGATTGGGAAAGTCGTCACAACAACACCTAAAGGTGACGAACTGTATTATAGCTGCCATGACGTAAAGCATGAGTTTGGTTGCGGTTTCGTAGTTAGTCGGAGACCGTTGCCCTGCCCATGACATTAAAATCATTCTAGGCGATTTTAATGCCAAAATTGGAAAGGAGAATATCTTTGGCCCAACAGTCGGGAAATTCAGTCTCCACAGTGAAACATCTGACAATGGTATGAGGCTGATAGACTTTGCAGCTGCAAAAAACATGGTAGTTAGCAGTACCAGATTTAATCATCTCGATATTTATAAGGGCACCTGGCTGTCTCCAGATCACAAAACAAGAAATTTGATTTCTTCATCATGTTGTGATAGATGGAAGACATTCATCGAGCGTGTTGGATGTACGATCGTTCCGAGGTGCAAACATTGATTCGGACCACTGCCTTGTTGCAGCAAAGGCACGTGCCCGTCTAAACGTTGCAAATAAAGCACGAACAGACACAACGCAGAAGTTGGATATCGATAGGCTGCAAACACAACAGATAGCCACAGCATATTCCACTCAACTAGCCCAATTGTTTAACGCGATGTACAGGAGCCAGAATGAAGTCCGAAAATTCTACCAAAGAGTGAAACATCAAACAGATGGCTTTGGTACAGGCACCTCCTCCTGTAGAGATAGGCAAGGTAATCTGGTAACAGATACAGATATCGTGCTCAGGATATGGAAGGAACATTTCTCCAATCTGCTGGTATCCAATAGTAGCGAAGACGATGATACCACCAATCCAATCCAATCCCAGAAGATGGTATAGAATGTATACCGCCCGGCTAAGATGAGGTAAAAACAGCAATCAACCGGCTGAGGAATAATAAAGCAGCAGGATCCGATGGCTTACCAGCCGAGCTGTTTAAAACCGGAGGCGACGCGCTGATAAGGTGTATGTATCAGCTAGTTAGCACCATCGGACAGGAAGAACGCGTACCCGACGATTGGAACCTGAGCATCATATGTCCCGTCCACAAGAAAGGAGATAAAACTGTATGCTCCAACTATAGGGGCATAAGTCTTCTGCCTATTGCCTATAAGATAGTGTCAGGGATATTGTGCGAACGACTAAAGCCAATGGTCAACGAAATAATTGGACCATACCAATGTGGCTTTAGACCTGGCAAGTCCACCATTGACCAGATATTTACCCTGCGGCAAATCCTGGAGAAGACCCAAGAGATGCAGATCGACACTTGTCACCTTTTTGTCGATTATAAAGCAGCATTCGACTGTCCCCTCCGATCAAAGGTATTCCATGCAATGTCTGAATTTGGTATCCCCACAAAGCTCATCCGGATTTGTAAGATGACTTTAAATGATACTAGGTCCTCAGTTAAAATTGGCAAGAACCTCTCCGAAGAATTTTGTACCAAAAGAGGTTTCAGACAAGGAGACAGCCTTCCGTGTGACCTATTCAACATTTTGCTGGAAAAGGTAATACGAGATGCAAATGTCAAAAGGAATGGCACAATTTACACCAATAGCCACATGTTACTTGCTTATGCTGACGACATAGACATCATGGGACGATTAGTAAAGGAAGTAACTGATGCCTTTAGGAAGGTCGAAGCAGAATCTGCGAAAGTGGGTCTGGCGGTAAACGGCGAAAAGACCAAATTGATGGTGTCGACGCGCAAAGTGTCCATAGAGCTCGGACCAACTACAATTTTGGGGTAGTTAAAGACTTCGTCTACCTCGGCACTGCCATAAATACAACAAACAACATCAGTTGTGAAATAAGAAGAAGAATTGTATTGGACAACAGATGCTACTATGGTTTACGTAAGTAATTTAAAAACAAAGCCACATCTCGTCAAACAAAAATAACGCTTTACAAAACGCTGATACTACCCGTGCTAATGTATGGCTCCGAAGCAAGGGTACTTGCGCAAGCAGATAAGGTAGTGCTTGGTGTGTTTGAGAGGAAAATTCTTCGAAAGATCTACGGGCCGATTTGCGTTGACGGTGAATATCGACGACGCGTCGTATGAACCACGAGCTATATCAGCTATACAAAGACATGAATATAGTTAAGCGTATCGAGATGCAACGATTGCATTGGCTAGGCCATATCATAAGAATGAGCTATGATGAACCCGCTAAAAAGGCGTATGAATACATGCCACACGGCGGTGCACGCAGGATTGGCAGGCCAAAGCTTCGATGGAGCATACAAGAGGAAAGGAAAAGGCGCGGTATTCCAAAAAGTCAAGCGAAAAACAGAGAGGAATGGAGATCTTTTCTTAGTTCGGTCTATGGAACAAATATTCTGTAATGGGCCAACTAAGTAAGTAAGTAATTTATTGTTTGTGGATTCTTAGCAAGAAAACTTTTTACAGCATATTAACAATAATTCGCCAGAAATTGCTTCCTAAATTTGCCTTGGTTTTCTGCAATATTTTGTATTTCTCCTACTTAGTAACAAGAATACACACCATTGTACAAATGTAAAGATATACAAAATATTAAAAAACAAGTAAGCAAAGGCTATAGTCGGACGGGCCGACCATGTGATACCATACACCACAACCTGTCGGAATTAGGTATGTGCAACCGCATTGCACGCCGAATGTCCGGGTTCGATTCCCATCAAATTGTCAATGGTGGCAAAATATCCCTTAGTAACGTACCCCTTATATTTGCTGAGTATTTCAGCCATGAAAAACGTCTCTACAAGTGGCAACTTAGCACACTATCAATAATTTAATATGAATCCATTGATATAAGAGAAGCCTCTCTTATCTTTACTGGGATGTTTGTGGAAAATATATAAATTATACATTTCTAAATAATATTCGAAAATTTGAAAATTCACATTGATTGGCCCCTCCTGCTACATCTTCAAATTGTCTTTGAGTATCAGGTTCCTCTTTGGAATACACCTAAAATAAATACATATATACCATGCAATTTGGTATATTTGATAATTGGGAAAATTGGGAGTTTATTGAAGATCTATCGTCCAAAATTGTGCACTTGTACCTCACATATGCTTCGAAAATAGTTCATTGTGGCCATATATTGTGATATCTAAAATATATTTTATACCGGTAGAAATAACGAAGAATGAATAGAAATTCTAAAATGTTGCATGCAAACAAATTTATAAATCCCAAAATTATTCATATTCAATAAAACAGCAATGAAGGGAGTAGAAGTCAGCGGCGCTAACGGTGATATACCTTTAGCCTCTAAAAATATATTTATTTTGTAACCCGAGTTTGCTTCAAAATACGTGGAATCTGTAGGTATCGTAATATGAGGATATACCAAATCAATTTAAGTAAGCTAAATTCTAAGTTTTGGAAATATTTGAGAATTATTTTTTCAGATTTGTAATTTTAGTTGTAACCGGCAGGGGTTTTTGGAACTTCTGAACTATTATCTCAGGAAGTATGACATACCCCGGGAAAGGGACCAGAATACGGAACCTTCTTCAAAAAGAAAATAATAATCGGGTCTTCAAACTGCACTTTTCCCAAATTTTGTGTGGGAGGTACTCGAAGGACGGACAGATATAGTCCATATTCCGACCTGACACATGACTGGATGAAATAATACGATGTGTAAAGTTTCGACCAATCAGAAAATCCACTTGAGAGTTAACTTGCGGATTTGCGGCGCAAGTACAATCTGCTGAAAAAATTCATAACGATTCAAAGGGACTCTTAAATTTCCTTTTTCAGAATTTTGAGTGGGAGGTGTCCTAAAGAATCATATAGTTTTATCCGATCTATATCTAGAAGGAATACTAATATATGGAAAGTTTCACACTAATTTTCGAAAACAATTTTGAACTTTTGTGGGGGAGGTGTGGACCGACATAGCCTACATTTGAACTTAAACAAAGCTTGGGCAAAATATTACGAAGCACAAAATTTGATTCTAATCAGTAGATCCGTTCGAGAGTTATCGTACGCACCAGCCAGCTAGACATTAAGGGAGACAGATGAACGGTCAGGGCTAAATAGACTCCAAATTGTCTGAAACGAATTTCGTCCAAATATACTTGGGGTCTAAAACCTCTTTTTCGATGAGACACATATTTTGCAGTATTTTGTTTGTATACCCAAATCCTGAGGTATAAAATAGGTGGCGAGGCGACCCCATGTTGCAATATTTGTATAAAAATCCAATTTGACAACTGAACTGAAAATTTCTCTGTCATGATAGAGACAATTTGTAGCATGGGAGGAAATTGTGGTTCTCTACACAAAACACAATATATATATCAGGCAGAAGATGCGTTATCAAGCAGACGCATTATTGCAATTTGCATCATTTTTCCATATGTAGGCTCCTTTGTTGTTATATGCCCTCCAAGAATGAAAATATGGACCAAAAATAACATTTTTATATTTTTCATACAAAAGTAATGGTCCATGTCAACCGCTAAATAATATCAGATAATCATGCAAAATTATAGGCATTTTCTTCAACCTAAACTCTTACCTCGTGCAAAATTTCGTGACTATTGAGCTATAATTGCGACCTCTAGCGGGTTTATGATTACACTACAAACAAAAAACTGGATATATTAGGCTGTAACTCTGTTATCTGATCACGTACATCAACATAATTGACATCAATTGAAAGGTCAAGAGATCGTCTTTCAAATATAACTCACGAGTGGGGAAGGTGTCTTTCAGGAACAAAGATATAAGCTGTTTATTAAAAATTTTCACAATTTTCACACAAAAGTTGTGGTCCATTTAACCCTCTAAATATTATCTGATCGGCATCTCAAATTGCAAGATTCTTCTTTGTCATATACTCTTACCTTATTTAAAATTTTGAGGCGATCGGACTATTATTGCGACCTACAGAGCAGCTACAAAATCTGATAAAAATTATGTTTTTGGTCCATTTCACCCGCTTAATATTTCACGATCATCACCAATCAAAATAGCGATATATTCTGATGTGAAACCGACCTACATACCAAATTTCGTGACGATCGATCCATCATTGCGGCCTGGAGTTTGATTACAATTTATAATGGACAGACGGACACACGGACGGACACACATCTCAAAATCGCTTTATCTCGCCGAGATATGAAGATTGGTATACCACATTGGGGGTCTCCGACGAATATTTCGCGGTGTTACATGAATTTTTCCCAAAACAAACTTATAATACCCTTTCCACATAGTGGTGTAGGGTATAAAAACAAGAAGCTAAAACATAACCATTTTTATGTTTTTTTCCATTTTCGCAAGCTTACTTAATTCCGAGCAAACAAATTTTGTTTGTTTTTTATGCGCTTATTTCACACTTATAACTTAGCCATTTGTTAACCGATTTCAAAAATTGAAAAATAATATTCAACTTTTCTAGAGAAAAGGAAAATTATAGATTAATTTATATATAATTCACGTTTTCAGTTTCAATTCGAAGCAGATTTTGAAGTAATTTTTCCATAGTGCATTGGAGTGAAACAGAAACTCATTACATGTAAAAAGACATGAAAGTGTCATTTAAGGAACTCTAAAGATGTTAATAATTCAGTCGAGCCATAAATTTCACAACAATATAATTGTGTATGTATGTACATATGTATGTATGAACCACGGTCCTATGTTCGTTGAGAAATAAGCTTGGCGTTTTCGCACATGATTCTTTACGCTCAATTGTTATGTTTTTATACCCTCAGCCTTTAGGCTAAGGAGGGTATATACACTTTGATACGACGAAAATGTGCCTCATCGAAATAATGGTTTTAGACCCCAAGTATGTTTGGACGAAATGAGTTTCAGACAATTTGGAGTCGATCTAGCCATGTCCGTCCGTCTGTCTGTCTGTCCTGCTGGCTGGAGCGCACGATAACTCTCGAACGGATGAACCGATTCGGTTCAAATTTTGGCTTTCGCAATATTTTGCCCAAACTTAGTTTAAGTTCGAAGATGAGCTACATCGGTCCACTCCTTCCGGTACCTCCCCCACAAAAGTTCGAAAATGTTCGGAAAGTTTGTGCGCACGATTACTCTTGAAGGGAGTGACCGATTTGGTCCATACTTTGTATAGCGTAAACTTTCTACCAGAGTAATATTAGGTTCCAATATGGTATCAATAGGTCCACTCCGTCGGGTACCTGCCACACAAAATTTTGGAGAAGTTCAGTTTAGGGCCATCTCTCGAATCGCTTGGATTTTTGTTTTAGCAACTTGTGTTCACTGCCCTCTATACGACGGTACAAGTTTCATCAAGGGCAAGTCCGTACTTCCTGAGAAAATAGCACGAAAGTTGCAAAAAACCCCTGTGACACCGTGTGAGGTGGTTGGAGCGCAAGATAACTCTTGAACGGGTCTGCCGATTCGGTCAAAAATATGGCCTTAGTAATATTTTGTCCAAACATAGTTTAAGTTTGAAGATAAGCCATATCGGTCCACTCCTTCAGGTACCTCTCCCACAAAAGTTCAAAAATGTTCGGAAAAATTGTTCGTACGGTAACTCTTGATGGGAGTGGCCGAATTGGTCTACACTTTACACATCCTAATATATCTACCAGATATAGATCAGGTTCAAATATGGACTATATTTGTCAACTCCATCCGGTACCTCCCACACAAAATTTCGGATAAGTTCACTTTAAGACCTGCTCTCGAATCACTTTGATTTTTGTTGAAGCAACTTGCATTCGCTGCCTCAATTACGATGGTAAACGTTTTTTTAGGGGCAAGTCCATGCTTCTTGAGCAAACAGCCCCAATAATGTAAAAACCCCCTATGGCACCATATGTTGTGGCTGAAGATCCACTTCCATAACGGTCAATGTCGATCCATTCCTTTTAGTATATCCTCCGCAAAACTTTTGATCTTTAATCCTAATCAACAATTTTGTCGGTTCAAACGCCCAAAAGTTTTAAAACCACCTAAATACATACGTATTTTGGGAAAAAAATTGTTTCAATATACACATGCTGAGGGTATATCTCTGTCGGCTAAGCCGACTGGTACTTTTTTACTTGTTCTATTTTCATTAGAGATTGAATGATAAACAAAAGAAACATACAACACGCACACTAGGTTTATGACTTTTTAACTTTTTTTCTCAAAAATGTTTTCCAGTAGCGGGAGTGAATGAACTTTTACCTATTAATGCCTAAAATAACGTGCATTACATTTAATTATTAAAAAAGGTTCCACACAAACCACTTTTAAATTATAATTTTTTTGAAAAAAAAAAATACTACGAAAGGAAAAAAATTATATCTTGTTCTTGGGTTCGATTCCCCGGTAAGGCAACATCAAATTTTCACCGGTGGCAAAATACCCCTCAGTAATGTTGGGGACATTTCCTGAGAATTACAGCCATCTAAAACTTCTCTACAAGTGGAGACGTAAGGCACCCCGTTCGGACTCGGCGATAAACAATAGGACCCATATCATTGAGCTAATATGAATCGGGGTACACTCATTGATATGAGAGATGTCTCCCTTGTCCTGTCTGGGATGTTTGTGGAACAATAAAAAAATTGTCAAAAGTTCTGATAAATAAAAACTTTAAAAGTTCTTGCGCGGAAGCTTGTTTTGTCGATTCACATTATAATCAAGATTTTGTGTAATCTTACGTAAAAGCTCATCAAAATAGAATACTGGTATATGAAGTTGTAAAAAAGTAATAACCCTAATGCACACACTCACGCAACAACAATTAGCTCCATTCTATGAAATATGAATGTAGTTATATCCACATACATACATATGTACATATGTATACTCATTTGGAACGCGAATCTGGCTGATTTAACGAAAATGTATGTCCTTGTACATGTTTGGCGAAGTTGTAATTGTTCTTCTAACGGCTTTGTTGTTGTCGGTTGGAATCGTTTTTATGGACACGTATCGCTCCTATAAATTGCTATGGTAGTAGTATTTTTATTATTTACTCTAATCAACATACATAAAGACACTCGTATACACTGATAAACACATCCCCATTCCTAGGAACCTTCATTGTCTTCGCAATAAACAACAACTTCAATATTTACCCAAATTCCAGTGAAATCCTTTCCGGAAAATCATAAATTTTTCGTCTGGTGGGGGAGGTGAGGCCTACAGCCAAATCAACTTTGAAAGACTGCTTTGAAACTTTTTGTCCAGTCTTAAATGCGCTGGATGGTGGTTAATGGAAGGTTGAACCCGCAATTTAAAAATAATATGAAATATGGCGATATTAAATGTGTTATGATCCTTTTGTTTTTGCCTTTTTCCATAAAAGGAAAATATGAAACAAAGCAGGGAAAAATAACAACCAGAAAGAGGACAGGGGCAGGAGCAACGACAAACAACAACAATGGCTACAGTACAAATATAACATTAAAATCCTATTACTTAAACGCACCTTCATCCTATTGCCGATAAGCGGATTGCAAAGTCTGCGTCCAACACCCCAAGCAACCAGCAATGGGGAAAGTGGCCTATAATTTATTGTCGAAACATATGCCCTACAGTCATTCAACACTGTTCTAAAGAACAACGACAAAACAAACGAATGTTTGGCAGAGATTTAAAATTTAATACGAAAATGTTTTGTATTTGTACGGACAAAAACTAAGTAAACATTAAATTCCCTACTCCAACCGTTGTCATTGACTCTGGGGTAGGTGTTTCGTGGGTAGATCTGTGTGTTGCGTGACCAAATGTGTGATGGCAGAATAATTCTCACTCTGGACTCCATTCCACGGTACACATATTAAATGACACATAAACTGAGTCTCATTTTCACGGTTAAGCCCACGAGATGTTGTGATCCTTGCGAATCGGAAGGCAGGCTGATTATTTAGTCGATGTTTACAATTCCTTTGTATAGATGATGACATGCGACTACAAGATTTGACGATTACGACGACGACGACGCCTGACGAGATTTCAAGTAACCTTGGAAAACATTTAGCATTCATGTGCATGTTTGTCAAAATATTTTAGGCTGACGTCTTCTTCATAGTAGTCACTCTAGAACATTGAGGGTAAATATAATAGTTAATGGAGAATGTTGTAATAACAATTTGAAGAAAAAGTTAATCTACATAAAATGTTTTCATTCAGGGTGTAGGAAACGGATCATTTTGGTGGAACGCTGTCCAATGTAAAATCTATCTGAACAAGAAAACCCTTCCGACATTTTGTGCTCCACTTACTCTCTTCCATAGACTTCCTTATACACACAAATAGCTAAGCGGAACCCAAAAATGCCCACTGCAATTATTGAAACAGGTAAGTCCTCGACCTCGACGTGGGAAATTTATCGCAAATTTGATGTTTTTGTTTTCTTTAAAGAAGGCTCCATCTGCATATGCTAATGAATTGGGATTTATATTATAGTAAAATGCTTTTTGCGAATCTACATTCCAAACCATTTGTAAAATACATTTTTCCACTTTGGTTTTGGAGTGAAATTTGTCTTTGTAAAACATTTTAAGTCTTTAGATCGGGATGATGCCACTTCCTAACACGAAGATTACACCAAGAGAAGATTTGTAAGAGACATGATATGGAGTTTTTATTTATGTGTGTGTACCTTCCCAGCTAACATTTTTTTCCGAATTCTTTGCGAATTCGGTCAGAATCTCTGCACAAGTTGCCGATTCTGATGCCGAATTCTTTCCGAATTCGATACAAAAGTTGTATGGACGTGTCCACCGAAATCGGAAAGAATTTTCTAAGAAAATTCTAACAAAATATTAGAGTTTCGCAACGAATTCGGTCCGAATTCGGAAAAAAATTCTGGAAAATTCGGTGGAAAATTTAGATTTTTTGAAGAAAATCGGCCCGAATTCGGAAAGAAATTCTGGAAAAATTCGAAGAAAAGATTAGATTTTCTGGAAAAAATCTGATGGAATTCTTGGCCGCTGACGCCTTTGATATTGACACACAACACAGAACAAATCCCCAACTCAGAAACAATTCTCTTTTAATGCGCTATTTATGGATGATTCTAATTTCAAACGTCCTAATGATTTTCCCTGTTGTGATCATTTTGTGATTAATAGTAGAAGAATATGCACGAGTATGTTAAAGCTATCAACACTCGCTTGAATTATTATAGGTTGCATTTATATTAAAAAAATTCAAAAACTGTATATGCGAATTTTATAAAAAATCACTTTGTTTTTCGACAACAATCGAACAAAAAGATTCCTTAGAAAATCGATTAGAAATCGGAACGAATTCGGTGCGAGATTCTTAAGGTTCTTCAGAAAATGTGCAGAGATTCTTAAAAAAAAGTTTTAGAAAATCGGTACAATATCTAGAAAAATATTAGAGAAATCGACAAATATCTAAAAAATAGTCAGAAAATTTCGGAAAAAAATCGGAAATCAGAGCCCTCGGAAAAAATTGTTAGCTGGGTTTTTTGGTTTCTCCATCCGCTTGTCGCCTTAAGCTATTTCTGTTATTAAAAGACACACATGCTTGAGTTTGAATCAACGGAAGATGTACACAGATTTGTGTGTTCATATGAATGTACGCATGCAAGGGCATATCATATGCATACATACATACATACATGTTTGTACAATACTCGCATACTCAGCGTACAGTAAACAAGTATTTGCTTTCACAGATCGTGTTGAACATTAAGAAAATTTAAATTTGTTGGATTTACTTTAGCCCCGTGACAATCATCGCCATCCTTTCTAGCATCTCAATTTCATGGCTTTAAGCGTTTTCATGCTTAAATCCAGGAATAAAATCAGCCATAAGCACAACATAAAACTAGATTTTGCAGTTTAAGATTTTCCAACAATGTGCTTTGCATTTTCGCAGGAGAAACTGTGATTTCATGCTTATCAACAACCAGGCGGAAGATGTCTGGATTTTAACCGAACACACACACACACACAAAGTTACGTTTGCTATTTAAACTCCAAATTAAAAGTATATGTGCTTAATAGTAAGGCGTAGCCAGTTGAATACACAGTTCCGCCCCTACCACCAAAAACACTGAAGGAAAAAACAAACATAAAAGCATCGATGAACACGTCCTCGCTAAAGACACGAACACAAACTTTTGTATGTCAACGTGACTCTTTTCTGTTTCTATTCGAGTATCACTTTCAAACTAAACGTCCCGCTATTCGATTGCAAATTCTTCACTTGAAACTAACAACTTTGTTAACACAGCCAACTTTGAATATTTTTTCTTTCTCGCCAAACACTAGAATGCAATATTTCTATGTGTGAGTGTGTATGCTGATAGTTTGAATTTAAACATCTGCTACATGTATCCTTATTTTGCTCTACTAAAAACTTTCATTTGCTTTTCAATGCAATTCAACTATTATAATTAAATGAATGCTCTTTAAATGGCTAGCAAGAGTTTCCCAGATTGCCATGTCGAAGTAATAAACAAGCGGATAACAACTAAATCGACACTTGAACGAACACTCGTTCCATAGAATGGGCCGTTATGTTGTCTATATACATGTGCGTAGCCAATGATGAGTTGTAGTATACCTTATAATCATCAAATGGTGTAAACGTCACCTGCGCAATCAGCGTACGTAAAAATACTTTAAATAACATTTCCAATCGTTTCGTTTCGTATTTTCCATAGGAAGAATACAAAACGAAACATAACCCACGTTGGCGGAGCTCGCTGTTTAGTTTCGTTTTGTTCACATTCGTGAGTACGAACGAAACGAAAAGCGAAAAGTACTCAACTCCACAAGAGCAGATAGAAAACGAAATAGTACTAAACACATGTGAATAAATTAAAAACGTTTGGTGCTTGATAAATTCACTGTGTTATGCTGATGTTCACTTTTAGGGTTGTTAAGCAATCACATGTGTGTGTGTGCCTGAGTGTGTCATTGACCATAACGCACGGCAAACGTTTGCCAAAAATTCTATTTGTTTCGGTGGTGAATGAAACAACTCGGCAAAGCAGAGCCAAAGTACATTTCAGCAATCGTACGGTTCTCATCTTTTTACATTGAAAAGTCTGTGATTTTGTTTTGGTTGTGAGAATGAAACGATTCAGAGAGTCTGAAAAGTTTGTGGCTTTGTGTGATTGGTACGGGAATGGTTTTGTTTGTTTACATTCATTGTGCGCAATGTGTATACCCAGCAAAATAAATTAGAAGTAGTGCAATGTAGACTAGTTCTTTCACGGCATGTTTTGATTCAGTTCAAAATGGAGTCTTGAAAAAGGCACACCATTCCCTACATTTTAACCGATTTCGGATGCGATCCAACAAATGGCATCCTTATCTCACATTCTAACAGCATCTGGATGCAGTCCAATCGGAGTCGAGAAAAGGCACTTCTCCAGAGTTGAGAATATTTGATTTAATACAGATATAACGATAGCATGACTCCAAATTTTGTCTTACAATATCATACAATATGCTCCTGATATTATGTTCTAATATATTCATGCCCTCAGCTTTTAGGCTAGAAAGGGTATTTACACTTTGATACGACCAAAAATGTGCCTCATCGAAATAACGGTTTTAGACCCCAAGTATGTTTTGACGATATTCGTTTCAGACAATTTAGAGTCGATTTAGCCATGTCCGTCCGTCTGTCTGTCGGTCTGTCTATCTAGCTGGCTGGTGAGAGTTATCTCAAAGGAATCAACCGATTCGAACCAAATTTTTGGGTATCGTAATATTTTGTCCAAACTTAGTTTAAGTTCGAAGATGCGCCATATCGGTTCACTCCTTCGGGTACCTCCCCCATAATAGTTCGGGTACCTTCCACACAAAATTCGGATAAAGTGAAGTTTAAGAGCACCTCGCGGATAGTTTTGAATTTTTTTCAGTACGTTATGCTCCCTTTACGACGGTACAAGTCCATACTTCCTGTGATAATGGCCTAAAAGCTCCAAGAAAAATTTCCTGACGGCACCAACCAAAATGGTAAATCTGCAAGATAAATTTCACAGGGAGTTTCTGATTGGTGCAGACTTTGCACATCGTATTATTTCTTCCAGTCATGTATCAGGTTGGAATATGGTCTACATCGGTCCACCCCTTCGGGTACCTTCCGCACAGTTTTCAGGAAAAAACGAAGTTAAAGCTCCTCTTGGAACGTTTTGATTCTTTTTTCAATAGGCTGTCCTATTGACCCCATTTCCGGAGTAAGTCCATACTTCCTGAGATAATGACACAAAGGCTCCAAAAACGCTGCCAGCACATTATAAAATGGTTATTGCGCAAGATAACTCTAGAACTTTTTCAAACATTTCTTCCAAACTTACTTTAACGTTATTTAATATCGACACCTCCAAATAATAGTATGCTAAGTCTAAAAAGTGAGTTTTGCAGGAGAAGCTCTCAAAATTTGGAAAATTTTTTGAACTTCAGTACTATGCTAAGTCAATATTTGTTTATAACTTCTGTTGGGATTGACCGATCATTACCAAAATTTGACAGAATTTAAGTTAAATTACGTCAAATATAAAAATGTAAAGAACTTGAAAACATGCTAAGTCGACTTAGCATACTATTGTTCGGAGGCGTCGATATGTGTTTCGAGTTCTCTATGAATCAGAAGTTTGCTTACTAAAAATTGTTTGTATAGGTCGATGATTTGGTATCGCCCCTCATTATAGTACCTGCAGATTCCATGTATTTTACTCGTAAAGCAAATTCGTGATTATTGTGATTTTTTTTTTCAGTGGCTGAGGGTATATATCCGTCAGCACAGCTGACTGATACTTTCTTACTTGTTTTAACATGAAGAAGGTCGTGAGTTATGTTCTCACTAGTTTCGCACTCTCTTCATGTATGAATGTGTTCGTTATGAAAAAGTCTCCCCATTGTTCCTTATGGTATATTTTATAGTTTTATATTACAGAGACTGTCACTGAAAATGATGCAACCTGAAATAAAAAATGTAAACGTTGATAACTTCGAAACGAGTTGAGATTTTTTAACAATTCAAAAAACTATTTTGTAGGCTGAAAAGTTTTCTTTAAGATGGCATACAAATAATTATTCTGTTTATTAAAATATTCTGTTTATACTAAAATTTTACCGGAAAACAAAAAATGGGCATTATTAAATTGAGCATTGAAAATGATGCACCACAATAATCGATTAATAATTTCCAAACTTTTCGCTTTTTATCAGAATGATGGAACAATTGGTTCCGTATCGTTTTCGGTAGTTTTGTCATTGATTCCGACCGAAAGAATGATATTCCTGACGTAATTTTAGCATGATTGTAATTAATGTCCCTTTGTAGGAATCGGCTAGAAATTTCTAGATTTTGAAGTTATTTTCCAAAAAATGACTACGAGAAATCATTAACAGTTATGTCTAGAGTATGAACAAACAATTTAATGATATTTGACTATATTAGACTAGCCTTTAACGGCATTGCCCTCATAGAGGGAAAAATCAGGGCATAGAACAAAATTTTTTGCACTTTCTTTGAAAATAGTTTTCAGAAATATTGTTAACAATGATTGGACCATGTTTGCTTTTATAAAAACAAAAATGAATGTCAAATATGTCTTAGTTTTCGACAACACATCTCTTTGCTCAACTAAATAGTCAATGGGATAAAGTTTATAAATCAATTTTTAATCTCTGCCAAGCAACAGCTGCAACAATAACAACAACAGCAAATGGCACCAGTTTGGTATTACTTTTTGTTTGTATTCAGTTTACAAGATTTTCCGTGGAAACTTTGTTGTCGATTGAAAGTTCTTCTAATGGTTACATTTACGAAAACTAATACTGAACTTAGTAGCGAACATTTTATACGATGTTTCCTGTAGCCGGTGCACCCAACCCTTTCTCTAGACAATAGCATAGCCTGAGTCAACTAAAGCTCTTCTAGCAAGAACAGGCCAGCTATTCGCCATTTGCATCAAATGAATAAATACTTGCAGGTGAATCTTACCAAACCAAGGCCAGGCATTTAGATTGAAGGAACCAAAACATGATCCGCACCCTCCTTTGAATATTTTGTTGTAATTAAGCCAAGGCAAAAAAAAAAAACAAGGACTACCAGAAGAAAAAACATGTAAATCAAATTCACCTTTTTTCGAATAAAACGGTTCACAATAACCTTAAAAAGAAATTTACATAAACATTACGCTTCCGTTTGATTGTTTGTAAGTTTACGACGACCATAACGTTCGGATGATATGAATTTCACGACCTGTTTCCCACCAACAATTGACTAAGCGACTGAATGACAGACTAAGTGGATGACGACCAGCGTTACCATTCTCATCTAAGACCCATTTAGTGAACAATAAATTTGCATATTTTATTAAAAGCCCACAAAAATAAAACAACGACAACAACAAAATATTCAATCAATGAAGAGCTCTGACATTTCTGTTAGGCAGTCAGTCGGTTGGTAAAGTAGCTGATGTTGTCGAAACGCATCCATACCTCAAGAGATTTGCCCAAAAACAAGCCAAGGGAGCCTGACAATTCAACAACATTCTGAAAATGAAACTTTATTTTTATAGTGAATCCTAACAAATTACTAGAAACATAGAGAGGGAGGAAGGGAGATAGCATTTCCATACGACCACATGGGGAGAGACTGGTTGGCTGGCACCCTCCATCCATCTGATATGCCACATTGTACAATTGAACACAACGAAACATTCAAATATTTGTAAATGAACGCCTTCATACATCTCCCAGTGGGGACAACAATAGTGAATTAATGGCGAAAGAAAGGGAATAAACAGTAAATCATTTACAAATATACTCTCTGACCCACACACACACACAACATTGGACCATATCAAAGACGAAATGCAAACAACATTGTTGGACCTATACTGAAAATTTAAACAACTTCTAGTTGGCATTTCTGAAAGTACCTCTCGAGATCGAGTTTCAGAAGTGCTACTGGTGAAAACTCTGTTATTATAGAAAATGAAAATAAAATATTATTGACAATAAAATCATACAAAGAGACATAGGAATATTATAAATTGCCTAGGGTCTGACCCAAAACAGTCAGTATTCATACAATATGAATGCTATTTACTTATTACTCTATCAATTCTGCATAACCTAACAACACAAAATATAATACCTATCTATCAGATATATATTAGGGTTATGACTTTTCGAAATTTTTCTCAATGAACTTTTGCCTATTATTCCATTGAAAACTGAAAAAAGTTCACGCACAAATCGATATTAAAAAAATATTTTTTTTGAAAAACTGTATGAAATGAACAAATGTTATGTCAGTTTGGTTATACATGAGCTTTAAAGCTACATGAGCTTTAAAGTGATTTGAAAAACTTTCCCATAATTCTGAAAAATTAAAATCGCCTTAAAATTAAGATTTTATGTAATCTTATGTAGAAACTCATCACGCTATGATACAGGGATATGAGGTGGTAAAAAAGTCATAACTCTAGTGTACATGCACACAACCACTTAAATGTCCTATAATTGAGATACGTACATGTGTTTGCATATTTGACTTCCATTCACACCATGGTTGCCTAGGGGCTGTAACTATTCATGTGAAAAGTCATGTGGGACTAGACCACCACCACCGACCTCTCACAACTACTACTGCTACATTCATGTGCAACATCCCAGCAAACCAAATGTCTGATGTCGGACACGTCTGAATAATTTCGGAAGCAAAGTCGTTCAGATTTCGTTCCGATTTCTAAACGATTTTTCGGAGAGGAAATAGTTCAGTTTTTGTACCGATTTCGTTCCGATTTCGGAACGAATGTCGGAAATAAATTTCCTTTCCGAATTTCCCAACAATTTTCTTCAGATTTCGTTTCGAAATCGGAGCGAAATCGATTCGATGTCGCTCCGACATTTCGTTCCGAAATTATGTCAACCACTTCATACAACTTTCGTAAAGATATCGTTACGATTTCGGATCAGTAGTGGAATTCTGTAACTCATTTTTCGAGTTACCGACAAATATCGGTAAAATTAAAATGCTTATAATTTCGGTAATTTACGAAAATTTTCGGTAAGTTAACAATCAAAATGAAGCTGTTGCTAAATCCTACCGATAGCAGCAGTGCTGCACGCAGAAAAATTTATGTTAGAAATATGTTTGGATCCAAACAAATATATGTTTGGGACCGGTTGCAAACAAATATATGTTTGGATCCAAACATAATATATTTGGGTCCAAACAAATATATGTTTGCAACATTTTGTAACATATCTCAATTTGATATGTTTGGGTAAAACATATTTTTTATGTTAGAACATTTTTTTCATGTGTGGAGAGAGGATGTTTTTCAACGAGAGTAATAACAGTGCTCTCGCGGCTGTGGAATGATGTTTTATAATGAAGAGTTGTGTGTATTGTAGAAGACGTAGAAGCGAAGAAGGGGGCTTTGGTGGCATGTATGCGTCAAACTCGTGTGTTTCTTGTTTTGTTGTTGTTAACCAACATAGCAGGAGAAAAAGAAAAGAAGAAATGATATGAACTATATTTTTTTCTTTCTTCAGTGTTTTAGATGCCTTTGTAGAGTCAAGACGGTAAAGTGAGTGAATAAATCAGTGTTTTGTGTTTTCTTAAAGAAATTGTGCTGTTTAGTAAATTAAATGCCCAATACATTTTATAATTGAATCAAAAAGTTGAATGGAATTATTTTATTGGACAAGGAAGAAATCGCATTTAATATTGGTAATTACATACATATGTATATTTAAAATATGGTATATCCATATTTATTTATTACATAATCATTTGATTCCAGATGCCGATTCCCCACTGATGATGTCAACTTTGAGTTAAATTTGTTTTATTTCACAACTTTATAATAAATAAGAAATGCCTTCAAAAAGTGGTCGAAGAAGTGTTAAACCCAAACAAATTGTTTGTGATCACTGTAAAATTGAAATAATTGAAGGAGAAGATGACTATATAGAATGTTATAAGTGTTCCAAGTTTTATCATGTAATGTGCACTAAGCTAGACAAAAAACAATTTGATTATTTTTTAAAGAACAAGCATGAAAACTTTGTTTGCCATGTTTGTAATGTAAATAGTGATTTGAATATTCAACCACAACTAATACGAATGGAAGAGAAATTAAATAAACTGACTGATTCGGTTGAATTTATGTCGTCTAAATTTGATCAACTGATGATAAATGTAAATGCCAATTCTAAAAAAATTGAGCACCTGGAAAAAGAAAATATTGTATTAAAATCTGAAATCAAAACATTGAAAGAGTCGGTGAAAATGCTTGATGACCAGCGAGTCAAAAATGACTGTGTAATAAATGGTGTAAATGTGGATGATAATAAAAACGCAGTTGAAACTGTAATTGAACTTTCGGGAAAAATAGGCGTGAATTTAAATGAGGAAAATATCGAGGAAGCGTACTTTATTAAAAATAAAACCGTAAACAACAAAAGTGCCTCACTAATTGTAAAATTCAGTTCAAAAACTGCGAAAAATAAAGTTATGGAAGCAAAGAAGAAATTGAAAGAAAATGATAACACAAAATCAATCTATATAAATGACTTTTTAAGCAGAGAATCTTTGGAACTATTTAATTATACAAAGACCCTTAAAAATGTTGGATATAATCATATCTATACCAACGGTAACAAGATATATGTTAAAAAAAGTGATATAAACAAGCCGAAGCTTATTCGTCGTAGAGAGGATGTGGATGTCCTTTTACTTGAAGCTACAACTAATAATTTCCATGGAAGAAGATCCAAGAGAATAGTGCCTGTCTCTGAAGATGAAGAAGAAGATGATGCTGATAATGAAAATGATGATCAAGTTGATTTCGTATCTCCTATTAACCGTAATTATATCATGAATTAAATAACTTTTGTTTATCCTTTTTTATACATTATGTTAAATAAAAATAAATATTTTACAAATATTGATTCATTTGTTGAAAATTTTGAATATACCAATGAATACAATTTCAATATTATGTCTGTAAACGTCAGAAGCATTTCTTCGTTCAGGAAATTTAATAAATTTAAATCTATTGTTGCTAACTTCCCAGTTTTTCCAAGCATAATTGCCATCCAGGAAACTTGGTTTGATAAAGCTATAACTCAAATATATAATATCCCTGGATATAATGTTTTGCATTGCTGCCGAGATGATGGCTATGGCGGTACATCTTTATACATTCGTGAACATTTAACATACACCATAGAATTATGTGAAAGCACAAATTTTGTCGAAGCTATACGAATTTCGTTAAATGGCTTCTTAGTTAATGGAATGCCGCTAAAATTGACTACCTTCTACCGTTCTCCTAAATGCCACTTAAATACATTCCTAGCATATTTGGAAAACCACTTGTGTCATCCCTGTCGCACTGTATGTTTAATTGTTGGTGATTCTAATATTGATCAATTAACACCTTCGGGATCTTCTGATTTATTTACGACACTATCTGCCGTAGGTTATAAATCATGTCATGAACTTATTTCCCGCCCGAGCAGTCAAACGTCCATTGATCACGTTTACAGCAATTTCGCGAGCAGATTAGCTACATTTTCCATTGAGTGCGATATTTCGGATCACAATATTATATGGTGCAAAATGAATAGTGGTCTAAAAAATACTCAGGTAACCAGAAGAATAATAAAGCAGTATGATTACAGCAATATAAGCAGAACCATTCGGAACTATTTTGCAAATTACCATAACTCTGGAAATCCTTCTATTGATGCAGAAAATATAATCTCTACTATTAAAGACATTGTAGATGAAAATACCACAATAAAGGATAACAAACTGTTATCACAGAGTCTTATAACACCTTGGGAAAATAACCAGTTACAATCACTTAGGAAATATAAGAAGAAACTACTTGAAAGAAGAAGGAAGAAGGGTAGGAATACGGAAATTGATTGTACACTGAAACGTATAAGTCGTGTTATTAAAATTGCATCTAAAGAGAGCTTTAACTCTTATGTAAGCTGGAATATGCAAAGTATTGATAATGACCCAAGGAAAGGTTGGAATTTTCTTAATGAATGCTTGGGGAGAAAATGTAAAAAGCCACTTGTTTTAAAAAATGAAAGGGATGAAATTGTAAATGATGTGACAACGAAATGTAATATTTTCAACGAGTATTTTCTAAATATGCCAACACTATTAAAGAATACTATAACATCCAATGATGGTGATCATTATAACAACTTAAACAGTTTAACACGATGTGTTTCAACATTTCATTTTCATTCCGTAAATACGACTGATGTTGTTTTGAAACTGGAAAGTGTCCTGGGCCTGATGGAATTTCAGGGAAAGTTATGATTGCTTCAAAGGATTCCATTAGTCAACATCTAGCTTTAACATTTAATGCAATGTTAAGCACCTCAACATACCCGGAGGTGTTAAAATTGGCAAAGATAGTGCCAATACCAAAGTCGACAAATGCATGCAAAACTTCAGATTTCCGGCCAATAGCTTTGTTGTCATTAGTAGATAAGTTGTTTGAAAAGTTAATACATAAGCAACTTACGTTTTTTCTGGAGGAGTCTGGGCAATTGTATCCTATGCAATTTGGCTTTAAAAAGGGTAGTGGAACACAAGAAGCGGTCATAAATATTATCAATTTAATTTGTGATGGTATTGAAGCAAACGTTGGTGGTGTAGGTGCAGCATTCTACGATTTCTCTAAGGCGTTTGATCTCGTTGATCATAATATCCTACTGGAAAAATTGCCCTATTACGGTGTGAGGGGAAAAGAGCTAAAACTCTTCGAGAGTTATATTACAAATAGGAAACAATTTGTTGCAATTGATGGAGTAAAAGGAGACGTTGGGACAGTAAAGCATGGTGTCCCTCAAGGGAGCGTTCTGGGTCCTTTATTATTTACTCTGTACCTTAATGATTTATCTAATCTGAAGCTCTACGGAAAATTGATTATGTACGCGGATGATATTGCTCTACTCTACCCATATCACCATGATATTATTCTAAAGTCTCAAATGGAACATGACGCTGAGCTTATTTTGGAATATTGCAGACTAAACAAACTTGTAATCAACTCAAGTAAAACCAAAATAATTAGATTCCGTCCTCGATGTTTGCAAAATGATTTATCTTTCAATATTACAATTGGAAATACAAGAGTTGTGGAATGTGAATCACTAAAATATTTAGGAATATACCTTCAAAATAATTTGAAATGGAATACGCATATCGATTATTTGAAAAAGAAAGTAGCACCTGCCATCGGAATACTATACAAACTAAAGAATATATTAAATGTCAAGACGAAGCTCCTGATTTACAATTCTCTCATTCAAAGCTACTTTAATTACATGATAATGATTTATGCATACAGTAAAACTATTCATTTGAAAGCACTGCAGAGATTGCAAAATAAAGCGCTAAAAATAGTGTTTAATTTGCCACTTTTATATCCTACCCATTGCCTTTATAAAGACATTGCAGAAGATATTTTACCATTACATGGTATGTACAAGTTCCAACTGTCGACATATATGTTTAAAGTCATGCATAATTTGGGACCAAGATCAATTCAATTTTACATTAATCAGACGGCGTTTAATACCAGGAATAGATCTAATTTGAGAGTAGCTAGGTGTCGACTGGAATTATCAAAGCAACGCATAGAACATAATGGATGCATAGAGTATAATCGCATCCCAAATCGTATTAAAAATCTAGATACAATTGCATCCTTTAAAAGAGAATTAAAATTATTTCTGTTAAGCAACATAGAGATGCTTCTGATGTAAAGAAAAACCTAATGATTTTTTATTATTATATTTTGAGTCCAAAGTAAAACACACGTCATAAATGATAAAATTTTAAGTAATTCGCCCCAATAATGCCTCCAAGGCGCTGGGGCAACATTGTTAAAATTGTTAAGAAATTTTTTTGAATAAAGGAAAAAATATATAACTAAAAAAAAAAAAAAAAAAACTAAGGAGAAGCGTTCAACTACGTTTCTATATATTTTTCTTTTTAAAAGTGTGACTATTTACAAATTATTTCAATCAGTTTTTCTTTTATTAAAGTGTGTTATGTATTTCTTTGGAATTTTGTATGTACCTATGTGTTTGTTGTTCTTTTGCCTTTAAATAAACTACCTCAACATTTGTGTGTATACTATAGAGATAGCCAGTGAGTTCTTACTGAGAGCAAGTGAGCACACATTTCAAAGTGTTTTATATTGAATTTTACACTCCCTTGCTCTCAGTAAGCGCCCACTAGTGCATGTGTTTGTTTTTTTTTGTGCCTTTTGGGTTTGTATTTTTTTGCACCCAAACATATAAAATGTTTGCACCCAAACATAAAATTATTTCCACCCAAACATATCTTTGTTTGCACCCAAACATATATATGTTTGCACCCAAACATATATTTGTTTGCAGACCCAAACATATATTATGTTTGGGACTGTTGCAAACATATATATGTTTGCTGCAAAATATGTTTGGGACATATGTTAGAGAGGCCGTTTTTTTGCGTGTGTCAACTGTTATTATTACTTTTCATTTATAATTTTGCGTTTTAATTTTAACGATTTTTATCGGTAACTCAAAAAATGCGTTACAGAATTCCACTACAGATATCGGACGTATCGTCCGAATTTTGTTCCGATTTCGTTACGATGTCGGTACGATTGGTTTGCTGGGATTCAACAAGATTGCCTTTGAATTGGAATTTACCTCCTAATTATTGTTATTGTTTTTTTTTTTTTTTTTTTTGGAAGTACTAACGTGTGCTAGGACTGTGCATGAATGAGTGCATGTGGTAAGTACTTCTAAAATATGTCGTTTGTAGTATACACAAGTGTGCTTGTCAAATATTAGTTTTGTCATTGTTTTGTTTTAAACATTTATGTATATGGATCTTGTTACTGCATTGTCTTGTTTTAGGGAAAATATTTTAATTCAGAATACGAATGAGAATAAACTAAAAGGGAACAAACAGTACCCTGTCTATATTCAGCATGCAATTCACGCTATTTCCTAGTATCGAAATATAGTATTCAATATGTAGGATTGAATTAGAATTGCTGGTGTATTTAAGCTTTCTGAATTTCATTTGCTTGTTGAATGAACCACACAAAAAAGTGCGTGCAGGGAAGAACTGTGCTCTCGAATTTCTTGTTTTTATGGACAATCAAAAAGGAATGCACACCGAAGCAGATTGTAATTTACTTCGTAAAGAAAAGTTGTTTTATTGCAGACAAGAAAATTGCAAATTAAATACATTTAATGTATGAAAGGGATTATCGTTGAAGAATACGAGAGCATATGTGATTGGCTAGACATTGGCTGCACGAAATAATTCTAGAAAGACAGACACCAGGTTGTCTTTGATAGAAAAAAGGTTTCAAAAGTACTTTATATATAGAGGTTATAATAAATCGTCCTTTGTCTAGCCAATCACACCTGATATGCCCATAACGACCACACTTGAATGTGTGGGATTTCGAAACTTCTCTTCTTCTTCAAACTCTTTTGGTAATGATTGCTCAAATTATTCAATAAATTAAAAAATTTCACAAATAATGACATTTACTATATTAAGACAACAATAAAAAAGAGCTTCGTTTCGCATTAGTCTGTATAAAGTAGGAAATATGTAATTGTTGAATGAATCATCAAACATTTGGCTAAACTACTTTAAAAAATAGGAAACCATCAAAAATCGGACGAATAAATTTTATATTTTGAAGATTTGAGAGTAAACAAGGAAAACCCTCCCTCTCCCTCCTGACAAGAATAGTATCATTTTTAGCTAAAACAAAAACGCGTAAATAAGTGATTGTTATTGTTATAAGAAGAATTGTTATAAGAACATGCATAAAGACAGAATATGATTACCAGTTCTCGAAAGAGACATATCTGTGCCTACAACTTTTATTGCTGAGTATTTCTGACCTTGTAAAACATTGGGGATGTCTTTATTAAATGTCGTGGCTATCAGTCGTGAGTGAAAATGATGTCCGAAGCTGTCCGTTCAAATTAAAAAAACTTTTACACCACATGTCGAAAAAACTGTTCAGCCATAGGCCAACCCACAAGTTCATATGGGATCATGTATAAAAATATTGTATCTTCATGTTTAGGTTCGTGATTTTTCTACCAATAACTTATTTTAGACATTTCTTAAATAATTCCTACGATTTGTTAGAGTTGAAAACAATGTACAATTTACTCGTTTTTCCCCTTTTTTGTAGCAAAGGAGCAAAAAGTATAATATTCTTCACTTTTTTAAAATATTAACTTTTTTCGACCGGTTTTTAACGTTTTATTTTTTATTTTTTATACAAGTTTAGCCAATTTTCTTCACAATCACAAATCTTACTGACATTTGCGTGCATCGAAGGTCCTTATAGGGTACAGGAGGGACAAATTTCCTTAAGAAATTTTCTTATTTACTTAAAATTTCATTTATGGGATAAAGTTCCATTAAAATAATTCAAATTGCACCGTAACGTATATTGGAGAACTGTTTTAGAAGCGTTTAAAGGTTTTATCTTATGCCAATATCCAGAGAATGAAGGTAAAGAGTCCCAGCTTTACAATGAGGTTGGAGTGGTATATAGCAATATTCCCTATCAAAAAATCCCTCCAGCGTTTTTTTTTATTGTTTTTGGATTTTCTCACCTATGAACATTGCTGTTTCAAAATCCGCAAAAAGTTCCCAGGTGTAAGCGGTTTTCACTTAAAGTTTGTTGAGGCGCACCATGTATGACATTGTTTTAAAAGGTAGCGATACAGTCAATGCATTGCCCCAATTTGAACTTCTTTATCTCAATAACGGTAAAACCTACGAAATTATCATAAAGTTCAATCATGTAGAGAATGTTCATAGCTTCAACATTTTCTTTAGTCCCATTTCGATAGGACTTGCGTTTTCCAAGTAAAATCGTAAAAACCTAAAAAACCCCTAAAAATGTCAATTTGAATCGCGATTTATTTAAAAAGCGCTCCGGCGATTTTTTTGTTTTTTTTTTTTTGATTTTTCTCATCTATGAACATTGTAGTTTCAGAATCCGCAAAAACTTCCCAGGTGTAAGCACCTTCCATTTAAAGTTACTTCAAGAGCACGGTGTAATAAAATCAAAAAAACATAGGCAGATTTTGTATGGTCGGTAATTATACGAAAATTAAAGAATTTTCTTCAGAAGTTCATTTATTATACTAAAGGACAGTCTAAAGAATACATTTGGCAAGGAAATCATTATAAAATATTTAGGAACCACAAAAGTATAGGTGTTCCTGTAGTGGCATGGGTGTGGAAAACATGAATTTTCTCAATTATTGTTAGCTCAACTTGGCTTAAAACTGAGAATAACGTTAAGTAAGTACTCTAAAATCAGATCAAATAAATTAAGTTAATTAATTGATCTAAGACAAATCTCTATATTTTGTTACATATTTAACGCAATGTGAATGGAAATATGTATTGTTAGTACAAAAATTGTTTACTTAAAAAAACTGCTTATTAAATCTAAACCTACACAACATTTCGAATCAACCTGGCTTCTATATAAGAAGACAATTTCACTCGGAGAGGTAAAGATTGAAAGTGATAAAATGTTTAAGAGGCCGACTAATGGTGTACACTTACCCTATTGTCTTGGTGTAAATGAAATAACAGATTTTTCTATTGATTTTAAAATCTTGGAAGGTACGTTTTTTTTCAATAGAAGAAGCGTTCAGATTAGTTGAATCTTTTGTTAAAGTATTACAACATCACCGTCCTCTTTTTTGGCCAGTAACTTTTCATCCATGTGTGTATATGTACTCTATTTCCATCCAAAAATATTAGTCACCGTAGGTATAGCCCCCATATACCTGCCAATTTTCGGTATTTTATCCATTTTCGCATTTTACCCATGGTCGCAAAACTTCTCCACCAAAAATTGTCAACATCGGGTCCACACCTTAATATGACGCCACATTAAGGTGCCGCCCGTTTGAAGACATTTTTATATACATTTTCTGACCTAATTTAGACATTTCGGGTATCCGTGGTCATAAAATATATCCATCTAAACTTGTGGACAGGAAAGAAAATTAATTATTCTATTTTAGCTCAAATGTTTTATGGTGGAGTTAGAATAAGCTTTGAATTTTTGAAAAAATTATCAATTTCTACTGTTTAGTAATTATGTATTGCATGCATGATTTTACCGGCGGACATATTTACATACATGTGTAGCTACTTTCCACCAAATCTTTCTTTCAACATTCTTTCAACTTAATAAGTAGTAGTAGTAAGCTAGTGGAGTAGAATAAAAAATTGTCTATCTACCCGAATAACACTTGCAACAGCAATAACCGGATAAACGCTTATCAAAGATCGTCGTAGAAGACAAACAACACTCTAGGAAACTGCACTTTGCACAAGAACAATTTTTGGCAATTCTTTTTTCAACTTCTTCAAAAAGAAAAACAAACTCCAAGAAGGAAAGAGAAAAACTTTTATTTGAAACCCTCGGTGCGGTCCACCACATTAGTGTGGTTGTCAAGCAGATTAAACGTTTGATTTAAGTTTTGTATTGCGCTGAGCGTTGTTGTGTGTGTCAGCATGAACTTCAAAATAAACGAAATTGTTGGACGTCAACGCAAAACTTGAAACAACATCCAAACGAAAACGTTATTCTGTTTTCGGATTCACTCTGGCCAATGATATTTCCTTGGTGCAGTTGCCAACTCATGTCAAATGGCGAACAAAAAAAGGCACAAGTAAGTGAATCCCGGACACTTGCACAAAAGTTGAGTGGCGGTAATGAAATCATCCATATCCTTTTAACTGTTGTCGGGATGAAACAGCTGACAAACGTAAACTTTTTATAGTCTCTCTTCCTGTTCGAGAACTTTTGCCGGGAAACTATGATCTGGCACTGACAACCGCTGTGGCTGTTGTGCAGCACTGGTGCGCTAATCACAATTTAATCATCTATCAAGACTTTAATGGCTCCTTCTTGTTGATTTGAAGCAACAGAAAAGATAATGGCTGTGAACTTTTTTTTTCATGATGAACGTTTTGTTTACTAATAAAATTACAATGATGAAGTTATCAATGATTCATTCATTACATAACTGACTGTTGATTGTTCCATTGGGGCGAAAAAAATTCAAGGCATATTGTGGCAGCAATGATGGATTGCACATTTTGTGTTTGCACATTGATGTGGACACCAATGCAGTGGCATAAATTGGCGAGTTTGTGTTATTGTCTCAAATATTGCTATCATGTGCTTTTTCGAGCCCCGTTAAAAATGGACATGGTTGGGATGTTTTCGGCGCGTTTTCATGAACTATTATTACCATGCTCGTATCTCCTCTCCAAATACATATGTATGTATATGTTAATGTGAGCATCGCTTGTCATATGAATAAATCCTAAAGTACTTTCGTAAATGTAGAAACATTCAAGCACGGTAAAACAAAGAATGGCTGAAACAACAACGCCATACACTACTGTTGCTTCAGTAAGGAATACGAGTGGGTTAAGGGTCGTTTAAAGCAATCATCACAGCACCTGCACGATTTATGTTATTTTGTAGGAAGGGTGAGTTTTTTTTTCCATCTTACAATTTACACCGATTAAGTGTCTCACTTTGACGAACAGAGCGAGGAAGTGATTCATTTAAAAAGGCATGAGGCTATATGCCGTCTTCCGTCAAGTTGATTCAACTTCAATGCCACCACTTATACTTAAGCTAATTAGTCACATGCAATGTTCCACGTTGTTTTGTTACACTCTCCAACAATTGTTTATCGTATAAAATTTTAATGTCCTTTTTGACCGAATACGATAGCCTATATACCTCCAGTTTGTTCCACGTTTGAATTGTGATTTTTTTTTTATTATTACTGAACTGAAACTTACACATTCGCACCGAAAGCAACACGCCAGAGTTATGTATGTGTGTACTTGTTCACGTGTTTCAGTCAAAGCGATTCACTACGATAATTAAAGAAGGTGTTGTTCCAAGCAAGGGCCGTTGTTGACTACACGCTGTGGCACTCGTGAAAGGACATTTTATACGAGTTGTCAGTAGCATAACAAAAAAAATAAAATATGAAAAAAGAGTATCTGCTTGCGCTAAAGAGAACTTCATTGAAATTGAAGAGAATCGTTGTTTCCTAAATTTCGACGAGTTTTTATATTGTTTTTCTAAGCCATTGACAGTAGAACTTCACGCTGAGTTGTTTACATTCTGTTCGAATTTATAGTTACACAGAGCTTTACGTAATTAAACCTTTACCTGTTCCAACCAACCACCGTCATGGAGGTAATGAAATCGCATGATATGATGCATACTCTCTTTTTCAATATTATTTACTTTAGTCTTTGAAAAACAGCAAGAATATAATGCCGGTACATTTTTATTGATTTTAATTTATATCTATGGAAAATCAATGATTTCGAAAAATATCCGGATAGACCGTTCATTTAGATTTTCGCTAAAGATTTTACAGACCATTGTAACGGAGATTCCTAGCAAATTTTAGAAAAGTAAAACATTCTTGTAAATTTGTAAGATGGGAATATTAACGCCAATTGAAGTTCATACTGTGGAAGATGCCAAGTATTTTTCAGTTATGTAAAACTTCTCTAAATGTGGTGTTGTTAGACGCGTCGTTCATACTCTGTGATAAAAATAAGGTTCCATATTTAATTAAATGATATCTAGTGAAGTCCAACACATCCAACCAATATGCATCGACCATTTCGGCTGGTAGAACGCTATGATATTGGCAACATTGTCTATTATGTAGAGTTAACCTAGGTTCAAACCTCATCCGGACTCATGCTGAATTTTGTTATTGTTGTTGTCTTTGGGTCGAAAGTTCCATATCATTGAGTTAAATAGAGAATCGATCCTCATTCATGGATACGGGAAGAGTTTCCCGTTCTTCCTTCTGGGTTATTCGTGGCGAACAGATTTTTGTCTTTGGGTTTTTCGATTTGGAATATGATGTTCTGTGTGCATATTTAAAAATAACTAATACAATTGGAAAATATTCCACTTTTGTGCTCCTTTAAATTTTAACTTTTGGCCTACGCGTTTCCATAATTTTGAAACTAGTGTGATGCAGAATGCAATTATAATGAATGAACGGATGAATGAAATAGTCATCTGAAACATATTCCGATCACAAGCTTAAAAATATCTAACAACGACAAGTCGAACTAGTTAGTATTTTCGCACGTTTACAGCCACCACAAATACTGTCACTTTGTTCGACCTTTTCTGCTTTGGTTACCCAGCCTGCTTACATATTTTTAGATATCAATTAAACGAACAAACAACACTGGTCATCGTGCTGGAGGATGCCGCAATCAATGCATTCCCGTCCACCGTAAAGCATTCAAGCGACCATGTAGACCACGAAACCTCATCATTCATACCAAGGCCGGCCTTTGTTCAACTAATGACCGCACACAACAACAAAAAGAAATTATTATGAATGCCAATAACGTCCGTGCATATGAGGGGGGGAAGTGCATCCTTTCACCTGACTGATTTGATAAGCATTGAACAGACTTGAGTGTTTGTTGTATTGGCCTACAAATAGCACCACCCTATAACAAAAAAAAATAGTTCGTAAAGAATGGCTTCCTAAGTATAGCACGTGCTATGCTCCTAAAGTAGTCAAGTAGTTTGCAAATGGTAACTTATTTCTATGGTATTGTGTGTCGAATATGAAAAGCAGTGATTGGAGGAACATGAATTTACATGTCATGCAAGAACTTGAAAAATGTCCAAACTTGAAAAGTTTACAGGAAGTTTTCTTTTTTATTATATTGAAGCAAAAAAAGGAAACAAATCACCTGCAAGTTTTGTCTTTCTTTACATAAAGCAATTTTACCTGCGATAATTCTCGGTTTGTCAGTGAGGGTAAATATGTTATATGGACACAAAACCGACTCAAATAAACGAAAAAAATGTTGATTTTTTCCATTTGACCCAAAAACCTTATATATGAAATTTATGACAATTGGTTAAGGTTCACTCATGCCACCCGGGCGATCTTTGTTTCAATAGTAATTTGCATGGGCCAAAGGTGCAATTCTCTAAAACCGACATTTATGATCCCATCGATGACAATTTTTTACCAGTTCATTGTTGTGGCTAAAACACGAATCCTACAAAAAGTGGTGAAAATCGGATAGGACTTTGATATATAGCTATATATGTAGGTATTTATATTTAAATTTCATACACTTATAATATATATGGGGATTTCTGAGTGAAATCGGACACTTTTTCAAAATGAGGTTCTTGATTTCCTTTATTTTTTGCTGCGGTGATGCTGTTATTCAGCAAAACATTTTAGTATATTTTCAGATTTTTTTGGCTAACGGTTCCGGAGATATCGCGCCTTGAATTCGAATTCTGTAAAAACTATATGCAAAGAAATACTCACAAATTCTTAAATATTGGTCCAATTTGAAAAAAATCTTTTTTCGTATGGTTTGTTTTATTTATTTATTTATTTATTTACATATTAACTATATAATTACAAATTATATGTTAATGTAGAAGAGCAATGGCAGCGCAGGCCTTCAGCTCTTTAAGGTTAAAAGCTATTGTGAATAAAGATAATAAAAATAAAGAATAATTTGTTTATATGCAATTGTATAAATTAGTCATCTTAAGATATTGAATAAGTTTTTGGATGTTATTTTGGGAGGGAATTGATATATATGATTTGGGATCGGTATTGGAAAAGATTTGTCCGCGTATGGCGTATGATTTGTTGTTTTATCAGCTATTTAATAAAAAAAAATAGAAAAAAAAATCGCACTGTGGGCTTGGATGCAATTTTCGCGATTCAATATTTAAAATTTGACAAATTTTAAAAAATTTAGAAAAAATAGTAATCATTCGAATCCCATTACCAAATAGGACTTAAAATTTTTGTAATTGATTGTAGTTTAATACATAAAAATTTAAAGAAAATTGAAGGGGTCAATCATTGTTAAAAATTGATTTTAAATATTAAAACGCGAAAATTGCATCCAAGGCCACTGTGCAATATTTTTTTCTATTTTTTATTAAATAGCTGATAAAACAACAAACCATACGAAAAAAGATTTTTTTTTTCAAATTGGACCAATATTTAAGAAGTTGTGAGTATTTCTTTGCATATAGTTTTTACAGAATTCGACTTTTTCAAGGCGCGATATCTCTGGAACCGTTAGTCAAACAAATCTGAAAATATATTGAAATATTTTGCTGTCACACAACAGCAAAAAATAAAGGAAATCAAAAATCTCATTTTGAAAAAGAGTCCGATTTCACTCAGAAATCCTCATATATACTAGCAAAGTGTCCGCTACTTCGTTTGCGGAAAGGATATATAAAACAAATAAAAAATGTATAATATGGAAATGGTGAACACTGAAAAGTTTCTTGTACTAATACCTCACGGTGAACCTTAACTAATTTTAAATGGAAGGTGCTTACACCTGGAAAGTTTTTGCAGATTCTGAAACTAGAATGCTCATAGATGAGAAATATCAAGAAACAAAAAAATCGACGGAGGGATTTTCAAATAAATCGCGATTTAAGTTCACATTTTTAGGGGTTCTTTAGGTTTTTACGATTTTGCTTAGAACCCGCGAGTCCTATGTAAATGGACCTAAAGAAATTTTTATCTGTGAAAATTCTCCACAAGATTGACCTTTATAATATTTTCGTAGGTTTTACCGTTTTTGAGATATACAAGTTCAAATTGAGACAATGCATTTAAATTTGGTTAAGGCACACCGTGACCTATTTTAATTAAAATTTATTTTTATTTAAGTACTGTTTGAAACACTTCAGTTCGATTTTCTAAAAAATCAGCCGTATCTCACCCCTACACATTAACAGCGAGTCACATTTTTGAGGCATTTTAATTAGATCCTTTCTGTACTCAGAAGGTAAAAAAAGATTATTCTAAAAAAATACTAAAACGTTTAGAATAAAGAAAAATTTTTTTAAAAAATCGGTAAAATTAAAATGCTTATAATTTCGATAACACTGCGCTACAGTGACAATTTGCAGGGGTTCTGATGCAGAAATTCGGTATTGTGGGAGTCCATGGAAGACGGAAGACGGTAAATGTAGTGAAAAACGGGGTTTATTGGATTTTCAACTTAAAACGGACATATCTTTTATCCACAATGGACTTTTACAGCTTTTACAGTAAAAGTCCGTTGTGGAAAAAAGAAGTTATGTCCGTTTTAAGTTAAAAATCCAGGAACATTTACACAAAATTTACCTTTATAAAATCAAAAAACGAAGTGACCCAAGGAAAACAATGTTATTTTTGTCTTCCTGGACTTCCACAAAACTGAATATATGCATCAGAACCCCTGCAAAAAAATGTTGTCAACTTTTGTAGCACAATGTAATCAACAACAACATTTTTAAGTAAGTTAACAACCAAAATAATGTCGTTAATTCTTACCGATAGCAACAGTATAGTCAACTTTTATTGGTATTTTCCATTCATAAATTTGCGTTTTGAGTTAAAGAATTCCACTACCGAGCGCTGGATTTAGCTGTTTATGCAATAACAGTGCTACAATGTTTAGTACTATTTAGTACATCTAAAACACAACTAAAACATCTAAAACACTCTTTAGAACTTTTCGAGCATTAATAATGAAATAACTTTATTTCAAATTATATAATTGCAGCTTTATTCCTATACATAAGACCCATTTTAGCACCATTTAGTACTTTTCATATTTCCAATAACTTTTCAGCCTCAGCGATCCTTTTACCAAATTTCAGAATTTGTATGCATTTGGTACCAAAATGGTACCAAATTTAGTACTTTTCGTACAGCTGGGCATAACCTTTAAAAATTACACTACTATATCAACCAGGGACGTACGCAGGATTTGATTTCGGGGGGGGCACAACTTGACCAAAAATCATGAAAAATTCAAATGTTGTGTAGCGTTACGTAAAGCTATTTTAAGGGGTTATGGCCACTTATAAGTATGAGAAAAACCATTTTCATGCATTTTTTATAAAAAATCTATTAAACCTTAAGTTAACTTCTTTTTTTTTTTGAAAAATCTTACATTCAAATGCCCGGTTATAAAGCACTGTTTTTACTAAAGCAGTTTGCGGTACCCACTGTAGTTTGAAAAAGAATAAACCGATCAGCATATATTTTTGTGGTATCATTACGAACCTAATAATATTGTCTATTATCGAAAAGGTATTACAAAAATCAATATTTAAAAATTTTGAACAGTTAAAATCAAAATTTCGATTTTAACAAAAACAAAACACTGTACAAAATAGATATTTTTTCTGACTCCGTCAGCAGTTTTTTTAAAGACTCTCGGTTAAGCACATGATTTATGTGTACAATAGTCCCACAAAAACATATAAAGTGCCACTTCGAAGAAAAGACGTTTTTAGTTTCTATGCTACATACAAAATACAATAAATGTTTCCCTTCGAAAGCTCATATCTCGGTAAATTTTTGTCCGATGGACTGGAAATATTGGCACATATTCTATTCTATATTTTATATGAAATAATGGTACAAAGTATACAAATTCAATAGAAAGAATTCATAATATTTAGTCCCAATTTACATTAGGCGAGTTTACTTGCGGCAAGTCTCAGTTTGTAGGAGAGACACGTAAGGGGTATGGAAGTGGAAAAAAATTGCTCGTACCGGCAATTTTCAGGCAATTCCTTTTATATTTTTCGTTTTTGACATTATTTTCATTGTTTTGAAAACAGAATTGCCTGTATAAACGCAAGAGGCAAGTTTAAAAGAGAACGAGAAAAATTGCCGCAAGAAAAATCGTTTAATGTAAATTGGGACTAAGGATACAATTTTAAATATTTACAGAGTAGGATATTTAGAATTGAAAATAGACAATATCGGGCCACGTTCGGTAATGTCGCCATGTAAAATGTATTGAAGTATATTGAAGTTTTTAATCATACAGGTCCACGTTATGGTTTATCGCAGAATTTTACAACCACAAAGAATTGCCGTTGTCTTTGCTATAGCAAGATTTTCACTATTTCGATGATCTTAGCCTAATTTTTAAGAATATCGGCTGTCGTTGTCGTTGATATGTTTCCAAATGAAAACATTAAGAAAAATTTAACAGTTTTTGAGATATGGTGCGACATGTATCCAAATTATGGAATTTTTAGATATATTATAAAATTTATTTATTTTTTTTTCATTTATCCAAAGATTTTATTTTGGCCCTTATCTACAAATTTGCTGCAAAGGTCAGAAGAAGATTTTCAATGGTTTCAGAGATATAGCCCCGAGTTGTTTAAAAAGTCGATATTTAACAATGTTTAGATGGGGCCATAAAATCCAAGCTAAATCTGACTCAACAAAACGGAACTAGGGCTTTTGCACTTTGGGTCTGTACTTTCAAAAAATCCTCACTTCAAATTATTTGCACAAGATTACCTTAAAAATGTTGCACAGTGTTATTTACGAAAGAGATAGATTCTGATACCAGGATTATTTTTACTTTTAATATTATGTTACAAAAGAAGCGTTATAATTTGTTTTCTTAATTGTACGATTAGAAGTTTTTGGACTCGATGACAAACACTTTGATGGACTTAGTTCTATATAGTTTAGACAAATAACAATCGATCCTTATTGAACCCCACACAATTATTCACTAATAATTATTTGAGAGACACTCCTCTCGATAGTTACAGCGCCCATAAGCTTTTTAGTTGGCCACCGTAGTAATAGAGCTTTGTCAGGAAGCATAAACTTGTCCACGAAAAGTAGGATATCGCTGTCAACAAGACTACAAAATGTCCAAAAAATCATCGAACAGTCTTTAAACTGCAGTTATGTTAGACTTGTATAAGAGACCTGAAGATGTTGTCCAAACATATTCTCTTGGACCTTGATGTACTTTTGGAAGTAATCTTGCGAACCATATTAGGTTCGATTTTAGACCGAATCGGTTAGTCCCTTCGACCATTTTAGTGAATATTTTTGAACTTTTATGGCGGAGGTACCGATATGACTTAAATTTAATTTGGACAATACATTACGAGATCCATAACTTGGACCGAGAGTTATCATGAGTTCCAAACTGCCAGACAGACAGAGATACAGACGGATGGACGGTGTGGTAAGTACTTCCATCTTGGCTGAAACGAATATCGTCCAAACATATGTGGAGTCTTAACTCATTATTTTGATGAAATCTATACGATACAATCCTAGTATATTTAATCTCTTAATCTAAAGTCTGAGGTTACAATTATACTTCGGTAATGATAAGTAAAAATCAAGTGACGCACAAAAATTCATTTGTCTTCATTATTTTCTCATACTGTTTAGCAGCAAATTTGTCTAAAACAGAATAACAACATTTCGGCGATGGCAGTAAAATAAATTTCTAATTGACTTTCAATATGTAGTCCACGAAGGACCGACCCTTCATACATTTTATTCAATAGATTTTTTTTAAATATTTCCATACCCATAATACTGAACTTGTTATTTTTGTTATAACCGGATGAGTTTTAAGCCTCGAGAACTCTATACATTTCGAATAAATAGAAGACATGGGGTATATTCATTAAGGAATTAGCATTTGATAGTGGTATGATATGACAGGAAGAAGTAGTTGAGATTTTATTGGAAGTTTCTCTCAAAAACAGCTTACAAACAAAAATTTTTAAAATATTTTCTTACAAAACTTGTTAATGATGTACATTTTTTGTTCAGAAACTTAAGAAAATATAAGTTTTAATTTGAAATCTTCAAATATACAAACATGTTTATGAGAAAAAATATAATGACTAGTTACAGTAGCTTAAAAAATTTTGTTCGACCAAACCATTTCGGGGGGGGCCCGGGCCCCCCGTGCCCCCCCCCCCCCCCTGCGTACGTCCCTGATATCAACCCTATATACCCACGCGATTATTATTTCCACCACCGTAGAATAAGAAGCAAGGCTACGCAAGCGAACATAAAATAATCATAATGAAGTCGACCAGTCTTTAACACCAATGCACAAAGCGATAAAGAAAGACTTCGAACGTTTTTTCATGAAAAAAAAACAAATGTTGCACTGCGTAGAGTATGGGGGTCCACGATAATATGAATCTGTTCGAAAAAGTTAATTTTTATTAGTTTGAGTAGCTTAGACATTGAATCTACTAAGTATAGAATATTTGATTTTCATTTTGTGTTCGAACGAGTGAATTGCGGAAAAAACATCTGAATAACCCGCATTAAACCTTTTTTAGGTGGAATTGGAATTTATTGCAGAAGGCTGCGCTTCAATATTTTGCTTATGCTTTCACTTATTTTATTCCGCTTTTAAAATGAACACAACAATAAGTACTTACAAATACTACAAGCGGTGCCGACTTGTCGCAACTTTTCTGGCGCAATCTAATGTACTGATGCCAACATCAATCGCCATAGACAGCTGGCAGTAGGTTTCTTCGTAAATTTGTATCTCCAACCTAAGTACGAATGTAAACATTCAACAAAGAAGTCTGTTTTCCTTTCGGATTTATGCATTCCCATTGAAAGTGAGGTCCCGTGTGTGACACGAATTAACAAAAATGAAATCATACCGACACAAACTTTGATTCTTCTTTTAAAACAAGTCTGAAAGCTTTTAGCCACAATCATTTTCACACTGCCGTTTAAATTAACAACAAAGGTGACAAATGTGATTTTCTGTAAATGGAGAAGGTGGCCAGATTCGATTGGAGAAGCTTGCAATGAAAGACAAAAACTAGAAGGGTTGAAGAGGATACCATAATTGTTTATACATCATTAAAGCGGTGAAATAGAAGCAAACCTAAAAAGCAGAATATTACACGCACCTATTAAACGTGTTCTAACTAATGGCTAAGAGACACAGAATGAGTAAGGAATGTCACGACAACTCAACTTTATGATATACATATATGTATGTAATATAAACTTTCAATTATTACACTGTGCAACATTTTTGAGGTAATCTTGTGCAAATAACTTCTGCCAAGCATTTTACGAAAGCAGAGACGCAGTTGACAAAACCCCCATCTGGGTTCTGTTTTGTGAGATCGAGTTCGGATTTTATAGCCTCATCTAAACATGTTTAAATATTGGCTTTTTGAAGTAAATTGGGACTATATCTCTGAAACCAATTCGAATCTAGTTCTGACCTCTGTAGCAATCTTGTAGATAAGAACATGAAGAAACTAGTCGGAGAAATAATAAACTCAAAAATCTGTATTTATTGCCTCAAAATGTACAATATGTATTTTTAAAAATTCCATAATTTGTATTTTATTCCGTAGCATATCTTCAAATTTGTTAAGTTTTTCGTAGTATTACACTGTGCAACATTTTTGAGTCAATCGCGTGCAAACAACTTCTGTCTAAAATTTTATGAAAGTAGAGGACCAATAGGCAAAAACCATATTTGGGTTGTTTTCTTAGATCGGGTTCCGTTTTTATGGTTTCATCTAAACACGGTTAAAGATCGAATTTTTAAAACTAATCGGGACTGTATCTCTGAAACCAACACGAATCTTGTTTTGACATCTGCAGCAAACTTGTAGATAAAAGCAAGAAGAAAATATTTGAAGGAATAGTGAACTCGAAAAACTAAATTTATTACCTCAAATTTTATAATATATCTACAAATTCTATAATTTGTGTATATTTCGCAGCGTATCTCCTAAAATTTTAATTTTTCTTAATGTTACCTTTTGGGAAAATATTCTCTGGAGTGTAATACACAACTCTTCAGAACATTATATTGTTGTAAAATGCCTCTATCGCCTTGTTTATAGCAAATGTTTCAACAACAATTTGGTAAATATTTCAATAATTCATTGAAATCCCCAACATGAGAATAAACAGCCTGTGCGAACATTGTTTGAAATAAGTTTTGTAAAAGGTATGTTATGAAATTCCCCATTAAACAACTTGAAATAACAATTTTAGAGTTCCAGAATGTTCTGAAGAATTGATGGTCACTTTATTTGGAAAATTTTTAGAATAGTTACTTGTTTCAACTCCCAACAGTTTAGTTGTTACTGACCAGAATTTCAGAAATTATGTTAACTTTTCTATATTTTAACGAGTTTGATGCGATAGATGCAACTTTTTCTAGTTCATCTTTTTGACACATAAGTTGTACTACTTTAGGGCTACAATATTGCTGAAGACTGCAAAGCAAATGTCTTATTAGTTTCGGAGATAAAGGTCCGATCACTGGAAAAAAAGGCTCATTTTAGGTCGGTTTAGATGAGGCCATAAAATCTAAACCTGATCTAAGAACACAAAAACCAATTAAGGTTTTTATAGTCTCAATATGTACTTTCAGAAAATGCCAATTAGAAGTTGTTTGCATTTCCAGTGTTGCACAGTGTTATCTTTGGGAAAAATTTTTCTCTGATAATATTTTCTCATATTTGGGATTTCACTTAAATGCTGATATAATTAACAAATTGTCGTTGAAAAATATACTAGATAGAACGCGATAGAGGCATTTTACAACAATGGAATGTTCCGAAGAGTTGGGTATTGTATTCCAGCGAATATTTTTCCCAATGCCCATGTGAACATTGTTTGAATATATGTAACACATATGAGTTTCAAAACTTTCTGAAGAATTGCTGAGCATATTTTTTGGAAGGTTTTTTAAACGGTTACTTTGTTTAAATCCAAATATTTTAGCAGCTACTGTCCAGGATTCTAAAAATTATATACGAGGGTAACTAGAAAAGGTTGCGGCCTAACAATAACAACGCAAATATTTAACGTCAAAAATATTTTTTTTGAACCCTTTTACATCATCTTCTGGTTTAGATGAGGCAATAACATCCAATTTTTTTAGTCGCTATATGCATGTACTTGCAGAATATTCTCACTAAAAGTTGTTTGCAGTTTCAGTGTTGCACGATGTAAGTTTAGAAAAGCGACAAACGGGTTGTATTGTATTTTAAATTACCTGTAACTCTTTGAATTCACATGCATTTTTGATTGTATCAAAGTGAAGAAGATTGTGTACAAAAATTGAAATGGTTAACTTTGAAAATACAATTTTTGAGTTATGACACTCTTTGAGTACATGAGCGATATGTATGTACCCATTAAATAGGGCTGCTCATACAACTACAAACATACAGTGTTGTGCATATCAAAAGCAACAAATCTAGGATTTTGCAGTAATTCAATTTTTGGATCCGTTACAATTTTTAAAAATATAATATATTGTGGCCAGTTGTTCTTTATTATGTACAGAGAGCTTCTAACAAGTTGTTTCTGTACTTTGTCGTTGGATGGGATAACAACAACAATAATATTGGCTGATCCTCGAGAACGGGGATTGCAAAACAAAAGCAACAATAGAATATTATTAAAAATTGTAGTGTCATCGGTGTTAATTAACTGTACTTTTGACTTAAATTTGCCTTTTGGGGCATGGTAGTGTCATTTTAGAAAGGATTTACATTTGTTATCCTAACAGGGTTTGCCACTTTCTACCACTTTTCGAATGGTCTGAGGAAAATCTCATAATACCCTCAAATCAAAAATTTTTTCCCTCATATAAACATTTAAATTTTAAAATATTTATTCGGAAAGTGGATTAATATCAACCGCTCTTTTGTTTGCCGCATAATAAAATTTTTTTAACTTTTCAAATATTGGTAAACACAATACATACCCAGCAAAATTTATTTAAAGTTGTTCCTTGTGAAGTAGTGATTGAATAGCTTTTTTTGAAGCAGTCCACGCAGAGTCATGAAAAATGCAGTCCGTTCTTCACATTTTGACAATGTCCGATTTGAATCCATTTCATAAAATTTTCACATTTTAGAAATTTCAAAATTTTGCAAAAAAAAAAAACTTAAAAAGACAAAGAACATAATTTGTTTCTTGTTAATTCTAATAACAGCAATATGTTTGCATCCATAAAAAGTAATTTGTATACAAAAAATAATAAAAGTGATTTCGAACTACATCTTTGTTTGTAGCCAAAGAAGTAGTTGAATCATATGTTGTTGTGATTTATTCACTACAAAGAACTAATGCAAAATGTGTGCTTAAGAAGGAAATTAGACAGTATCCTCACTGCACCATGCCCTTGTAAAAATCATGACTTCTTTCACGTAAAAAGATGTAGTCCGAAATCACTTGCACTCATGATTTAACTACTTCTTTGGCTACAAACATTTTGCTGGGTACTTGTGTAAACCCCTTAAGGCCATCGGCACATTTTGGCGGAAAACGTTGCGGAAACTTTAAAAATAACGCTAATAAGAATTCCAAGAATTAGTTGGGGCTCTTATTTCCGATATATGAACTAGAGTACTTCGCAGAAGAAGTTTTGAAAACAATTTGAAAAGTTATACACTCGACAAGAAACCATTGACATACCCAAAGGAAGACAATTTATGAAACACTGGTAGAAAATGCAATGTTTTATATGGTTTAAGCGACCCAATAAGATTTTTTTTTTATTTTATTTTCAATAAATTATATTAAAAATAAGATTTAATAACAAAAAATATAAAAAACCTGTGTTATTAGCCATATGAGGATATTTTACTCACTGTTGGTTGAAACGATGGATTCTTGACCGTTGTGTTGTTTGAGTTGGGAGCTGAATAACTTCTCAAATTGGTTTCAAAACTTCCTCTGCGAAGTACTCTGGGCCATGTATCGGAAATAAGAGCCCCAACTAATACTTGGGTGTTTCTATTCGCATTATTTTTAAAGTTTCCCCAACGTTTCAAGCCACAATGTGCCAATGGCCTCAAGGGGTTTACACCAGGATGTATCGTATTTACCACTATTCGGTTGTTTAACTTTTTTTATAATGGGGCAAACAAAAGAACGGTTGATATTAATCCACTTTCCGAATGAATATTTTAAAATTTAAATGTTTATATGAGGGAAAAATTTTTGATTTGGGGGTATTATGATATTTTCCCCAGCCAAGGGAAACGTTTGAGAAAGTGGCAACCCTGTTAGGATAACAAATGCAAAATCTTTCTAAAATGACACTACCATGCCCCAAAAGACAAATTTAATTCAAATGTACAGTTAATTTACACCGATGACACTGCCATTTTTAATAATATTCTATTGTTGCTATTGTTTTGTAATCCCCGTTCTCGAGAATCAGCCAATATTATTGTTGTTGTTATCCCATCCAACGACAAAGTACAGAAACAACTTGTTGGAAGCTCTCTGTACATAATAAGGAACAACTGGCCGCAATATATAACATTTTTAAAAATTGTAACGGATCCAAAAATTGAATTACTGCAAAATCCTAGAATTGTTGCTTTTGATATGCACAACACTGTATGTATTTTGTTATTGTGTTGCTTTTGAAACACAAACATTTTGATAGTTTCCCAACATACCATTCAGTATGATTTTAAAATATTTACGAAAAACAATTCGTATAAATGCATTCTGAAATTACACGGATAAGCTAATAATTAGCATACAGATTCATTATTTTCATGAGAATCAAGCTTCGTTTATTCTCCAGTGGCTACACAAGAATTTATAATTCAAATATGATGTTTTATTCGAGTAATGTTGGTTTGTTGGGTTGTCTTGTGTAATGGAAAAAATGTGTGTATTGAAAATTTTCATTTCAAAAACAACCCAGTTGTTCGGGTAACTAGGGAATAACTAGCAATTTTGCTGGCTACTGGTAAACACCCCTAGTTACCGCCCAATCTACTCGCAATGTTATAGACTGGTGAATTTAACATGGGGATGTCATAGGAAGGGGTCTATTGCCCCCTCACTGCATTACCAGTAACCAGGCAATTCGATAGTCTGGAAAATCAATTGTCCCTTCATTGCATTACCAGTAACCAGGTAATTGGATAGTCTTGGGAAACTCAATTGTCCCTTCATTGCATTACCAGTAACCAGTTAAATCGATAGTTAGAAATAATAGCCAAAATTACTAGTATGTTTTAATCAGTTAAATGGGTAAATGCTTAACGTGTAACGGATATTATATCAGCTTAAAAAATATAATTATAACAGTTAATCTGTATATGCGCTAACCACGCTTTATTTAATTACACGACGTGTATATACATACATATATCACAGAGGACAATTTAATGTTAATCTTTTGATTCTTGTTATTGAAACTTGTGTGTGAATCCATGAACTAGAACTGTATATTTGTTCCTGGGAATGTTCATCTCAAGTGTCCTTCAGATAATTCCGAAGTACCTGAAATAAAATGTACAAAATAATGAGATAATAAAAAATCTATTGTCCCAAAAATATCGATACTTACCAAATATTCTTCTGTTCTCCACGTTTGTTGTATCTTCAGTTAACAACAAATTTTTGCACATCAACGCATCAAAATAAGTCTTTTATAAATTCAGAAAAAAATTAAATTAAATTAAATTGACATTTTTCTATTTTGTTTTGAAAAAGAGAAATAATAATTTTGAAAAGAGTTTACAAGAGAGAAACATTGTTGATTACACTATCCATCGGTAGTCTATAAAATAGTCAATATATTACACTCCGCATTACCAGTAACTAGTGAATTGACAGGGCAGGCATGGAAGCCCATTTCAAGTGACAAAGCAAGCTATAGACCATTTTGTGTGCCATTTTTGGGTGTAAAGTAACCAGGATCAATGAGTAACTAGTTACATAACTATGTCAAAGTAGACTATTGCTATTTCTTGAACAACTGGGAAAAGCTCTCTTTTTCAATTGTGTGAGTGAGCAAATTGACACACACCAACAGCAGAAGTGTGCTCTTTGAGCAGCCCTACCATAAAATAAATTTAATTTTTACAATACACCCACATTTCGAAAGCTTACATACATACATAGCATAGCAATTTCTATTTTTTGTTTTCTACGACCTATACATTATCTTGGGTCAAATTTGCATGCTCATATCTCTAAAACTAATCGAGTTTCAGCTCATTTACTACGGGTTTGGCACGATTCAACAAAAAATTAATTGCATGTTTCACTAAGACGGTTCGAATACAAATTCGTTCAAACTACTACCAAACTTCTGTTTTTTGAAAAATATTTAAATTGCTTTTATTTTGAATCAAATAAGTATTTCCTGCAATAACATAAGTTTGGTATCAATTCGAACGAATTTGAATTCGAATCGTCTTAGAAAAACAGACCATAAAACTCGTTTTTCTCGAAACTGGATTATTTGAGATGTGTTACCATTCGAGTAAATGAGCGATATGTTCCCACAACAAATCTGAATGGACAAGGGAGACGTCTCTCATATCAATGAGTGCATGCCCATTCATATTGGCTCAGTGCTATTGTTTATCACAGAGTTCGAACTTTGTGTCGTACGACACCACTCGTAGAAAAGTTTTTCATGGCTGAAATACTCAGGAAATGTATGCAAGTATTACACTGAGGAGATTTGCTACCCCTGAAATTTTTTATGTTCTGGTCTGGAATTGAACCGCAGACCTTCTGAGGCGGGCGTACTTATCATTGTTGTAAAATGATAAAATCACGTTCTTTCCAGTATATTCTTCAACGGCAATTTGATAATTAATATGAGAAAAAACTGTCAATGTGAACACAAGAGAGGGCGACGGGAAACATCATGGCTCAAAAACATTCAAGATTGGACTGGACACCATAATAAAAGAACTCTTCTGAATGACAGAAACCTATATATAAATTAATAAACTGATTTGTTAAATATACCAAATTATCATTATGTAATTGTATGATCGCTAAAACCCGAATACGGAATGGCAAATAAAGAAGAAAAAGAAAACATAGAAAAATGAATTGTATATCACGAATATTGTCAATTATTTCATATTCCATTTCAGAAAAAAGGGATAATTTTTTTCGCGCTACATCAACGATTTTTGATATGTAGGTTAAGAAAAAAATTCCCAGTACGAATCTGGTCGCGAGCCAATTTTTGGTTGTTGCGGACAAAAGTTATAGCGCTTTTATTTCGCTTTTTAAGTAAGAAAATATTTTAAAAACGCTAATTATTTTAATGAGCACAATTGTTACAAGAAAGTTCTCTCGAAGTGACTTCAGCGAGTAGATTGCATAATACCTGCAAAATGTTACACAGAATTCGCGGAATGTACATAAAATTGATAACTTATTGAATACAAGTCAACTTTTTTCAAAATTAAGGCCCATTTAGTGGTCATAAAATTACATACAAATTTGCTGTGGATCAAAACTTCGCGGCGAATCTACAATCGTACAGATTGGTGTTATAGCTTTGGTGTTACAGCCAAAATAAGCACATATTTTGTTCAAAAAAGGATTTTTTTTTTGAAAAAATAGTAGTAGTAGAAAATATTTGAAAAATCTATAGGAATACTTCCTTCATTTTGCTTAAATCTCCCAATAAAATAGACGGATTTTGCTTTATTGACATTCGTATTAAAGCTTTCCCATTAGGGAAGTTAATTGGGTTGATAAGGATATATCTCGAAGCTTCTGAAATGGAAATAGAGGTCAAATAACCCATTTTATTTTATATGCATTATAAAATACGTGTAAATCGCGTAATTATCAAAATCATTTTGTCCGCATCTGATTTTCATGTACAGCAAAACCATATCTTTTAATTTATATATATTTTTCGAAATTTACATTGGGGGCTAAGATGTAGCATCGGCTGCATCCAAGCATTAAAAAACCTATAAAATATCGCTAATTTGCGCAAAGTGCATAGAATTTTTGTCCGCATCCGATTTCAGTGTTCACCATGAAAATCGATGTCGATATATATCTATTTCATGGCGATCAATCAAAAACCGTGGATGTAGCATCAAACACTATTTTTTGTGATAAAATGAATGTAGCTTCCTTATCAGTGAAGTTTTCAAATCTCTGTTTCCGCTAAAACGAAGATGCTGCACTAGTTGTTTCATTGCAGTGCAAACGAACCGCAAAAACCGCGATAAAATACGCGATATTTCCAAAAACAGTTTTATGTGATTTTTCTACTTTGGAATATCTTGTAACTCGCGTTTTAGTGATGGATTTTCACGGGGATTGATTTATTGGATCAGGAACGTAAAAAACTAAAATGTGCAATCAAGTACGAAGAAATCGAATGACAATGGTTAAAATTAGGCCCGAAAAATATGATTTTTAGAAAAATGTTCACACCAAATTTTCGCATTTTGATGCAGATTTCTATGAAGCTGTGCAGACTACATTCACAACATTCATATCAAATAACTCAGAATTGCGAGTACTACAATCGTATATATGGTTTTTATAAATATCTGTTTGCGGAATGAAATTAGAAGAAATTTTCAAAAAAAACACTGTAAATCTGGCTTCAAAATGTCAGCATCATTTAATGGTAGAAGCAGACGAAATTTTGAAAAGTAAGATGATCCTTATTTAGCTTGCTTCTGCTTTTACTTTGACAGGAAACTCGAGATAAGTGTGGTTTATTCACAAATAGAGAGATAACAAAAAAATACATGGTGGCTTCAACCCATTATTACCCATTTTTTAACATAAATGTAGCCACAGCTTCCAAGCAAATTATCTTTTAAGGTAAATATTTTTTACCACGTCCAAAAACATTTCATTTTATCCAAAAGTATTTAATTTGTATAATATACAATCACGAGTCGCGTGTTCTAAAAGGGTAAACCTTGGCTTCAGCTATGTTAAATTTTCAAAAATATTGGTGATATACACTATCAAATGTTGATGTCAATATTTGCAGTAGATTGTGTAATTTTTTCAAAATATGAGAATGTGTGTGAATTTTATGGATTGAGGCATGGCACAATTACCCAGGTAGTGGCATCGTAAAATTTCGAATATGTTATGTCAAAACTTTATGTTGTTGGGGAAATTACAACAAAAATAATTTTTTTATAAAGGGATTTGACTTTTCATATTCGATCAGCTGGTGTGATACCACTACCTGGTAGTTCTGCCATGGATTGAGGAAAATCAAAATAGTTTTGACTTTCAAAATGAGACCCAGTCAATCCGATAAGAAAAAATATACAGAACATTGTGTTTGTGAAGAAATTTAAAAGATTAAGTTGATTAATTTTTAGAGGAAAATTTGAAGATTTCGGTTGCAGATTGAAGGCTGATTGAATGCTTTGCTACACACTTATCAAGCACACACGTACAGAAGGAGTTCATCGGCTAGACAAGCCAATTTGATAGTCTATGGACCGCTTTAACATTGAGTTTTTTGACAGAAAAACTCAATGAAAAATTACAATAAATACAATTCTATAAACATTTTGTTCTAACAAGAACTGTATGGGGTTAGTTTTTGACGGAAACTACATCGTAAGATAATTCTTGCCATTTTTCTCAAAAATCGTCTTCGAAATATTTTGAGTGTTTTGTTTTGAGTCTGTTACATGGCACAATTACCCAGGTAGTGGTGTGTGATACAAGTTGTTCGAATATGAAAAATCAAAGCCCTTTATAAACAATTATTTTTGTTGTAATTTACCCAACAACATGAAGAAAGTTTTGACATAACATATTCAAAATTTTACGATGCCACTACCTGGGTAATTGTGCCATGGTCTGTTAACAGCACATAACATGAGTAATTCTTTGTATATACAACTCATTTATTTTGGTTATTGCAGTATAAAATAAAATTGCACCACGGTTTATTGATGTCTGACAGACAATCTTCTCTAAAACCATAGCTGTGGAAATTCATATTCATAAGACAATTCATTGTAGATAATTATTCGTTATAGAGAAGTTCGACTGTAATTTATTCTGTTTTACTTTGTTTTCCAATCTAACGCGAAATGTTGTAGCAAATTTTTCTCATCAATGTGTCGAAACTCTTCATTAACATGTCTTTGTTTTGTTTAGTCGACGAAACCTCACTCTGTGCAATTTACAGACATATGGATGTATTTATGTATATGCATATACGATGGTTTACTATAGTATAGTATTTCAGAACTGTTGTATTATTACTCCACTTCTTAACTGCTTTAATACCCATCACATTCAATTGCCATAATATCATTGAACTCGACTGATGCCAAAATTCATTTGAATGAGTTAAGATCACCTGGCCGTAGGTAGCAGGTAATTTCGCCAACCAAAAAAAAAATAGTACAAGTATTTGAATGGTCCATCCCTGGCGGTAAAGGGCACGAAGGTAAACAAATGTTAAGTAAGAGAGCGAGTATCTCTGCATACCCAAAAATACGCGCTCAACAGTCAAAACTCAAACAAATGATCAATGAACATGTAGTGATCACACGCTCTCAGCAAGACCAAAATAATCGTTTGTCTTCAGTACCACCAAAAGACCAGTTGCATTCGATTTCTCGTTGTGAAAAGACGTAGTGTACTGGCATTGTAGCTGTACAATTGACTTACGAAACGTCGGCTCGTATTAACAAATTCAAATCGTTCGGCATAAAAGAAAACTCAATCATAATTAATGAGAAAATCTCATGAGAGTACAAAACTCGCCTAGTTGTACGGGTAAATAATATGTGTGGAAATGTGTGTATTTATGTCTAAAACAGTCTGTCTGGTTAGTTTAGTATACGGCTCTTTCCTCGTACTAACAAACGCCTGTAAGCACAACTAACTAACTGCGGACGCATTTTTTGAACCACTGGTGACCCAAATGAAAACTGGTTTATGTTTACCATACAGCGGGGACTGTTGTTGGTCGGATTGACTTGTAAAATATTACGTAATGTCACGTAAATACATCCTCAAAAAACTGTTGTTTCGTTTGTGTTTTACTATGGAGGCCTATTGTTTTGGTCCATATGTGAAACGATGTTGATGTTCCTTTATGTTTAGTAACGGGAGCCATGTCTATGTTCAGTTTCACTTTAGCATTTACACTGACTTGGCCCAGGGCATTGAAGTTGGTTAGTAGCAATAGCCGTGTTCAAAATCACAGCATCCTATTCACTGTTATAGTAACGATGACAAATGTTTCAATAAACAAGATGATTTTGCATCCACTCGAATGTGCCCAAATATTTCACATTGACGAAAATAAAGCACTTGCAGCCAATAGGCACATACTCACACATACATACAAATGGCCATTGGTCATGCACCCAAAGACCTGTCCGAATGCTTGGTCTCTGCTTGTCGAGTACGTCATAATGATGTTGGTTGGTACGTAATACGGCGATATGTGCTAACAAAACTAAAATAAAAACAAACAAAAAGACATGTATAAGTGTCGGAATGCGAATGTCAATGCGGCCGGTGATATAAAGAAGAAAACTAAAACGCGGAACTACATAATTCATCTAGTTATCATCTGAAAACAATTTGGATGTGAATGCGTTTGTTGGGCGATTAGAAATGACGCTTGTTACTTCACAAATGGTTGATGGGATTGTTAATAGAACAAGCTGAAGTGCTCTAAAGCCGATACAAATGTGTGATTGTTAATGAATTGTTGCATACGATATTGGAACTGATATTTTAGATAATATAGCTCTGGTTTTCAGAAGTTTATGGTCCGTTATATATGTATGTATATATGGTGAAAACCAAAAAAAGTTTTACAATCGATGAATCCGAGTTTCATCCTTTCAGAATTCGCAAACTGTTGACATATTTTGAATGAATTTCTTTAAAATGTAGTCTTTTAGAAGGCTTCTCATAATATCGACCATTAAAAATAATTTACATGGAAGCTGTTTTGGCACTAATATAGAAAAATGGTTTGAAGCCAACAAGTGCTTTATGTTCGTTTCTGATTTCTGGCTTAATCTTACATTCCATGGACCCATACCCAAAAAATGAATCAAGCAATACTCATTGAACAACATGGTACAACATTTTTTTTGTTTTCATTTGAAATTCCAAATGAAAGACTTCGATTTACAAATAGAAAAATTTAAATTACAAATGGAAAAATTCGAATTACAAATGAAATAATTTCAATCACAAATGAAAAAATTCAAATTTCAAATGGAATTCTCAAATTACAAATGAAATAATCAAATGGAATTCTCAAATTACAAATGAAATGTTTCGAATTTCGAATGAAATAATCAAATTACAACTGAAATTCTTCGAATTACATGTGAAAATGGTGTAGTCTATGCTTTTTCGAAATATCCACTGCTTCTACCTTAAATTGATGCTGACATTTCGAAGCCTGAATTTCGTGGTTTTTCGATTTTTTTAATAATCCGTGCAACAAGATAATATTCAAAACTGATAATAGGATTGTAGAACTCATGATTTTACGTCGTTTAATGTACACCTCATGAGTGTGCTTACATTTTCTTTTGTGTACATTTTCTTACAAAACCTATCACGGTGTGCCTTAACCAAATTTAAATGGAAGGTGCTTACACCTGGGAAGTTTTTGCAGATTCTGAAACTACAATGCTCATAGATGAGAAATATCAAGAAACAAAAAAATCGCCGGAGGGATTTTCAAATAAATCGCGATTTAAGTTCACATTTTTAGGGGTTCTTTATGTTTTCACGATTTTGCTTGGAAACCGCGAGTCCTATGTAAATGGGCATTAAGAAAATGTTGTAAGATTGACCTTTATGACATTTTCGTAGGTTTTACCGTTTTTGAGATATAGAAGTTCAAATTGAGACAATGCACTTACTGTATCGCCTCCTTATAAAACAATATCATGCTCAGTGCGCCTTAACTAACTTTTGATGAAAACCGTTTACACATGAGAAGATTTCGCGGATTCTGAGACAGCAATGTTCATAGATAAGAAAAATTAAAAAAAAAACAGAACAAATCGCCGGATGGATTTTTAATTAAATCGCGATCAAAATTCACAATTTTAGGGTTTTTTAGGTTTTCACGATTTTGCTTAGGAACCGCAAGTCATATCGAAATGAGTCTAAAGAAAATGTTGTAGCCGTGAAAATTTTCTACAAGACTGACCTTTAGTTTTTTCGTAGGTTTTACCATTTTTGAGATATAGAGGTTCAGTTTAAATTTTTAGGTTTTTATCTTAAGTCTTCAAGATTTTGCTTGGAAACCGCAAGTTATATCAAAATGGGACTATTTTTATTTTTTCCTAGGTTGTACCACTTTCAAGATATATAAGTTTAATTTGGGAAATTGCAGTAATGACATTGTTTTATAAGGAGGCGATACAGTCAGTGCATTGTCTCAATTTGAACTTCTATATCTTAAAAACGGTAAAACCTACGAAAATATCGTGAAGGTCAATCTTGTGGAGAATTTTCACAGCTACAACATTTTCTTTAGGCCCAATTACATAGAACTCGCGGTTTCCAAGCAAAATCGTGAAAACCTAAAGAACCCCTAAAATGTGAACTTATTTGAAAATCCCTCCAGCGATTTTTTTTCTTGATATTTCTCATCTATGAGCATTGTAGTTTCAGAATCTGCAAAAACTTCCCAGGTGTAAGCACCTTCCATTTAAAATTATTTAAGGCGCACCGTGCTATTTTGGTGTGTAATATTTACAAGTGTTATTCAATTTCCTTTTAACCCCGCGTGAATTTAGTTTTTTTTTACGCGACGGATTTAAGCAGCCCTTCCGCGTTCGAATCCATCCATTAAAGCTGTGGATACAGATAGCTTTTAAAATAGGAAAATCTGCAAAAATATATTTTGACAAATCCGCGTACACACTATTGACGTATTTTTGATGGGTGCTACTGAAATCGGATGCGCATCATATTTTTTGAATGATTGTAATTTCAATATTACTCTTACTTTCCTATCCTTATAAGTGATCTCAGTAAGCAACTAAGCTTTCGTGATTATACACCATATTTCTTGATGAAGTTTTAGAAGAATACAATAATTATTATATGGGATTTTAGCGAAATAGTTGGAGAACTCCTAATTTTTATAATCATACCAAAAAAATATATTTAGAACAATACTCCAACAATAAGTTTTTCTCTTTTGGTATATCTATAATATGTAATTTATATACCCAATCTCTATAAATTTGGTTTCAAATTTTTCTACGCATTGTGCAAAGTGTAGATTATTTTTATAAATGTGTAAATATTTTTTCTTTATATGAGAATAAAAACCGCTGTAACTATTGCGCGCATCGACCAATTTTGTGAACGCGAACGTATTTGAAACCAATTTTTTTCCTTAAACTCTATACCAAAAATCGTAGATGTGTTCGCAAAAAAATATTTTTTTTTTTTTCAAATGGAATTGCAAAAGGAATTTGTTTTTTACCATATACAGTACGAATATTTATGCAAGTACCAAATACTCCGTACTCTTCTACTATAATCGAGTGACTTCGGGACATAGTTTTAATCAGCTCCAGCTCTGTTTTGCCAGTTGGTCGTGTGTTGTGCTCATATCCATCCAAGGGTATGGCAGAGTGCCATAATTATATCTTGTTGATTTATTTCGCTTGAATGACATTGATAATCATCTTGGCTACAATTACTTGTTTTTGTAGAAACACCAATTTGCAACGTCTTGTTTCTGTGTGTGTGCCCCTATAGGTTTCGTCACTGTGTCTGTTGACTGTCTGACTGTGCCTGAAAACGAAACAGGTTAATAGCATTTTTCGAACTGCCAATACACCTAACTGGTCAATTTTAATTAAAGCCTTGACCGTCGTTTTCACCAATATTAAAATATTGATATCGAAGAGCGTTTAAGTCCGTTTTTAATTGTCTGCTAATTAATGCAATCAATCAAGTGTATTCCATCCTAATGATTCACTGCTGTTGTCTTCCAATTGTCCTTTGCTCGACATAAATTACATAGAAATTACAAAGAGAAAAAAACAGCAATGTGTATGAAATGAATTTTTAGAAAATATCAACATTTTTAAGTGGCCTTTTAACTAATTGGCTTTATATGAGACAAAATGGTAATAATTCAAGGCCAAAACAACCTTATAACTTTGCTCTATTTTATCTTTTTAATTATGTGCTGATTGTCATTCACACACACTCATACACATGTATGTATGTATGTATGTATGTATGTATGTATGTATATAAAACATACATACTTACATAGGTATAGAGAGGTAAACACCAGTATTTGAACTTGTATTATTTTACAAATCATTGTATTCCTCTATTATTTTTGAAATAGCGATGCTCAGTCGAATTTATCTCATTTGCTATCGAAACACAAAAACAACAAACAAGAAGCCAAGGTCATATTTTTGTTTACGGCAATTTGTCGGTTTGTGCGAAGCAATTAAATTGCAACTTCAAGAGCGGCATGTTTAAGTCCATCAGACCAAGTTTATCATATACGAATACGTACATACAAACCGGTTTCATCAGAGCTCGCTGTTGCGTATTTTACATTTAAAAACTTTTATTAATTTTGGACGGTGGTGATGTTTATTTCCACATAAAAACGCCACTAAAATTTCATCAACAAATCTTGGTCTGTGTTGGTCAGACAAATAATTGTATTTCCTACACTTTTGTACATACATAAACATCTTGTCCTCGTAATAAAAAGAAAAAGGATAGGGGTTGTGTTTTTTATTTGGGAGAAGGAAGACTTGCCTTCCTAGCTTGACTACAGTGACCCATATATACCGCTTCAGACAACTGCCCATTCCCTCAGATTCTCGGGTAGCTGAGAGAATTTTCAGGGACATCATCACAGCTACAGCCGTCCTCCACATATCAGCTGGTCTAATATCCGAAATCAGGCGAAATATCCCAGCAAAGGCGACGGCAGAAGCAAATGGGCGTGATGAGCTTCATTGTAAGAACTATATTTACCCAAGAGTTTGGCGAACTTACTCTTGTTGCCAACAAGCAGTGATAGGGCGAAGAGGAGTGTGCTACGCTGTAAAAGATCCTTCAAAGCCGCGGAGGTGACATCACAAAATACGATGAATGATGTTTCAGATGTCATCCGAAACGCGAGTCTCAATGGTAATGCTCAAGCAACTGTTCTAACCAGTGGAATAGTGAATGCTTCCTCATGACACCAGTGGACCATCTTCATGGGGATACGAAGATTTTAGCGGCACATCAGCACAAAGAAATGTTTTCGATGCAGTACATGCTTGCGACGTGAGCATCCCCGCCCGATCTAGTGGACAGACCTCCCCAACCAGGTACGTCAGAAGAAATCTTCATGATCGGGAGAGAGGTCCAAAGTGATGTAAAGAGGTACAACCGAGAACCTCTTGATCAACGAGCGTATCAGGTAGACTTGATAACTTTCACACTGATGCAGTTACGCAACCATCGCAGCAGAAGAACCTCAGCTGCCAAGGCAAACACGAGTGGTTTTAGCTCAGTTAATATTCCAAATTGATGACACGATACGCAAGACCACACTCTGCAATTGTTTAATTGTCCAACTAAACTCACCCACTTGTCCCCCGAGTCTTTATCGACGCATCCAGTACATGTTGTAGAATTTTTTAATCTGGAAACGGGAGAACCTGATAGCTGAAAATATATGTATACGAAGGAACATAGTCTTTCCTGCCTTACCCTTGGTAAACATAATTTATTTGACAGATATAAGGTGCCACCGTGGTGCAATTGTGAGGACACCCGTCTTGCACATAATACCAAATGTTCATCGGTAGTAAAAATACCCCTCAGAGTAATGTAACCAGTCATGTAAAACTTATCTACAAGTGGTGAATAAAATAGAAAAAGACACACACGTCTATACAATCTGAGTGTTTGTAAGACACAAATTTTATTTCAATGATATTTTGCTTATGTTTAACAATACAAGATATTTCTTAGGCTACCCTTTCTAACACAATTCTTATCAACTAAAACTATGCTCTGAAAATACAAACATTTGATAATTGAAGAATTTTCCCACAATGTGTGTGCCTAAAGCGGGTGGAGTTGGTAATAGGTCGAAGTAGTGCACACACAAACATAACAGATATCGCAGCATGTGGGATCTTCAGTTCAAACTATTTTGAACAACTGATGTCTTAAGACACATCGTTCAAACTTGAATATAAAATGTAGACCCCATATCATGGAGTTAATGTTAATGGTTAGCACGTCCGCCTTACTATCAGAAGGTCTGCGGTTCAATACCGACCAGAACATCAACATTTTTGGCGATCCCTTCGGCAAATCCCCTCAGTGTAATTTGGGCTTCCATTTCTAGAGTATTTCAGACATGAAAAACTTATCTACAAGTAGACTCGGCGATAAAAAGTAGGTGCCATATCATTAAGTCAATATGAATCGACATGTACTCATTGTCATTTCGGTGATGTTGTGGGAATGTATCATCACCATAAATGCCCGAAAACGTAACCCACAAAACCAAAACTTTACAGGAGAAGCAAAAAACGTTATAAAATGAAAACGGTGTTATAAAATATCGAAAGTTTTTTGGCCTGTTTCTCTAAGACGATTCGAATTAAAATTCGTTCGAATTACTAACAAACTGCTGTTGTTGTAGGAAATTTTGTTTGATTGAATACATGGTAGAACAAATACAAGGTAAAGTTAATACTACAACAAATACAACTCGAACAACAACCACAAAGGAATTTGTTTTTGTTTGGAACGTTAGTGTCAAATATAAATTTAAACAAAATAAGGAAATGTCTATAAATTATTGGAATTTAAAAAACTAATAATTTTTCACATTTGATTGAATATTTTGAAAAACATGAATGAAAACTGGTTAGATTTTCAGTTTGAATGTTTCCGTATCATTCCACTAAATACACAATATCACGCAGGAAGTAGAATTCTTGCCAAAATGTTTGGGGTCGCTCGTAATTCATTGAAAAAAGAGAAGCTGTTTCAATCTTTTGTTTTTGAAAACAAAAAGCACATGTTTATTAGGGCTTTATTATTTTCAAGTTTAATAAAATATCACACATATTAACAAATATTGTACCGCCTCTATAAGTGGTGTTTTAGTGTGCGACATGTCGTTCGGACCTGGAGGAGGTTACATGTCATTGATATGAAGGAGTCTTTATGGGAAATTGTTTTTATTTCAGATGAATAATTTTTTTCTTCAAAAAATATATATCCCTATTATACATCGAACATAGAAATAAATATATAAAATGTCGTATGGAATTTGACACTAACACTACAGCCCAGTTCAGTCAGCTGGGTATTGCTGCTACCTTTTCTTGTTCTACCATGGATTGAATATAAAAACAATTCAAATATTTTTCAAAAAACAGAAGTTTGGTAGTAGTTCGAACGAATTAGTATTCGAATCGTCTTAGTGAAACAGGACATTAGTATCGAGTTTTAATACAGAGAAAAAATGTATTTTTGAAAAAAAATTAAATGTTTTTTTTCAGAATTTCAGAAGTTGTGTGGATTAAGTGTTTTGGTATTGTATTTGTCTGAAATGCCAAACGACGTAACCATCAATTTATTGAGCATACATTTAAATAATCTAGTATAAATGAAAAATTATAATCAAATTAGAAGTGACTTATTGGCCTATGCGGTTAAGCGAACTTTAAACTAGCAATCTTAAGATGTTGTCTTCGATTCCCATTCTTAACGGTAATATTTCAATGGACCTCAATTAGGTGAACCTTCTATTCCAACCACCACTCTAATGACTTATAAGTTTAATTGTGTTAGACGATATTTAAAACATCTATAGTGGGATTCTCTAACTTATTTTTTTTAGTTACCGACAAAAATCGGTCAAATTAAAAAGCAAAAGTATGAATGAAAAGTTGAAATAAAAGTTGGCAGCACTCTTGCTATTGTTATATTTAAGTCAATTTATCACCAACATATAATCCTAAAGGAATTGACAGTTTCTTGGATCCACTGCTTCAAAATTTCCCGAAATTTTCTGTAGGAGTCGTCTTTGATATCAGTTTTAAAATAGAATATACCGCTAGGATCATACCTGGATCTATTTGAGTACCATTAAAATCTGTGGAATTTATTCAATCTCTAGCCATTATCTCTGTTATAGCAATAGTTCACAAGAACACTTTTTGGCAAACTTGGAGTCTAAAGCGGGGTACACACGATCAGTTTTGACTGTCGATTTTTCGGAATTATCGATAACTGTCCAACCGTCCAGCAACCACAAAATATTTCGTTGCCTGATGACTGACAAAAGTGAACGGCCACACTGGCAAGCAACCGATTATTTGAGCAAAACTGACAGTCAAAACTGATCGTGTGTAGCCCCCTTAATATAACATCTATGTATCAGACCAACGTGAATTTGGAGCATATACACTTTTTCCGCCCAACGTCTCAACAAGATTTGTTACGTACATCTTTTTTTTGCTGCCATGACATTTGCCAGAAACTTTCGAATATTTCCGTTCCTTCTTTCTCTTGAAAAAAGGAGCAATATCGGACGAGCTGCCTTCACAAAATAACGATGTGCATCCCGGCTTCATGTGTCTTGTATTGCCTTCCGAATAACCACTTCCTTTTGTCGGTTTACCATATTGTTTTACATACATGAGCGGTTTTTTATACCCTCCACAATAATATGGAGAGTATAATTAAATTTGGCATTCCGTTTGTAACACATCGAAATATTCATCGAAGACCCTATAAAGTATATATTCTTGATCAGGGTAAAATTCTAAGTCGATATAAACATGTCCGTCTGTTGATATCAAGATACAGCTCACAATTTTTAATATAGAGCGTTGTAATTTGGTATAGAAGTTTCTATTACTTCTAGGATGTTTGGTATTGCAAATGGGCTATATCGGCCTACGTTTTCATCCCCATAGAACCACACCACCCGATTTTCGGTATTTTGAAGGTTTTAGCTTCATTATCACACCGAAATGGCTGAAATTTGGTACTTAGTTTTCGTTGGGGCTATAAAACTTTCCCCCAGAATTTTGTTGCTATGGACTCACGCCTTCATATAGCCCCCATAGAACGGTACCTTCCGATTTTCGGTATTTTGAAGGCTGTGGCCTCCAAATTTCTTCGAAATGTCTGAAATTTGGTATTTAGCCCCCAAAGAACGGTACCTCCCGATTTCCGGTATTTTGAAGTTTGTGGTCCTCATTTGAGGTATAAAACTTACATATGAAATTTGTCGGTATAGGTCCACTCCTTCATATAGCCCCCACAGAACGGTACCTCCCGATTTTCGGTATTTTGAAGGTTGTGGCCACAACAACCCACCGAAATGGCTGAGATTTGATATTTAGTCTACGTTGGAACTAAACCCTTTCCGACTGAATTTTTTTCGGTATAGGTCCACGTTTCGATATAGCCCCCATAGAAGGTATCTACCGATTTTCGTAATTATGAAAGATGTGACGTCAATATTCCACCGAAATTACTGATATTTGTTATTTAGTCTTTCATGGGATTATAAAATGTTCCCGATAAGAATTATGAGAATAGGTCCACGTCTTCCTATATCCCCCATAGAAGCGTACCTCTTGATTTACGGTATTTTTAAGGTTTTATCCACATTATCTTACTGAAATATCGGAAATTTGGTATTTAGTCTTCTTTGAGTCTAAAAACTTTACGCCAGAAATCGGTACAGATCGACGTTTTGATATAGCCTCAATAGATCGGTATGTTGAAGGTGAACAACATTTGTTTACCGAATTGCTGACATTTGGTATTAAGTCTTCTTCATAAACGAAAGGAAACTAATTGTTCCATTTTACTTAAATACCATTCGTGGTGGAGGGTATAACAATTTCGGCCCGGTCGAACTTAAAGCCTTTATTAATTGTTTAATCAGGGTATAGGTCTTCAGACATCGAGAGAGGGTTGAGAATTAGAAGTAAAGTCCTAGAAGTCCCCATCGATCCCATGAGAACAAAAAAGTTATTCGGATATTTGGAGTGCTTATTCAGTTTTTGGATTTTTTTCTGTAAGACTTATCAAAAACCGCCTAAACTATAAATAGATGGTTTAAAAATTGACTACATGAATGGTCTTTATAATTTTTAACAAGTAAAAAACATGAAGTTCGTGCGGCCCGAACTTTTTATACCCTCCACATAAAATATTCTGAACTGAAATGGAATAATTAGTTTCTTATAAGGTGCAAAAAATGTTCGACCACTGACGCCTTATTTGGACCAAAGAATTTATCAAAAAATTGCTTCAATCTGTTGTAGAGTTGGGCAATTGAACGACCTAGTTCAAAAACGTATGAGTAACATCATGCAAACCAACGTGAGATATTAAGTATACGCATTTCGTTCATACAAACGACCGGTGTCCATTCAACTAGATTGTGAACTAGGTCGTTCAATTGCCCAACTCTAATCTGTTGACGGGGATATACCTAAACAGGGACCTATGTTGATGATTTTTGTTAAAGAAATTTCGTGACCACCGAGAACCTCATATGTCGAACTACAGCTAGTTCGATTAAAAATTGTAGCTGAAATCCTCAAAATTCCGAAAATAGGGAGGTAAGATTTTTGGTGAAGAAGTTTCGTGGCCACTGAGAACCTCAAATAAAATTGCTGCAAAAATCAAAGACTACATTGATCACTACTGCTGCTAATTTTCAAATAATGTGGGTTACGTCTTTTGTGTTTTATGAAAATTACAGCATTACGTTTTTTGGCATATCTTGAATAGGATCGTATGGTTTTAAACGTAGAAGCTTGAAATTTTGTCAGAGCATGTATTTTAGTTTTATGAATCGGATTCCATCAAAAAGGAATTTCCATTTTCAGGTGGATTATGTCTTCCGGCATTTATGTGCACTAATTGACATGAAAGAAGTCTCCTTTGACCCTTTGGGAATGTTTGTGGGAACATTTGACATTACAACTTAAATAACGTATTTACGGTCTATGTAAATACGGTTTACGATTCGCTAGATTTGGTTTTTTTATCTTTTGGCCCATACACACACTTTCTTCGTAAATTATAAATTTTATAATTCACTTTTTTCAGTAGACCCGAACTAAGGATTGATCCATTTACCGAATGACAATTGACGAAGTAAAATTTACAAATTATGGAAGAGTTACACATAGGAAGTAATGCCTCCGCCGAAGCAGATAAACTTCAACATAATATTTTCATGCATCCCAGTTTAACGGATTACTATGACAGTAAGTATAAGTACGAGTACGAACATATTATTAAAACAAAAATATTTAACATTAGATTATTAAAAATTAACACAACTTTTTTAATCAGTAAAATTACTTTACACTTTTTTGAGATGTAATTCAAAACATTGAAAAATTCCCTAAGTAATGCGAAACATTTCAATTGAAGTCCGAGAAACTCCAAATTCGTTATTCGAAAATTCATATAATTTAATTTGTATTTCAAAAAGTTTCTTGTGAGCTATTTAAGTTTATTTAATTACAAATAATTATGATTTGATTACCAGTATTGGATTTGTAAATCAAACGTTGCATTTTCAAATGACCTATTTCATTATTACAAATGCAACAACTCGTATTTGATAATTGAATTGAATCTGGAATTTTGTCTCCAAAAGTAATTTCTCTGCCTACTAATACGAATACCAAAAACAAATTGGAACTTTTTTTATTATTTTACGATTTATGTTTGTTATTTTACAGATCTTACGCCCTTCATCAAACTCTCCATGTTTGTCGGCTCACTCTTAGTGGTACTTAACATTGTAATTTTCTGTTCCACTGTGTCAAAGATTCGCAGCAGATGCGACCCCTGCATCCGTGTTCCATCCATAGTATTGTGTTCATTGTATCCCATAATTTGTGGTGCTGCGCTCACCACGCTCATGTTACCAAAAGCTTGGCTCATATGTCATACCATTATGCATCTATGCTTCATTATTGGAGCGGTAGTGTTTCGTCAGTTGTGCTTCCGCTATGTGGGCTCTGAACTCAACTATGCGAAAGAAAACGATGGTGCAGCGGTCTCAATTAATACGCCGCCATGCTGCTGCTGCTGTCTGTGCTTGCCTGCGATTTTGCCCTCAAAGGCCAAGCTATGTCTTCTTCGTTACATGGTGTGGCAGATGCCATTTGTGCAAGGCTGCATTATGTTGGTCTTGAATCTCATCTACTACCGAGAACAGGTATTGTCTCGTGCTAAATCGCATGTAATCCCCAGACCTTTTGTACATTTTCCGCCTCCATCTCTCATAAATATGTTCGTATTGTTGTTATAATTCTAGGAGCTCTATCGCAGTGTTAGCCTTTACTTTATACCGTTCTTGGTGTGCTCCATTCTTATTGGCATTTGGGCACTGAACATTGTCGTGCGTATGGTGAACTCCATTCATTCCGAATATGGATTAATGGTAGGTAGTCGCCGCATTGTTCGCCTGTATCAGCGTAAGTTGGTTTTCATTGAGTTGCTTTTAATTCATTGCAGAAGAAAATGTTTTGCCTGCAACTAATCCTGCTGTTGTGCAAATTGCAATATATGCTGCTGGATACCCAATTGAATAACGTCGATCTGGGTGGCTATTATCCTATCAACCACACAATATACAAGCAAAGTAAGTCAATTAAATGTCCTCCCATAACATTGATGATGATTAATGATTTTTCTATACCAACCCCCCGCTCTACTCTCACCATTTCTCATCACCAAATATAGCAATCATAAATCTCTTAATTTTGGTGGAAATGGTTCTGGTATCGCTGTTGGCACAAAACGCCTACAAATCACCGTCCATCTAAGCAACCGAGTTGAAGTCGATAAATGGCCAGACTGTCGTCAGCACAACTTTCGATTGTGATATACTTACATATACACTACTTATAATTTATATATCAGATCTTGCATAGGAATCTAAATCTATCTCTTGAATATGCATACATTTTTCATACATGTATACATGAATGTACTTACATATTTATCTGTAATTTATATGACTCATCCATTCATTAATTAATTTTCTTAGTTAAATATATGATAACATTCATCGAACAGATCAACTCTGAGGCCACAATTTGTTGTAGACAGAGGTAAGGCATTTTACTAACTCTATTTGGTTTCGGAGCTAAATGCGGCTATCATATTCAAATACAACAACAAATCAAACTAAAATTTCCACTAAAACAGTGTTTAGTGATTATAACTCGAGAGATGTTAATTATGTACATAAAGAATAAAAAATTTCACGCAGGGAATATTGTCCTGATAAGACAAAACCAATTTTATAAACTTGATTCAGACAGAAATATACACACAACTGATGTCCGTATTTGGATTAGGACCGTACCACAACGATACCACAGTGATAGAACCTAATCATTTCACGGACAGGCTACGCTAATATAAACCAAAGTATAAAAAAAGTCCATCATAAATATTTTTAGCATAGTCTTGGACATTTTTAAATAATTTATTTTACAATAAGAATTTATACGGACACTACTATCCTTAACAGAGAAACAAATGGAGGCATTATTGGTTTGTTCCAGAACTGGAAGAATCTACTAATTTTTACTATTTTATTCTTTTTCGATACCATTAAGGAAAAATTGTTATCGTAGTAAAAGTTTTTAGATTCTTGCAGGTTCTGGAGCACTGCATATCTATGCCTTACTTCCTCAACCTCGCATCAAACAATTTCTATTTTTGTATTTTATTACTGCAACCACTTATTATCTCAATGTGTCGTCGCGGTTCTCTAAATATTAATAAAATACACTGCCGCTCACTTGAATAGAACCCCCCTGCAAAATTTTATTCAACCTCCATTTTTTCCGAACTATACAAGATATGAAGTTTTTAACTTTTATTATATTTTGCGTCATGTGTTTGGAGTAAACTTAGTCATTCATTTGCATTGAAATCCAATTTATATAAGAATTATACAAGAAATACTAAATTAAGTCAAAAATTGGAGTAAAAAATTTGGCTCATTTGAATAGAACCCCCCTTTAAAACTTGGGAATGCAGAAAGATTGTGTTAGAATAGCGATGCATATTCATTCTATATTGAAAACGAAGTACTTTCAGTACTATTCAGTAAAAGGATATCCCTCCTGATTAAGGATACATCCGTATATCCTGCGTTTGCAAGGATTCTTTAAATAATCAGGTTTAATGCCTAACAAACCTTGCTTATTTCTGTCAACAAGATTATTTTTGGAAGCATAAGTCATTCCCATACAGTTTAGAGAATATTTACCACTGTAGAATATGGTGGCCCCTCCAGGATATCTGCATTTCTATTCAAATCTTTAAGTTTCGATGACTCGAAGTGTACAAAAGTTTATAAAATCGTAATGAAATTGCCACTCGGGATATCTGAAAATGTTTCTCAATACTTAAAATGCCTGTTTTAGAACTCTTTTTTAAATTGTCGTGCGCATTTAGGGTGAACTAAATTGACGCCCAAGTCCTTGATAATTAGTAATGCGTTCCAGCACAATAAAAACTCATTCATCGCTACAGAAACGATTTAGAAGATGGTCTTGCATTCAGTAGACGCGAAAATAATAGTTATATTGTTATACAATTGTTTACTTAATGAGGAGAATCCTTAATAGTTATGAAGGACTTGGGCGTTAATTTCTTTCACCCTAAATGCGCACGACAATTTACAAAGGAGTTCTAAAACAGGCATTTTAAGTATTGAGAAACATTTTCAGATATCCAGAGTGGCAATTTCATTGCGATTTTATAAACTTTTGTACACTTCGAGTCATCGAAACTTAAAGATTTGAATAGAAATGCAGATATCCTGGAGGGGCCACCATATTCTACAGTGGTAAATATTCTCTAAACTGTATGGGAATGACTTATGCGTAAAATATACGACTCTAGAAGACAGTACGCTTCCAAAAATAATCTTGTTGACAAAAATAAGAAAGGTTTGTTAGGCATTAAACCTGATTATTTAAAGAATCCTTGCAAACGCAGGATATACGGATGTATCCTCAATAAGGAGGGATATCCTTTTACTGAATAGTACTGAAAGTACTTCGTTTTCAATATAGAGTGAATATGCATCGCTATTCTAACACAATCTTTCTGCATTCCCAAGTTTTAAAGGGGGGTTCTATTCAAATGAGCCAAATTTTTTACTCCAATTTTTGACTTAATTTAGTATTTCTTGTATAATTCTTATATAAATTGGATTTCAATGCAAATGAATGACTAAGTTTACTCCAAACACATGACGCAAAATATAATAAAAGTTAAAAACTTCATATCTTGTATAATTCGGAAAAAAATGGAGGTTGAATAAAATTTTGCAGGGGGGTTCTATTCAAGTGAGCGGAAGTGTATATTCTCGTATCTCATTCATAACTGCCTCAAACTCGTATCTTAACACCTGAGCAATGATGTCTGACTGACAATCAATGCCCAGGCGAAACAGCGGAAGCTAGGATATTGAAATTTTGAGGGTGGGTTAGCCTTGGAGTATAAGTGGTCAATTTGGCTGAGGTTTTGAAAATTCGTAGTAGAAGGGTAACGAAAAGTACTTTTGTACCATTTGAGCGACTTACTGGTAATCAACGTCGAAGCGATACGGCTAAATCTAGAATCTTGAAATTCTGAGTGAGGGTTCCTATTGAAGTGTAGGTGTGTTCGTAAGAGGAAGGTACTAAAATGTACAAACAAATTTACCTTTCGTATTAGGCGGACGAGTGGAGTTAGAATTCTAAGCGTTGCATTAAAGGGCTATTGGAAATTCGAACAACATGTTTACGACAAATATTAAAAGGTACTAAAATTGTACCATTTGGTTAAAATCTTCAAAATTGTTATGCTAATATCGTAATGTGTACAAAAATATACGAAAAGTACTACATGGTACTAAATTTGTACTATTTGGCATTGAGTGAACGGATAAAAGTGAAATGCATACATACCCACCCCCGAAGGGACAAGTAGGGACTTCTCTCGTATGAATGAGGGCACGCCAATTAATATTGGCTCCATGATGTGGGACCTACTTCGTATCGCCGAGCCCGAACGGGGTGGCTTACGACACCAATTTGAAGTGAAGTTTTTCATGGCTGAAATGTAAGCACACACTACACTGAGCATATTGCTGCTGTCACTGTGTGTACCTTCCTCCTGAAAATTTGGCATTGTTTTACCGTCCTTTTGTTGCTGAGAAATGTATCGTTACCTGAAATACCCACACAGGAGAAGAAAAAGAACGTTATAAAAAAACTATTACACTGTGCGACACGAAAAACATTAACGACATTCTGACACAGCAGCGTGATAGAAGATGAAAAATAAGAAGACACGTGTCCCGGCGTTTTTCCCTATCACCTCGAAATTCGCAGTTATGGGCCCCCAAAGACCTGAGGCCTTGATGTAAAAAGGGATCATTTTGTCAGGCTCATATCTTCTAAACCGCTAAAAATTTGGTTTCACTCGCGGAAGCAAACTTGTAGCACTCGTCTTAGAGAATAATAATTGTGAACACATAAAATCGATTCAACCGCATCTTCAAGGTCAAGTTTCCGTTATAAGTTTTTTCAGATTTTGGCCTACAGAGATCAAACCGATCAAAATTGAATCAAACAACCAACTACAAAAATGTTACTTAGATCTCAATAAACAACTTTCTGAGCAACTTTCTGAGCTCTGTACAAATGGTTCTTAAAGGTCAAAGTAGCAAAACAAATGCTATTTTTATCTTCTTTTTTCGGTTTCTGCTCCATAGAAATTAAACCATTCAAAATTCAAGAGACTAATCAACCACAATAATGTAGCGAATATTTCAGTGAAAAACTTTGTGTAATATCAGAGCTCGCTATGAACTGTTCTTAAAGGTCAAAGTAGCAAATAACTTTAGAAAATATTAGATTTTTATACTTTTTTCACCTATTCTGGTCCGTAGATAGCGAAACGTTCAAAATTCAAGAATACAAACAACTACAAAAATTTTGCAAGCTGTCAGTGCGTTTTGTAAACATTTTTCTCTGCAAACAGGAAAGTGATGAAGTTAAGCCAATGGGGGAATACTCCAGACTTAAACAACAAAAATTTACCTGAGATTTCAGTTAACAATTTTCTAAAACATATGAACATTCTAGGAGCGGTCCTTCAAGCTCAAAATTCACTAGCAATTATGTTATGGTTAACATTTCCTGACGCTCAGGTCTGGAAATAACAAACTGTTCGTCATTCAAGGAAATTTGAAAGGTTTGTTATTTACGGACCTGAACAGGAATGAATGGGTAAAATTATTGGAATTTTGAGCTTGAAGGACCTCTCCTAGAATGTTCATATGTTTTAGAAAATTGTTTACTGAGATCTCAGGTAAATTTTTGTAGTTGTTTCTATTCTTGCATTTTGAACGTTTCGCTATCTACGGACCAGAATAGGTGAAAAAAGTATAAAAATCTAATATTTTCTAAAGTTATTTGCTACTTTGACCTTTAAGAACAGTTCATAGCGAGCTCTGATATTACACAAAGTTTTTCACTGAAATATTCGCTACATTATTGTGGTTGATTAGTCTCTTGAATTTTGAATGGTTTAATTTCTATGGAGCAGAAACCGAAAAAATAAGATACAAATAGTATTTGTTTTGCTACTTTGACCTTTAAGAACCATTTGTACAGAGTTCATATGTTCGAGAAAGTTGTTTATTGAGATCTAAGTAACATTTTTGTAGTTGGTTGTTTGATTCAATTTTGGTCGGTTTGATCTCTGTAGGCCAAAATCTGAGAAAAACTTGTAACGGAAACTTGACCTTAACGATTTTGACCTTGAAGATGCGGTTGAATCGATTTTATGTGTTCACAATTATTATTCTCTAAGACGAGTGCTACAAGTTTGCTTCCGCGAGTGAAACCAAATTCTTAGCGGTTTAGAAGATATGAGCCTGACAAAATGATCCCTTTTTACATCAAGGCCTCAGGTCTTTGGGGGCCCATAACCGCAAATTTCGAAGTGATAGGGAAAAACGCCGGGACACGTGTCTTCTTATTTTTCATCTTCTATCACGCTGCGGTGTAAGAATGCGGCTAATTTTCCATGACTCAAAAAATTACACACAGTGTTATAAAGGAACTAAACTATTTTATAAAATATATTTCGAAACTTCTTGAATATGATTTTTTGTTTTTGAACGTAGGAGGAGCATGTATTTTAGCCTTGTATATAAGATCGGTATAAAGGTATGTATAATGGTACAATAATCCATAATCAATAATAATAACAATAATCGAATAATAATGATTGTACAATCGAACTAAAACTTTGCACAATATTCAGATTTGGATGACAATACATGAATATGAAACCAAAACATAATGGATCCATTTAGTCTAAAGCCCCCATATAGTAAGTGGTACCATCCGATTTCAGGTATTTTTGACGTTTTTATCTACATTTTTGGTCCGAATTGGCTGTAACTTGACGTTTGGAGTTCCCAATGGTCCAGGAACTCCACCATCTAAAATTGCGGACACATGTAGGTCCAGGTTTTGGTATTGGGGGTTCGCAGCAATTGGAAATCTTCTGCACCAAAAATTGATCGTATATATTGACCGACTTCGCTCTCGAATACATTTACATCGATGTTTATGTATGTTGCATTAATCAACCTAGTTTAAGATAATGTTTGCAATATGTGATTCCGTTCAGAACGGACAATACATAAATTGTTTCGATGCGAAAACTTTTTTCACGGCGGAGAGAAGGTGGCACAAAATGTGTGTTATTTTGTAAAATTACAAAAATAATGCCCTAATAAACATAATTTTCTTGATTTCAAAAACAAAAGTTTGAATCAGCCTTTCATTTTTTATGAAATTTTTAGCAACCCCAAACATTTTTGTAACAATTACTCTTCCTGTATGCAATTATCCATTTAGAGGAATGGTCGGGAAACATTAGAATTGAACATAAATCGAATTTTATTTATGTAACCAAATCTAAAAATTTTATTTTTGAAATTATAATAATTTGTTGACACTTTTTATGTTTTGTTTACAAATACCAGTGACCCTAGTACATGATACAATAAGAAGGTAGCAGCAACTGCCGTTTTTGGTAACATAAGATGTCAAAATTTGACATAAATTCAATGCAATTGACACATTATGTTACCATCAGCTGGGCTGATAATGCTACCTTCTTATTGTATCATGCCCTAGTATTACTTACAACAACAAATTTCTGTGTGGTTGTTGTTACGTTTGTTGTACAACAACACTTGCCTCTACCTGGTAAATAATTGTGCCATGGATTGTATAATGGTATTTTGCCACGGTTTGTATTGCAACAACTGAGTTGCCATTGATGGAAAAGTGTTATTCGTTGTGGTCGGAATTGCGAACAAATTAAAAAATCTTTATTGGAACTATACTATATATGTATGTTTCTGAATTGTATATCTTGTTATTTTATATTAATGGATTGATTGAACGATGGTATGAATAAACATATGTATGTAATTTAAAATGTTTTTTTTATTGGGGAATGAAAACCGACATAACTTTAGCGAGTAGCATTCAATTTTGTGAACGCGAATAGATTTGAAAGTACAATTTTTTCATAACTCATGTACCAAAAACCGTTCATGAGCTAGCAAAAAAATTTAATTTTTTAATGGAAATTTAAAAGAAGATTGAAATTTCCCATATTCCTTCAAGTAAAACTATAAACCTAACATCGAATGGTATTATCAAAGGAAATCGTTGAATTGCCCTCCATTTTGTTGGCTATGTGGCTCTCGACATACATATATACACCAACACAACAAACACAACACTACGTTTAAGCGGAGAGTATAGAAATCGCACTTCAGTGAGCATTGAAAGGATGTGCGCTTTTGTGGTAATACATATTATATATGAATGTAGTTCCCCGTTAATATTTCACTATGATTGTAACGTGTATCTTCCTCAAAATCAATAGATGGATCTATTTCATCTGGGGCTTATAGAAAAAAATTATGCTACGCCATCATTCATTTTAATGAAAACATTTATTTTTAATAAAACTAAAACAAGTAAAATAGTATTAGTCGGCTTTGCCGACAGAGATATACTCTCAGCATGTGTGGAGTGAAACACTTTTGGGCGTATGAACCAACAAAAAATGGAGTGGATTAAAGATCAAAAATTTGCGGAAATATCGATAGATAGGACTTTTCTACCATATTTGCTTAAAAAACATAATATCGCTGTAAACAGGGCCACTATTAAACCTTCGTTAAAAATTTCCGCAGAATCCTCGAACAGAAAAAGCTTATACTATCTTATTTGGGGCAGCGAATGCAAGTTGCTTCAAAAAAAAAACTAATTGATTCGGGAGCAGGTCTCAAAAAGAATTTATCCGAAATGTTGTGTGGGAGTTACCGAAGGAGTACAAATATAGTCTATATTCGAACCAGATCTATGTCTGGTAGATATATTATTATGTACAAAGTATGGACCAAATCGGTCACTCCCTTCAAGAGTTATCGTGCGCACAATTTTTCCGAACACTTTTGAACTTTTGCGGGGGAGGTACCACGAGGAGTGGACCGATATGGCTTTTCTTCGAACTTAAACTAAGTTTAAACAAAATATTACGAAGACCAAATTTTGGAGCAAATCGGCAGATCCGTTCGAGAATTATCTTGCGCTCCAACCAGGGATGCCAGATTTGCCGATTTATCGGCATTTTGCCGATTTTTAGTCCAAAAAAATAGAAATGCCGATTTGCCGATTTTTACCCCTAAAATGCCGATTTTTAGTTAAGGCAGCTTGTTCACATACAATTTCAGTTTTTATGAATATTGTGGTTGCTAGAACTTATTTGGTACAATAATAAAGACAACAATATCGTCAAGAGTAGTTTTATTAATAATAATATTTTTTTTTAATATTATAAAAACAGTTTGAATTTTCTTGATTACCAAAACGTGTACTTCAGTATATACGCCAAGGAAATTGTTCAAAAAACGAAATTGTCGAAAAGTGAGTTAGTGGAAATAATTAAAAACTGCACAAACTTTTACATTGAACTTTGTTGTCAGATTTTGAAGCGGTTTAATTTAGAAAATAAACTGGAGTGCCTAACAAGTGCCGAAAACAAAGTGTCGAAACTCGATGGAAGGAATTCTCTTTACTAAAGACTACTTAAAATTAAATAAGTCTAAGGGCCATTATTATATGTGTTCTTTTACTATCTGATGGATTTGAAAAGTCAAAATATACTAATTTGGAGACATTAAAAATATAATTTTTACATTGAAAGTGAATGCCAAGAAGCTCCTCCTTGAAATTCAATCATTACTTTCAACTTTAAGTTAGCTGGAATGCTATAAATCTGTTCGGTAAATCCAAACTATAATAAAAGAAGACTTATAATAATGGGGGTAACTGTTATAATGTTGCCATTAAAAATGATTTGTTACAAATATTTATTACAGAAATTGAATTTAATTGTAAACCAAAATTTCAAAATTCCAATACAACTAGTAAGAAAGTGTCAGTCGGCTTTGCTGGCAGAGGTATACCCTCAGCCTATGTGAATTGAAACTTTCATCTTCGGACAGATCGAATGTTTTTAAGGTCTTTTCAGAATTTTGTGGCCATTTTGAGACATTTGAACTTGCCGAAAAATGTGGATTAAAATTTAAATTCAAAATTCTTGTGGAGATGGTATTTAAAGGAATGGACATGAGAGTAATATCTTTTCGATAGATATCGCGCCCACTAGTCATTTCAGTGGGTCATCGTATAACTTTTGGAATCGGTTGATCAGTTCGAGAATTATCGTGCTCTACAGCCACTACATTTGGTGCCATAGGGGTTTTTACACCTCTCGGGCTATATTCTCATGAAGTATGGACATGTCCCTGAAAAAGCTTTTACCGTCATAATGGAGGCAGCGTATACAAATTGTTGCAACAAAAACCAAAGCGATTCGAGAGCAGGCCTTAAACTGAACTTATCCTACATACGCATATGGGAAAACAATTTATTTTCATACATATTTTGAATTATTGCCTTGGTTTATGAATTGTTAATTGTTTTGTTGTACTTAAAATGTTATTTTTTAAACTTATGCTTATTAAATAAAGCGATAATTTGAACTGAAATAAATGTTTTTTAATTTGCCGATTTTTTGCCGATTTTGAAAAATTTTTGCCGATTTTGCCGATTTTGGCACCCGAAAAGTGCCGATTTTCGACCAAACTTATCTGGCATCCCTGGCTCCAACCACTACACACGCTGTCATAGGGGTTTTTTGCACCTTTCAGGCTATTTTCTCTGAAAGTATGGGCTTGCCCCTGAAGAAAATTATACCGTCGTATAGAGGGGAGTGAATACAAGTTGTTACAACAAAACTCAAAGCGATCCGAGAGCAGCTTCTAAACTGAACATTTCCGAAATTTTGTGTGGGAGGTTCCCGAAGGAGTGGACCGATTGAGTCCATATTGAAACCTTATCTAAGTCTGGTAGAAATTTCACAATGTGCAAAATATGGATCAAATCGGTTAATCCGTTCAAGAGTTATCGTGCGCACAACATGTCCGAACATTTTCGAACTTTTGTGGGGGAGGTACCCGAAGGAGGGGGGGGGGGGGGGGGCTGACATCGCCCATCTTCGAACTTAAACTAAGTTTGGACAAAATTTTACTAAGGCCAAATTTTGGACCGAATCGGTTAATCCGTTCGAGAGTTATCGTGCGCTCCAGCCAGAAGGACAGACAGACGGACGAACATGGCCAGATCGACTCCAAATTGTCTGAAACACATTTCGTCCAAACATACATGTTCATCGTATCAAAGTGTATATACCCTCTTTAGCCTAAAGGCTGAGGGTATAAAAAAACTAAAGACCTCGGCAAATACGAAGCGTTGAGTGTCGCGTTACAACAACCACATGAAAACTTCAAGAACAAATTTGGCATCACTGACACATTTTTCTTGCGGTTGCGTGACGCGACTGAAAACGGAGGCCTTTAACGTCTCTGCCAAATTTTTTTGAATTTTTGGAAGATTGTTCGATCAGATGAATCTTATGTTATTCCTAACGGCGATCGTTTGATTGTTTACATTTTTTCTTATCGATCGTCCTAAAGCGGGGTGGGTACACACGATCAGTTTTGACTGGCAGCTTTGCTCAAATAATCGTTGGTTGCCAGTGTGGCCGTTAATTTTCGTCATTCATCAGGCAACCACAAAAAATTATGTGGATGTTGGACACCCAAATTCATTATACCTATGTGTTTTTTCATGTTATTGGGATGTTATGGGCCACAGAGTAGGGAATTTCATGCGCATTTTTTTCAGATATATAGAAAATAACCATATATCTATTAATATGGATCATTTTATTATTTTTTTATCTGTTTCTGGTAGTCAGTGTCCATGTTTATTGAACAAATTTTATAAGTTGAATGACGGTTTGGCATCCAACATGAATGATAGCGTGACCACTCCGAAAAACCCAACAAAATGGATAAAATCGATATTTACGAAAAATCGACAGATCGTGTGTACCCCGCTTAATGAATAATATAATACTCTTTTGAAACCCGAACAGACGATTGTTTACATTTTTTCTTTTCGATCGTCCTAGCGAATAATATGATACTCTTCTGAAACCCGATAAGCCCACACACCTGCTCAGACGGGTTCGTTGGAAACTGTTGTGCTTGTGTTCTTCTCATTATAACCCAGAATAAAAAAACTTCCTCCACTGGTATAAAATGCAGTTAATACACGAAAATTCGTACCACGATGTATCCGAAACCTATATGCATCGAAATATACTATCAGTGCTTTGGAGGAGGTTTCAAAAATAGGACGACACCACTTTTAAGAGAACATGTGACTCTGGCATTATTTGAGTGGGATGCGCAACTTTTTTCTGGGTCTTAACCTAGGAGAACTTGTGTCTATAATATACGAATCATTTAGTTCAACTTGCATTCAGGTTCATTTTTGTAACGCAATACATTCGACCTGATGACAATTAGTTCATATGTTCTTATATGAGAAAACCAATGATGTTATTGTTAAATATGTGGTCTACAGCTTAGAGATTGGCTTATTGCCTCTACGCAACTCGATTCTATTTTTCTATTTCAGTGCGACAGTTTCCTTAACCAGGAAGTGAAACGATGTACATGCATATGTATTTTGGACTGACTGACTGACCAAAAACATCGATGCTGATGAATTCTCCTCAAAAAATTTGTCAAACGACAACATTTACAACAAACAACAATGACGTTGTGAATTATTTGATTAGTATTTTGTGCTTCCTGTCTTAGAAGACGATTCAATAAACTTCGTATTAGCTTTAATGGGAATAAGGATTTATTTATTGAACCGGCATATGTTCGTTCCAAGTAGTACATATATATGCCTATATATGTGTGTGTGTGATGCTTTATACATTATAGCCGTATATAAAAAATGAAAAACACTTTTTATTCCTAAACTTCCTGAATAGAAAGGCGGATACGGATTTGTCTAATTTAAAATAACATCAAATTGTTCGTCCCCTCCAGTTTCATTCTTCACTGTATGACATCCAAATATTCGCTGGTACCTACTGCTTAAAACACTCTGCTAGTGTAGGTTCGTTCATTCATTTCCGTGGTTGATTTTGCCAGTATTTATTACTGTCTTTTTGTCATTGACGGATGCTATGTGGATTATGTGTCAATTTTTATTACTTCAAAAGATCCGATTTAATACACAATAAGCTGTACCAATATATTGACCGTGTCGAACACATTTTTATGTCAATTTTATGGAGAATTTAATTTTTATGTTTAGCTGAAATTGACTAAAAAACGACAATTCAAATTGTGAATGAATAATGAAAGTCATTGATCGTATGAGTTTTCGCATTTGTGTTACGCATACGCCAGACCAGATCATCACTACATCCAAACTGTTAGCAGTAGAGTTGGGCAATCTCGCTAATCGTTCACTGTCCTCGTTAAAAACGTATGAGTAACATTATACAAACCAACGTGTGAAATTAAGTATACGCAGTTTTGTCAAACAAAATACAGATAACGATATAGTGAACCGGGTCGTTCAATTGAACGAGATTGTGTTAGTTAGCAATGATTGCGCCAACATATTTCATTGAATCCAATCTGTCAATGAACAAAACTCGAAATATACCCACCACGACAAATATTAACCCGATAGAGGGAATATGAACAATATAATATGTAACAAATTACATTGAAATTAACTACTAACGGGGATGACAATGAAGAAGGGACGAATGCGAATACGAATGGGGGCGACGTTAACCACAATTTTGACGTAATTTATGCATAACGCAAATCCCAAAGGCAAATTTAAAAGTTAAAATTAAGGAAAACAACGATAACAACACAATTCTAATTCTGAATATTATGCCTGACCATACAATTTGCCATGCTGGTAAAGCAAATAACTTTAACAGCCCCATAAAGGTAATTTTTTAAATTAAGGTTGCTTAAGGTTGCATACAATCACACTTTAAATATTTAAGTAATATTTGGTGCTTATCAGTGCCCATCGTCATACTCGCTCGATGATATGGGACCTACTTTTGATCGCCGAGTCAGAAAGGCGTGTCTTAAGTTTTATGTGGTTGAATATAAAAATTTGCCACCGTTAAACAAATGTTATGTGGTCTGGAATGGGAATCGAAATCAGGCATTCAGTGAGCACCACTGTGGCACCCAATATTTAAGTAAGGTGTCGCCAATAGAACTAGGACCATTCGAACTATTCCATGATGCAACAAACAAATATGAATTTAGATTTCAGCCTTGTCGAGTTTATTGATGTTCTATCCGTCAGAAACTAATCACAGCTAAAAGTTTAGCATAAAACTACATATCTATGTTTTATAATTACCCTTGACTTTAAATGTCACTATTACTTTTGGTTAAATATAAATTTTTGATTTTGGATTACTATATAATTGGACGTTTATGAAAAACTCGTCGAATAAGGAAAAGAGAAAAAGAATCAGGACATGCGCATTGAAGTAAATGTGTTATTTTTTCTCTTACGGACATTTAAAGCAACAGGCGTTTTATTGTCAAAACAATATTAGCTACGTTTTTCTTTTATTTTTTTGTAATTAAGGCATTTATTAAGATTAAATGCAAGGCATATTTAAAAAGATGATCCAAAAGACGGATTTAGGTGAATTCAGGTCGTAGTCTTCATTTGCTGTCAAAATTTTTTGCGCGAAATATTCACAAAATTTAGAAGAGTCATGATATTACTCTACAATATAATGTAACAGCAATACCCAGCAGACTCAACTGGGCTGTAATTCCACACGAAATTTTAGTCTCATGCCTAAATACGTCCGTATTTCTAAAGCGTGTGTGCTGAAAAAAGTGGAACGAATGTATTATATGTATGATATTGAAGGCCATACCTATATACGTCCGTATACCCAGGACGTGTGTGGTGAAAAAAGTAGAACACATGTATTCTACTTTTTGTAAGTTGAAAAAGTTTAACTTTGACAGAACGTTATTGTTTGTATGTGTGTGTGTTTTGCATTTAAAAAAATCCCAACAAAACATGAAATACAATTCATTGCATAGAAAAATTATTTGTTTTACGAATGAAAACATTTAAGTAAGTTTCGGTCGCGGATTTGGTGTTTTAAATGTGATTTGGCACTCATGGTGTTTGGGTAATGTAGACGCTCAGAGAACGTTGTTTTGTTACTGAACTGGGGCTCAATTCTGTTTCTATGAAAATGTGAAATGAAAACTTTTATAAAGGAGAAAACTGTCAAATGAAAAAAAATATAAAGCAAATATTTTTCATTTCAAATTTTCATAGAACAAGAATCCAGCCCCTGGTCTATAATGTTAGTGAAAAAAAAACTATTTCCCATAAATACTTCTTCATATCAAGGACATGTAACCTCATCCAAGTCCGAACGACGTGCCGCACACTAAAACACCGCTATAGAGGCGGTACAACATTTGTTAATGGGGGCTGTTACAGTTGGCGTAGTCGTATGCGTTCAAATGTCGTAGGCGCAATCGTGGTTTACATTTTTTATATGATGAAAAATTATATACTACTAACATTTTTTTATTTTATAGCATGATAGATCCATAAAATATCGAAAGAAACACATTCATCATTCCCTGGACGGATTTCTTGGGTTATAATTAACATTAATTTTTTGATACGACAAATCGGTATCACGTATGGCGTTGAAAGAGGAAACAGTCGTGATCGATTTTGTTAACGACTGCATATAAAAATAAAACAAATCAATTTCAAAAGAATTTTTTGGCAATGATTAATGAAATATATTGGAAAATAACTAAAATAAATAAAAAATTTACTTCTTTTATTCATTTTCGTATAACAAATTTCGTGTTTTTATCAGATAACAAACTTTCTATTGAAAATCTGTTAGAATCCTTGTATAACGATTCAAGCAATGCACATTTCTTAGTTCTTGTTCAAAAGATGTATATGATATGTATTTTTATTTAATTTTGTATGATAAAATAACCCTAGGACAACGACTACGTTCAATGACTACAAAAAAGTACACGCAAAACAATTATTTTGATTGTAAAAACTGTAAGGTTGGATTTTCTTCTGGATTAAAAGTTTAAACATGATCTACTAACAATTCTATTAATTTTTTTTAACAAAAGAATTCTTTAAAATTTGATATTTTAGCTTTTAAGGACGTATACATTCATAATATCAATCAGTCGTTTCGACACGTCAACTTGAAATTTTGGATACGAAAACGCCAACCGTAATTAGGCTGAATATGTGTAGTATTTTGTTAAATTTGAAAAAAAAAAACAATAAAGCCCTAATAAACATGTGCTTTTTTGATTTCAAAAACAAAAGTTTGAAACAGCTTCTCCTTTTTCAATGAATTTTTAGCGACCCAAAACATTTTTGCGACAATTCTACTTTCTGCGAGAAATTATCCGTTAAGTGGAATGATATGAATGAATTTTTTGTAGTGTGGACCAGAACTTACTTCCCAACTTATTGCACAAAAAATAAAACAATGGGCTAGCCAAATATCAGTGCCTTGAAGTATTTTAGTCCTTCATAAACTCAAAAAAAAAAACTTTTTTGCTGATTTGTGCCAAGCTACTAGAAAATGTCCGGCTTTTACAATTAATACATTTTTAAATACATACACATTACCCTGCGTTTACACATGACAGACAGTTGACTTCATGTATTAATTGTCAAAATCCCAAAACTTGCCTGTGTGATCTACTCGTCCCGTCTACTGCAAAAACAGTTGTAAAATTATGAATGAAAATCATCGATTTCTTTTTATTTTCCGCTCACATGTATTGTTTTTCTTCATGTTCTTTTGTTTTTAATACATTTCAATTATTATCTCACACATTTTCACAAAAAAATGTTAGCACTACTGTCTGTGAAAAAATGGGAGACGAACTGCAAATGTATGTATGCATTAGTAAATCGGAGTTGTATTTGGAAACAAACAAAAAATCTACAACTTTTTACTACGATAAGAATTTTTCCTTTATGATATCGGCAAATATAGTAAAAATTAGTAGGTTCTTGCAGTTCTGGAACAGACCAATATTTGCTTCTGGATGACCTTCTTATTAAGCCATGAACCGATCTATAGATCCATGTGGCTACCCTTTTTCGTTCTATAGATCCCATCTGCTCACCAATTTTTCGATCTATAGATCCATCGGCAGACAACGAAGCTAATCGCTCGGCGGCGGTCAATATTGCCGGCGGCGGCTGAATTTCGTCGTTTCGGTTTGTTTTATACATATTTGACACAAAACACTAGAGCTCTGTTCCAGAACCTGCAATAACCTACTATTTTTACTACGATAACATTTTTCCTTTAGGCCCATACCTGTATACGTCCGTATACCCAGGGCGTGTGTGGTGAAAAAAGTAAAACACATGTATTCTTATGAAAACTACCGAAATACGTCGAGCGTATACGTATATATATAGTATATATACTTTTTGAAAGTTGAACAAATTCAACTATGACAGAACGTTTTGTATGCATGTATGTGTGTGTTTTGTATTTTGAAAACAAAAGCCCGACAAAACCTGAAATCCAATTAATTGCAAAGGAAAATTATTTATTTTACGAATGAAAACATTTAAATAGGTTTCGATCGCGGATTTGGTGTTTTAAATGTGCATTTGTACTCAACGTATTTGGGTAATACGGAAGCGTTGTTGTGGTAGAAAGGTGAAATATTTGTGTCGAGAATGCCAATAAAATCCATGCAAAAATTATACCCAATGCCGATGAAATCTTTCAATCATGTTTTCAATATCAATCATGTCGTCTGTTCCAGAACTGCAAGAATCTACTATTTTTTGCGATAACATTAAGGAAAAATTGTTATCATAGTAAAAAATAGTAGCTTATACGTATATATATATAGTATATATACTTTTTGTAAGTTAAACAAATTCAACTATGACAGAACGTTTTGTATGCATGTATGTGTGTGTTTTGTATTTTGAAAACAAAAGCCCGACAAAACCTGAAATCCAATTAATTGCAAAGGAAAATTATTTATTTTACGAATGAAAACATTTAAATAGGTTTCGGTCGCGGATTTGGTGTTTTAAATGTGCATTTGTACTCAACGTATTTGGGTAATACGGAAGCGTTGTTGTGGTAGAAAGGTGAAATATTTGTGTCGAGAATGCCAATAAAATCCATGCAAAAATTATACCCAATGCCGATGAAATCTTTCAATCATGTTTTCAATATCAATCATGTCGTCTGTTCCAGAACTGCAAGAATCTACTATTTTTTGCGATAACATTAAGGAAAAATTGTTATCATAGTAAAAAATAGTAGCTTCTTACAGAGCAATGGTAATTATTGGTCTGTTCCAGAACTGCAAGAATCTACTAATTTTTACTATTTTTTCCGATAACATAAAGAAAAAAATGTTATTGTAGTAAAAAATAGTAGCTTCTTGCAGGTTCTGCCACAACAACAACTTCCTAATACACCTGAAGATCGGCTTATCCATTGGCTAAACGTCAAATGAAATCCAGATGAGATATCATTTGACGTTTGAGCTATGGAATTGGCAGGTGAAATCAAGTGGATTTCGTAAATGTAAACTTAGCATTAACCACCCGTGAAACATAGCGTAATGGTTGAATGTGTGGGACTTCGGTAGACTCCTAATTTTTCAATGTATACAATAGGTCGAATAAGCTCACCCATTCAGTGTTCATTCAGTTCATTCATTTTAAAGGAAAATTTGAAAATTTCGGTTCCAGATAGAAGGCTGATTGAATGCTTTGCTACACACTTATCAAGCTCACACATACAGAAGGAGATCATCGGCTAGACAAGCCAATTTGATAGTGTATGGGCCGCTTTGTATAAATAAGCCTTGGGTTTTAAGTCAATTTTGAATAATGAAAAGACATATTTTACAAGGCACCATGGTGCAATTAAAGGCAAAATATACATTCGCAGGAAAGGTTATGGCTATTCTACACGATATGTTTTTTTAAATGTTTTACATATGTACGTGGGTATATATAATATAAGCTGTGTCCCAGAACTAAAAAGTTTTTACAATTTTTACGACTTTTACACATTTTACTCCAAAAACCGTTCCCGTACACAAAAAAGTTGTAAAATGTTCACTTCTCTTTAAACAAAAATGGCGCTGAATGACGCTCTCTTTAAAAACTTTTTACACGACAAATTTGGGCGAGTAAAAAAATAGTAACATGGTTGCCGGCGTCTGATTGGCTGATACGCCGACTTTGAAAAATTGTTCCAGTTTTTTTTTTTGACGTATTTTCCATTTTTCCGTTCCCGAACTATTTCAAAAAACTTGTGTGTGACAACAAATTGTTTGCAGTTCTCTCTTTTACGAGTTTTACTATTAAAAAGTACGGGAACGAAGCTATATACACAAAGTGACAACACATATGTATGTAAAAAACATATCGTGTGGAATAGCCATTAGTGTTTTTCCTGCTCATTTAATATATGTTACACGTGTTATCTGTTCAAATTCTCAGGAAAGGAAACAAAAATTCTCAGGAAAGGAAAAATAAATTATGTTTCTCTTAATTACGAATGGTGTCGTGGAAACGGGTTAATTCGTGTACGAATTTCGAGAGGCGAACAACTTGCTTCAAACGCTTGGCTTTATGGGAACTAAATGTCAATATGTGTGTTCGTTTACTCTACAGTACAATGCAAAAAACCTTAGTCGTTTACTAGAAGTTACTGGACTTGTACGAATTTGTACAAATTATTGAGTAAACGAACACACCTAATGACAACATTTGGATAATAGGGTCTTTCTAACGCTAAAGTTACACATGCCAGTAAATTGGTGCCAATTGAGTACATGTATTATACTCGAAAATGCAGAAAAAGTGTTCGATTGGCATGCAGTTTTCTTGTGTGTTTACACATGCCAGTGCAAGTTCAATTTCAAAATTATTTTAAGTCGCATTAACACACAAAAGTGCATTATATTTCAGATTTAAAACACAATTCACAACATATTTTATTACTTTTCATTTTATAGCCCGTTTCCACGGTACGTCGTTCGTTCTCTATTCGTTGTTCGACCCATAACTACGAATAAATTACTTATTTCCCAACACAAAATTCTATGAACGAACGACGATTTTTCTACGTTGTTCGATTAGAAATACTCTCTGAACGACGAATAAATATGTCCCATCCCTAACAAATGAGAGAATTTATCGAAAAACTTAATTATGACATGTCTAAATTCAAAATTGAAAAATTTTTTGAAAACACAAAAATTTTTATAAAAAAGGAAAAAGATGAATGAAAATAAATGAACTTAATATTTTATATAGATGCAGAAGGAAGATGGTTGTGTTTCCTTCTTAATTCCACACACATTTCTTGTCCATTAGTTCAAAATCGCGTAAAAAATCAGAAACAAATAACTGAAAGTCTGTATTCACAAATATTGTTTTGACATGTCTCTCTCTCATTAATTTTAAAAATAGAAACATTTAAAAATATATTGAAAATACAAAATTATTCAGAATTTATGGTAAAAATGAATGAAATGTGTATAATAAAATATAGAAGATACCATGGTACAATAATTTGGAAGGTAGGTCAGGTTCGAACAAATTGTGAAAAACAAGGCCTGGGTGTATTTGCTTATTCTGTCAGAATTGCCATAACTGAATATGCAACAGGTTGTACTGTTTATTTGATATTTTGGATCATTAACTTAAAACACGAAAAATGAATGGGAGGCTAAGTTTTCTTTACAGAGTCAGCTTCTGTATATGTTCAAAAGATTGTTTCATCACAATGTTGTAATAAAAACAAATAATAAATGTTGTAATAACAATTTTCATTTCGACTGAATTATAATATGTATAAAATATTTTGCCATATTTTTCAAAACCATACACATACATACACAATTTGTGTATACTGATTTGAAAGAATAAGCAAACCAATAGAAAAAAATTGTAATCAGCTGTTTGCTATGCCCTACCTTGTAATAATTCTACCATGGAAGATACATTTGAAGGAAAGTATATTGCTTTTCCTATTCATTTAATGTATATTTTTTTATGTGTTTTTGGTTCAAATTTGCGTGAAAACAAGGAAACAAAAATGAAGGACATTTTTTATGTTTCTGTTAATTACGAATGGTGTCGTGGAAACGGGTTAATTCGTGTACGTCGTTCGACAGGCGAACAACGTAATTGAAACGCTCGTGTGAACATGACATTTCGTTTTAAAAATATTGTTTTCAATCATAAACATAATGAATCTGGTATTGCCGCCTTTTCAATATTGTATAATCCCAGAGGGGAAATTATTTATCAACCTATATTTGCATGAAAAACATCAAAATTATGTCTTTACTAACCACTAATATATTGCAGCTACCAAGACGTATTATTTGTGTTTCCTAATCATTTGGAAAATATGCATTAAATCTTTGCTTTCTTAAAAGAAACAAAAATGTACATGGATTAAAAAATAGTCTCGGCAACTCTTTTTCATTTTCGACATATCACTGGCAGCCAGCTCAAAATGTTGCTGGCATGAAAAATCTAGTGCCAGTCATGGCCTAATTATAGGTCCTCCATCAAGCGAATTCAAAGAAAAACAAAGATTTTAAATGTCAAAATTTATAAACAGAGGCGAAAAAATTTTTGAGGCGAATTTCTTTTCTGTCAATTCAGGTAGATACATACAAAACATTTCAGAGAAAAAGTTGTTCCCGTAGTAAATGCTAAAATGAGTTATTGTAAATTAAATTCTCATACAAAACACAACAAATGCTGACCTTTTACATGTATAACATTAGGTTTATTTGTTTTCTGTTTTCGAGATACATCTACCTGTTTCTGTACAGTTTGACATTTCTATACCTCACAGCGAATTCAAATGACAAATACGAATTTTGACAGCTCAAATCGAAATCATCTGATTTTGCTGGGCGACCTATAATTGGGCCATGGTGCCAGTGGAGTCGACAATTCGAAAAATGTAATTGTGGTAGTAAAATATTGTGTATGTATTGAATTTTTCGAACTGTCACTGCCCAGCAAGCATTTATTATCGCCCATTACCCGAAGCAGTCACTCCCAGGCGATAGAAATACACATCCGCGATCTCGCATTCTAATTGAAGTAGGCACACCGTTCGGGAAGAAATGAACCACGTCCACGACACTACTTGTGAATGCCGCTTTCGAGACTTCCTAGAAGTACTTTTAGCGATAAAATTGGTTGTGACGAAAAAAAACATTTTTTTTCGTTTTTCATTTTATCTGTTGTTATTCTTTTAATTTTTATTTTTTTACTATTCTAATTAATGTTCCACAAATTACATACGTTTTTAAAGAACTATCCTTAGATGAAATTGCCATCTTCATTAATTTTTGTACTTTTAAAAATGTTATGTTGCCTGGCCTGGGAATCAAACCCCTGACCTTAAGAATGCAAAGCGAACATGCTTACCACTGCACCACCGTACCTTATAAACACCAGATAGACTAAAGTCTTATATTAGTTTAAGGTTGTACACGCCTCAAATGAACGTAAACAATCGAAGTGTCTGCATTGACCAGAGAAAGTGTCTGCCCATGCGATAGTCGTAAGTAGTAGCATTGTTAGTGTAAGAAAGCAATAATAGAATTTCGATCTCCTTTTCTGACACTAGGTAGTTATTCAAGAAGTTAAAAAAGGGACAGCAATGTAATTGTTATTGTAAAATGATAAAGGATCGCTATTTTCTAGAATAGAAGTTCAGAAAGCGATTACTTCTGATAGAGGAAGTGACTCACTCACTTCCAATTGCTGGCTGGGTGGCATGTGTAAAGGTTGGGTAAAATAGTTCAGAAAAATTTACAGGAAATAAATGAAAAAAAAAATTAGAATTAAATTTTAATTGGCATCGAAATAACTCTATACATAATGCGATACATTACACCATGAAAGGTACTTTCGAAATATTTAAAAATATCAATTTATTTTTTTAAAAACTTCGGCGTTCGAGTTTAAAGCGGCGATTTTTAGCCGATCTGAGTCGATGTAATCGGCGGCTAAACTCCTAAAAAAGATCAGCGGCGACGCGCCGCCGTCTAATAATCGACTCGTTTCCACCTCGTCATCGGCGGCCCAACGTTTGTTATTTTTATTATTTTACTAACTTACCTACGATTATCTATTCGGTATGTCAAACGTTACAGCAGCAGTTATAGCCAATCGAAATAAGAAACATTTCCTTGGTGTTCCCGCGCCTTTGGGATATGTTGCTGGTGTCGGTCGTGGGTAAGCAAATTGAAACCTGTCTCCTTATTATTGTCTGTCTGATATTCTCGATAACTTTTAGCGCAACTGGCTTCACAACACGGTCTGATATTGGTCCAGCACGGGATGCCAACGACGTTTCTGATGATCGCCACGCTCCTCCAGCTGCCAAGAGGAAGAAAAAAGACGAAGAGGAGGAAGAGGATGAGGATTTAAATGACTCAAATTATGATGAGTTTAGTGGATACAGCGGATCTTTGTTCTCCAAGGATCCATACGACAAAGATGACGAGGAAGCCGATGCCATTTATGATTCCATTGATAAACGTATGGACGAGAAGAGGAAGGAATATAGAGATCGCAGACTGCGAGAGGATCTGGAACGATATCGTCAGGAAAGGTAGAGTACTTTGTGCTGATGTGAAATAAGTAACAAAAATATATACTATCTATTTTTTTAGACCAAAAATACAGCAACAATTTTCAGATCTAAAGAGATCATTGGCGACTGTCACGGCAGAAGAATGGTCCAATATACCGGAAGTTGGCGACAGTCGTAATAGAAAACAGAGAAATCCCCGAGCCGAGAAATTTACCCCTTTACCAGATAGCGTTTTAGCTAGAAACCTTGGAGGTGAAACCTCATCTTCTATAGATCCTTCATCTGGGTTGTCATCAATGGTGCCGGGAGTTGCGACCCCGGGAATGTTAACACCTACTGGTGATTTAGATCTGAGGAAAATTGGCCAAGCACGTAATACCCTAATGAATGTTAAACTGTCACAAGTCTCTGATTCTGTAACTGGTCAAACTGTGGTTGATCCTAAGGGATATCTGACAGACTTACAGAGTATGATTCCCACATACGGTGGAGATATTAACGACATCAAAAAAGCTCGTCTGCTTCTGAAGAGTGTTAGAGAAACAAATCCCAACCATCCACCAGCATGGATCGCGTCCGCCCGTCTAGAGGAAGTTACGGGAAAAGACCAGATGGCTCGCAATTTAATTATGAGAGGATGCGAAATTAACCCTCAGTCTGAGGATTTATGGTTAGAAGCCGCTAGGCTACAGCCCACAGACACGGCCAAGGCTGTCATAGCTCAAGCTGCACGTCATATTCCTACATCAGTTAGAATTTGGATAAAGGCCGCTGATCTAGAAACTGAAGCAAAGGCCAAGCGACGGGTATACCGCAAAGCACTTGAACATATTCCAAATTCTGTACGTCTTTGGAAGGCAGCGGTGGAGTTAGAGAATCCGGATGATGCACGAATCTTGCTTTCGAGAGCTGTAGAGTGCTGTAACACAAGCGTCGATTTGTGGTTGGCTTTAGCCCGATTGGAGACCTATGAAAACGCACGCAAAGTCTTGAATAAAGCACGCGAAAATATTCCAACAGACCGACAGATTTGGACAACAGCCGCAAAACTTGAGGAAGCTAATGGCAATATTCATATGGTTGAAAAAATAATAGATCGCTCACTCACATCCCTTGCAGCAAATGGAGTGGAAATAAATCGCGAACATTGGTTCCAAGAGGCAATTGAAGCCGAAAAATCAGGCGCAGTTCATTGTTGCCAAGCAATTATAAAATCTGTCATTGGAATAGGCGTAGAAGAGGAAGACCGCAAACAGACCTGGATGGACGATGCTGATTTTGTAAGTTAAATATTCTGCTTATATGTGTTATTAAACGGGTGAATTAATTAATTGTTTATTCCATATTTTCAGTGTGCTAAGGAAAATGCATTTGAGTGTGCCAGAGCCGTGTATGCGCATGCCTTACAGACGTTCCCATCTAAGAAAAGTATTTGGCTTCGTGCAGCATATTTTGAAAAAAATCATGGTACTCGTGAGTCTTTGGAAGCTCTGTTGCAGAGAGCTGTTGCTCATTGCCCAAAATCCGAAGTTTTGTGGTTAATGGGAGCCAAATCAAAATGGTTGGCAGGCGATGTTCCTGCCGCAAGAGCCATTCTGTCGTTGGCATTCCAGGCCAATCCAAACTCTGAGGATATTTGGTTGGCTGCTGTGAAATTAGAGTCAGAAAACTCAGAATATGAAAGGGCCCGTCGCCTATTGGCCAAAGCACGAGGGTCTGCTCCAACACCCAGAGTGATGATGAAGTCTGCACGCCTCGAATGGGCTTTAGATCGACTTGATGACGCTTTACGCCTGCTCGATGAAGCTGTCGAAGTGTTTCCCGATTTTCCCAAGCTCTGGATGATGAAAGGTCAAATAGAAGAGCAGCAACGACGTCTCGAAGAAGCTTCAAACACCTATAATTTGGGCCTTAAGAAATGCCCCACATCCATACCGTTATGGCTGCTATCAGCGAATTTAGAAGAACGCAAAGGTGTTTTAACAAAAGCTCGTTCAATTCTAGAACGGGCTCGTTTGAGAAATCCCAAGACACCAATTTTGTGGCTGGAAGCCATTCGAGTTGAACTTCGAGCAGACTTAAAAGAAATTGCCAGCACTATGATGGCAAGAGCATTGCAGGAGTGCCCAAACTCAGGGGAATTGTGGGCGGAAGCCATCTTTATGGAATCCAAGCCACAAAGAAAAACGAAGTCTGTAGATGCCCTCAAGAAATGCGAACATGATCCTCATGTCCTCTTAGCTGTATCGAAACTATTTTGGTCTGAACACAAGTTTTCAAAGTGTCGCGACTGGTTCAACCGAACAGTAAGTATAATAATGTTGTTTTTAATAATATAGTCTAGAACGATTACTGAATCGCACATGTTTTGTAGGTTAAGATTGATCCTGATTTGGGAGATGCATGGGCATACTTCTACAAATTTGAACTACTACATGGCACTGAAGCACAACAGAAGGAAGTTCTAGAGCGCTGCATAAGCGCTGAACCAAAACATGGTGAGGCTTGGTGCCGCGTCAGCAAGGATATCAAAAACTGGTGTTTCAAAACTCCTGATATTATTAAAGCTGTTGTTAGAGAAATAAGAATTCCTGTGTAATTTTCGAAATCTATACATACATATATAAAAATATATATTTTAGGAATATTACAACCATAGTTATCTTTAAGCAGATTGAAGTTTTTTGTTTTGTATTCGTGCTACAAAGGAAAGATCTATGATAATTCATATAACAGTGTCGATCTGAGATAAGGCGAGGCGTATTGTGGCAAAGTGTTTTAAATACTGTGCAGTAGATATTGGGCGAATGGGCAGCGGATAGTCGATGGACAAACAGAATGTAAACCAATTGACATACAACAATAAACTTTCTGGATCGGAAGAGTAGTCATGACCCAATTACAGGGGCCTAATTCTCGAATCCGTTATCGAGCGAGTTTTTGTTCGAAGACAAATTACGAACGATCGAAATTTTTGGATTCCCTTGTACGATCGAAATTATTTCAAAAAGTTATCGATACATACGGTTATCGAACGGTGAATCATATGGTAAACACAAAATATTACACACAAACAAGTTGTTGTGCGGCAAGTTTCTCGTAAAATGAAATGAAAACATGAACATTTTATAAAATAATAGAAAATTGTGAAATATTAAAATTAATTGTGACCTGAAATAAATTCCACTATGTAAAAATATAAAGATCGCATTCTGGCATTGGAAAATATATTTTTAATTTTTAAAAACATCGCGTTATTGTCTATTTTTTTACTCATTTTATTGGAAAAAGTATTTAGTATGTGATTTTGATTAGTTTTATTGCAAAATGTTTCATTAAAGTTCGTTTTGTGCCACAAAAATAATCATTTCGACAGCAGATGTGTGGCGGGCAAAAACTCGCAAGATTCCACTCGAAAGTGTATTCGACAACGGATGCCATAATCCAAATACTGAAAATATCGATCGAAATAACTCGATCACGTATGCGAGAATTAGGCCCCAGGTCATACAGGAAGCTCAATTGATTACCACCTTTCATTCTTAAAACACATTATTGTGTTTTGAATTTGATTGAAATTCACTCATATTAAATCATAATAATGTAAAATACTAATGTGGCCTTGTATTGGGCCATAGGGATGAGTGAAAGTAATTCATATATCTTACAAAGAAAAGGTGATTCATATCTGTTCTTTCAACACAACTTTGGTTAAAACGCTCGCGGACGCAAACAATTTTTGAGAGGTGCCAAAAAATACTCCCAATTATTTTTCAAATTCCGGCATTCTTACATTAGAATTTTTGCCATTTTAACCTACTTTATGGAGGATTGATTTGAAGTATGTGTGTGTGTGTGTGACACACAGGAAAAACAATAGCCATTCCTTTGAATGTATGTTTTATATTTAATTACACGCATTTCATCATATTTTCAATAAATTCTGTAAATTTTTCTATTTTCCATATATTTTTATGTATTTCTATTTTCAAAATTAAGTAAAGAGAGACATGTCAAAACTATATTTGTGTATACAGACTTTCAGGCAGGTATTTGGAACTGCAATGAAAGAGAATAGAAAATTTGCTATGCTTTGAATGTATACTAATCGTTGAACCGCTTACTTTTCATTCATGTTTTCCAGTTTTTCTAAAAAAGCCCTACATTTTAAAATTTTATATTAGTCTATTGTATTTATTTATTGATTGTAAATTATAATTACCCAACATACCCTTGCTGATATTTTTCGAATGTTCGTCACAAGTTTCGAAAACTATATCATTTCCGAACATTTGCATAGACTAATGAAGATTTACAGCCCTATTCTGAACGCATGGGAGTTGGGAATTTTTTCCCATTCCCACATTTTTGTATTCTGAATAAAATTTTGTGGGAGTTTTTTTCCCATTTCCCATCTTCCCTCATTCTGAATGAAGTTCGAATTGGGAATTTGTTCCCATGGGAAAAAAGTATACATTCTCTATCTTGAATTGTGGGAGAATTTTGTGTCTTTTTGTGGGAAAAATCTCCCCAGCAAACAGTGTGGGAGTTTGAAAAAAAATTTCAAGAAATTTCATATTTTTATGAAATTTCATATTTTAAGACATCTACACGACAAAATTATTGCAAATATTTATAATCGCCATGTGTTTGCTTAATAAAATCATACAGAATGTACTGTAAAATATGTCATTAGTAGACTTCGGATTTTGCATATTCTTATATGATACAAAAACCTGCAAGATTCTAACATGTTTTACACCGATAAAAAATTTTCCTTTATGTTATCGAACAAAACAAAAAAAAATTAGTAGATTTTTGCAGTTCTGGAACAGACCATATGTATTGAAATACGAGAAAAAGATTCCTGGTTGATTCTGTTAACGCAGCACAGCAAGTAAAAACAAATCAATTTCAAAAGAATTTTTGGCAATAATTATTAAAATATATTGGAAAATAGCCATAATATATACAATTTTTACAACTCTTATTCATTTTCGTAATATAACTTTCGGGTTTTTTAAATCAGACGACTAACGTTCTATTGAAAACGTGTTAGTCTCCTCAACGACACGACAACTATCACACAAACGTACATACATATATGCTAAATTATTGCAATGCTATTCCATTTTCCGAAATGCCTTTTCTTGAATAGGATCGTTATTTTTGAACGTAGAAGCCTGAAATTTTGCAAGGGCATGTGTTTTAGTTTTAGATTCAATCAAAAACGTATTTTTTTTTTTTTTTTTTTTTGAGATACTTCTTCTATAATATGTAATAATCGAGAAAAATGTCCGAATTTATCTTTTTGATTTTTTTTACAAATATGCAAAATACGAGTTCTAGCGATCATTAGGAATAAGTAAAACTAGCGATATAAGGCCATATACGCGTTAACCCCTAACTAAAATTATTCCGAATCAACATACAATTTTTAAATTCGTTACAAATTAAAAAAGTTCCTATTACTTTATACACAAAAATTATGTTTGCCTACTAATTAAAAAAATGCTTACACAATTCGCAAATTCTGAAGAAAATGAGCTTATTAGAACAACACCACACATCGTTGACTACATTCACTTAAAAAATCCATAAATCAATGCACGGTTGTTGAATTAAGTGAGTTGTGCTTTTGCTAATCTAATTCAAAAACCGCGAATTCAATGCAAATAGGCATTTTGTATTACAAAACATAATTACAGCCCCCCAAAAGTATGCTATAATAATTTGGTGTTACTGATTTCGAATTTCGAAATTTCAGCTCCCATCGTTTGCTGTTCCCACGTCGTTGAGAATATGGAAAACGTGGGAATGGGAAATTTCGCTCCCATGGGAAACAGTTCCCATGGGAATGTTCAGAATAGGGCTGATAGACGACAAAATGTTCGAATGAGTGTGGTGACCAAGAAACTCAATATAAAATGGCAAAAAATACAACTTACCCTGCGTTTACAAATGCCAGTATTGGCAAGAAAATAGCAAAAATGCAAACCTTTTTCACAAATACATTTACAAATTTTTAAATATGAATAGAGAAAAGTGTGAATGTATTGGTGAAAATGGTTTGTAACTTTGTTATGTGTGCTTTTAGGGCGTCCGCTTTAGCCACCAGACTAGCTTGAGACATCTCAAAGGCGGCATGGGGTCTCAACCCGCCAAAACAGGACTCACACACAAACATTGAATGAGGGTGAATTTTCTTTCCTACCTTCACATTTACTTACTTTACGAGAAAACATCCACACACGGGTCTTGCTGTCCCGACCCTACACTGGCCCACCCTACCATGGTCCAGATGGTCCTCATCGATAATCTCTCCTGGACCCCATTAACCACACACTCAACTTCCCACACTTACCTCATAGCGTTCCCCACGCAATCACAAACAATTAGCAACACATCTTAATTAATCTTCAACACTACATTAGACAATTTATTAAAATTAAATTTTCAATAGAAATTCCCTTTGTTTTCCTTACACAATAATTGAACAATAATTTTTTTTGATGAACAAATTAGGAGAATAATACCTAGACTTATCTCTCACGACTTCAGGCTCAATTTCTAAGGCTTTCCAATAGGATTAAGCTTTTTCCTTGTTCTTAGTGCCCACTACCGGCACAAGCGCTTTACTCTACACAACCACTAAAAGAGCTCTCTTACCAGTTTGCTTTTGCCGTTCCTCTGCTCACGGCTCGCTAGAAAATACAAAAAAACAAGGCTCAAAGTTAAGTCTACTGTTGCCCTACGCCTACTAATATTTTTTCACCTTAGGTATTATTCCCTGTACAAAACTTAATTATTAATTTACTTATCGCTAACTCTTTCTAATTACTATCCTTATTTTCCTTATTTCTTTGTCTGATAGATTTCTGACTCATTTGCCGAATATTCAATGAAAAGCTTATATTTTCTTTCCTTTCAGGTGATGTTCTTGAATCAAATTATCGTTACGTTCAATAAAGACGACACAAGGTACGACACAGTATTACCTGTTGTTAAAACATTAATCAATTGGGTTTTTTTCTAGTTTCAGATTTCACAATACAAAAAAATGGTAGCAACACCACTTTCCGTTTATGCACCAATGGCGGCAGTGACGGCAGACGCTCTAGGTTCCAATATGTCGCAAGATTCCCCTTGGTCATGGATTGGTTTACATCGATTCGACGGCAGTTGCAACACAAATACCAGAATCATCCATCCAACGGATACATATACTTATTTGCCGCACTCACACCAGACTATGCCACGGAATAATCACGTTTGCGGGCGAGACACAAGGGGCCACTAACAAACTCCAGCCAAAATAACCAAAATGTTTCCTCCAGCAATTAAATAAATACACTGGCCCCCTTCAATTGCTATGAAGGCCAGTGTTACTCGCAAACCAATGATTTAGGCTGTTAAAATATAAACAAATACACAAACAAAAGATGTAAACACCACACTTCATTTCCCTCGACCGTTGTTAATACTCACAGATATTAAATACAAACACAAAACACAGCAAATACAAAATAATCTTTTTATTTTTTCACTCTTGTTTTAACAGGTTAACGTAACGATCCACTCCAAAATGACGATTTTCTCAACCAGACGGCTTTTATAGCCCTCTTTTCTCCCGCCACAAGCCAAATTTTCCAGCCAACACCATTTTCTTTACCGATTTTTCTTCTAACGTTTTCGGTAACCATTCGTTTTCTTTTTCCGTATTTCTTCAGGGATGATTCTTTGGATATTGAATGGCAATGCTATATTAACACCTGATCTGGTTTTTGAAATTTAACGGTCATCAGATTGCTCGAATGACTGCACTCCTATTTCTTTCCCTGATTATACGCGATCGTATTATTTTACCAGTACCCTCATATATGTCCAAGTTTATATTTTATTGAATATCTATGCATACAATAGTATGAATTTTACAACCTTTTCGATCTTGAACGTGCTGTTCAATGTAAACGTCCATATTTATAAATCTCCTGAAATCTAATTCGCCTTGTTTTCCGCCCGCTTTTGCTTTAGGTCCCCACTCGATACAACCCTGCGGTCGATTATCTCCTACCCAATTAATCACCCCTGACCAGTCCTTTTTCGATCATGTGCGCCCTGGCAAACCATTCTGTCATTCTAGAACACGCTACTACATAGACAACACATCCAATTTACAATGGGCTTACATTTAATTTGCACCATGTGCATATTCAAACGCAAAGAAAACAAATTTTTCCTATTGCCCCTTTACCAAACGCAAAGTCCTCCTACTGCCGTCGCCTAAAGCAGCTTGACCCTATTTACGCTTGTTGCCTCTCACTCTCGGATGGAATAGAATGAAATACATGGAGAATATTTTCTTGGCATGGCCTAAAGATAAGAGCCGCCTGGTGTACAGGCTTCTTGCCATATGTTTGGCACACGGCCTTTATGCTTCTTCTTGCTGAGTGTTCTTGTACCAGGCCAGCAACAAACATTCAAGTTCGGCAAGACTTCGCAGGCGAAATTGATGTGCATGGCATGACTAAGTTGGTCAAACGTGGGGAACACCCACCCCTGTCTCGTCTCATGCCGGGCTCTCGGTTCTAATCGTTCCAAGCAGGTTCGTGCATTTTATTATATATATGATTTAAAGAAAACTAACTTGCTACTGCTCATTACAGATTGACGGCTCGGGACAATTCAGAAGAAACTTCAGACGCAATTTCATCGATATATTCCGGAATTACACAACCCAACCCATATTCTGTAGACCCACAGGTACAAATCTCTGTTCTTGGTAGCTGTGATGTCCTGTTTTTGTGTCTTACAATGTATTGTGTATGTTTGTACCTACCAGGGAACTTCGTTGTGAAAACTTAGTTTGCGCCCAGAAATCATAACATGTTTCATACGCCACCCCCTCCACAGCAGAGGGAGTTTCCCATATATGATAATGCATATTCATATTGTCCCGTCACTATGGATTGTGGCCCCCCTCCTTGTGACTATTACAGTTAATTGGAATAAATACGAATTATGGGCATCATCCAGGAAATGTTTTTTTCCCGACTGTCGTCACAATCACAACTTATTCGTCTCCAAAACAAGTCTTTAACGTAACCAAATGTCAGTTTAACCAAAAATAAAGTGATATTTTTACTAAACGTTTTTGGGAATATTTTCATTCGAACGATACTCCGAAACGCTTTGCTGTTTTAAAAGGGGATATTTTCGTTACTGAATTGGGACGGTCATGTCCAATTCCACGGTCCTCCTATGGGTCTACAGGCGTTTTTTTTATTTTTTTAACCCTACTTGTAGCATTGGTGGACATCAATCTTATATACCTGAACTTATAAAGGGTGATAGTTAAGTACGTGCACTCTAACGACGATACTTCGCCCCGAAAAGTGGGGAATATTCACGGATCGATTGAAAGATGAACGTGATCAAAATAATATGGAGATATCATATGTGATGCCCGGTGTTTATTTCTTTCTGTGTTTTACTTAACACGGAACCACCACCACATCTACTGATGTCTTTATTGTACATTTTAGTCTTTCTATTAACGGGTTGTTCGTAGGACGTTGACCTTGGAAATCAAATATTACTCACCACTCAAATATTATTCACCCTTTTCCATTTTTACTACTTTCGGTATGACGAATACCTATGCCTCCTCAGTAACAAAATTAGGAGGAGGGAATTTGTGAATACGCATAATTTACGACATGTGTACGTTTACCATAGGAAAATGTATTGAAAACACTGAAGTTTTGAGGAAACTGACAGGGCAGTGAAAAATTAAAAGCTTTATCTGGATGCAGACTGAAGATGACTGTGACTGACTTCTTGCCCTTTCGTGGTAATTAAGTGGTTAGATTAGTAGAAGTCAAGAAAAATGTTGGTTAGTGGTATTCCATGAAATACAAAAAGTGTTATTGGCACATTCGGGCATGTGAAAAATGTTGTATTTATATTAATGTTCATAGATTAGACTTGAATTAAGAGGGGATTGACACTTTTTTTTTAGTGAATATACATATTAGGAATCTGAAAGATATCAAGCGAATATCTGTTCAATTATCGACGATAATTGTATATACCGACTAAAGGTCAATATTATCAGGTTTAGAGTCTGCATATAATACAGCAAATATTTTTCAAAGGCTTCTATTCTGACAAATGTCAATATGAGCATTTCAATATATATGAACACCAACACATACGTTCGCATTGGCTAATTCGGGAATTATATGATAAATATAGACCAATTTTCCATTACATTTCCATAATTTTTACCTCTAGAATTACATAACTTATCAGTTTATGCTTTTCCGCATCATGAATAATAAAATAGTACAAGGACTAAAATAACAAACTGTTAATTTTTTTACAACACAATGTTGCAAACAAGCACCATTTGGTAACTCCCTAAACACGAGGAATTTAAGAATTTTTTTCACAGCGGACTTATTTTGCTACCAATAATCATAATAAATATGAAAAATATTTGTATCTCTACGGAAAAAATATCGGGGTTCAAAGGGTTAAATTAATCGGATATACATTCGAAAATCAGATATGCTTTAGACAAGGCGGCATACGGATTGGTGAAAGTCCGTATACGTACAAAGTGTGTTGACTTGTCTCTCCATCTGGATCAAGGCGGATTATTTAATTGGACTTTAAAAATTTGTCCGAATAAACGAACATATGAATGAACGGTATGAAATTAAACATGACGCATATGTCTACACAAAAAATTTTCAGCTTTCCCTACCCACATTGTACATTTCACATGTGTTTTTATGTGGGTCTCCGCAATTTTAAGGACTGAGTTAATCCTCATTACGTATGGTGTCTCGGAAACGGGTTGATTGGCAATCGTCCCGCGACCACGTAACTCAGTTTCTCGCGTGAACCTGTCGTTATTATTTTCGGAAACCAAATCATATCCTGCTCTCAAGGTGTATACCAAGGTCCATTTATAGGAGAAATATGCCTAAATTATCACCACTTTTACAAAACCACCCTTGCTATTATTGAATATACGGTCTGTGAAAACATTGAATACTAGGATCTTTCTAAAAAAAATTAGAAAACACAAAAGAAGCCTGTAAAATGGAATCAAACTTTAGAATACAACATTGTAAATTTGCATTACACGTTTTAGATGATGCCAAGTATTTTATGGAAGAGATTTTCAGTAGACCCTATTGAACTTCCCACTTAATTTACGCCAAAAAAAGTAAAAAAAAAAACACCAAAGGGTTGCAACTTATTCCTTCTCACTATACCTCGGGGTGAATGTTCCGTGCTTGCCATTTGATTAGATTTATTTTGCGAGGGAAATCCGGACATTCTTGTACAATTTTGTCTGGATATAATGTGTTTTTTTTTTTGTTTGGTGAGTTAGTTCCCCCATCTACTGAACATTATTTATCTGGAATATTTCGCTGTTTTCAGCCTCTTCCGGTTGTATATATCGCCGCTGAATTACCTCTTGAGGTCTTTGGCGTGACATACGCCCATTGATTTCCCTTTTAAATCCTCAATGGCATACATATTATTGCCAACTGGTTTAACAATGCGGCATTTTACGAATTTGCGAGCAAATTTCGCATTGAAATTCTTGCCAAAGTCGCTCAGAACGTAATTTCTTTTAAATACCTCCTGTCCTGGGGCAAAAATAACCGTTCTGGCCCTGGCATTATACCGCTTTGCACTCTGCTCAAATGCTCTATGCATATTGTCTTTTATCTTAGCTCGGATGAGTTCCTGTCTATCGTTTCTATTCAATCTCGCGATCTCATGATCGGACAGAGAATGTAACTTTCGAGCCAACCTATAATCCGCCCCATGGGTGTACATACTATAGCCAAACAAGGCGAAAAAAGGGGTGACACCAGTCGCACTATGTATCGATGTTCTTAAAGCACATTCGATATCTGTTAAATACAGATCCCAATCTCGGTGATCGTTCTCTAAATACGCTCTTATGGCTGCAAGAACAGATTGGTTTACCCGTTCCGATGCATTGGACTGCGGGGCATACGGTGCAGTTTGGAGATGATTAATGCCATATGTTTCAATCATTTCCCTAAAGGCTTTTGCCACGAATTGTGCCCCGTTGTCCGTATGGATCGTCTCAGGTACTCCAAACTTTCTGAAAATGTCTTCTACTAAGAACCTAACCACATTTGAAGCGGTTGCCTCACGCATTGCCTTTAAAAAGGTGAATTTGCTAAAGTGGTCGACCACTATAAAAATAAACGCGTTGCCACTTTTAGAGCGTGGATATTTCCCCAAGAAGTCCACGTATAATTTTTGAAAGGGACGTTGGGTGACGACTTCCTCTCCGATGGTTGGTTGGGTATTTTCATTGGTGGGTTTCGTTTCTTTACAAGTTGTACAATTCGAGACGTATTTACGTACTTGGACCGCCATATTAGGCCAGTAATATTTTTCTTTTAATCGGTACAAAGTTTTTGCGATCCCTCCGTGAGCAGAAGTGGTTGGATTGTGGGCTTGTTCTATCAAGTCTTGCGTTAACGCTTCAGGAACCCACAGTTTCCATTGAAACTCTTGTGTTTCCGGATCGTATGACGCATGTCCTTTTTTAAAAACCATATTGCCCATGATTTTGAGGTCAGGTAAACTTTCTTGATTTTTCTCCACCACCTCTCTTAGCTCTTTATAGGCTTCACTCTCAAATTCTACTGTCTCAAAGTCAAAAATTTGATCGATGTCCATTTCATCAGCGTTGGGCATACGGGACAGCATGTCAGCTACTACGTTTTCCTTCCCTTTACGGTGCTCGATGTTAAAATTGTACCCTTGGAGTTGCAATGACCAACGAGCTAACCGACCACTAAGGTCTTTCAGGCTCATTAGCCACTGCAAACTCGCATGATCGGTTATTACGGTAAACTCCATGAGCTCAACGTAAGGTCGGAATCGTTTTATGGCCATTAGCGCGGCGAGACACTCCTTCTCAGTGACGCTGTAGTTTCGCTGACATTTATTCAGTTTTTGCGAGTAGAAGGCAATCGGGTGCTCTTCTCCTTCGCTATCCAGCTGAAAGAGAACAGCACCGATTCCATACTCTGATGCGTCACACTGAATATAAAATCGTTTTGAGAAGTCCGCATGGCGCAGCACCGGGGCTGACGTTAATGCCTTTTTGAGGTCCTCGAAAGCCTTTTTCGCATTTTCATCCATGGCGAATTTGGTTGACTTTTTAAGAGTGTCAGTGAGGGGTGCGGAAATAGTAGCGAAATTCTTTATAAATCTGCGGTACCATCCCGCTGTACCAAGAAAACTTCTAACCTCCCTAGCATTCTTGGGGACTTTAATCCTCTGAATTGCTTCTACCTTTTCTGGATCCGTACGCAAAACCCCTTCCCCGACTATAAACCCTAAATACTTTAGTTGTCGAAAACAAAATTGAGACTTTTTCAACCCGATTGTGAGATTGGCCTTCTGCAAACATTCGGCAACTTCGCTTAGCAGACGCAGGTGCTCGTCAAAATCGCCTGATATTATCAACAGGTCGTCCAAGTATACAAAGACATTCTCCTTTAATCGTTGGGGAATGACTTTATCCATCAGACGGCATAATCTTTGTGCGGCATTGCACAGGCCGAAAGGCATCACGCGGAATTGATACAATGGACGACCTGGGACAGTAAAGGCGGTGTAAGATTTGCTCTCTTCGTCCAGCTCAATTTGCCAGAATGCGCATTTTAAATCCACACTGCTAATAAAATAAGTCTCATCAATCCGGCTTAATATTCCCTCAATATTTTGCAGTGGGTAGGCGTCTTTTATCGTCAATTTGTTCAACTTCCGGGCATCTAGGCAAAAGCGGTTTTTCCCGGGCTTCCGTACGACCGTTGTCCGATTGCTCCAGGGGCTTTCGCTTTCTTCTATAACATTTAAAGCCAACATATTGTCTACCTCCTGGTATGTAATTGCCTGGACAGCTGGAGACATCGGGTAATGCCTGTCTTTGACCGGCTCTGACCCTTCAATCAGTTTTATACTGTGCTTTTCGAGATTTGTACACCCCAAACCATCTTTTTCAAAAGTACGGAACTTACTTATAACCTCATTTAGTCTCTTTTCTTGATCCTCTGTCAACTCATGCGGGTTCAGTTTGTACTTCGAGTCTTTTTCCGCCATATCTGTAGTAATCTTTTCAACGTTGACTTCCGATACCCCCACTACGGCGGGAGCTAGTTGAAAGATTCGCCAGAAATCTATACCAAGGTACAGTCGCTGTTCCAATTCTGGACACAGAAATAACATCATACTTTTTTCCTGGTTTTGATATTGTACCGAAACTTGTATTTTGCCCAAAACCATATATTGTTTTCCGCCAGCTGTGGCAACCCTGCTGGTCATTGGAATGATGGGAATTTCCAATTCCTCCACTAGTTCCCTACAGTCTCGACCCAACAAACTAACTGAGGCTCCCGTATCTAGAAGACCTTCAATGCTCTTATTTTGTATACTAACTTTTGCAAAAACTCTGGGATCTTTTGTGCTTTTTGATATTTTTGATAGGGAATCGACTAAACATTTCTTTTGTTGACGCCATTGTTTTTGTTTTTCTCTTAAATGTTCAATTTTCTTAGGGATATTATGAATTTCCGAATTAAAAATTCTCTCTCTTGTCCTCTTATAATTTTCTTGGCGCACTTCCAGTGGGATATAGTGTCTCTCAGCTGGAGAAAATTCCGTATTGTATACTTTACTATTCACGGGGTTTCCTTTTTTTCTCGCTAGAATTTTAACCGATATATCCGGTACTAATTTTGAGTCGCAGGGTTCTCCGCCGGACGTGGGTCCCCTGTATTCTCCACGCCCCTCCTGTGGTTTCCCTGTCGACAATTCGGGCATTTCGGAGTTACTGTGTCTGGCTTACCACACTTGTAGCAAAATAACTTTCTGTACTCCGCCGGACAATCCATGAAAAGGTGCCCGTTTTCACGGCAATTCCAGCACTTAATTTGCGGCTTGGCCTGCTGTTGGAAACGGATTGCTGAAATATTGTCTTCCGCCAGAATATCATCGCCCTCGATGTTGATACATTGTTCCTCTTCATAGATTTCATTAACCTGCCTATTTGGTCTTTGAGGTACAGTCATAGGTTTCGTTTCACGCCTCGGGAAGTTTCGCTCTGCGTCTATACACTCTATGCGCAATTGTTCAACAGACGATATGGTCATCTGATAGACATGTCGTTTTATGTCCTCACGAATATTACCTTTCAATATTTTGATCATATCGTTATCGGAGACAGGCTGCATTAACCTCGAGCGCAAAATCCCCATTTCATGGAAATAAGCGTTCACTGGTTCATTGTACCTCTGCTTCCTTTCCAGTAACTCTCGAAGAAGATCGAATTTAGACTGAGGAGTCTGATACTGACTAAGCAATGCAAGTTTCAAACCTTCCCAATCAGTCCCTATATTGTTTCGGCGATACAACCAATACCATTCCCTGGCTTGGCCGGAGACAAGGAACGAAAAATCCCGCAGGACTTCGGCCCATGGTATACCATATTGTTCCCTCATGATCTCTAAGCGGTATACAAAATCAGCTACCCTAAGATCTTTCGGATCTCCACTAAAATTCAGACCTAGTTTGTCCACCCTAGTTCTCAAAAGTTCATTCATTGGTGCATTCACTGGCACTATCCCCTGATTAACCGCCGGTGTGGGGTTTGTACTAGGATATTGGATAATTGGCAGACCATTTATGTAGGTCATCAAGGGGTTACGACTGGTTGTTGGCATTTGTATCGGTACCGAATTAACCATCGCCGGGTTAGAAGTTAGTTGACTATTTGTATTTATCATCGTAGGATTATCCCTGTTGGCTGGTACCTGTATAGGTGCAGAACTAAATGTCGCTCTATTGGACGTTTGTTGACTATTTGTAAATGTCGTAATGGGGTTATCCTCGTTTGATGGCATTTGCATAGGTGCAGAATTAACCATCTCTGGATTAGAAATTGGTTGATTTACCGTCGCCGTAGACCCGGTCTGTGCGCGAACAACCTCCGACAGATCTTTCATTCCCCTTGTCAAACTATCAATCATTTTTCTCACCTCTGACATCTCATTTTGTACCAAGCTTTTAACTTTATCCTCCAGGGATTTCTGAACAGATGCCGCTTCCTCGTGTACTAAACTTCTTACCTCAGAGTTTAAGAGTTCACCTGACTCATTCATTACCGGGTTACTTCCCCCATTTGGCATATTGTTATTTTCACGTCTGATTATAGAATCGGCCAAGTCTATGAATTGGTATGGAGTCATATTAGGATTCGATTCCGCCATTTCGTCCCCGATGCCTATTCTTCTTTGTTTACGAGTACTTGGGTAATATACCGATCTGTTGAAATCAAAGGTTTCTGGCCTACCTCTTTTGTTTCGTTGTTTAGACCTAGTGTTATAATTCATATCCCCTAGCCTCTCAGAAAATGTTGGTATTTTTTTCAACTAAGTTGACAAGAGTGATCGTATTTTTAGATAAACGAGCGGTAGTCTCAATTAAAATGCTGATTAACAAGAATAATTCTACTAAACCTCAATATTACGAACTACACAAACACATATAAACGCAATAATTTACTAAAGGACACTTCATACATATATTTGCATGGGTACGGCTTTTCTTTTAGAGGCAGTATGGATGTGGTGTGGTATTGTACTTGAATTTTCATTACAGTGCTCTCTATAGAGATATATGGATGTTTCCCCAAACAGATAAAAAAACAACGTTAAAACATGTACTTCTTCGCTGACTATGACATCTTCCCATCAATAATATAAAAAACAAGCTCATAGCACGGTACTTACAACACTACAATCGCTGAATCTCTTAAATAGCCGATTGGCTGTTGCTTATTTCCCTAAGCTGAAGTCTGTGTAAATCTCATGCTTTATCTCATGGTTTATTGCTTATAAAAAAAAAAACTAAAAAAAAACAAATACGACATTGGCAATACATCATTATTCATCAACGAATCTCTGAGCTACTGCACAACCCCGATGCTAAATTGAGAAAACATTTCCTTCTTGCCTACTATAATTATTATTGCACAACATAATCTGTTACACACAAATTCGGCTGCAACGGAAATTATAGTTTGCATAAAGATTATGAATTGTTTCCTTAGGTCTATTACTTAGTTCATTAGTAGTCTATTTCTCGGTGCATAGGTGGTAATATTGCACTGTTTATCTCCTAACATCACAGTTCTTAAACGACTTCGTTTCCGCGCCATTTTGAATGCGCATCAGGTACTAATTTATCTTTCTTTTCGTTTGGGCGCCATCTCTGTTATGTGTGCTTTTAGGGCGTCCGCTTTAGCCACCAGACTAGCTTGAGACATCTCAAAGGCGGCATGGGGTCTCAACCCGCCAAAACAGGACTCACACACAAACATTGAATGAGGGTGAATTTTCTTTCCTACCTTCACATTTACTTACTTTACGAGAAAACATCCACACACGGGTCTTGCTGTCCCGACCCTACACTGGCCCACCCTACCATGGTCCAGATGGTCCTCATCGATAATCTCTCCTGGACCCCATTAACCACACACTCAACTTCCCACACTTACCTCATAGCGTTCCCCACGCAATCACAAACAATTAGCAACACATCTTAATTAATCTTCAACACTACATTAGACAATTTATTAAAATTAAATTTTCAATAGAAATTCCCTTTGTTTTCCTTACACAATAATTGAACAATAATTTTTTTTGATGAACAAATTAGGAGAATAATACCTAGACTTATCTCTCACGACTTCAGGCTCAATTTCTAAGGCTTTCCAATAGGATTAAGCTTTTTCCTTGTTCTTAGTGCCCACTACCGGCACAAGCGCTTTACTCTACACAACCACTAAAAGAGCTCTCTTACCAGTTTGCTTTTGCCGTTCCTCTGCTCACGGCTCGCTAGAAAATACAAAAAAACAAGGCTCAAAGTTAAGTCTACTGTTGCCCTACGCCTACTAATATTTTTTCACCTTAGGTATTATTCCCTGTACAAAACTTAATTATTAATTTACTTATCGCTAACTCTTTCTAATTACTATCCTTATTTTCCTTATTTCTTTGTCTGATAGATTTCTGACTCATTTGCCGAATATTCAATGAAAAGCTTATATTTTCTTTCCTTTCAGGTGATGTTCTTGAATCAAATTATCGTTACGTTCAATAAAGACGACACAAGGTACGACACAGTATTACCTGTTGTTAAAACATTAATCAATTGGGTTTTTTTCTAGTTTCAGATTTCACAATACAAAAAAATGGTAGCAACACCACTTTCCGTTTATGCACCAATGGCGGCAGTGACGGCAGACGCTCTAGGTTCCAATATGTCGCAAGATTCCCCTTGGTCATGGATTGGTTTACATCGATTCGACGGCAGTTGCAACACAAATACCAGAATCATCCATCCAACGGATACATATACTTATTTGCCGCACTCACACCAGACTATGCCACGGAATAATCACGTTTGCGGGCGAGACACAAGGGGCCACTAACAAACTCCAGCCAAAATAACCAAAATGTTTCCTCCAGCAATTAAATAAATACACTGGCCCCCTTCAATTGCTATGAAGGCCAGTGTTACTCGCAAACCAATGATTTAGGCTGTTAAAATATAAACAAATACACAAACAAAAGATGTAAACACCACACTTCATTTCCCTCGACCGTTGTTAATACTCACAGATATTAAATACAAACACAAAACACAGCAAATACAAAATAATCTTTTTATTTTTTCACTCTTGTTTTAACAGGTTAACGTAACGATCCACTCCAAAATGACGATTTTCTCAACCAGACGGCTTTTATAGCCCTCTTTTCTCCCGCCACAAGCCAAATTTTCCAGCCAACACCATTTTCTTTACCGATTTTTCTTCTAACGTTTTCGGTAACCATTCGTTTTCTTTTTCCGTATTTCTTCAGGGATGATTCTTTGGATATTGAATGGCAATGCTATATTAACACCTGATCTGGTTTTTGAAATTTAACGGTCATCAGATTGCTCGAATGACTGCACTCCTATTTCTTTCCCTGATTATACGCGATCGTATTATTTTACCAGTACCCTCATATATGTCCAAGTTTATATTTTATTGAATATCTATGCATACAATAGTATGAATTTTACAACCTTTTCGATCTTGAACGTGCTGTTCAATGTAAACGTCCATATTTATAAATCTCCTGAAATCTAATTCGCCTTGTTTTCCGCCCGCTTTTGCTTTAGGTCCCCACTCGATACAACCCTGCGGTCGATTATCTCCTACCCAATTAATCACCCCTGACCAGTCCTTTTTCGATCATGTGCGCCCTGGCAAACCATTCTGTCATTCTAGAACACGCTACTACATAGACAACACATCCAATTTACAATGGGCTTACATTTAATTTGCACCATGTGCATATTCAAACGCAAAGAAAACAAATTTTTCCTATTGCCCCTTTACCAAACGCAAAGTCCTCCTACTGCCGTCGCCTAAAGCAGCTTGACCCTATTTACGCTTGTTGCCTCTCACTCTCGGATGGAATAGAATGAAATACATGGAGAATATTTTCTTGGCATGGCCTAAAGATAAGAGCCGCCTGGTGTACAGGCTTCCTGCCATATGTTTGGCACACGGCCTTTATGCTTCTTCTTGCTGAGTGTTCTTGTACCAGGCCAGCAACAACTTTGCTGTTGTCTTGCCAATACTGTCTGTGTGTAAACGCCTAGTTAATAAATACATATTTTGTTCTGACAAAAGTCTACATGGGGTTAGTTTTTAATGAGAACTATATCTTCAGATAAAAATATCCAAGAGAATATTGTTAGTTTTTCCAAAAATCGTCTTCGAAGTATTTGGAGTTTTCGGGTTTGAGTGATTTGACCCCGCAATAATTGAGTAATCCTTCGTCTATATCTCCATTAGTGTATGACATTTGGCAAATGTTTTTTCTTTACAAGAAAAATTGTTTCGAGAAAATTGTTTTTTACTTTGGAAATTTTTTTGTTTAACTGCTATGCCTAAATACGTCCGTATTCCCAAAACGTATGTGGTGAAAAAAGTAGAACACATGTATTCTTATGAGAACTACCGAAATACGTCGAGCGTATACTTTTTGTAAGTTGAACAAATTCAACTATAACAGAACGTTTTGTATGCATGTATGTGTGTGTTGTATTTTGAAAACAAAAGCCCAACAAAACCTGAAATACAATTCATTGGAAAGGAAAGTTATTTATTTTACGAATGAAAACATTTAAATAAGTTTCGATCGCGGATTTTGTGTTTGAAATGTGATTTTGGACTCAACGTATTTGGGTAATACGGACGCTCAGAGAGCGTTGTTGTGGTAGAAAGGTGAAATATTTGTGTACGTCCCGTCCATGATACAATAGCATTATCAGCCCAGCTGATGGTAACATAATGTGTCAATTGCATTGAATTTATGTCAAATTTTGACATGTTATGTTACCAAAAACGCCAGTTGCTGCTACCTTCTTATTGTATCATGGTCCCGTCGTTAATTAGTTCAAGTCCCAATTTACATTGGGCGAGTTTACTTGCGGCAATTGTCATTTTGTAGGAGAGAGAGGTGAGGCATATGGTAACCCTTTGCCTCACAGCACCCTCTCTCACCTACAAACTTACAATTGCCGCAAGTAAACTCGCCCAATGTAAATTGGGACATAGTAGTAAAAAAATGGTGTGTACTTTGTATAAAATTGCCATTTGCGTGTTTCAAATAATTTCGATATAAATGCTACCCAGCAAAAACACTAATTATAAATCGCCCTACTTACCCATTATTTTAACCAAGGCAAATTTATATAACCCAACCTTTACACATGCCAGTGACAGTTCGAAAAATTCAATACATACACAATATTTTACTACCACAATTACATTTTTTGAATTGTCGACTCCACTGGCATTAGATTTTTCATGCCAGCAAAATTTTGAACTGGCTGCCAATGATATGTCGAAAATGAAAAAAGAGTTGCCGAGACTATTTTTTAATCCATGTACATTTTTGTTTCTTTTAAGAATGCAAAGATTTTATGCATATTTTCAAAAAGGATATGAAATACAAATAATTATTCTCGGTAGCTGTAATATATTAGTGATAAATAAAGATATAATTTTGATGTTTTTCATGCAAATATAGGTTGATAAATAATTTCCCCTCTGGGAATATACAATATTGAAAAGGCGGCAATACCAGATTCATTATGTTTATGATTGAAAACAATCTTTTTAAAACGAAATAAAATAAAAAGTAATAAAATATGTTGTGAATTGTTTTTTAAATCTGAAATATAGTGCACTTTTGTGTGTTAATGCGGCTTAAAATAATTTTGAAATTGAACTTGCACTGGCATGTGTAAACACACAAGAAAACTGCATGCCAGTCGAACACTTTTTCGGCATTTTCGAGTATAATACATGTACTCAATTGGCACCAATTTACTGGCATGTGTAACGGAAGTGTAAGGTATATGCATGAATTACAAGAACTAACAAATTTACAAAAACAACATTGTTATTGAAAATTAATGGTCAAAGAAAATATTGAATAATAGGGTCGTTCCAAAAATTTTTTCAGGAAAAACATAAATACATTTAATTAAACTGTAAATATGAAGCATTCGGAACTGTCGTTGGGCATTTTTATTACACGTTTAGTATGAAAACCAGTATTTTATGGTAGCAAATTTCAAATTTCGTGAGAAGACCCAATTACATTTTGGAAACTAAATCTGCAAAAAAGAAAGTAAGAATACAGCTGATTGTCACTTCTACCTTATAAATGTGAAATGTTCAAAAAGCAATTTTGACAAACAGAACATTGTGTTTGTGAAGAAATAAAAAATTTAAGTTCATTCATTTTTTGAGAAAATTTTGAAGTTTTCCGTTGCAGATTGAAGACTGATTGAATGCTTTGCCATACACTTATCAAGCACACACGTACAGAAGGAGATCATCGGTTGGACAAGCCAATTTGATAGTGTATGGGCCGCCGCTTAAGTTGAAAAAGTTTAACTTTGACAGAACGTTATTGTTTGTATGTGTGTGTGTTTTGTATTTTAAAAACAAAAGCCCAACAAAACATGAAATACAATTCATTGCAAAGGAAAATTATTTGTTTTACGAATGAAAACATTTAAGTAAGTTTCGGTCGCGGATTTTGTGTTATAGATGTGATTTTGGACTCAACGTATTTATTTCTTTCTTTCAGTGAATGCAATTTTAAGCCCTAGGCTCCAAGTTACATATAAAAATATTGTTATCTTAAAAATAAGTTATAATTATGATGTTACTGGGCATTTGGCAAGTAAATAACTACTCAAATTTGGGTAATACGGACGCTCAGAGAGCGTTGTTGTGGTAGGTTGGTGAATAATTTTTGTACGCCGCGCTGAGTGTTAGGTATAGCTGTAAGATTTATGAATTGTAATGAATAATATGGTAGTTCAAACTGCAATTGAACTTAATCGGCCCATACATAAGGCTTATATTGCATAAAATGAAATAAATAAAAAATATTACTTAGAAAGAACTTCGTTTTCATGGTCGAACATTTTTGAAAATTCATCCCCGTTTGTTGTTCTTTGGGTTAAAAAGAAGACATTCCCTCTTGGAAGATAGGTTAAATAGTTTTATTATAGTCTTCAATTAACTCGATAGAGGTACTACCCTTCCTTTATTTATAGGAATATAATTAACAGTCCGACATAATAGTTATGCATCTGCTTCCAACTCTTTGGCCAGTTGCTGTGTTCGTTCATTCAACACCTGTTTCATGTCTGGTTCCAATTTCATTATGTCGATGGCTTCCTTCAGCAGGTTCATTGATTCGAGTAGCTTCTCCTACAAAACACATCAACATACAATTGTTTTAATATTAAATATAATGTAACTACGTGTCAGCAATCTAACCTGTGTGGCCTCTCGCGTCAATAGCCCACTGAGAAATTCGCGTTTTGCCTGTATTACCATTGCTTCCTGTAAATCCAAAAGTAGATTTCCACGGAAAATACTCCATCCGCCATCAAAGATGTCCGCTATTTCCAAAAGTTCTTGACACAGCTCTATTTTCCTTTTCAATGCAGCATCATTCATTTCTAAAAGTAAAAGAGAGTTTCTAGGAATACATATAAAACCTCGGATGCGCTTTTCAAATTACCGTGTATTGAGAACTTGGAGGCATTTCCGTATAATTGTGAGAGGGCATACTTCACCTGCAAAATGTGTGTATTCTTTTCATGCAAAGTGACACGATAACGATACAGAAAATCTTCAAAAGCTTTAACAGAAGATTTATCCAAAGATTCTATCTCCTTCTGGATGGCTGCGTTTCCTAAATTTATTTGCTTTGCCGACAACTGGTGCGGACACAATTGACACTTCCAAACGGCATTGTTATCCATTGGATCAGTGGAAACGATCTACATGTGTGAGCGAAAAAGTTAATTGCAAATCTAGAATGGGTAAGTACGATCGTTAACTTTCTTCGTACCTTTCCCACTTTGCAGTGACTACACGTTATTGAACCGGTAAATGTATTTAGCTCCGTTTCGTCACGGCAACGGCGACATGTGCAATCGAAGCACTTGGCCTGAGATAGATGAGTGCGTCGCATTATTGTGGACCACAGCGGCTGGGTGTATGATGTGGATATGATTTCCCCCTTGGCAATTGGAGTTTTTGCAATGAAAACTATATTCATTTTCTCATCAAATGTGTGACGGGCGTTCGAGATGCAATCGTGAGAAAACATAGCAGCCAATGGATATATAGCTCTGACTTTACGACCTTCCGCATTTTGACGTACTTCGAAGGCATTCGTATCCAAAATGGCAGCGGCACGTAAGATGTCATCTTCATTCTCGTCCATAGCTAGTATTGTCTTAACAAATGTTACCAAGTTTGCTCGAAGCACGTTGTAGAGAGGCGTATTCTTGCGTTCGTTCAAATGATCTTCTAACGCAGAAAACCTTTCGAAATACTCTGGTTTTCTTCTCTTAAGCAGAAGGCAACGCAATGGAAGAATGACGCAGTACGCCGATTCCTTCCTGCCAGTCTGAGCACTATAATCAATTTTTGCGCGAAATTTTCGCGATGCCATAAGTTGACATTCGTCCACGTGATGCTCTGATTGCTCACAATCGACACCGCACATTGGCCATCCACATTTCGTACATTTATAATAGTTATTCACAGGTGTGGGAAGCGTGCGATGGCAACCAAGGCAGAGTGGCGAGCAAGCCACCTTAGGGCCATATATAAGTGGGGATTCCCTCAAAATGATTTCACCGCACTTGATGTCTCTCGACGCTCGCAAATGTCTCCCCAACACATCATTCTTCACCACCTATGCAGAGGTAACAAACAAAGAAAAACACACAGATTATATATTTCAGAGTAGATATTGAATGTTTCACCTCGTAACATTTACATTCCGCTTTGTGACCTTTTTTCCAATGAATTTTTTGATGTTCCTTGCCGCAATAGAAAACTTGTTTGCAGGCCATGCATTTTAAGGATGCCGGCACTTCACATACAGCACATCTGTTCGGATTCGACATTACTGTTTACTCCTTTTGGAAAATCGAAGATAAAGTTTGTATCTGAACGTGAATAACACACGTCCGAAATGTTTGCGTAATACCGAACAGCGATCAAACTATCAAGACAAATGGTCTGAATGCAAATGAACAAAAAAATAAAAACAGAGAAATTAATGTTCTCTTTCTTTATCCGAGCAATACACAGCATAAGAGGTGGCATCATCACCACTGCCAACAGCAATAACAAACGGAACAATGGATTCACATTTATAAAATACGCCGGCAAGTGAGACTTACGAAGATACCCTACATATACCTACAGCAATATTTCGATCGATTGTAGCGGTCATGCACATAAAAAAACATCTTCAGGACAGCATCTACAAATGTGTACATATGTAGTTGAATATACAAACCTATATTTCCACTCTACCCATACAAATGTGCTAGCACGTCGCGTGTGTGTTTCATTACATTTTATGTTCCGATTTAAAAATAGGAACCACCAAACGACAATATGTATAAATGCGTTTGGAATCAATGCATCAGCCAATAGACCAACAAATTTAACAAATTGTCTTTTGATGTGTGATGACCAACCACTAACAATGATTTCAAAATTCACTTATAGTGCGATATTGATTCAAAATAAAATATTTAACTTAAGCCTCCTGGGGAGAGTTGTTTAATGATACAGTTATCAAAAATGTGTAGTTGAAATTTCAGTGGACCAAAACTGCTGCAACTGCTTTTCTCAAATCTCAAATAATAATCATAACAAACATTTTCGTAATCAAAAATCGACATTGTGCCGCATGTTTACTTCTTGGTAATTATGTATGTATGTACATTTATTAGTTTAGTATATTTGTTGTATGTAAAAAATAATTATAAACATTTTATAAAAAAATCGAAGGAAATCAGTCTTTCAAATTTATGATGTATGTTTGAAATATGACATAGTTAATTTTGTATACAATACGGTTATCTTAAGCCTAAAGTACGCATTTTGTATGTAATTTACAAATCAATCTTATACAATCATCATTCACAATCATGTTGATGCCATAATATTTAAACTCAAAACAATCTGGAAGGCAAAATTCATCATGCACAATTAGAACAAACTTAGGATAACCGCATGTGGTGGAACAGCAATAAAATTATGATTATATTTATTTTGAGAAGAACAACGAATGAACGTGTGGCTGACTGACCCACCTTTATGTAGCCCAGCATCGCCACCTGTTGCCATCGATTTAGTGTACATAGTTAAATACTGATAAAGCAGCTTTCATTGTTTTTGTTTTTTTTTCTTTTTTTTTGGCTGCCGAACATTCACAACAGTAGCAACTTAACAATAATATATGTATGTATATAGCGTATATATAGAGGGTATTTACTAACATATTAACTAATAGCGATGTCGGCATCTGTTGTAGTATTTTCAAAAAATATGTACGAGTATATAGAGCGAATGTTGTACATATGTACTTATACACTTATGAACTAGAAGAACAAAAAATCTCATTGAGTCGTTTATTAGTATTCGATTAGTAGTAGATGTTTGTGGCGACTTCAGACCATAGGATAGCTGTATACAATATTTTACTTTCCTTTAAACCTTTAACAGTTTAAAGAAGTTATATCTTAATAATTTAGTTGTGCCAATTAAGTCAATTATGTTCTAGAGTGGGCAGTGAAATATGAGGGCAATAAATAAGTGGTTATATTTACGAAATATAGATCTGGAAACTAACATCCGACAATTAGAAGTTCTGTAATTTAATATCTTCACCCAACACTGTGTATGTTTGGCCAGTACACAGTATAATTCCAAGGGCATATGCCTAGTATAATTCCATATACATACATATATACATAATGGAATGTTACTTTCTCCCAACACATTGTTAGTTTGGAGAAGGCAAGATATCTCTGTTTAAGTGAAATATTGGTTGGAACACTGACAATTGAAATCGACTATTCGTCTTTCTCCTCGAAATGGTGATAATGATGGTGTATGTGTTCGTGAACATATCGGTGAATTAGAGAAGACGTGGCACTGGTATTGGCAATTGTGTCGTTTGCATCATTGCTTATTGAGCTATTCCGACCACTTTCAGATATTGCAATTCCTCCTAAATCGACCAAATCTTCATCCAAATCGTCATCTATTTCCAGATCATCCTCGACGTGAGCCTTATTATTTGTAACATCAACGGTTGGCGGTAAGTGCTGAATGTTGCCAATACAATGTTGTTTTGTAGTCGCTGACTGATCATTTTCATCCTCCAATTCGAGATCGACCAGCGTTCCTTCAGCTACATGTATTGTGGTCCGAGGGTTTTGATTGTCGTTCGTTTCACTTTCGATATTTTCATGCTGTGAGTGACACTCATCCTCGCTTGTTTGTGCAATGAGATTTTGAAACTCCATCGGATCTTCAGAAAAGGGCAACAGCGATGCGTATCCCTCAGTTTTACTTGAAGCTGCCAACGATATGTCACATGATTTATTTGCATGCAGTACTGTTCCGTTTGATCGTCTTTGACGTTGCAATCGATGCTTGTTTCGACGATGGATATTTTCCTTGTTACATGTTGCCAAACTGGTCTGCTGCAATTTCTCCGTCAACTTTGCGTAGAGCTCGTAATTCTGCATGTGGTTCGATCTGAATTTTATGGATTGTTGATTTTGGACCTTATCTGTGCCCTGGTCATTCAAATTCATAGACGAAACACTATGTTTACTGCCAGACGGCAAACGTTGGTACCCATGATATTGGGGTGAATTCTGAGATGATGTATGACCGGTTGTATTACCATGATTTACATGAGGAAGTGGCATATTTCGAGGACTCTTTGAAATTTTTGTGTTATGAATAGAAGTCGCGGACTGACCCAAATGTTTGGGTTCGGTGTGAGGTTGAACCGCTAAGGTAGGCATGGTGGATGGTGGAACAGTAGCTATTTGCGGGTTGTGAACTGTATGAGTATTTGTAATGTCGTTTGTTTGGTTGATTGGCTTATTATGTTGCAGCGTTAAAATCGGTGCTGTATGATTTGGGGCACCACCACTACAAATTGTGGCATGCAGAAAAGAGTCATATCCACAGAGATTCATTTTACCATGCTGACCGTTGTTTCTACCACTGAGGACTGAAGTCCCATTTTGGCCACTCGACATGGAAGAGTTTAGACCCATTTGTTGCTGGAACATGGGAATGTGCGCTTGGTGATGGATTATGCTATGACCATTCAGATGGTCAGTAGTCAAAGATGATTCATTGTTATTACTTAAATTGATTGAGCGATTACTATGATTTGCAATAAGCATAGGAATTTTTGTTTTTTGCCGTGTCTGACTCGGGATGTGTTTGTTTTTATGTGAAGTCTGATGTTGAGGAGTCTGCTGTCTGATTGGGCTTACGTTCGCTTGGGGTTTTCTGGAAAATATGTATAAATAAAGAAATTCAATATTATCTTGAAGATTGGAATTAATTTTGCTGAGAATGGTTATTATCGCTCACCCGTTCAGTTGAAAACACAGGCGATTCTTCTCCATGCTTTCCCGTATTATGCTTATCAGATCGTTGCGGTTCAGAGGAGTCTTCCAACACTCTGCTGAACTACGTATCTGGGAAACCGAAGTATTCTCAGTCTGAAAGGTGTTGCGCATCTGAACACCATCCAAGACATCAGTGTTGTTAAGCTGTTGATTAACCCAAGCCAACTGGTGCTGATTCTGTGTCTTTTGCAAGTGCCTATTATTCCAGCAAGCCTCATTTCCTACAGACAAGCTGCGTTGACGAATTTGTGTGCAGTCTTGGAATTGCTTTAGGTGAAACAAATAAAAAAACGAAAAAATAAAACACTTCGAAGTGGAACGTGTTATTTTATATAGATATGTATTAATACTTGAATACAATATCATATACTTTGGAGTTTCAATATTAAACGAACATAAAATATTTTGGATGAGAAAATTATTTGTTGGGTTTAGTTAAACAAACCTTTTGTTTTCTCGACTTTCGGAGTAACTTCATGCGCGTTAATGCGGCATGTTTCATGAAGGCTTCATTCGAAACCGTTTTACTTGCATTTGGCAGGTGATGTGTGGTTGGACCACCAGGTGATACAGTTGCGCCAGTATGTTCTTCGACTACAGTTAAACACTGTCGACAAGCATCGCTACCACCTTTCTTCGCGTGGTTATAAATATTTTCGGACATGTTGACCTCTCCATTTGGTGGAACTTGTTGCTGTGTTAGAAAGCATTGTTGGTCGGGTTTACTTTTGGGTAGTCTGTTTCTTGATGATGCCGTCAAGAGGTGAACAGCTGAATTAACTGGCACCCCTGTTTCACGTTCCTTGTCACTGGCACTGTCGTCATCTTCTTCGTCAGACTTTATAAGTTTACGAGGCCTGTAACGGTGCGATTTTCTTCCTAAGATGTTACCTGAAATTTTATTCGAGGAAACATTTTGTTGTTCTAATGCACATGGGTTTGGGGAAACCGCCTGCTTTGTGGTCGATGTCTTAGTCGTTTTATCCTCAGGCGATACGGTAAGACGGACGTTTATTGTTTTGCTGCCGCTGTGGGGTACAACAACTGATTTACCTATCGACTCATATATGGTATAAACAATGCCCACAATATCGTCTTTTGTGATTTTTCCATGATGTCCGTCCAAGTCATAAAATGTAAAAGAGAATTGCAGAGGTTGTGACGCTTTTCCTCCCTCAACCGAGACATCGCACGTGAATTCCTGAAAACATTAGTAAAGGCTAAAATTTAGAATTTATGGATTGAAATCGGCCTGACATTAAATGGCATCCCAGCAAACTAAATGTCTGATGTCCGACACGTCTGAACAATTTCGGAAGCAAAGTCGTTCAGATTTCGTTCCGATTTCTAAACGATTTTTCGGAGAGGAAATAGTTCAGATTTTGTACCGATTTCGGAACGAATGTGGGAAAGAAACTTCCTTTCCGAATTTCCCAAGGATTTTCTTCAGATTTCGTTACGAAATCGGACCGAAATCGATCCGATGTCGCTCCGACATTTCGTTCCGAAATTATGTCAACCACTTCATACAACTTTCGTTAAGATATCGTTACGATTTCGGATCAGATATCGGACGTATCGTCCGAATTTTGTTCCGATTTCGTTACGATGTCGGTACGATTGGTTTGCTCGGATGTTATTATAGATGGATCAATGATTTTTTACTTTTGCCACTTTCGCCTTTATAAATTTGAAAATAAAATACAAGTTTTGTGTGTACGGAAACACACACAAATGTACTTGTGCATTTTGGGTTCAATGACTCACCTCTAGCCTTATATGTTCATCGGGTCGCTGCTGTTGCGTATTTTGGGTATACCGTGCAGAAGAATGACTCTGCTGAGCGCCTATTGACGTCTCGCCATCAATGTGTTGTTCTTGGAGGTCTGCTGGAATATGGCGATGCGCATTGGATTTTTGTAGGTGCTTGTTGCTTGCATCCCGGCATGTAGATGAATGTTTTTGGACCTGCTGATGTTGCTGCTGACTTTCGTTTACGTTATTATTACTTGAGGGACAAGTATTTATACATTCCAGGGGTGACGCAGTTGTGGATGGGACATTATTTCTGTGAGCCGTTCCAGATCGCAGTGACAAGTTATTCTCACGATCACTGACTAGCAGCAAATCGGGTGGAGCGCTACATGACGAGGACGCTCGAACTTGATGGTAAATTAACTCTTCGGAATCTGTTGCACATTCTTGAACTGAAAACAATTAATTGTAACTCGTAAATTAGTGATGATTTTCAACCATGATTTTGTTTAGGTTGAGTCTACTATTTTTGCCCATTGGTCCGACCTGACAGTTCTAAGCATCTGTTCGTATAAATTCATGTCGGTACATTTCAATTTTTGGCTTATTTGGAATCCAAGCACATACTTGTGCCAAAAATTATGTCTGAAAACGCATCTATTATAGACGAAATTGTCACCAAAATTAACTCTGCCAAGAGAAAACCAAAATACAATTCAGTTATGTATAACTGTGTTCACAATAACATTCTGTCATTTAAGGAAAAACTAACTTCCTGAGTCCAGTTGCGATCTACATCTTACCGCTTTTGTAAAAGCAAGCACTAGAAATATATATATGTAGATTCGAAATGGTTATTTACAGATGCATCAAAGAATGACTCATCAACTGTATATGCTGTCGTCGACAATAGTGGTCAGATCCTAGGAGCACATACTCTAAGAAACGCTGCATCTATATTTACAGCAGAAGCAGCTGTAATTTTACACGCCATAAACATCGCTGAAAACTCGGCAACAAAAACCATTATATTTACGGACAGTTTATCAATTATAAAAGCTGTATGTAACATCGCAAACAATAAATGGACATCTATTAATAATATACGCGACTTGTTAACTGATAATAAAAACAAGATTACTATTTTCTGGATCCCTGGGCATATTGGTCTAACTGGAAATGTATATGCAGACTCTGCAGCAAAATATGCTTGTAAGTAAGTAATAATGTTTGCACCGTCGATCACATCCTTTCTGAATGACCGTCTCTTCATTAAGATCACAACATGAGAATTGGGGATAAGAGCCTTATTGTGCTATTTATACTATGGTTCAAGAAAAAAGTACGAAGAAGGAATTGCTTGATGTTTTTGAGAATCGTACCTAAATTTTTCTGGGTAGTATTTTTGTAGAGTAAACCTGTGCAATGACACCCTATTGCCCGGTTTCTATGTAAGTATGCATGTATATAAAATATCATCTTGTGCTACTTTTGCCATGGTTCAAGAAACAAGGAATGATGGATTTAGTACAACGAAAAGTTTTAACACGTTCGAGGACGTGAATGCTATAGCATTCATTTTCATGGTGATGTAGGATGACGTGAATGCTATAGCACTCAAATGCCACAATATAATAAATAAAAAATTATAATAATATTAATAATTAATTAATAAAAAAAACAAAAACCAATTTCGAAAAAAATGGGTGCCATTTTTTGTACCTCTCTGAGTTTTTTTTTACGTCCGCGAACATGTTAAATAAGATTCGTCATTTGATTTAACTGAAGACGTATAAACTTAAAACGAAGCTACAACAACACCAAAAAAAAGATATAAAGAAAGCTGTTTTCTCAATCATGAACAATCATGACAATCAAAAAATTCATCACATCATAGACCTATGGCGAAAAATTTCTTTTGGGTTCTTAACTTTGTTTTATTTTTTCATTCATCTAATATCCATTCACTTTATTTTCATAAGAGGAACCTAGCCCATAGGGCCAAGAGCGGTTCTAAAAACTACAAAACACGTACTACTCAATAAGCTTTAAACTAATATCCGATGAAATTTAGAACGGCGATGAAACAGCCTTTTTTTAATGACCCCATCCGACAGTTTTAAAATGCCTCTAATGGAAAACTCTGCAAAGACCGACTGCCAGTAATTATTCAATTACGAAAGTATTTTTAACTGAGATCCTGATTTTACAACATTTGGCAATAGTATATGGCCTGAAGTCATTTAAGCTATAACTTTTGAAGTCATTAAAATAGCATTAACTGAATAGACAACTATCCACTGATCTGTAGTGGGCTTCTCTAACACATTTTTGGGGTTACCCACCAAAATCGGTAAAATTATAACGCAAAATTATAAATAAAAAGTTGAAATAAAGGTAAGCTTACCTTAACCTAGGTTATCAAAACTTTTGCTATCTTAGAACTTTACCACTACTTTTTATTAGTCGCTAACTTACCGATAAACATCGTTATTTACCGAAATTATAATTTTACCGATTTTTGTCGGTAACTCAAAAAAATGAGTTAGAGAATCGCACTACCTGTAAGGATAGACGAGGGTCAAAGTAAGTAATTGAACGTGTTGGGTGCAGAGTTAAGATTTGAGTTAAATTTGAAACTCACGAATTCCAAGCGATAAAAATTTCTTGGTGCCCGATGCCCGGCCAGTTTTTAAGCGAACCGATTTTCACGAAATTTTGTGGAATATGCCGTGGCACATGTAGCCATGAATTTCGAATGTGGCACGGTATCTCCCCTATTAAGAAAAACGACATAGGGTAAGTGATCCTATATCCGGCATGTACCAGTAGCCGGCACCTTTCGTATTTGAATTCAAATAACTCATAATTACAAATATGAAAATGATCTTAAAAATGTTTCAACAATATAGTCAGCTAAATCTGTGTAACATTTCATTGAGCTTAGACCATTTATTATATCGGAATTTAACTTTTTGGTAGTGAGTGTTTTCACCACAACCGAAAATGCATGTCTCTTAAGAAAAAAATAGTGGAGACGTCAACATAAAAATATCTGTAATTATATTAAAATTAAAAAAATTAACAAAATTGTTGTAGTGTTGGTAGAGAATAGCCAAAAAACACTTTAGAAAAACAAATTATTAAAAAATTATTTTAATTTTGGCATTTTTGCCGACGCCGACTTTAGGGACAACTAAATGTAAAGTTTGCCAGAAGTCGGCATGGGGTGAAAAATGCGGGATTTGTCCATTATTTTTAGCTCAAAAAGAAAAAAGTCACAAGTCACAAGTCACAAGTTTTACTAATAAACTACCCAGAAAAATAAAATTGAACTACTTCATGATGAAGTAGTACATTCATTGCTTCTTTCCGAAGCAGTCCACAGAGAGTCATGATAGATACAGTCTATTCTTTATCTTTTGACAATATCCGATTTGTATCCATATCATTGAATTTATTGTATATGAACTATTTATGAGATTTTTGCAAAAGGGCTTTTAAACTGAGAAAAAAACATGATCCGTTATGGTTACTTTTTACTTTTTATAGTAGAGAATTCGCTTTTATTGCTCAAAAATACTCGAAAACTTCTTAAGAAATGCTTCTTTATTGACTTCCACAGAGTCATGCAAAATATGTGATGAAGATACAAGTTAGACAGTATCCTCACTTCACCATGCCCTTGTAAAAATCATGACTTCTTTCACGTAAAAAGATGTAGTCCAGAAGCACTTGCACTCAGGTTCAACTACTTTTTTGGCTACAAACATTTTGATGGGAATATATATATATATATATATATATATATATATATATATATATATATATATACAAGTCACAAGTTTTGCTAATAAACTATATATATATATATATATATATATATATACAAGTCACAAGTTTTGCTAATAAACTATATATATATATATATATATAATTGTTCCACAAACATCCCATAAGGGACAAGGGAGACTTCTCTCATATCAAAATTGCAAAAAAAATACCTAATTTTGCTTTCAAAAATATATTTTAAAGAAAATGTTCTAAAACTTGCAATTTTGTTGCAAATGTATTGGCCAGCCCTGTATTTACAAATTTCCCTAAATGGTGAAGTTCAACGGTCCATCAGCCATGGACAACTGAAAAAATATACGTCTCAATAAGCGGGAGACTTTGACTTAGCCATTTTTTTAACTTTTATTATTAGATCGCTTTAGGGCAATAATAAATCCTAAAAAGCGAAAAAATCCGACAAATAAAATAGAAGAATTCAAAAATTCACAAAAAAATGTATTGGCATATTTTGAAGTACAGATAGTATAGAGTATGTGCAAAAAATTTCAAGTCGATCGGAGCAAAATTAGCTGAGACATGACCGTTCAAAGTGAAGAAACGTTTTTGTTTTGTGTGGCGCAGTTTAAACGCGTTTTTCTCGAAATGACATTGTTGAAGACGATGCCAATGACAGCTTCAAAACGGCTGGCACTGATCTTCTTATATTTTGATGAGCTCATTTATTACATAAAAATCTTGTCTTTAAGCGAGACAATTTTAAACAAATTGGCCGATTTTTGGACAAGAAACGGTCAATTTTTTCGTAAATCGAAATTTCGACTTTCACAGACCATTTTTTTAATAAATATTTTTAAAATTGCCGCGCTTAAAATTCAATACTATTAGGTACATAATAACCCCACAAATATCTATGTTGATCGGTTCAGCCGTTTTCGAGCTATCGTTGGTATCGCAAAACGCTTTTACAAAAAGTTTAAAAGTGTTTCGCAGGTAGCAATTTACCACAAAGCTATGCAATGTTTTTAGCACCAAAAATGCCAAAAGTAGTTTAATATGTGCTCTTTCAGATGAAAGAGAGTTCAACTTAAAAACAAGTAAGAAAAGCGTTAAGTTCGGTCGGGCCGAACTTTTTATACCCTCCACCACAAATTTCAGCCATTTCGGTGGATTAATGTGGCCACAACCTTCAAAATACCGAAATTCGGAAGGTACCGTTCTATGGGGGCTATATGATGGCGTGGACCTATACCTACAAATTTCTGGGGGAAAGTTTTATCCGCCTAAAGAAGACTAAATACCAAATTTCAGCCATATCGGTGGGATAATGAGGCTAAAACGTTCAAAATATCGAAAATCGGCAAATATTGTATTATGGGGGTCTATATCAAAACGTGGACCTATATAAACATTTTATGGTAGAAATGTTTCTTAGCCTCTAGAAACACAAAATACAAAGTTACAACCGATTCTTTGGTTAAGTGGGTCTAATACATTCAAAATATATTAAAATGACGCGTACTTTATAAGGGGCCCTATGTGGGGACTATACCAAAACGTGGACCTATATAACCCAACTTTGGTAGGAATGTTTTCTGGCCTCTGAAGACACAAAATACCAAATTACAACCAATTCTGTTGTCAATTGGGTCTAATACATTCAAAATATATTAAAATGACGCGTACTTTATATGGGGCCTTATATGGGGGCTATACCAAAACGTGGACCTATATAACCCAACTTTGGTAGGAATATTTTTTGGCCTCTGGAGACACAAAGTACCAAATTACAACCAATTCGGTGGTAAAATGGGCCAAATATCTTAAAAATTCCTTAAAACGACGACGCGTCACGCGTCATTTTGTATGGGGGCTATACGAAAGCGTGGACCTACATAGCCCACTTTCAATACCAAAAGTCCTACGTAAATATAACATATTTTCCCAAAATTTCATCAACCTACGTCAATCCGTTCGGACGCTAGAGTGATTTCCACAGACGGACAGACGGACAGACGGACAGACGGACGGACATGGCTATATCGATGTAGAATTGCACGCTGATCAAGAATATATATACTTTGTGGGGTCTACAATGATTATTTCGAGTAGTTACAAACGTAGTGACAAACTTAATATACCCCCATCCTATGGTGGAGGGTATAATAATGGTAGTTTCCATGAAAAAATTATGAAAAATTACTTTTTTTTGACCTGCACAACTATTAATAAAGAAACATAAAAACGTTCAGTGACAAGATTATTTGGTATTCCGTTGAATTAAAATTCGTCTTGTTCCGAAATACCGGGGCAACCATTGATCTCTAAAAAGTCCAAAAAGTTCATCCGAACTATTTCCCTTTTGAGTCTGAGGCATCTAGTTTGCTTGACGAAAATATAAAGCTCCATTAGATGTACAATTCGCTGGAAAATTCGGAATGTGCCGGATAGTTTTCTGTTAGGAGAAGGCTTTTGCAATCATATTTTAGACCAATTTTCTTAAAATTATCTCTTACTTCGGAAAAAATGTTTGCTAAACCACTTTTGCTGTTTTACCCAAGCTTTTTTGATGTCTTTATAAAAAAGGAGAAGTTCGTGAGCACTCTCAGCCACCAAGAAAATGTGATCATGATTTGAGCCATCAAAATACACTACTGCGATTTAATCCCAGAACAATTAGGAACAAAATTCGACATTAACATTTATAAATTTCATATGCTGGAGGTCGTTGTACCATGGCCACTTTTGTTTGTTGGCCACTCATTCTTGACTACTCATTAAAGAACACACCTATGGTAATTCTTTGTAAATGTCTTTGTGCCCGATATATTTTCATCGGTCCCTTCGTGCAATGTTGTCTTAACTTTAGTAAAAAATCTCCATTTTTTTTGAAAAATTTTCCAGAGTAGATATTGTTACGCTTACCATGGGAAAATGTTCTCGTTGCTGAAATCTGCACCAGTCAATGGGAAGACGGCTATTTTCAGAAAATGTATACTTTAAAAGAAAATTCCTAAGAAAGGAGCTCAACAGAACGGGGTTGTCAAGATTCTAAGATCCATATCTCTCGATCCAGAGATCGAGATTTACAGCATATAGCACCATTTTCAAAAAGTTAAAGTGCGAGCTATAATATTGTATACATCAAGCGTGCACCCATAATAGGCCAATTTTTGACTTCTTGATGGTTTTATTGAAAACCCTGGTTCCAAAAATCGGTTTTTGGACTATATCACCTAAACACCGGAAAATATCCCCATGACCAATTGTTGATTCCAATGATACCCATTTTGTCGCAATCTGTTCAGTAGAATGGACTTTCGGGTAACCGGCCCAATAATTCCCGTCATCAACGCAACAATATCTTCTTCTGGAAAAAATTGGAGAGTTTTTACTAAACTATAGTTGTTCCGCTATTTTCTTTGCTTTTACAAACATTTAGTTCACACACTGTATACCTATTTATTTTCAAAAAATTGTGAAGGGCACCAATAACAAATCCAGCTTTTCGTTTTTTTCCTATTTGGGTGACTTGATGGATAAGATGGCATAGCAAATTGGTACGAAAACCCAACATATAACACACAACCCAATAACATACAACACAATTTCTAGTATGTACGGGACGGCATCTTTGGTGTGCCTACGTTCGTTCTGATTTTCCTTTGAAGTTTCCGTCGCCATTGTATCTCTCGAACGTCTATTTCTTTTAAATACCACCACCAACCATCGTTTTTCTGTTTTGTTTTCTTCTCCACATACACACTCATATATAGCTAGCTAATGTATATTGTTGTTGTTGCTTTATCTTGCTGAGCGTTGACTGTGAGGGGTCGGCTATTCAAAGCGATCATAGCTTTGAATAGCCGAAACATGTTTTTTGTTCGATTCTCAACGTATTCGACTACACTAATGACTCGTTGTACAACTAAAGACTAGATAATTAAAAAAAAAAACTAGCAAATTTTTCGGCACTCACCTGAAAATTGTTTATATCCGCCCAGAAATTTATGTTTCCACCACTTCACCAAATTTCCCGCCATTGTCCTAAGTCAAATATATTTTATAATTTACATGCGGGAGTTGGTTTCATCCCATTTGACCATTTGAAAGTACTTTTTTTTATTCTTTTGTTTTTCACATTAATTAACGCACGAACACCAACTTTTCTTTCACTGTCTTCTAGAGTTCCATACTACACTTGAACGAACATTCACGATAAAAACAAAATATATCTTTTCTCTTTTGCAATGATGAAACAACGTATAACACATACACACAAATCTTGTTACATATAGACCAAAGCAAAAAACAAACACGCAAGTACGAATATTTATAATCTACACTGCTACAAGTCGAGATTCCACTTTATAATTACTTATAATTTTGTATTCGATATTATTATTGTTTATTAACGAATGAACCCAACAACAAAACAAGCAACCGATATGTTTGTTTACTGAAAAAAATATTGTATTTGGAGGTTGGAAGTAGAGAGCGATGCCGATGTGTATTCGCGGTCAACGGCGGCTTTCATACAAAACATTCGGCGGCGGCCAAAAGTTGAATAAAGCCGAGAAATCATAAAGCCGATATATGGCCTGTTCCCATACTTTATAAAGTGGTGATCATGGCACAATCATACAGGTACCCGCATCAGCCCAGCTGATGTACTGTGAGCTGTCAAAAAAGTTGTAATTGAAAACACAAAATTAAAAAACAAAATTTTAAAAGAAAAACTGTGAATTTTTGACTGATTTTTGTTATAATGTGTTTATTAATAACTGCCTAACAAAATTTTGTTGAAAAAATGTGTGAGTCGCTTTATTTTTGGAAAACATTTTTGGCATTTCACAGTACTGAACTCGTTTTTGTTGTTGTTGTTTGCTGATGCATCTACCTGGTAATTGTGCCATGGTGGTGATGCGGGGCATACACTATACTGCCAAACTGCACTGCCAAATGAACCCTTGTGTACTAGAGCTGGCAAAAAATAGATGCCACTATCGATAATATCGATTATTATTTAAAAATTTAATATCGATAGATAGTTTTGCCTATCGATATTATCGGAATAAAAACCCCTAACCTGAAATCCATTGAAATAAATAGAAATTTCGCTGCTTTTCGGTTATGTGTGTGTAAGAAAGTAAGTCCGTAGTCACACGTACAAATTTTTCGGTAAAATAAAAAGTATTTTTTACATTTTTATAAAATAAAAGCAGTTGTTTATTATTATTTTCATTTCTGTGAACTACTTTCGCATAATTTCAAGAAAATCATTGGCATTTCCGCCATTTTCATCTCCAAATTCATTCCATATTGCAAAAAATGATAAATTTTCCTCCAGAACTCGATTTTGTGTTGAAGTTTTCCAAATGTTTAATTTCCTCACAAATAATATTTGTTGTTTTCAAAAATGTGACAGCCACCTCTGGCTGTGGCCTGCGTATGTCCAGACACACAACACATACCGTCATACTGCTTTTTTTCCAGCCACCTTTGGCCGTGGCATGAATATGTCCGTCCGTCCATCCACATCAACCACAAAATATGCCAGCATACCTCCTTTCAATAGCATTTCACTCTTTCCACTTATTGGCTGTGATTTGATGTCACTCCAGGCACAACAATAATATTTTTAAATTATTCGCTTTCAATGTTTATTAATTTATTCTAGCAATTGCCTTTGCCGGCAAAAGGAAAAAGTAAATAAACATAAAGTCAGCTGTCCATATATTAGTGTTGTAAGGTTCGTCAATTACATGTGAAATCGTTATACAACACTATATCATCCCAGGGCTCTTCAAACTGTATCCAACAAATAGTTGAACGATCAGATTGAAGAAAATAAAACATGTATGATTTGTTGAACATGGAATTTTTTTTATTAAATAATAATAAATATTAAAAATGTGTGATTATCTTTTCTACGAATTAACCAATAATCCGGTTAACATGAAATTATTTCATTTATCCGAATGAATTTCCATTTGGTTTTTTTATCATATTTCGATTAGCGCCATCTAGTTTACTTACTCCGGTACTAGTCCCATTTAATCACAAGTTTCAGCATATGTTCTTAAATGTTCCATGAAAAATCATCTCTGAAACTTTATCTCCATGTGCCAACTGACCTTGCTAGATGTCACTTTAAAGATTATTCAACGAGTTTACCTAAACCAGTGACAACAAAGTTTCAAGTGGTGTGATGAAAAAAAAGTTAACCTCAACATAAAATTTTTATTTAAAAAAATAACGTAACACAGTTAAAGTATGTATGGAAAAGTGGAAATAGTTAATTACTAATTTCATTATTCTGTTTTATAGAAGATAATTAACATCTCACACATACATACATCAACAAATTTCATAGATTTTATACTCAATCTAAATTTTCGACCTTCAAAATTGTATTTTTTTGCTCGGGTAAGCATTAAATTGCAACTATTTCATTTTCTATCTGTTTTATAATAAATAAAACAAATAATCTTGTCATTTGTACAGGATATTGTGGAAAATAATCCTTTAAAGTTGATCAAAGGATTAACCCTCAGGCAATATCGCTGTATAAATGTGCACAGGGATATACATGCGAGATATAGAGGGAGACACTTTAGCCCGAGCATAAAGTGGTCAAAAACATAACCTCACCACACTCAGAAAACAACCCTACCAAAATTCCATCATATGGTCGTAAATAAAGAGTTGGAAATCATCATAGTGAGTACACAAACCAAGTAAGATAAGAATATCAAACTTGAGGAGCTTAAAATTTAAATAAAAACGCTGTTAAAATACACATAAAGTGATAAGAGTGGCACAATAATTCCATATTGGTTGCATAACTCATTTTCTTGCCACCAAATTCTATTATTCTTCTTTTTATAACCACGGTATCTGTTTTTACACGCAGTTATACCCATACAATTTGATAGTCATTGCATAACCTACAAAATAATCATAATTAATACTAAAGCCTAAATTAAGGCGGTTACATTTATCTAACCATAAAAAGAATAATAATAAAGGTTGCTGCAAAAGATATTAAAATTAAAAATGCAAAAATTTTAAAAAAATTATAAAAACGATATGTAAATATGCACATATTCATACACGTGTCATAATACACTAGTAAATACATTACCTAACCTGAAAAAAATTTGTCAAAAACCAAAACAAAATGAAATTATATATCTCAAATAGTATTTTTTATTTTAAATAAATATAGCCATAAAAAAATTTAAAATTAATAGAACGGTCTCCTGTAAAAAAAATATGAATATAGAAAATTAACATAATTAAGGAAATTGTGAAAATATGTAAAAATTGTGTATACATAAAAACTAAGATAAATTAAACTAAAATCTATAAAAGCATGCAAATTGAAATATAAGACTAGATTTAAATATAAGAAATAAATAAATATATATGTTAAAATATTGTTTAAAAATAATGTATAATACAAGGATAAATTCAAAAATGATTAAAATTTGAACTAATAATTATAAAGTTTAAAAATGGCTTAAAATTCATTTAATATGGGCTGAATGAATATCTAGGGTAGTGGTTATTCGATTTTGGGATGTTTCTTAACATTTTTTTTGGCAAGAGAAACATCATGGCAGACTGAAATATGTCTAATAGGGGTGGGAAAATGCCAAAGAGGTAACACATCAATACCTCAAGGAAATTGGAGTTCATTTAAGTATTTATTTTGAGGTTAACGGCTACAGGATGTATAAGTACACATCCGTTTCCTTTTTTTTTATTTTATAATTTCAAATCCGAATGACAGTTATAAAGTAACCCCAAATGAATGATGGTACAAAAATATCTTTAAGTGTGCAGTCAAGTGGAAGACGAACTCCCCCATCCGGCGAGCTAAGCCGCAGCCTAACAACCAGTACCACCTCCACTTAACTGGACTGTCACATTTATGGCGCCCAACTACAGAGCATTTTTAAATTTTTGATTTTTCTCCCATAGCCCAAACTTGTTAGTGGATTGTATTTTCCGTATCAGTATCCCGGAAGGCACGTGTAGAGCCATGCCATGTAGTACAGGTACAAAGATACAATCAGCTATACAAGTCGCCAATCCAGAGAAATGATTGATGTCTCCAGAAGGGAAACATATTCTATAGGCTAAATAGCTAGGTAAATATTTGTTCCTATTTTGAAAACAGAAGTCATTGATCTAGAAAGGACCTATACAAATAAAATTTTTAGTCCCTAATTGTGTACTTATACTTACCATCAAAACCCTAATAAGCCTTTTCCATTAAAACAATTAAAAATTCAAACCAAAATAAATGCTTTATTTTATATGTTTATTTAAAAAATAAACATAATTTAAAATTTTTCAAAACAATTTAATTTTTTCATTTATTTATATTTCTAATTAAAATTAGAAATCAATAATATTCTGAAAATACCAAATAAATTGACTTTCCAGAATTCCAATTAAAAATTTATACATAAAAATCACTACCTGATCATTTTTATTCAGCCTAAATATTAGAAAATTGAACAAACAACAAAACAAAGAAAAAAAAAAATAAAAAAATTTAAAAATTTATATACAAAGTAAAAGTATTTAAATTATAAAAAAAAAATCAAAAATTATAGTTAATTTACAAAACCACATTTAAAAAAAATATATTGCCAAAATATAATTAAATTATTAATAAAATATATGTTGTTTAAACATTAAAAAAATTAAAAGATATTAAAATTTAATAATATATAAATGTGCCTTTTGTAAATATAAACAAAAATACAATAAAGAAATCAATAAGTATACAAAAAAATACTCTAAAAAATCAATTAAATATTACATAGAAACAAAAAAATCATTACATATTTAAAAAAATAAATATATGTGATTTTATATAATATTTAAATAATACAAATATCCAAAACAAAACCAAAATTATATAAACAATATTAAAAATATATATGCAAAGATTAAAACAACCATATTGTTGTTAATAATAAACATATCAAATACTTTAATACAGTAAGAAAACAATAACTTTATAGTTAAAAATAAAAATATATTTATATAATTTGATTGAATATATTTAAATATATATAAATTTGGTTTTGTAAAAGTAAATTTAACAAATATTTAAAATAATAATTAAACAAACAAAATACTGCCAAAATATATAAAAATATTACACATACACATATTTACAATTAAGTTAACAAAAAAATATAGAAAAATATCAAAATTATATATACAAAAAAATATAAAAGTAATATTCCAAAAAAATTACTACCTGAAAAAATAACAAAAAAAAAATAGAAAAAAATATTAGTAAAAAAATTAAGAAATATTTAAAAATAATAATTATTATAATATTATATAAAAATATCTAAGTTTCCAAAACAATTTCTATATACAAATATTTAACGTCTATTTTTAAAAATACCAATACATCTCGATTAAGTTTAAGCAATAATTTTTCCATTTTCACGTTTTTGATCTCAATATCTGTTTGCATCACCAACAATATCGTTCTTTGATCTTTCTGAATTAGTCTTACAATGCCCAATAAAAACGCAGTTCCTACCAGAACTTCTAATAGACTTGCAAATAAAAACAATTCGACAACCAATGGTATTAATGCTGCCAGCACCTCCTACGCTGCAATGTTTAATACTGGTATTGTTCTAAATTCTGGTGCCAGCACATCTCAAGCTGCAGGATATAATTCTTTACCAACCACTACTTCTACTTCCAACCCTATCGGTAATAACAACATGAACATTTCTCAGATTTCAACACAAGAGGCAAATACAACCATTGTAGGAACTGGTATTCAACCACTTATGTCTGTGAATCCTTTTCCGACAACAGGTCAACAAACATTATCACCTGACGGAAGCTCGTCTATTACAAGACCACCATATAGTAGTCTAACAGGTCACAATGAATCAAACAATTCAGATTCACATCCGGCAATTCCAGCCTGTAATAACAATATTAACATAGATGCACCAATTAATACTAATGATGGTCCAAGTCTCAGAGAGTATATTAGTGCTTCAGTACGAATAGCTCAGTCTGAAACATTGCAAACTATGGAGGATCGTCTAGCTTCAAGGGTATCTCAGACAGTGAGAGATACAATTGATTCTCTAAGAAATATGTCACTCAATATCACACAAGAGCCAATTAGGACAGATACAGTACCGCCCAATACACAACAAAACAATATAAACTCCCAACAACAACGACAACGTGGTACGAATTATCCGCCACAAGTCACTAGAGACTCATATCCACACAATATGAATCAGAACTTTTCTTTTGGTTATAAACCAATAACACCCCTACAGCTCCAAAAGTGGGGATTAAAATTCGATGGTTCGTCGAAATCAGTTAGTGTTGAAGAGTTTGTATTTAGGGCAGAATCATTAAGGTTAGACTATAATTGTCCTTTAGACGTTTTTGTGAAAGGATTTCACCATCTTCTAGCAGGCAGAGCTTCTGAATGGCTTTGGTTATTCAGACAGCAAAATCCTATCTGCGAATGGCAACATCTGAAATACCATTTTATAAAAAAATTTCGTAATTTCGAAAGCGATTTCGAAATCCAACGCAAGATAATAGATCGTCGACAGCTTCCATCGGAAACTGCCGACATCTATATATCAGAAATTGTCCGTCTGAAAAACCAAATGAGGATACCGATCCCAGAATTTGAGATCGTGAAAATCATAAAAGACAATCTCAAGGATGGTTTAGTTCAATTGATCTATGCTAAATACATTGATACAATTGATGACCTCCTTGAAGAATGCAAACGAGCTGAGGTTACAATATCTAAGCGGTTATCATTCAGACAACAACATCAGAACTATAGAAGGGTTCATGAACTTGAACTAGAACAGGACGAATCTTTCCAACCAATATTTGATGTTGAAGCTATGCATAAAAATCAAACAGTACCAACCAAGATATTAACTTGTTGGAACTGTAAACAATCAGGCCACACATTTATGGACTGCGATTTGGACCAACGAAACATATTCTGCTACAGGTGTGGGTTCGATGGGGTCACTTCGCCAAAATGTCCAAGATGTATGGGAAACCAAGGGAAGAACATGGGCAAGACTGGTACCCCATGTTCTCAACAGAATGCAAGCCAGTAATAAGCATAGAACCAGAATCACATACCAGTTCAAAATATACTCAACAGAAACCAACTATACTGCCAACCAAAAATGAAAATTTGTCGAAACAAACACCAAAATTAAAAATTATTGTTCCTTACGAACAAAGGTTAGAAATATATAACCAAAAAAGGGCAGAAATTTTTCAATATTTTGTACCGGCGATAACTAAAAAGATAGTAAAGGCTAGACAATCATATACAAATAGAAAAAAAGAACGAAAAGAAATAGCATCTGCATGTTTAGAGGTAGCTAACGACATCAGACCATACATGGATGTAAAATTAAACGGAATTGCATTCACGGGTCTTATGGACAGTGGTGCATCAGTTAGTTGCTTAGGCAAAAATTGCATAGAAAATGCCAAATTAATCAATGCACATATCCATAATTTTAAATCCACTATCAAAACAGCAGACGGTAAACAACAGGAAATCATAGGCAAAATAAAAGTTAGCATCCAATGTGGAAATAAAACCAAAGAGTTAACTTTGTATTTAGTGCCCAATTTAAAACAATGCCTCATATTGGGATATGATTTTTGGCAAATGCTAAATATCAAAATATCTTTCGATCCCGATATAAATGAATTGTCTGATGACGTCATCAACAATATTGAGGACAAAAATATACATAACCTGACATACGAACAAAACATCAAACTAGAAAACGCGAAGCTCTCATTTCGTTGTTACACCAAACACGGACTGGGAAAAACTCATCTCGAAAAACATACAATTGATGTTGGAAATGCTATCCCAAAGAAGATGAGATATTTTCCAGTCAGTCCAGCAGTTCAGAAATTAATGTACGATGAACTGGATCGTATGTTGGACTTAGACGTGATAGAAGTAGCAACAAACGCAGAGTGGAATAATCGGGTGACACTAGTCATTAAGCCAAACAAAAACCGCTTATGTCTTGACGCAAGGGAGCTAAACAAAGTGAATAGAAAAGACGCTTACCCTTTGCCGAATATAGACGGGTTATTGGCCAGGCTAGGTGACACACATTACATAACCGCAATCGATCTTAAGGACGCATTCTGGCAGATTCCTCTGGAGGAATCGAGCCGTCCTTTGACAGCATTCACGGTCCAGGGTAGACCCCACTACCAATTCAAGGTCATGCCTTTTGGACTGTGCAATGCTGCTCAAAGGATGTGCCGCCTGATGGACAAAGTTATTCCTCCAGAGTTGAAGGACCGAATATTTGTGTACTTAGACGATTTGCTGGTGGTTTCACAAAGTTTTGATGATCATGTAGCAATGTTACAGGTAGTAGGAAATAGACTCACTAGCGCAGGTTTGACCATTAATATGGAAAAATCCAAATTTTGCTACAAGGAGTTAAAATATCTAGGGTATCTTGTGGGAGCAGGTAAACTCAAACCTGATCCTGGGAAGATAGAAGCAATCGTCAATATAAAACCACCTAGATGTCAGAAAGATGTGAGAAAATTCTTAGGAACAGTAGGATGGTATCGCAGATTCATCCATGAATTTTCCACTCTGACTGCTCCTTTGACTGACACATTGAAAAAGTGCCCAAAATTTGTCTTAACGCCTGAAGCCTTAGAATCATTTGAAAAATTGAAAGTTTGCTTAACCTCCAGTCCAATATTGTCGAGTCCTGACTTTGCTAGGCCATTCTTCGTACAGTGTGACGCGTCTAACGTCGGAGTTGGGGCTGTTCTTTTTCAGAAAGATGATGATAATGGAGAACATCCAATTGAATATTTTTCCAAGAAACTGAACAGTGCCCAACGCAATTATTCTACGACGGAAAAAGAATGCCTAGCGGTCATACTCGCAATAGAGCGATTTAGACAGTATATTGAGCTCATGGAATTTACGGTCATTACAGACCATTCCAGTTTACAATGGCTCATGCGACAGAAAGATTTAAACGGAAGACTTGCGAGATGGAGTTTAAAACTCCAAGGATATAAGTTTAGCATAGAGCACCGTAAAGGTACTAAAAACGTCGTACCTGATATGCTTTCGCGTATGGACATGGACGAAATAACCCTAGATAATGCTTCAATTATTAATTTCAACTCTGATGAGTTTAAAAACAACAAATATTTAACGCTTATTGACACCATAGAACAAAATAAAGACCGTTTCAGAAAATCTATGTAGATTTTCTAGGCCCTTACCCAAGAACTAAATCAGGAAAAGCTTACATATTTATTGTATTGGACCATAAAACCAAATTTGTGCTACTAAAAGCAATGACAAAAGCCACTGTAACTCAAGTTACAAAATTCTTGGTAGAAGAAGTTTTCTATAAATTCGGCGTACCAGAATTCATCCATTCTGATAATGGAAGACAATTTACGTCCGAAATGTTTACAGATACTTTGAAATTGTTTGGTATTAAACATATTAGAACAGCAATACACGCACCACAAGCAAACGCTAGTGAGCGTGTGAACCAGACAATTCTCAGTAGTATACGAAGCTACATAAACTCTGATCAATCTAAATGGGATGAGAAGTTACCCAAAATCGAGTGTGCCTTGCGATCGACGTTACACGCCTCAACAGGTACATCTCCATATTTTGCCTTAACAGGCTATAATATGATTACACACGCAGACGCGTATGCAATCCTAAGAAAACTAGATGCACTGGAAGATGGTAGTGTGGAGATTCTACCTGCATCAGATAATATGCAAATTCTGCACAAGAACATAAATAAGAAATTACATGAGGCTTACGAACGTAATACTCGTTCATACAATAGAAGAAGCCGAATTGTATCATATAAACCTGGACAGGAAGTCTATAGAAAAAATTTTGTGCAGAGTAACTTTGCCAAAGGAATTAATGCAAAATTCTGCAAACCCTGGCTTAAATGCAGGATAAGAAAAGCTATCGGGAATTGCTACTACGAAGTCGAAAACTTAAAAGGCCAACTAATCGGTACAATTCACGCACAACATCTCAAACAATGATATTAGTAAGAATACCTATATCTAAGATTAGTTCAATTCAGTATATTCTCACCACACACCCAAAACAGCTGCTGTTGTTAATGGATTAATCCACAATACAAAAATGTATAAATTTACACATCGATGTCATCATTTGTTTATATGGTAAAAATTCGGCCACTAATTTAACAGCATCTGAAAAACAACAAGAAAAAGGGTTATTTAAAATAATAAACAAGTTTTAACCTGAAAAAAAAAGAAAAAACAAGGATTAGTAAAAACATTATATTGTGGTATGTGTTAAATTCACTTATCTGACAAAACTCGTCCGTTGTACATTCATCGCATTTGTACACACAATGTTGCCCATACACACAGGTAGAGAAATTGGCATTCAAATGAATAGTCACGATCCCACAACATTTGTAAAAATGTAAAAAAACAATCTGCACAACAAAAAGGTGCACACACACTCTTTGAATATTCCTACAAGGAAACAAATATCATACATTAAAATAGGAAAAATTACCATAATGGTTTTAAAAACACTCACTCAAATTTTTCCATTTAAAGTCAAAATGTTGTTTATCCTTGAACAATACACATATAGCTTTGTATACATTTCCCAAATCGTTAAAACAGTTGTATGTGCGATTTGCTTAACATCCTAGTACCTCGCCAAAAAGGTAGATATTTGTCATTCTTATTGCCTGATAAGACGGTACATCTAAATACCTGCAAAGAAAAACAATAAGGGATCAATATTGAACAACGCACACACAAATAATTTCTTCTTGCTACTGCAGAAATGGTGGACAAATATGTACTTACCTTTGATATTACCCACACACAAAACTAAAAACAGGTAGCAGAAACGCCAACAAGAACAACTGGCAAGAATTATTTATGTCACATCAAAATATTTATAAACTGCCAAGCGTTCCTAAAATATATCTGAAAAGAAAAAAGTATTTCGTTACAAAACGACCATAAAAAAATAGAAAAATGGAAATATACCTTCTGATAAAATGTTATAGTTGCCCATTTCTATTGTAATTTATTTGTTACTGGATATTGGATATATACATGTGCCCACATGTCAATTGGACTGCCACAATAGCGAAACGGAATATCCTCTTTGTTAAAAAAATGTTATACATAAACCATGCATGTTTCCGGCACCTTTTTTTCAAAAATGTCAGCTTGTTGTATCATGACATCGGTGTTATCCAAATCATCATGTGTACATTAATCATAAACAATCATATTTACTGTTGCCCATAAGCACAACAATGCACACTATACCATACAGCAACATACCTGTAAAAAAACCAAAAACGATAAGAATTTGTTTTATAAAAAAGGTAGAATGGAAGAATACTTTCCAATTATATCAATCCAAATATGCAACTTGCTTGCATACACAATAGCACAATGCATAGTACGTTGTTAGATATTTTGATGCTTGAAAGATTCTTTCATATACCTGAAATCAAAATGTAAACAAACATTAGACCATTATAAAGATGCACAGCTAACATAATATTACCTGCCAACATAAACATTATTCCCAATACTTTTTGTTTCACAGGTTTCACAAAAAAGCATTGGCTTTGTGACAGCCACCTCTGGCTGTGGCCTGCGTATGTCCAGACACACAACACATACCGTCATACTGCTTTTTTTCCAGCCACCTTTGGCCGTGGCATGAATATGTCCGTCCGTCCATCCACATCAACCACAAAATATGCCAGCATACCTCCTTTCAATAGCATTTCACTCTTTCCACTTATTGGCTGTGATTTGATGTCACTCCAGGCACAACAATAATATTTTTAAATTATTCGCTTTCAATGTTTATTAATTTATTCTAGCAATTGCCTTTGCCGGCAAAAGGAAAAAGTAAATAAACATAAAGTCAGCTGTCCATATATTAGTGTTGTAAGGTTCGTCAATTACATGTGAAATCGTTATACAACACTATATCATCCCAGGGCTCTTCAAACTGTATCCAACAAATAGTTGAACGATCAGATTGAAGAAAATAAAACATGTATGATTTGTTGAACATGGAATTTTTTTTATTAAATAATAATAAATATTAAAAATGTGTGATTATCTTTTCTACGAATTAACCAATAATCCGGTTAACATGAAATTATTTCATTTATCCGAATGAATTTCCATTTGGTTTTTTTTATCATATTTCGATTAGCGCCATCTAGTTTACTTACTCCGGTACTAGTCCCATTTAATCACAAGTTTCAGCATATGTTCTTAAATGTTCCATGAAAAATCATCTCTGAAACTTTATCTCCATGTGCCAACTGACCTTGCTAGATGTCACTTTAAAGATTATTCAACGAGTTTACCTAAACCAGTGACAACAAAGTTTCAAGTGGTGTGATGAAAAAAAAGTTAACCTCAACATAAAATTTTTATTTAAAAAAATAACGTAACACAGTTAAAGTATGTATGGAAAAGTGGAAATAGTTAATTACTAATTTCATTATTCTGTTTTATAGAAGATAATTAACATCTCACACATACATACATCAACAAATTTCATAGATTTTATACTCAATCTAAATTTTCGACCTTCAAAATTGTATTTTTTTGCTCGGGTAAGCATTAAATTGCAACTATTTCATTTTCTATCTGTTTTATAATAAATAAAACAAATAATCTTGTCATTTGTACAGGATATTGTGGAAAATAATCCTTTAAAGTTGATCAAAGGATTAACCCTCAGGCAATATCGCTGTATAAATGTGCACAGGGATATACATGCGAGATATAGAGGGAGACACTTTAGCCCGAGCATAAAGTGGTCAAAAACATAACCTCACCACACTCAGAAAACAACCCTACCAAAATTCCATCATATGGTCGTAAATAAAGAGTTGGAAATCATCATAGTGAGTACACAAACCAAGTAAGATAAGAATATCAAACTTGAGGAGCTTAAAATTTAAATAAAAACGCTGTTAAAATACACATAAAGTGATAAGAGTGGCACAATAATTCCATATTGGTTGCATAACTCATTTTCTTGCCACCAAATTCTATTATTCTTCTTTTTATAACCACGGTATCTGTTTTTACACGCAGTTATACCCATACAATTTGATAGTCATTGCATAACCTACAAAATAATCATAATTAATACTAAAGCCTAAATTAAGGCGGTTACATTTATCTAACCATAAAAAGAATAATAATAAAGGTTGCTGCAAAAGATATTAAAATTAAAAATGCAAAAATTTTAAAAAAATTATAAAAACGATATGTAAATATGCACATATTCATACACGTGTCATAATACACTAGTAAATACATTACCTAACCTGAAAAAAATTTGTCAAAAACCAAAACAAAATGAAATTATATATCTCAAATAGTATTTTTTATTTTAAATAAATATAGCCATAAAAAAATTTAAAATTAATAGAACGGTCTCCTGTAAAAAAAATATGAATATAGAAAATTAACATAATTAAGGAAATTGTGAAAATATGTAAAAATTGTGTATACATAAAAACTAAGATAAATTAAACTAAAATCTATAAAAGCATGCAAATTGAAATATAAGACTAGATTTAAATATAAGAAATAAATAAATATATATGTTAAAATATTGTTTAAAAATAATGTATAATACAAGGATAAATTCAAAAATGATTAAAATTTGAACTAATAATTATAAAGTTTAAAAATGGCTTAAAATTCATTTAATATGGGCTGAATGAATATCTAGGGTAGTGGTTATTCGATTTTGGGATGTTTCTTAACATTTTTTTTGGCAAGAGAAACATCATGGCAGACTGAAATATGTCTAATAGGGGTGGGAAAATGCCAAAGAGGTAACACATCAATACCTCAAGGAAATTGGAGTTCATTTAAGTATTTATTTTGAGGTTAACGGCTACAGGATGTATAAGTACACATCCGTTTCCTTTTTTTTTATTTTATAATTTCAAATCCGAATGACAGTTATAAAGTAACCCCAAATGAATGATGGTACAAAAATATCTTTAAGTGTGCAGTCAAGTGGAAGACGAACTCCCCCATCCGGCGAGCTAAGCCGCAGCCTAACAACCAGTACCACCTCCACTTAACCGGACTGTCACAAAAATTATTTGTTGGTTACTTGGAAAATAAACAAAATTCATCGGATTGAAAGGGGTTCATTTACAAAATCAAAACTATTTTGATTTCAATCCTGCCAAAACTACTCCCAAATACATTGACAAAAACTTCAAAATTTACTAATACTATTACAAATGCTGTCGTGCATGCCCATAGTGTATGCCCGGCATAAAAGTCGTAAACGATTTTCATATAAATTTTGTGTACGGGAACGCAAAATGTGTAAAAGTGGTAAAAATTGTAAAAACTTTTTATGTCCAATTTACATTAGCAACTTTTTCGTCATTTAGAGCTGTTTCGTCATTTATTTGCTAAAACAGGCAACATTTTGCGTCATTTACCATACAAAAATAAATGACGATAGCTTCGTCATTTATTCTAAAAACGAAAACACCTTCCCAGCAAAATTTTATGGAAGTGGTTCCATGAGATGCCATGATTTCACTGGATCTTTTGCATTGGTTCAAATGAAGTCGTGAAAGATCCGATCTTTTCATTAGCATTTAAACCCATGCAAAGGAAGTCGTGAAAGATCCGATCTTTTCATCAGCATTTGAATCATTTTTACAGATCACTACAAAAAAAAAATAGTCGATTTGTACATCCCTACATGTAGCGACATCAAAACAAAAGAGTATACATTTCCAAAAATTTTGTTATAAAATTACAAGTTAAATGTAGGTTCACGAACAGAAATTCTTAAAGGAGTGCTGTTGGAGTCCATGTCGAAATCTGAACTGGTGATGAGAAGATAATAGAAAAGCTTTTGTAAGATGAAACAAAATCAGTGGCTGAGAGTGGACGAAGTAAACTCTGTTGCGGTGCAGCGGCGGTGTTTAGACTGCCATAGCTGGGACAGCCGGAAGTCAAGTTTCTCACTTAAATTTACAACCTGTCGCTTGCCAAACACATCGTTCCCGAAGTCTGGAAAATAGGCCAGCTACTGAAGCCCGAAAAGGATGCCAGCAAAGTTGAATCTTACAGGCCGATTTTGTCGCCCGTAGCAAGGACCCTTGTGTCTTTAGTTCTTCCACCATCAGAAATAACTTTCCAGTTGCCGATCAATAGCATAGGTTCCATAAGCAGCACAACAACTGCGCTGAAGGCCATCTGCATATTAGCCGAAGACTCACTCAGAGCAAGGTGTGCGATAGAACAGTGATAGTGACACTTGATTTAGCAAAGCCCTTTGATATTGTCAAGCACCCTCGTTGTTTGATGTCATCGAGCAGACTACGCACTGTGCAAGTTTGAAACGTTGGATAATAAATTTTAAGTGTGGATGACAGTAGTACGTAGAATTTAGGATCAAGAAGTCCAAGACCCGTAGAGTGAAGAAAACCTCTTCTGAATTCCAAACGCTGCAGACGGCATTGAGAACGTAACGTATGCGAATGATTGTACTATCTTGGCGTCAGGTGCCTTCCCTGACGACATTTGTGAAAGACTGCGCTCCTTTTTGTCTGATCTTACCATTTTTTCCACGCGAGGAATATGCAAGTACCAGCCAATAAATCTACGGCTTCTCATTTCACTACCTGGGCGGCCGAGTTGGGAACAATAGAGTTGAATGTCATGGTTGATGATAGCAGAATTCAGACCACAGGCCCAGGCAGCCAGGGGGTCTTCATAATCTAGAAAGAGAAGTCTAACGTTACAAGAGAGAACCTCGATCAACAAGCCTTTCAACCAGGTTTAAGTAGCATTCACACGAATGCAGTCGCAGATGCAGTTAACAGTTATCGTGTGAATGCGGTCCTTGGAGAACATCCACCATCTATCGTAGCTGAGAAGCGCCAGCTGTCAGGACAAACCAGAGTAGTTTTGGGTCAATACGCTCGGGATGGTGCAGCCGTCAAAATTCCTATAGGGCAAGTACTGATGACACCGTGGAAAACATGCCCCCACGACACACTGCTCCTTTTCAATTGCCCTACCAATCCTGCTAAGAATCTTAAGTTTGCAGCTTTGTGGTTACAAACCATATAAATAGCGAAATAGCCACATTCTTACGACTGATAGACCAAGAGTCAGATTAAGCAGAAAAATGAGAATACAAACACTACTGTTACAACAACGAGAACAAACTGTAAATATAGATGTAAACTTTATGATGATAAATAAATTATAGTTATTTCATTAACTCCATTGAATTAATAAAATAAAAAAAAATAAAATCATTTTTCAATACAGCATTTTCCGAACAAGACGTGAAAATTACATGCCAAAGGGTTGGTGAAAATGACATGCCAAAGAATAGTGAAAATGTTATTCTTGGGAATTGGTTAAGATGGCAAGCCAAAGGATTGGTATAGATGCCATTCCAAAGAATTGTTGAAGATGCCATTCCATCGAGTTAGTAAAGATGACATGCTTAGGATCTGAAAATGAATTGCATCTTTTGGGGGTCACGCTCTTGTAAAAAGAATGAGTGAAGATGCTGAAAAAATGACATTCCATTTCACTTGCACCCATTCTTGAATAGCATCTTTGGCATCGAACATTTTGCTGGGTTATACCCTAGACAGACGACAGAGTTAATTTGCATTAAAAATGTCCTAATTTGAATTAATTTTTCACGCTGACAGACGATAGTATCTGCATTTATGAAACAGCTGTTTGTGTTGTTTGTTTGCACCCAGCAGACCATTTCATAAAGCTTTACAAAAGTTCGCCAAAATATGCAAAACAAATACACTTTCTACTTTTGATGAAGCAAAAATAAATTTAATTTATTCGCGATATTTTTAAGTCTTTTTAATGTTATAAAAATATAGCAAAACTTTAAAAAACAATTGAGGAAGATATAATTTTCGATAGAATTGGTATGGTGGGTAATGAAATTTTTTGTGAAAATAAAAATTTGAAAAAGAGATTTGTTAGAAGGCTTGAAAAACGATTAGCTGCTATTCTACTAGCGAAAGACCACTACTTATTTTGAAGAAACGCCAAAATTGCTGATTTGCTTTCCATTTTTATTTTCTTAAACATGGAAATTTGACAAAAGACAATTGATTTTCAACAGCATTGCCATATTGAAATTGCTAAATTCAGTTTAAATTTCCTTTGATTTTGTGCATTAAGAATGTGGATAATGCACGAATTAAATTGAATTAAGGCAGTTAATGCAAATTAACGCTGCCGCCTGTCTAGGGTATTACTATTATACGCAACCCTGCTTTTTCGTCATAAACTACCAAAAAATGCAACTGTTTTATGATGTCTTTGTTTGTTTGTGTGTGTTGTAGAAAAACAAAAATACTCAAACCATGACAAAAGTGAAAATAAATGGTTAAACAACTTGCAAAAATTATGTTTTTTGTTTTTGGAATTAATTTAAGTTATTTGATACACATTTGTGTTGAAATTCCTATTTTTCTGAATAAATATGCGTGTGTTTGTGTTATTGTATATGTTTGTATGTGCGATTGTGTGCGTAAGCAAATGACGCAAAAAAACAGATGTAAATGCACTTCATTTGATTCTAGGATTTCGTAAAACGAAATCATTTAATGTGCATATGTAAATTAGACTTTAGTTTTGGAACAGAGCTATAATAATGTTTGGTTTACATTCGGCGTCGTTTCGTGATTTCGAAGGCGTTTCGTGATTTCGCGCGGAATCAAGCAAAATTTATCATGATTTCGCATACTAAAATGAAATCATCTCATTTCGTGATTTCAGCGAAATCAACATCGAAATCACAGTACACATGATATACAACCCTGTTTTTGCCTAAAAAAGTACCAAAAGGTAGATGTTCAATTGCTGCAACAAAAAATTTTAGTATAAAAATTTGTAAACAATGTGATGCCAAGTTTATACTTGCGCTCCAAAATCCACTGGATTTCACGAAATCCTGAAATACACCCCGGTGTTTACACTTATTTTTTGTTGATTTCGAACATATCACAATAATCAAGGTAGATGCATATGCGCAGCTGATCGAACATGAATTTTCAAAACAAGTTGTTGTAAATTGAATTAGTCATCAAAATATACGACAATATAGAACTTTGCAACTTTATTTCGAAAATTATCGTACAATTATCTATATATCGTATAAATTGTGTATAGTATTAACAAATGAAAAAATACAAAATAATTTTATCGTTGAGACATAATAATAATAAATTTTGATAGATAAAATTTATGTTCAGAACTTGCAAAATATTAATATTTGCAGCAGTTTTCCCGTTTAGTGCTAAAAATGTGTTCCCGTACTCCGAAATCTAGCAAGATTTGCACTTCTCTTTGAACAAAAATAGCGCCGAATAAAACCCTATTCTCCTGTTTTTGGCAATACAATTTTGGCCTAGTATAAACTAGCTGCATGTTAATTGGTATCTAGATACGATAGCTGATACGTTGATTTTGACATTTCTGCTGCAGTTTTTGCAATATCCGTCATTTTTTCGATCCCGTATTTTTTAAGAAATTTGTATGGGGAAGCAATTTTTTACAATTCGCTCTTTTTTTAACATTACCATTAAGAAGTACGGGAACAGAATGAAAAATAGCATTGTAACAAAGTAATTTAATATTTCTTTCACATTGTTTACAAATTTTGATACAAAATTTTTTTTGTTGCAGCAATTGACCATCTACCTTGTTTATTGTGATACGTGAAAAGTGTTGCAACTTTTGGTACTTTTTTATGCAAAACCAGGGTTGTATATCATGTGTACTGTGATTTCGATGTTGATTTCGCTGAAATCACGAAATAAGATGATTTCATTTTTGTATGCGAAATCATGATAAATTTTGCATGATTCCGCGCGAAATCACGAAACGCCTTCGAAATCACGAAAAGATGCCGAATGTAAACCAAACATGAAGAAAATATTAAATTTGTTACAATGCTATTTTTCATTGTGTTCCCGTACTTTTTTAATGGTAATGTTAGAAAAAAGAGCAAATTGTCAAAAATTGCTTCCCTATACAAATTTCTTAAAAAATACGGGAACGGAAAAATGACGGAAATTGCAAAAATTCCAGCATAAATGTCAAAATCAACGTATCATATTAGATGCCAAGATCTATTTAATAGGTCACGTAAGTAGCACAACAACAACTCATTTTTGGCGGAAAATTCTTCAATATGTCAAAATGTTTGTTTACGTTTTCATACAATTTTTCACAATAACAAAAAATTTGACAGATTAAAACCAATCAGCTGGACGTTTTACGCCACCTTATTATTTCATCATGATTATGGGCACTTTACACGATATGTTTTTTACATATAAGTTGTCACTTCTCCCATACAAAATGTATATGCAAAGTGACAGCTCATATGCAAAAAACATATCGTGTAAAGTACCCATTAGATGCAACATGATTGCTGCTAGTTTCTACTAGGCCAAAATTGTATGGCAGAAAACAGGAGAAGAGGGTGTTATTCGGCGCTATTTTTGTTTAAAGAGAAGTGCATGTCTTGCTAGATTTGGGAGTACGTGAACGCATTTTTAGCACTAAACGGGAAAACTGCTGCAAGTAGTAATATTTTGCAAGTTCTGAGCACAAGTTTTATCTATCAAAATTTATTATTATTACACAATTAATACGATATACAGATATATATATATATATATATATATATATATATATAATTTTACTATAATTTTTCAAATAAAGTTGTAAAGTTCTACATTGTCGTATATTTTTGATGATTAATTCAATTCATCAAAATTTGTTTTGAAAATTCATGTTCGATCAGCTGCGCATATGCATCTACCTTGATCATTGTGAAATCAACAAAAAATAAGTATAAACACCGGGGTGTATTTTAGGATTTCGTGAAATCCAGTGGATTTTGGAGCGTAATGTTTGGTTTACATTCGGCGTCTTTTCGTGATTTCGAAGGCGTTTCGTGATTTCGCGCGGAATCATGCAAAATTTATCATGATTTCGCATACAAAAATGAAATCATCTCATTTCGTGATTTCAGCGAAAACAACATCGAAATCACAGTACACATGATATACAACCTTGCTTTTGCCTAAAAAAGTACCAAAAGTTGCAACACTTTTCACGTATCACAATAAACAAGGTAGATGTGCGAATTGCTCAAACAACAAATTTTAGTATCAAAATTTGTAAACAACGTGAAAAAATATTAAATAACTTTGTTACAATGCTATTTTTTATTGTGTTCCCGTACATTTTTAATGGTAATTTTAGAAAATAGATCTAATTGTAAAAAATTTCTCCCCCATACAAATTTCCTAAAAAATACGGAAACGGAAAAATGTCGGAAATTGCAAAAACTCCAGCAGAAATGTCAAAATCAACGTATCAGCTATAATATTAGATACCAATGAACATATGAACATGCTTGCTGCTAGTTTCTAATAGGTTAAAATTGTATGGCAGAAAACTGGAGAAGAGGGTGTTATTCGGTGCTATTTTTGTTTAAAGAGAAGTGCAAGTCTTGCTAGATTTCGGAGTACGGGAACGCATTTTTAGCACTAAACGGGAAAACAACTGCATGTACTAATATTTTGTAGGTTCTGAGCACAACTTTTATCTATCAAAATTTATTATTATCATGTCTCAACGATAAAATCATTATTTATTTTTTTTATTTTTTGGTACTATACACAATTAATAGATAATTTTACGATAATTTGCGAAATAAAGTTGTAAAGTTCTATATTGTCGTATATTTTTGATGTTTAATTCAATTTACAACAACTTGTTTTGAAAATTCATGTTCGATCAGCTGCGCATATGCATCTACCTTGATCATTGTGATATGTTTGAAATCAACAAAAAATAAGTGTAAACACCGGGGTGTATTTCAGGATTTCGTGAAATCCAGTGGATTTTGGAGCGCAAGTGTAAACTTTGCATAAGACTATGTTTACATTTACGAAATCCACTCGATTTCATCTGTCAATTCCTTTGTGTATACGTCAAATGAAAACTCATCTGAAATCGATTGGATTTCATATGACGTTTGAGCAACGGAATTGACAGTTGAAATCGAGTGGATTTCGTAAATGTAAACATAGTATAAGTGTAAACTTGGCATGAAGCCAGTTTGCTTATAACTTCAAAATTACTAATAACAAAAGCTACAAGTTTTGTTTATTTGGAATATTGTCAACGTTTGTTTTGTTTACATTTCATTTTAAATATATGTATATTTTTTATTAACACGCTCAATTGAAATAATCATTTTAGATAAACATATGTATAGTCCGTCCGTCTGTCTATGGATATCGCTCTAGTGTCCAAGCGGGTTGAAGTTGTGGATAAAATGTTGCTCAAATGTATTGTATGCCCTTGTATATAAGTCCACGCATCAATTTTAGGAATATTGAAAGCCGATAGCCGTAGTCGCTAGTGCTTTTAGCTATAAGTTTATTATAATTTTTAATTGTAATAAATATTTAAATAAATAAATAAATAAATAAAGGAATATTGAAGGTGGTATTAACGTTTTTAAAGGTTAAAAAAGTATTTAGTTCAAAAATCTTCATGGTGGAGCTTATTAAACGTTCGGCCCGGAGGAATTTAAAGCTATTTTACTTACTTATTTATGGTGAGGGTGACGTAGGGGAGTAAGATAAGAAAGATATCAATTGGACGCTGATCTCTTCCATGTGCCGTACTTTCATCCATAAGATCTATAAACACTTGGTTTGGCCGTTGGACTAGTAACAACAAACATTGTTCCACAACATCCCATACGGGACAAGGGAGACTTCTCTCATATCAATGAGTGCACCCCGATTCATATTTAGCTAGTAACCCAACCCTATAAAAACATCGTACTATGAAAAAACAAACCCCATCTAATGTTGATGACTCCCGCATACGTTTTAAGGACCATGATAAGCGAATCTGTACCAGAGTTTCCAGACTCTTCATAGACAATGTGCACTTTATGTACTGGCAGATATGTCTGTAAAGAACAATGCCGATATTACTGCATACAAGAAATACAATGGATAGGTAAAAGCGTCACAACATCTGCCAAAGGAGACGCACTGTGTTATATGCAATGAGATAAAGCATGAGTTCGGTTGCGGATATGTAACTGGTCGGAGGTTAAAACATCTGGTATCCAGCTTCACTGCCTCCAGACCAAAAAATAAGAAATCAAATTGATAACGTTGTGGTTGGACATCGGTAAATTGCAATCGCAACAGATAGCCACAGCTGAACTGGCACAATTGCTTAAAGGCATTCTTCTATAATGTTGAAGTCTCGTTTGTTCTCGATTAATGTTTTGTCTTCTGTTTTTATTTACATACATATATTTTGAGTTTATTATTTTATTTTCAACCATTTTATTTTGTCATTTGTCAAAACAGTTTTGACACAATAGGAGGACCTCAGGAAAAAATTGTAATCCTATGTTTGCTGTGTCCTACCTTGTAATGTTTGTACCATGGAGTGCTATTAAAGTTTTTAACAATATAAATTGTGTTATTTGCGTGATTTATATTTTGTGGTCATATGAAATTGTATGCTAGTGTGAACGCAAAAACTAAAAGTGGTATGGTGACAAACATAAAGGATGTCGAATGGATAAAAGAAGTGGCAGCTCATATGACATTGATAGATAGTGTAAACACCCCTTAAGATGTAATTGCGTTTTATTGGTCAACATCGATAGGTTAATCACTCGAATTGAATGTCAACTCTTTTCAACACGAAAAGAAGAAGTCTCAAATAAATTGAACCAGCTGTCGGAAACATTTTTCCCAGGTAGATCTCATCCTGATTACAAAAAATATTTTTTGGTGGAAGTCCATACTTCCCGAGGTATAGGCCTTACAAATTCCCAGTTATTTGAAACTGAGAAATGTTGATTCGGCAAGTCGTTTTGTTCTGATAACAAAAGTGTGAAGGTCTTAAAAGTCGAGCTACATATTTAGATAAAAATGTATAACTCAAAAGAAAATTCAGTTCTCGTCCCGAAATTTGCACCTGAGAAGTTGTAAATCCCGAACGAAGGTATTTGAGTTGGAGAGAACTAATAGAATACACTGGATGAAAAGATCCATCCGTGGTTCTCATTTTTTATTTTAAAAATAACCGAGTAATATAGGGAGTTATTGCGAACTTTAAAGGTACATACACGTCTCGGGAAGTATTAACTTCCCTCCAAAGAACTTCATATTTTTGTTTTATTTCTCTTTACAAATAACCAAGTAATACAGGGAGGTATTGCGGACTTTAAGGTCCATGTCTCGGGAAGTATGGACTTCCCCCGAAGAACTTTTTATTTTTGTAATCGGGAAGATCTATATAATATAATAATTGTTCCACAAACATCCCAGATGGGACAAAAGAGTCTTCTTTCACTTCTCGGGAAGATCTACCTGTGGTAAAAATTTCAGCTGATAAAAAAAGAACAAATTTGCTTCCCTATTTTATTATTATAGAATTACACAATGTCCAAAGTATCCCCACAAGCAGAGACAGTAAACTTTCCTTTACCATCAATTCTTAAAGATGAATCGCGAGTACAGGCCTTGTTTGCTCCGTTTAGGGAGCGAAGTGTCAATCCAGAGAACTATGACTCGAAAATGCAATTTTGGAAAGACGTTATAATGGATTTATGTATTCACAAGGGAAAAGCTACATTTTCCAAAAATGAACTGTTGCAAACATTTTCACTAGGAAGAAGAATTCCCTCTTGTCTAGATACAGTTCTTGAGGATATGCAGAAAACATCTCTGATACGCCCTCGTGTAGAATACGAATATGATCCTTCGAACGGCTGGACCGGATGGGCTGTACTCAGATTTTGGAAAAACCCCTTAAATAAAATAAAAAACGTTGTGCTGCCGTCAACTCCAATTCAACAAGAGTTTGTCCATCTAACTGTTATAAAAGTATGTACATATATGTATATATATGTACATATATGTATATATATGTACATATATGTATATATATGTACATATATGTATATATATATATATATATATATATATATATATATATATATATATATTTGTAAATTTTTCACCCGTGCTATATATAATGAAACATTTTGTTACCAGATGATGTTGCATGATTTGCAAACGATTTTTGAGAAATCTCCATACTCAGGATCGATCTGCTGCTACGAAGAACTGAAAAATGACATATCCAATAACATAAATATAACAGACGACTGTCTGGCCTTGTGTCTACGAACATTGTCCTGTCAGCAGAAAATAGGTTTAAATTACCGTCAAAGTACAGATGGGAATAATAATCAGATAATACACTTGGTTAAAATACCATGTATGTTATATAGATATACTGCAGAACACGCAGTAGTAATAAAAAAATTGTGTGTATTTCGTAGCTACATCGGATGCAAGCATAATCATAAACGAGTCGGATATAGCTTTGCACAATCTCCAGACTACAAAACAATCTTTGTTAAAGCAACTTGACAGTTTGGAGTTACAGGTGTCTGAGAATGAGGAAAAGGCTCGTCAATATATCAAGGAAAACAAGCGATTATTAGCCAAAACCTATCTTCGGAAAAAACATCTCCTAGAAAAGAGTCATGGTAAGTATGTACATTTGCATTTGAAAATGAAAGCAATTTATTGGGAGATAATTGAATAAATGCACTCTACAGTTAGGGTGACAATAAAAGAATTGCAAAAAATTACCTAATCAATGATTTCTTCGAGAAATACCAAAGTAGTGTTCCTCAATAACTTGTCCCACTTTGGACATTCATTGGAGCTTTATTGAGCTGAGGAAGATCTTTTCCGAGTTTTTTTTTCTTAAAATGGACGCAAAAATTTTATAAGGGTTGATATCAGGATTATGGTCGCAAGGTATTTATTAGTTTAGTGTTGTTATATTACATCAGCCATTTACACAAATAAGATAATTATGCCATGATCTGGCCTTTGGAATGGTGGTAGTTGAACTTGTTTGAGCTTTCTGGATCCGTTTTACTGACTTTCAGAATAATGACTATTAAATATTTCCTAATTATGTCAGTAGGCTTGGCATTATTATGTCCGATAAAGAATATACTACCCAAAAATCCGGTATTTCCGCTTTTCCAGAACGGGTTTAATTTCCATATTTGATGGGTTTAATTGGATTTGGCGCACTTTTTGAGATTTATTATGACACCAAAGGATAATATAATTAATTTAGTAAAAATAAAGTCATTCCAATACTATTGAGAGAGGAAATAGAGCGCTGCTGTAGGTCGTTTTAAAATACTGCACTGAGATATGTGGTGTGATTAATGTGGGTCCCTGCCTTTCAGCCTAACCCCACGGTGTCCTCACAACACTGGACTGGTTATAGGCGACCAATCAGCCCCCCTTGCACCGTAGTGAGGTACCAAATGCGTTCAGGTGTTTGGCCCTGTTCACCACCTTGGTTTGGCGCGGAGCACCATCTAAAACTCCTGTCTTTTTATGGCGCAGACAGCCGGTAGAGAATGCTAACCCATTCGAGTTCTACGAACTCTTCCCGCGATTTTGGGCAACCACAGCCACCACGTTGCTCCCCGAAGGGCCGCACCAACTACCGGCCCCAGTCCGAGACTGCATTCCCGAAGGAAAGTGCTACACGGACCAGGGGGCTTGCCGGCACCCGTGGTCCCAGAATTAAGTCTCTGGTACGATCTCGTGCCCATGAAGGCCCGGACTGCACTGAGAAGAGTTCAGAATCGAACTGTTTTGCATTGGTCCATTATCCGACAATACATATGGGTTCAAACTGTGGCCGATTCGTCAATGTTTATTGTTAATATGATCTCATGCGTTTTTACCTATCTGAAGACCCTTCATGACTAAAAATTGTTCCAAAAATTATTAGTTTGATAGTACTGCTTTTCCCGTTGCAATACATTTATTGTCACCTCAAAGTGGTAGGTAATTCTTATTTTAGTCCGTATTTGTTGTACACACCTGATCAAAATAATAAATACACCTTGTACATTCTTATTGAAAGTTCAAAAATTGGTTGTATTTATTTAAAGAAATTGAGAATATGTTTTTTTTTTTCTTATACCTCGATGTCATACAAGTATAGCAATCAACAACCAACGTAAGTTTCATTTGAAATTAAGTTTAGGTTAGGTTTCCACTAAGAGCAGTAAATTTGATGCTCATAATAATATATACACTTCAGTTATAATCGAAAATAATGAACTTTTATTAATTTAGCATGTAAAATATTGTTGAAAATAATACAATGGACTATTAGCTGGTATTATCGAATCTTACCCCTACCACTTTCCTAACAAAATTTGGAGTACAGGACCTTAATCCTTGACTTATCCAAAGAGACGTTCCGTAGCTTACTTTCATCGTTCATAAGTCAAGAAATAAGGTCCTGTACTCCAAATTTTGTTAGGAAAGTGGTAGGGGTAATAATCGATAATACCAGCTAATAGTCCATTGTATTATTTTCAACAATATTTCACATAAAAACATAACTTAGTCTAATTAATTTCAAATGAAACTTACGTTGGTTGTTGATTGCTATACTTGTATCGAGGTATAAAGAAAATCATCTTCTCAATTTCTTTGAATAAGTATAACCCTTTCTATGAACTTTCCAGAAAAATATACAAGTGTATCTATTAGTTTGAGCAGGTGCGTAAATTGCAAATATTTTTTTTATATTTTGAGGACCAATAGCAAGAGATTTGCACAAAAAACCGTATAGTTTTTACATCATTTGTTGCCATAAACGAAGAATTATTATGCTATTTTTTACAATTTTTGTCTTGGCAATATATTTGTTGTCTAACTGTATCTACAATTGCAGCGAAGCGCAGTGATGCTTTACATAATATCGAATCCATTATTTCCAACTTGGACGATGCTAAGCACAACGGAGTAATTTTGGATGCATATAAATATGGCACCAAAGCTTTGCAGGACATCCTTAAAACGTCCAATCTTACATATGATAATGTTGAGGAAGTTGTTTCAGATTTACGTGAAACTTTGGATATGAACAATGATCTACAGGAAACTATTGCCAAGCCAAACACATCAGAATTGTTATCAAAGGACGAGGAGGATGAACTGGAACGAGAATTAAAGGAGCTATTTGGAGATCAATGCGGTAAATCCCCTTCTACAAACGATTCTCAGGTAACTACACCACAGAGAATAGAAATAAGCGATGCAGAGCTGATAGCAATGTTGGACGGTCTGGAAGTGGAACAAAATACACCTGTTAAAAACTTTAGTATCAATGAGTCTAATATTTGAAAAATAAAAAAGTGTTATCTTAATATTTTTAACACACCACATAAAAAAATAAGAAAGTATGTGTTTGTTCATTAAATGGTATACATGCATATTGAATTGTCGCTCTCAGGATGGTAATTTATTTGACTCTTAATCGTAATTGATGTTTATAACAGTGTAAAGTAGTAAAATGGGGAGTGTCAAATTTTCTCATTCCTCTCCTTTATGATGGATAAGAATACTGCAGAGTTCATAAATGTATTTGTATACTAAAATTTTGTCGGACTCAGACCTTTTTTCTGATACCTTTTTATCCCATGTTTATACTGCCTTCAATATGCATAATAAAAAATAAAGTGATAAATATCCGGCATTTATGCCATGTTCATACCGGCATTTGAATCACGTTGTTCGCTCTCATAATTACGTACACGAATTATCCCGTTCATATGACATGGTACACAATTCATAGCAACATGATTCATACTTTTTATTTACTGATTTTAAAGATAGTTTCAGCCAAAAAACGATATGAACTGCCTTCTCACTTTGATGTGGCACATTCATCTACATCATTAATTGATTATTGTTTATTAAGCAACCTGAGTTATTTGGAGTTTTCTTCGCAAGTACAATGTCCTTCTATTTCTCGTCATGCCCTTGTCTTTGGTTCTATAAAAGTAGATTTATTGCAACGTGATGTTTTTATTGAGTATAGAGACTACAAGCATATTAATTGGGGAGAATTCTTGGACTATTTATCTGGTGTCAGTTTTGATGCCTTTCTTTTAACGTCAGGTGTCAATGAACAACTAGACTTTATTGACTCTCTTATATCAGATCTATTTACATTTGTCCTCCCCGTTATAAAGAAAAATGTCTCTTATTCTAATGATAATTGGCTTAAATCAAATTCTGTTTTGTTGGCCAGATCCTTAAGGGATTTGGCATATAAGGAGTATATACGATGTCCAACACCTGCAAATTTGGATATATTCCGTTCTTATAGGAACAGAGCAAAATGTGTTCTTCGGAACGAGAGGAGAAAGTTTTTTACGGACGTATTTAAAGGTATGAATTCTTCCCAGATTTGGTCTAAGTTAAGGTCTGGTGGATTAGTTGGTGATGACCCGGTGCCAATGGACAATATAATAGATGTTGATGAACTTAATGATAATTTTGTTCAATGTGGATCTGTACCTCTTTCTAATGTGGTAGATTTGTCTGGTTATCAGGGTGATCATTCTACCTTTTCTTCCGACTGCATCTTTGAAGAGGATATTTTTATTGCGTTGCACTCTATTAAGTAAGAGTCTACGGGTATTGATGGCATACCGGTTAAATTTTTGAAAATTATATATCCGTATGTGTCCAATTTCTTTCTTCATTTTTTCAATTCTATATTTACTACATCTGTTTTTCCTAGTGCTTGGAAAACTGCACGAGTAGTACCAATACCCAAACAGAAGAATTCACACTCTATTGAAAATATGCGCCCTATTAGTATACTTCCAGCTCTCTCAAAAGTATGTGACCATCTAATGAAACGGCAAATGTTGAGGTTTATTGACGACCAGAGGCTTCTCAATCCTTTTCAACATGGTTTCAGGCGTAATCATAGTACGGTATCTCACTTGCTGCATTTGACTGACACGATTAGAGAGGCAGTCGACGTGTACAATAATGGGGTTTTAATTTCGCTGGATTTGTCTAAGGCATTTGACAAAGTCGATCACATAGTATTGATTGAGAAGTTAATAACAAAATTCTACTTTAATAACACGGCATGTAAGCTTGTTTTCTCTTACCTATCTGATCGTTTTCAGTTTGTAGATTTTAATGGATTAGTTTCAAGAGTTCGGGGTGTAGATAGTGGGGTACCCAAGGTTCTGTCTTGGGCCCCTTACTTTTTAGTATGTATATCAATATAGTTGATGCCCTTGATGCTGATGTATGTTCGCCATTTATATACATATGCCGATGATATTCACCTATTTTTTCGTGGTTCAAATTCTTTTGGTTTACTGTTTGGCTCTATACGTCAGAGTAGTCATTCCTTTCACATGGTTATGGATGGAAATATTGTTGAGGTAGTTGACAAGATTAAGTGTCTGGGCGTATATATTGATTACAGGCTTGATTTCAGATCACACATTGACACGTTATTTCCCAAGGTAATTTCCATTTTGCGTAAATTGAATTGTACTACTTATTACCTTCCTTTCTTTGTAAGACGACAGCTTGCATATTCGTTGTTAATGTCAACTATCACCTATGGTATAGAGGTATTCTCTGGCACTATTCAGTCGTGCCTCGGCAGAATTCTTATATTAATTAATATGATAGTTCGATTTGTATACCGTTTAAATTATAGAGATCATATCTCCAGTTATACTTTGCAGTTTTTGGGACTTCCGTTTCAGTCGTACATAAATGTTCGGGTTATGTCATGCTTTTATAAAAATTATTAAAAACGGTACACCGGAATTACTCTGTTCAAAGTTCATTTTCTCGCGATTCTTACGCAATCCACAAATCTTACTCCCTCGCTTTTGGTCCGGTATCTATGATCGATCATTCCTTGTTAGAGTAGCAAGGCTTTGGAATCACCTGCCTCTTAACTTGCGAAGTTTTGCATATTCACCCAATACATTTAAACGTAACGTAGCCCGGTGCCTGTAGTACGTGCATTATTATTAACATGGGATTTTAATTCATTACCTTTCATTCTTTTTGGCTGGGGAGCCGTTTTTCTAGTTTCCTTTTCTTTTAATTTTTGTCATTATTTTTGCAAACTATTTTTTTTTATTTTTCTATAATGTTATCTTAGTCATGGATTAATCAGCAAGATATTTTGTATTTATTTGTAATGCGCACTTTGGTCTTAAAGACTTTTTGCATTACTATGTATGAATAATAATTTTTTATTTTTCTATTTTCAAAATTAACGAGAGAGAGGCCTGCCAAAATAACTTTTTGGTATACAGACTTTCTAGCAGGCATTTGATTTTTGTTCCTAAATTTGTACGCGAATTTAAAACGATGGACATAAAATGCAAATGCAATGAAAGAGAAGACAAAATTTGCTATAATTCGAATGTATACTAGTCGTTAAAACGTTTACTTTTCAGTCATGATTTGCAGTTTTTTTCTAAAAATGTTTGCGTTTTAAATAAATCTCTAAATTTTGTATTTTTCCTGCCATTTGTTAGAGATTGGACATATTTTATCGTCGTTCGGACAATGATTTATATTGAACAATGTACAAAAACCGTTGCTCGATCTCAAAATTTTGTATGGGAAATGAAGTAATTATATCGTAATTTGGGTTCGAACAACGAATAGAGAGCGAATTAACCTTAGTATGAACAAGGCATTACTACATCGATTGCATTGCAGTACTGCATTTCAAGTTAATGACACTTGAGTTATGTGTAGTCATATTTTTATGGGTACTTACCGGTATTGACTTGCAGAGGCAGAGTATTAGACGAAAGATTTATGTTTCCAAAACGGCGATTGTACAATGGCAGTTATATTATCAATTATTAGATGATCCATCATTATATTATAGCATTATTAAAAACGTATTTACATGTGTGTTAATTATATTGTAATTATACTGTGATATAATAAGAGTCGGATATAACCTCAAGTAAATATTGAAACTTGGATTGCCGGTCGGGTCGTCAGTTAAATTGAAAAAAGAAAACTATAATGCTTTTGCACTATAAAATTGTGATAATTGTGGCTTATGTACATAATTCCTTCAGTCGAGCCTTTTCCTAGTAGAAAACTGAATACAAATTATCCTCGCACAGTAAGAAACAAACATTTTTGGTTGTATGTGTGTTGTCTACTTACTTCTAACTATCTATTAGTAAATGCTTAAGCTAATGGCTAGACAAAAGTTCCCTATTTCGCAATTTAATGTTGAAGCGGTTAAAATGCTTGCCTTTTTCTTATACAATACAATAACTGATTAACATAGAAGATATTGTTGAGTCTAAAATATAAATCTGTTGTTCAAATTACACAAATGGTCCAGGTCGTCCTTCAGCCAATTTACCGACTTCCATGCTTATATCATTGTGAAGACCATCAATTTCCAGCGTTACGTGTATATTTGAAAGAGTATTAAAATACTCAAAATTGTACAGATGAAACAAATCAAGACGGGCAAAATAACGATGAAGCGCAGCGATCTAAAGAATAAAACATAACTGAGACGAGAAAAGACAACTTACGTCTGATATTGATAATTACCGTCTATGCCCTAAAGCTGGATGTCAGAGGTTCAAATCCATATCTGCTTCCAAGTCAATGTGATTCATGGAAATTCCAGAACTGTTCAGTATTTGTGTCTCGTTAGCATTTTCACTTCCATTTACAGATGACATCCTTTGAGGTTTTTGTTTTCCTAGCATCCAAGAAATTACTTTTTCGAAAATTTCTTATTAATAATCAAAGAGCAATGGTTTATGTAATGAGATGTATTGTATGTTAAATAGATATGTTTTAGATTACCATGCCCCGGAATTGTAATCCGATGCGTAATACGTATCGTTCATATAACATTAGAAGGTAATATTTAAGCAAATCCAAAGGATACTACTCAAAACAAAGAAATATTTCAATTTTGTAAACAAACATTAAATCGCGATTATAAAGTAGCAATTGCTGTTCAACTATTCTTAAAATTCGGGACAAGGCAATGCAAATGTTTGAATTAGGTTTATCAAAATATCTCAAATTTTAATAACCCGCTTTTATAAGCTTTTATATGCTTTTTGCCGGTCTAACCCAGTGGGTTTATTAAATCCGCTTATATGTTACTACTAAAAAATATGCTGACTTCATAAATGCAACACAAAGTCGTGTGTTCATAAAAATTGCTCTGTTCCAGTACCTGCAAAAATCTAATATTTTTTTACTACGATAAAAAAATGTTTTCTTTATGTTATCGAAAAAATAGTAAAAATTAGTAGATTCTTGCAGTTCTGGAACAGACCAAATATGCCTTTTCCAGAACTGCAAGTCTACTAATTTTTACTATTTTTTCGGAAAATTTTTTATCGTAGTAAAAAATTCTTGCAGGTTTTAGAACTGGCCTAATATTTTTTTGAATGAATTGTCAATGTTTCTCAAGATAATCGAGTTATGGATATGATTAATTGTTTGTTCCAATGCCAAACTATTGGTCTATTCCAGAACTGCAAGAATCTACTCATTTTTACTTATTTTTTCGATAACTTAAAGGGAAATTGTTATCGTTGTAAAAATTTTTAGATTCTTGCAGGTTCTGGGACAGAGCATGTCATACTATGAAAATTTTCATTTTTTTGTTTATGGGTAAGAACGTGGCTACTTCATATCCGGTCTCTGCTAACAGCTAAAATGATTCAATGTGATATTTTCAATGTCTGGCACAAGAGTATAGACTTTCTTCCATACAAATGTTCTAAAAACAAATTTAAAAATCATTGAATTTGATTGTTTTCAAAATTATTTGGCATATTATTCGAACATATTTGGTCTGTTCCATAACAGCAAGAATCTTCAAATTTTTACTATTTTTTCGATATTATAAAGAAAAATTTGTTATTTGCTCTGTTCCAGAACCTACAAGAAGCTACTATTTTTTACTACGATAACAATTGTTCCTTTATGTTATTGAAAAAAATAGTAAAAATTAGTAGATTCTTGCAGTACTGGAACAGACTAATTGTTGTAAAAATTTGTAGATTCTTGCATGTTCTGGAACAGGCACATTATTGATCTTTTCCAGAACCTGCAAAAATCTATTTTTTTTACTACGATAACAATTTTTTCTTTATGTGTCTCTTGTGCCAGACAACGAAAATGTTTTGAGTTCATGGGTAAGAACGGAGAAAGGGAGGTACCTTTCCTCTCTCTCCTAAAAGCTTTCATGTTATATTTTCATTGTCTGGCACAAGAGTTGTCGAAGAAAAGAGTAAACATTATTTTTTATTTATTTATTTTTCTATAACTTTTATCCATTCAAAAGCATTTAATTTTTTTTTTTTTTTTGTAAGAACTATAAAACAAACAAATAAAAATGTTTTAAATAAACAACGAGTAAATTTGTTAAAAAGTCCTACAAAACATGAAATACAATTCATTGCAAAGGAAAATTATTTGTTTTACGAATGAAAACGTTTAAGTAAGTTTCGGTGGCGGATTTTGTGTTTTAAATGTGATTTGGGACTCAACGTATTTGGGTAATACGGACGCTCAGAGAGCGTTGTTTTGGTAGGTTCGTGAAATATTTGTGTACGTCCCGTCGTTATTTAGGTTTAGCAGTTATAAAGGAAATTAATGTCAACTGAAAAATTTTATAAAGGGAATATTTTTCATTTCAAATTTTCATAGAACAAGAACACCCAACAAAAAATTATTGTATTAAAAGGGGACATGTAAACAATGTCCTACAGGTCTCAAACCGGAAATATCAGAAAACTAAGAAGTTTTGTGATTTTTTTAGTTCACCATGTAGTAGGTCTCCTAAAAGCGTATTATACTGTTAGAAGGCCTTCTAAAGGCTTCTTGTAGTGACAGAAGACCCTCTAAAGGGGTCTGAGATAAGTCCATAAAGGGGTCTCCTATAGATAGAAGACTTCCGTTTACAGGTAGAAAACATTCCAAGGCCCGTTATTACACCCTTTCTGCAGTTTAATATTGGCCAGTATCGGTCAGTTAACCCATTTTTATTTTTACATGTTTGCTTTAAGAATAAGTGTCAGATAAATTAAAAGGAACTTTGTGTTCCTTTTAAAATTTAAACTGCGCCCGGGAGAATGCTGCACCAAAAGCAAGAAAAAATTGTCAGCAGATTCAAATCAACCAATCAGATTTGAGAAAACTTGAGGTATACCGATTTTTTTGCTTGATATTGCCATATTTTTACAAAATATGACATTTAGTTTAAATGGAAGATGTAATAACAAATCCCTTGTAATGTGTTATTCCTTACTTTTCTTAAAGTAAGGTATAACAAAAATTGCCTTTAAAGACAATTGTAAGAACGGGCCTAAGGGTGTCTTATACATGTAGAAGATCTTCTAAAGGCGTCTTCTAATGGATTCTATATAGAAATTAATCTAAAGGATAAAATACTGCCAATAATTACAATAAATGTTATATGCGAAAGAACGTCAAAAAAGCTAGAACAAATGTCAAAGTCGGCCTACCAGCCAATCAGAAGGCGGCAACCATGTTACTATTTTTTACACGCTCAAATTTGTCGTGTAAAACGTTTTTAAAGAGAGCGTCATTCAACGCCATTTTTTGTTTAAAGAGAAGTGAACATTTTACAACTTTTTTTGTGTACGGGAACGGGGTGGTAAAAATTGTAAACATTTTTTAGTTTTGGAACAATGCTATTATCTTCAACAGAACTCAATTGGAAGGGTTGCCAGGGTCGACTAAGTACCAGGCCACTTTAACAGTGAATGAGTCCACCTAAGCAGAAATGCTTCTTCTTCTTCTTTATTTGCGGATCCGTTATTCGGATATAAGCGATCATACAATACTATATGTATTACAAATTAATATATTTAAATGCTTACTACGACCAATTGGATCCAACCACCAATTTTATGCCCTGGTAATGGACCTAGGTTGTTGTTGTAGCAGCTTCTACAAGAACATATACAGTTTGACAAGTAATTGTTTTCAAACTAAGAAAACGAACACTTTTCATGCATTAATTACTACAAAATTAAAAGTAGTTGTGATAAAAATGTCGGTTTTTTTGCAAAAATGAGTTGGTCGACTTATTTAAGACCAAAATGAATGGATAAATAAAAAATTAACCCGCTTTGTTCAACAATAATAACCAAAAGAATAATTAACATGTAATGCAAGGTGCCAAGAAAATGTTTTCAACATGTAATCGAGGTTCCAAAATACCCAATTTTTCTGTAAATACTTAAAAATCATGACATTTTATGAATTTTATTCTTAACAAGGATTAGTTGCTAACAGGTATCAACAATATTAGGCATGGAATATCCCCACTAAGAGGGTAACCATATGAACCAAGGGGGTACCATATCGTATTACATGTAAACGATGTCCTATAGGTCTATAACCGGGAATATCTGAAAACTAAGACATTTTATGAGTATTTTTTGTTCACCAGGATGGGCTTCCATCAATTACAATAAATATTGCCTACGGAATAGCTCGATCAGGAGGGTTGCCAGATCGACTAAAATAGTACCAGGTCTTATTAACAGTAAAAGAGACCAACTAGGCACACAACCACAGCCTACAAGTGGTTCATTCAACTCAAAATTTATTAAGAGATAAGAATATTTCATGAAACAGTCGAAAATAGCACATTTGGAGACTAATATTCCTTAGAAATTTGTGGGGTACAGATTTCTACAATTTTCGCAAATGCTTACTATGACCTACTGGAGACATTTTGTGTACTGTGAAGTAATACTGTGACAAAAATTTCAAAGTGACGGGGAAATAATACTACAGTGTTACCATGGTATACCATCAAAGCCAAAAAACTTACGGGAATTCCTCAATCTGGCTGTTAATAGATAAAATTGGATGTCTATAGCAAGCTCAGTATATTTTGGGAATATCTTACATATGCATTTCTAACCGATTTTTGTACTTCTTGGTTATATTTTGGTTTGTTTTAGTGAATATCCTTATCCCTAAATTAAATTTCAGTTAAATAACTTTTTAGATCTAATTGTGGGCCTAGGAGGTCCAGTTTACTGTTATTAAGACCTGGTACATTATTTGTCGATCTGGCAACCCTCCTGATTGAGTTCTGCTGTAGGTAATATTCATTGTAATTGATGTCATACTATCTTGGTAAACCAAAATACTCATAAAACGTCTTAGTTTTTAGATATTCCTGGCTTGAGACATATAGGACATTGTTTACATGCAATATGATCTGATACTCCCTTGGTCCATATGGTAACCCTCTTTGTGGGAATATCCCATGCCAAATATTGCTGATACTTGTTAGCAACTAATCCTTGTTAAGAATGAAATTCATAAAATGTCATGATTTTTAAGCATTTACCGAAAACATGGGGTATTTTGGAACCTTAATTACATTTTGAAAACATTTTCTTGGCACCTTGCATTACATGTTAATTATTCTTTTGGTTATTATTGTTGAACTAAGCGGGTTAATTTTTTATTTATTCGTTCAATTTGGTCTTAAATAAGTCGACCAACTAATTTTTGCAAAAAACCCGACATTTTTATCACAACTATTTGTAATTTTTTAGTAATTAATGCATGAATAGTGTTCGTTTTCTCAGTTTGAAAACAATTACTTGTCAAACTGTATATCTTCATTTTATTGATTCGGCTCTGCTTCCAGCTCCAAGTTCAGAAAGTACGCCACCTGAATAGTATTAATCCAAAGTGAGCGTGCAGTCAGGTTAGTCTGGGTGGCTGAGCAAGTTAAACAGGTGCTGTGTAGTGTGCCATCAATCTTGGCCCAGTAAGAATTGAGGCGGCTGCACCGCTAATGTGGCATGGTTTGTCCTGGTTGAGTCCTCGCGTGGCGTGCAGCGCTGTTGTGGTGCTATGCTGCTTCCGGAACCCGTGTTGATGATCCACAACTGGGTAACACGTTCTGATACTGGGGAGGAGTAACGCCTCGAGTATCTTTGCTACTGGTGATAGAAGTGAAATCGGCCTGTATGACTCACCTTTGCTGGCATCTTTGCCAGGTTTCAGCAGCGGGACCAACCTGCCCATCTTTAAATACTCGACTCCCGGGTTATACAGCTGTTTTAGCATCACCATTGAAAATCCGTCAGGTCCAAGCGTTTTGGATGACTTTGCGCCTCGGATAACATTCTTCCTCGGCTGGAAGAGATCGCAAACGACGTAAAACACTTCTCTTCGCCCGGTCGCTATCGAGGTGCTCGATAAATTGTCGGCAGAAACAGCCTGCGCACCTCTTCGGATCTGTCACAGCCAGGCCGTTAAACATGACAGATGTCCGGTCGTCTCTCCTACCAGGGTTCGATTGCGCCTTAACCGTTGTCCACAATTTATTACTACCGGCTCCAATGTTGCAGCACTTCAGATGTTCTAGCCACTTTTTCCGCTTGTGCTCACCGACAAATCTATTGACTTCCATTGTCAATTCTCTGACTCTGGGGTCATTATGGTTCGTGCGGCGAAACTCATCACGCTCATTAGCTAATCCCGTCGTCTCTGCTGGGAAATTAGGTCTTATTTCAGGTATTCGACCAGCAGGAATAAAGCGAGCGGCCGTAGTAGTGATGATGATTTCTCGGAATTTTCTCTCTGCTACCCGAACATCAGAGGGATTGTGCAGTTCTCTGAAGCTTGATTAGTGAACTCTCTGAAACCTTGCCAATCCGCTTTCCCATGGTTAATGAAAGTACTGAGTTCAGAGGTTATGAAGTCTTGTGGTCTATTTGTGGAGATGAGGATTGGGAGATGGTCCGACCAAAGGGAAAATGACGTGTTGCAAAGTATAGTCATTCGTAAGACCGGGTGACACGATGGATATGTCAGGCGAAATGTGGCAGTCCCCTCTAATCGTGGTGGGTGCGTTTTCGTTCGCAGTGCAGAATGTGGGGCTATCTATTTGCTCAGACAGATCTATTCCTCTTTGGTCATTCCCTAGGGCTGAATGCCATAACTCATGATGCGCACTAAAATCCCCAAGGACCAGCCAGTTATCTCCTCGCAACAGAGATCTGATGTTAGGCAAATAACGCGGGGCACAGCTATTGACCGGCAGGATATTCAGCATTCAGCGAATAACGTTGTATCCATCATAACTCCGAAGACTGCAGTTGTTGTTCAGCTTCGATTCCTGAATCGCCGCGACCATTATATTTCTTCGACTCATAAAGTTCACTATCTCATTGATATTGATTCGAAGATCATCGCAGTTAAACTGCAAGAATGTCACATCCTCAGGAACTGGTACAGCAATACATGGTGTTAACGGCTGCGGCTGATTATGCCCCAGCAAAATGTTTGCCTCCAAAGATGCAGTTAAATGATATGTACAAGTGATCTGGATGTGCATCAAATTATGCATTTTCACTGATGATTTTTACAAGAGCGTGACTACTGAAAGATGCACTCCAAAGCACTGCATTTTAACTAACCCTTTGGCACTGCATTTTAACTGACCCTTTGACATTGCATTTTAACTAACCCTTTTGCACTGCATTTTAACTGACCCTCTGGCACTGCATTTTAACTGACCCTTTGGCATTGCATTTTAACTAACCCTTTGGGGTAGAATAGGAGGCAGTCCAAAGCACGTGTTTGGTACAGGCATTCTGCGGAAATTGTGCAAGCCATTACAAAATATGCCAGAACAAATAAAATGCATTTATTATTTGTGCAGAACAAAAATATTAACAACTTTATTACATTAACACAAATTATGAAAATTCTCCATTGAATTCAATCGCAAACATGCGTGTTTCCTCCGCTTGCATTTGTTTCAAGCTGAACTGTTTTTGCTTCATTTGCTAAATGGGTTGTCTTCCCATCACCAGTTAAGATTTCGACACGTACTCCAACAGCACTCCATTCGGAAATTTTCTTCTGGTGAGTTGCCGGAAAAATGTTCACAAATTAAATATTATTTAAATATTAAATATTATTTAGTTTGTATTAACAAATGTTTGGACATGTTTTTATGTTTTTAATTAAAGCCGCTGCCTGTAGAGATGTACAATCTGATTTATGTACATATAGGGATCTCTAACAACTGCTAATAAAATCTCGCGAACGGAGTGCCTTTTTCACGACTCCGTTTGGACTGCATCCGGATGCTGTTAAATTGTGAGCCTTTTTTCACGACTCCGTTGAACTGCATCCGGATGTTGTTAAAATGTGACAAGTGGATGTGATTCTTTGGATTGCATCCAAATGCGGTTAAAATGTGAGGACTGGAGTGCCTTTTTCACGACTCCAGTTGAACTGCATCAAAACATGCCGTGACAGAACTAGTCCACATTGCACTACTTCCAATTTATTTTGCTGGGGCAGTTGGGGAGATTGCGGGGGAGTTTCATAATCCGATGATGATGATGAAGACTCGCTGCGGATTATGTTGGCGCAGCGCGCAGCAATATGAATCCTGTCATAATACTCCCTCAGGTAGGTCAGGCCTGAACAGTTCCTGAAATGCACCCATCCTTGGCACCCGTTGCATCTCAGTGACAGCGACCTATGGTGGATGAGACGCTGACAAACGGTGCAAAACCATGGTCCGGGGTTACTCTCTATCCCGGCACGGACCAAAAGAATCCGGAGAAGGCATTCCGGGACATGCCAAAATAAAAATAAAGACGAACACGAACAAGTAGTTGCTGAGGTGACGGCCCCTGACCGAGAAGACGTTTCCTCGGGTCAATCCGGTACATAGAACCGGCCGTCGTGGGACCTAGGTTGTCTCGTTTACTGTTAATATGGCCTGGTACCTTTTTAGTCGATCTGGCAACCCTCCGGATTGAGAACTAAAAACTCATATAACGTCTTAGTTTTCAGATATTCCCGGTTTGAGTCCTATAGGACATTATTTACATGTAATATTATCTGATACCCCCTTGGTCCATATGGTAACCCTCTTAGTAGGGATATTTTATACCTAATATTGTTGATATTTGTTAGTAGTTAATCCTTATTAAGAATAAAATTCATAAAATGTCATGATTTTTAAGTATCTACCGAAAATATGGGATATTTTGAAACCTTCATTACATTTTGAAATCATTTCTTTGACATCTTGCACTACATGTAAATTATTGGTTTTGGATATTATTGTTTAAGTACGTGGGTTAATTCTCTATTTATACATTCAATCTGGTCTTAAACAAGTCGAACAACTATTTTTGCAAAAAATTCGAAATTTTTATCATTAATGCATAAAAAGTGATCGATTTCCTAGTTTTAAAACATTTACTTGACAAGCTACATATCGTCATCTGAAATGCCCAAAGACGTAACCCTCAACGTAACCCTTTGAGGGTTACGTCTTTGGGCATTTCAGGTGACGATATGTATATATTATTAATGCAAGAATGATATCACTCTTTAAATTTAAAACACAATATACAAATAATCTTTTTAAAAAAAGTGTACACATAAACGCGCAAAATATAATAAAAAACTTCTTAAATCATCGCGAGAAAGGGCGAAAACTAGAAAATACTTAAATCCTTACCGTCGACTATTGGTGCACTGACCCTACTTCAATCGAATGAGTTCTGAATTTAATGACATAACCGTTCGCGTTTTATAAAAAAATTCATTTTGATACAATGAATGGTTCCAATAGGCACAGTATGAAGGTATGAACATGTATACACATAAAAATAATTACATTAAAAATAGTGATGGGTACTAAAGCCATGATATTTGTAAAAATTACCTTTTCAAAACAACGGCTAACAATTAATCAGATGTTAATGATTCTACTTTTCTAGAATTCTCTTACTTACCACCAGTGAAGCAGAGACAACCTTCGTCATCGCTGCGAGAATCTCGTCGGGAGTTTTTAATTTCCTTGTTCATTTCGTTAATGCAACGTTGATAGTAGTCATAGTCCTTTAAATACCAAACTGGAGGCCAGCGATGTTCGCGTAAATATTCTTGATTCTCCTGATGCAAAGCTCGCAGGCCTTTGATGGAGTACTTGCAAATGCTGTTATAATTTACACACAAATATGACATGCACCATTCGGCCAGCTGATGCGCATTATGGAGCTGTCAACAAAACAAAAACTGTGTTTAGGCAATTGTCTACATGCACCTACATACATGCACTACGAAACACTTGTAAATCAAATACCTTCACTGGCTCCAAAAGCTTCAAACAGTGATCCACTGTTTGATTTGTCTCATTTTGAGATATCATGGTCAAATCCTCGATTACACGACACTCGACCAAATTTAGCAGACGTGGCAGGCACAATCGATTCGCTAATTCTAACAGATTTAGACATTTAACAGCTGAGATATGCGGTATTTCATCGGTATATAAATAACAAAGTAATTTATGGAATGTATAAAGTGTAACACCGGGAAAAATAATCTGTAATGAAAGGATATATTAATAATGCTTGCAACTCTCTTACATCTATCAGCTGTCAATCTGTACCACACTCGAATGAGCTTCGCGAAAATCTCCAGCTAACATAGCTCTCATCACGTCGCAACGAGCCACCAACACAGCTCGATGTGCTTTCATTTGACCCTCATCCAGTTCAAAAGTAATATCTGTAAACAAACCATCACCGGAACAATGTTTCTCCATATTCTCCCTTAGGACCTGAAGATAAATTGGTTTATACAGGCTTCAGATTATTCAAACCAAAGTGCTTTTAATCCGGTCAAATATATACCAAACAAATTTGAGAGGTTGGTTCTTCTCCTGCCAAGGCATTTGGAGGCTTCGATAACAAATTGGTTAACTGCGATAACTCTAACAATTCTGCCGCTTGCTTTATATCCTACACACATAAGAACATCAATAAGTACAACATTTGTGTACTTTACAATGGAAAATAAAAATACCTGTACATTGTATAAATCAATTGTACCCGTGTATATAAACTTTAGACACTGATGCAAGGCCTGCGGAGTAATCAGTTTTGTAAGCGTTAAAATCGTCTGGTTAGTTTGGATTCCGTTGTTGTTATCTACTTGAAGGACTCGGATATTTTGGAATACTGGATGGTGTAAGTCCTTGTAAAGCTCAATTGGTCGTTTCGCTTCAATCAGAGGCAATGCCTGATAACTAGATCGACGTTTAATTTGTTCCCACATTCTGCAGAGGTATATAAACATAATGATATTTCAGTTACAACGTATTTGGGTAATACGGACGCTACAAGTGCGTTCATGTGGTAGAAAGGTGAATATCTTTGTACGTCCCGTCTTGAGTTACGCATGGCTGTGTTGAAATACTTATTCAAATTATGTTAAGTGTGTCTGCGTACTCAATAAGTTGTAATAATTATTACAAATGTTTCACATTTTGACAGTTGTATAAAGGAAACAATTTTCTCAGCAACATTTAGTAAGTAAAAAGACACACCAATTAATTGGTGTGTAATAATTTTTACAAATTATCGAGTACGCAGACAGGCATATGACGATAAATGAAATAGTAGGTAGAAAAATGTTCTTTATGTTGTTGGGGAAATTACAACAATAAACATCAACTAGGGGTTTGACTTGATACGATTACCTTATATATTTGCCTTGATATATGGCGTAAAATTGCGGTGGAAATATTTATGACTTTTGAAAAATCGTGCAACTGCTTTAAAAGTAACTTAATTTTTTTCCGAACATTTACACACGAAAGTCTTGTGCCAGACTATAGGTTTGTCTTCGTACTTACTAAATGTTGCTGAAACACTTTTTTCATTGTATTATACTTCGGGATATGTTTGTGATCTAGCGATCACTGCCATGCAGTTTCTGAGTGGTACCACCACAAATAAACATTGACCTACCATGTATATTACATACAATATTAGCTGAACCGAGTGCGCTTCGCAACCCTGACTGCGATTAAGTTTTATTTTCGTTACTTCACGACTGCCGTTATGAAATTCTGAAATATGTATTTAAGGGCTAACGTATGGCACGTGTATATTTATTTACCTTTGTGCGCGCGACTCGTGACGTATAAGACACTCTGTGTCATCGTTAAAATCTGCAGTTGTAGCTTCGCCAAAAGTTGAACTAACCTGAGTTAAAAATATTTAATTCAGTATTTTTATTCATATGTATAAACACTGGAAAATAAATTACTTACCATACTTGATTCACTGCTACTTCGACCACCCATATCAGAAATGTCAATGCTTAACAATCTATTAAAAAGGCTAGAAGCTGCAGCAACCATAAACTTGTGCACTGGAAATTTCGTTGTGCCCACTATGAGGATGAGATCGGTGTAGGTCTGCGCTAAAAACATATTATACATGTCTTGGCGATAATTTCCAACAACTACCGTCACTTCTGGTGGCGGTGGTTTTGGCGGCCTAAATGGAGCCTGTAATATAGGCTTTTGCACCTTTTTGAGGTTTGTCATCCAAAATCGTTGCTGACGACGAGCAATCAATGCCGATCTAATAGCATTTTCAAAAACTTCATTCACTCCAAAATAAGTAAAGACACTGGTTTCATAATAAGAAACTCCCAATTCCCTTGCCACAGCTCGAGCTTCGTCTGGCATCACTAAATCACTTTTGAGAGCAGCTCTACAAAGGGAATGTATAATTTAAAATTTTCTAATCACTGGCAGTGCTTCAATTACCTCACAAAGGTGCTCCTCTCTCCAAAATATGACAAATAAGTTTCATCACGATACATATATCTCAAATCGTTCTTACACCCTACTAATATTACGGGAACATCTGGACAAAATCGGCGTATTTCTGGATACCACATTGCTTTACAATTGCGAAGTGAGATCGGACTGGCTATAGAGAAACATAGCAACACAACATCCGAACTGAAAGTAAAGATTAGTTCGTTTAAATTTTGTCATTTACCATCCACATCGGACAAACTATATTACCGGCCGTACGCAAATCGTCTATCTTTGTCGTGATCTCCAAATGTATCCCAAAGACGCAATGATACGTTCACGCCATCTACAACCTCCCACGACCGCTCAAGAACATCTTTATAAATGCGGTACTGATCAATTGCCCAAACCGTTGGAACATGTGTCGATAAGAGTTGAGATAGCGATACATGTTTATTGCAAGCACGAGCACAAATTAAACGTGTTTTCCCCACAGCGGTATCACCAACAAGTACACATTTAACAAGCTCCTGATGTGGCTGTTCGTTATCCATGTTTCCATTAATATATTGATTTCTGTGTAATCTGAAACCTACAGTAGTAACATGTTGTATTTATTTTTAGAATAGAATCTTTTACAGGCAATAAACTATTTTATTACATAGAGGGCCAATTGATTTTTTCATTTGTAAAGAAATATGTATATTTTATTTGTAATCCAAATTATTATATTTATTTATTATAGTCAATTCAATTCCTAACAGACTAAGATTATAAAATTGATATTGAAAAGCAAAATAAATTGTTGGTTTAAATAACAGTTTTGAAGTGTTAAATTCAATGCTGGGCTTCATTTCTTTTTGAAACCTAATATTTAAATTGTTTAAGCTTGACAAGGTACGCGTTAATGGGCCATTTCGAGCATAATTGGTACGATGCAACGATATGTTAAACAAATCGGTATATCTTAAACTTCTTGGCGGCACAGAAAATGGAATTAAGGCCAATAATTCTGGCGAATCAACATGATTATTAATCAAATCATAAATAATAGAAGCATATTGACACTTTCTTCTACAATGTAGGCTCTGTAAACCCAATAATAGTGCAGGAATCAGAAAATTCATGACAATTTCTTTTTATGAAGGCAAGGGCTTTGTATGCCTCAGAAACTATGTGCTCAATATGTGGAACAAATGATAACGAGCAGTCAAAAACTACACCAAGGTTATGAGTTGATGTAAATTTATTTAGTGCACAGCTTCCAATTTTAAATGAGGATTGGATGGGATTTATCAATGTATAAAATGATATGTTAAGGCATTTCGATAGATTTAGATAGATTCAGTTTGTAATACCTATTTTTCTATTTGAAATTCGAATTATTTCTGCTGAAATTCAAATACATAATTCCATTTTTAATTCAAAACAATTCTTTTGAAATAAAAATTGCAATTTTTACCATTGACTTTTTATTTGCCTTTTCGAATTACACATGAGATGTTTTAACTAAATTTACACGAATTTTAAATAAATAACAATTTAAGTTTAAAATGCAATCTAATAAATGGAAATGGAATTGTCGAATTATTTATGTAATCATTCATTCATTAATATATGTATATAAATGTATATTCTATTCCTAAGTAAGTTACAATATAAATAATGGGGGTTACCCGTGAGTTTTGTATCTCCTCCGTTTCGCTTTAAAGGAGAGAGTAAGAAAACTCACGGAGAATTCACGTTCAGAACAACACCCATATATTTAATTAAAAATTATATTATTGGTTCCCCAATTATAACTAAAAATATTTTGGAAGTGAATTACAAATGAAATTTTCCGATTTACTTAGGGCCGTTATTATACCTATTGGGTGAATTTGAATTTGCAAAATAAATCAATTTGGAGGACTTTAAGATGTAAGTTACCCATTAAAAGTTCTCCTCCTTGAAATTTAAAGATCATTCATTTAAGTGAATCAGAGCACTACAAATATGTTCGAAATAATCCAACTAATACCCAGCATAATGATCGATGCCAAAGGTGCCATTCAATCATGGGTGCAAATGATCTGGTATGTCATCTTTTTAGCATCTTCATCGATGAATTTTATATGAGCGTGGATCCCAAAAGATGCTATTAATTTTTGGATCCAAAACATGTCATTTACACCAATGCTTTGACATGTCATTTCCACCAATGTTTGGCATGTCATTTTCACTATCCATGTGCAATGACATCATTACGACGAGAGTTTTAACAACGTTGGTTGTGATTTCGAGTCTCCGACAACATCAAGAGTCTCTGACAATTAATCTTATATATTAGAAAAAATTTTATAAATAAAAACACAAAATTCATCTCTATTGGATAGATGGAATGGATTCAAATGCTGACGAAAAGATCGGATCTTTCACGCTTCTTTTGCATTGATTCAAATGCTAATGAAAAGATCGGATCTTTCACGACTTCGTTTGAACCAATGCAAAAGATGCCATGAAATCAAGTCATCGCATGGAACCCCTTCCTCAAATTTTGCTGGGTAATAACACAATCTTTAGGTAATCATATACAGTGCAGGTAGCAAGATTATCATGAAAAACTTTTAAGACAAAACGTATTGCTTATTTTTCCAGGAATTACTTTTGTGATCATAGAATGACGGTTCCCAAATTTCACACCCAGCAAAATAAATTGGAAGTAGTGCAATGTAGACTAGTTCTTTCACGGCATGTTTTTATGCAGTTCAAACGGAGTCGTGAAAAAGGCACTCCAATTCCTCACAATTTAACAGCATCCTGATGCAGTGCAAACGGAGTCGTGAAAAAGGCACTCCGTTCACTACATTTTATTAGCAGTTGTTAGAGATCCCTATATGTACATAATTCAGTTTGTACATCTCTACAGGCAGCGGAATACATTTCCAAGAAGAGATAATCGTGTTAACATTTCCAAACATTTGTTAATACAAACTAAATAATAATTAATTTGTGAACATTTTTCCGGTAACTCACGAGAAGAAAATTTCCCAATGGAGTGCTGTTGGAGTACATGTCGAAATCTTAACTGGTGATGGGAAGACAATATCAAACCCATTTAGCAGATGAAGCAAAAACACTTAAGCTCGGATTAAATGAAGAGAGGAGGAAACACACATGTTTGCGATTGAATTCAATAGAGAATTTTCATAATTTGTGTTAATTTAATAAAGTTATTAATATTTTTGTTTTACACAAATAAGAAATGCATTTTATTTTGTTATTCAAAACACGTGCTCTGGACTGCCTCCTATTCTACCCCCAAAGGGCCAGTTAAAATGCAATGCCAAAGGGTCAGTTAAAATGCAGTGCCAAAGGTTCAGTTAAAATGCAATGGCAAAGGGTCAGTTAAAATGCGGTGCAATGGAGTGCCTCTTTCCGGGGTCACTCCCTTGTAAAAATCATGAGTGAAAATGCATAATTTGATGCACTTCCAAATCACTTGTACATATAATTTAACTGCCTCTTTGGAGGCAAACTTTTCGCTGGGCATTAATGCTTATTAATAAAAAACACTCTTATCAGTAATAAATGCGATGCAAATGTTAATATTTTAGTTGATCGACATACAACAGAATATTTGTGTTTAGTGCCGAAATAAAATCAATATTTCTTATTAATTTATCTTTGGAGTTGAGCTCATTGAAAAAAGAAAGTCCAAGAGATTCCAAAAATCACAAAACTATTCTGTTATTGTTATTGTGATATGTAATGTAACTGCGAATATTGCAATAGACAAAGAAAGACACCTTTAAATTTTCGCATTTGTAAGAATTACACCGACCAATCCCTATAATAAATAAATTTGTATGCTAGGGTGGGCGATTCTAACGGGTACATCCCAACATGGTTTAGCAGCATCTTATTCGGATAAAGAAAGTATAATGTGTAAAGGAAGATTTTCCATAAAATTATATATTTTAACTTGTCAGAGGATACTTTTTACAGTCTCCAAAATCTTTCAGGCACGTTTGAAAAAAAGTTCCAGTTACGAATGTTCACTCATTTTCAATTGATTTATTCCGTGTAGAACAAAATCTGTTGTGCAGGCTGCATTCGAAAGTGAATGTAATTGTTTTTATAGTCCATGAAAGAAATCGAAAGCACCTGACAAATAAGTAGTTGAGTGCGGGCAAAGTGAAGGGGGTGAAGTCACAATCAAATACTGACATAGTGGATAATAGTCTACAAAGAAACTCAATTTTTTTCCGACAAACTCTATCTAAAGTGTTAATTGTACTTACGGTGATAACATTAAATTATGGCATAAATATATTATGTTTTCTAATAAATTCTCAGATTCACCTTTTTGTTCAAATGTCTTTATTCTTCCCGATTCAGTTTCGTGTTTGTATTGATTTTTCTCCTCCTTCTTTGACCGCTGTTAAGACAAAGAAATGGTTAAACTTCTCACATCGCTTTCTGTGTTTTTTTTTCGCACGTAATCAACGCATATAAATATTTTGCTTTTTGTTTTTTTTTTCTTTTATTTACTAAAAAAGTAGCAATTTCAAATAAAATTCAACTTCGATTATAGGGATAGCAAGTTTGGATCCGATTAGTTCAAACAAGGCAGATCTATTAGGTAGTATCAGGCCAGCTGATTGTAACATTATAGCTCCGTTCCAGCACTTTTTAACGGTAAAAGTGGCAAACGAGCAAAATGTCAAAAATCAGTTCCACATACAATGCCTTCCAGAACCTGCAAGAATCTACAGATTTTTACTAATGTCCAATTTACATTAGCAACTTTTTCGTCATTTGGAGCTGTTTCGTCATTTATTTGCTAAAACAGGCAACATTTTGCGTCATTTACCATACAAAAATAAATGACGATAGCTGCGTCATTTATTCTAAACAACGCACGAAAACACCATACTATTATAAGCAGTCCAGTTTTTTCGTCATAAACTACCAAAAAATGCAACTGTTTTATGATGTCTTTGTTTGTTTGTGTGTGTTGTAGAAAAACAAAAATACTCAAACGATGACAAAAGTGAAAATAAATGGTTAAAAACTTGCAAAAATTATGTTTTTTGTTTTTAGGATTAATTTAAGTTATTTGATACACATTTGTGTTGTGAAATTCCTATTTCTCTGAATAAATATATTGTGTGCGTGTGTTTGTGTTATTGTATAAGTGTGTATGTGGGATTGTGTGCGTAATCAAATGACGCAAAAAAACAGATGTAAATACACTTCATTTGATTCTAGGATTTTGTAAAACGAAATCATTTAATGAGCATATGTAAATTGGACTTAAGATAACAATTTTTCATTTATGTTACACTGTGCAAACATTTTAAGGCGATCTTGTGCAAACAATTTGGAGGATCTTTTGAAAGCACAGACCCAAGCGACACAACCCCTAGTTGGGTTTTGTTATGTCAGATCCAGCTTGGATTTTATAGGCCCCTCTAACCCTCCGTTGGACACCAGAGTCTGGTCAGGCCTTTTTCATTTTATTTTGCAGTTTAAACTGGGTTACGATAAAGCTGTGAAGCTGAGATTCGAGGTAGCTTCATGAAATTTTCTTACCTTTCAAATGAAGGAAATATGAAGTCAAAAGGATCACCAGAAAAGGAGCTACAAGGATTTTTTGACATACTTACATATCACATTCGTAACTCATGAGTCTGGCCAGACCCCACCCATTTCTTATAAAAAATTGTCCGAAATTTTTCTTAAAATTTGATTGTTCCTAGATTATTTTACAAAATGAATACCCTTTTATGAAACTTGTCGCATTTCACCCTACCATGTCTTCAAAATTGCACAAAAAACGATCGCAAAAGCAGGATATGAGTTTCAAATCAGTGAGTGTACCACAACCTAAAAAAATCCATTGCAAATAGGGTTACACTTGTATTCTAGACAATTACAGCCAGTTTCTGTATGTCGAAAGAAGAATGCGTGCGAATGAAACACGTCCAAACTCTTGTGTGTTTTTCAAATTTGTTTTTTGTTTTGGAGCCAAAGCAAAGGTAAAATTATTTCGAAAATTAAAGTTTGGGCGTGTTTCATTCGCACACATTCTTCTTTCGACATACAGAAACAGGCTGTATTACACATAACTGGACTAATAAAACTCATTACTTAGCTTTTCTGTTTTTTTTTTTTTTGTCGCGTGGATTGGTCCAAATATAGGATTCTCCACATGAATTATACGAAAATCTTTAGGATATATGCCTTTATTTACCTATTGATATCATCGTTATTGCACTGCAATAATGGGTACTTTACACGATATGTATTTTACATATGGGTTGTCACTTTGCGTCTACATTTTGTATATAAAAAGGGACAACCCATATGTAAGATACATATCGTGTAAAGTACCCATAAGCTGTAAAGTTATAAAAAAGACACTCTTCATTCTGAATAATAGGCCAAAACTAAAATATAGTGCTTCAAAATGAAATATGTATATGTAAATAGGATTTTCGAGCATAGAGACAAGAAAACTACGAATTTTTTACTTCGTAGGCATATGCCCTGTTTTACTAACTTGATAATATCATTTAAATTTACACTTTTTCGGCATGTTTTTTTTTGACAAAAAAGGATTATTAATTAAAGATTAGGGTCCAGAACTGCAAGAATCTACTAATTTTTACTATTTTTTCCGATAACATAAAGGAAAAAATTTTATCGTAGTAAAAATTAGTAGCTTCTTGCAAGTTCTGGAACAGAGCATATATGAGTCTGGCCAGACTCATGTGTTACGAATATGATAAACAATATGGGTGTCCAACGAAGGGTTAAACATGGTTAAATATTGACTTTTGAAAGCAATTCGGTGCTATCAGCCCAATCATGAATGAAAATTCCGTGCGGAATTTTCTGTTTTGCCATCTTTGATATCACAAACAAAAAATCCGCACGGAAAAAAATTCTGATGGAGAAAAAGTAGGTGTCATGAACGATCTTAAACATGTGTTTTCCTCCAAAAAAAATTTCCCTTGCAAAACTGAAGGGAGTTTACGAAAATTCTTAGTATTTCCCACAAACTTTGTACAAAACATGCAAAATAAACAATTTTGTTAGGATTTTATACTAAAATCTTTTACTTGTGGTTGGAAATTTATTAACAAGTAAAAAAGTGTCAGTCGGCTTTGCCGTCAAATATATACCCTCAGCCAATGTGAAGTGAAAATTTCACCTCCGGACAAATCGAATTTATTTAAGGTCTCTTCAGAATTTTTTGGCCCTTTTTGGACATTTGAACTCGCCGACAAAAATATGTATTAAGAATTAACTGCCCTAAGACACAAATGTTAAACTTTTGTAGGGCAAGTACCCTTAGGGAGGACCGATATTGGCCATTTTCGAAGTTAAACTAAATTTTGATAAAGTATCCAAAGTTTTGACCAAATTGGTCGCCCCATTAAAGTGAAATCGTCCTAGTACTTTAGTGACATTTTTTTAATATTGGGGAGAAGTACCGGAAGTTGTGGACCGGTATTGCCCATGAAACTAAGTTTGGATATAATATGACGAAGACCAAATATTAGACCAAATCGGTTTAACAGTTCGATGGTGACATAGGGTTTTTTCACCTTCCTGGCTGTTTTCCCAAGAATTATGGACTTGCCCCTGAAAAACTTTTATCGTCGTAATGGAGGTATCGAATGCAAATCGCTTCAACAAAAATCAAAGTGATTCGAGAGCAGGTCTTAAAGTGAACTTATCCGAAAATTTGTGTGAGAGGTACCAGAAGGAGTAGACAAATATAGTCCATATTCGAACCTGATCTATATCTGGTAGATATATTAGGATGTGCAAAGTATGGATTACATCGGTCATTCTCCTCAAGAGTTATCGTGCGCAAAATTTTTCCGAAAAATTTTGAATTTAAACTATGTTTTATAAAATATTACGAAGGCCAAATTTTGGACCGAATCGACAGATCCGTTCGAGAGTTATCTTGCGCTTCAACCACTACACAAGGTGTCATAGGGACTTTTTGCAACTTTCAGGCTATTTTCTCAGGAAGTATGGACTTGCCCCAGATGAAACTTGTACGGTCGTGTGGGGAGAAGTAAATGCAAGTTGTTGCAACAAAAATCGAAGCGATTCGAAAGCAGGGGCTCAATTCTGTTTCTATGAAAATGCGAAATGAAAACTTTTATAAAGGAGAAAACTGTCAAATGAAAAAACTTACAAATGAAATATTTTTCATTTCAAATTTTCATAGAACAAGAATCCAGCCCCAGGTCCTAAACTGAACTTATCCGAAATTTTGTGTGGGAGGTACTCGAAGCAGTGGGCCGATTGAGTCCATATTGGAACCTCATCTAAGTCCGGTAGAAATTTCAGGATGTGCAAAGTATGGATCACATCGGTTACCCCCTTCAAGAGTTATCGTGCGCACAAATTTTCCGAAGATTTTGGAACTTTTGTGTGGGAGGTACCGGAAGGAGTGGCCCGATATAGCCCATCTTTGAACTTAAACTAAGTTTGGACAAAATATTACGAAAGCCAAAATTTGAACCGAATCGGTTCATCCGTTCGAGAGTTATCGTGCGCACCAGCCAGCCAGACAGACAGACGGACGGACATTGCTTAATCAACTCCCAATTGTCTGAAACACATTTTGTCCAAACATACTTGGGGTCTAAAACCATTATTTCGATGAGGCACATTTTGCCCGTATGAAAGTGTATATACCCTTTCTAGCCTAAAGGCTGAGGGCATGGTTTAATAAGAAAGGTTAGCCAAAGCTTCATGTCAATTTAATTTTTTTCATTCGAGTATGGCTAAAACTTCAAAACAATATAAACAAATTGTATATGTGTGTGTGGTGTTTGAATAATATGCCAAACAATTTTAAAAACAATCGAATTCAATGATTTTTAAAATTGTTTTTAGACCATTTGTATGGAAGAAATTGGTGAGATTTGCATTGAAACAATCAGTTTATCATATTCACAACTCGATTATGTGGAGAAAACTTAACTCTTCATCCATTTTTCGCGTTTTTTATAAAATTTTCAAAAAATGCATTGTAAACAAACCCACTTGTTGCTTTTATTTTGAAGTTTTAGGAATTCAAAAAAAACAAGGGTTCTATAGATTTTTTTCATTTAAATCTACCTCTTTAGTCCGTGTTTAGACACACGGGAAAGTAAATTCAGTTTTTAGTCAATAGGGGGTAGAAAAGAGTATTGGGGAGCTCTTTCCTCTCCGCTCTCTCCCAAAAACTCAATTTACTTTCCCAAGAAATTTGTGTGTCTAAACACAGACTTTACTTATACCATGGCTGAGGGTATAAAAATTAACATCACTTTGCAAACTTAGTGGATGGAAACGATGGGATGAGAGAATTTTGACATATGGCCTGTTCCCGTACTTTATAAAGTGGTAAAAGTCGTAAATGATTTTCATATAAATTTTGTGTACGGGAACGCAAAATGTGTAAAAGTGGTAAAAATTGTAAAAACTTGTTAGTTCTGGAACAGAGCTGTAATAAAAATAAAAGATTAAAGAGGACCAAGCAAATTTCGAACTGGGTTGCCATTTTCTTTTTTATTCTTTTATCAGAAGCAAGCAAGGCAATCAGGCAAGGCAGCTTATGTACTCACCAAGATCTATTTAACAGGTCACGTAAGTAGCACAACAACAACACTATTTTGGCCGAAAATTCTTCAATATGTCAAAATGTTTGTTTACGTTTTCAAACAATTTATTCACAATAACAAAATATTTGACAGATTGAAACTAATCAGCTGGCCGTTTTACGCCACCTTATAATTTCATCATTAATGCAGCTAAAACGGCAAAAACAGCTGATTATCATATTAGTTGTCAAAATGCATTATTGTGAATAAAATTACATACAAAAGGTAAACAATCAAGATTGAAAAGACCCGGCCATGGTACAACTACCAGGTAGATGCATAAGCCAACAACTACAAGAAAAACCAGTTGAGTACTGTGAAATGTCAAACATGTTTTCTAAAATTTCATTATTACAAAAATCCATAAAAATTTTTCATTTAAATTTTTGTGTTATCAATTACAACAACCTGGGGTTGGATTCTTGTTCTATGAATATTTGAAATGAAATATATTTTCTTTATAATTTTTTTCATTTGACAATTTTCTGCTTTATAAAAGTTTTCATTTTACATTTTCATCGAAACAGAATTGAGCCCCTGGGCTCAGCAAAACTTGCCAAGTAGAAAATAAGACATAAATAATGACATTTTTACAGTCATAAGTGTGGGTCATGATGAAATAATAAGGTGGCGTAAAACGTCCAGCTGATTGGTTTCAATCTGTCAAATTTTTTGTTATTGTGAATAAATTGTATACGTAAACAAACATTTTGACATATTGAAGAATTTTCCGCCAAAAATGAGTTGTTGTTATGCTACTTACGTGACCTGTTAAATAGATCTTGGTTTGGGTACAACTTTTGTTATTATCGGAATACTTTTCTAGCAACAATATTCTGGAGCCTAGCTAAAGTAATTATTATTATTTTTTTAGTTTTTAAAATCTAACCATTATCAAAAGGAAAGATATAAGCTCTGTTCCAGAACTAAAAAGTTTTTACAATTTTTACCACTTTTACACATTTTGCGTTCCCGTACACAAAATTTATATGAAAATCGTTTACGACTTTTACAACTTTTACGACTTTTACCACTTTATAAAGTACGGGAACAGGCCAATAATAATGACCCACAAACTGTGAAGTTCTACATTCCATATGTTTTTGTAAAACGGACTAACTATGCATATACATCTACCTTTATTATTGCACCATGTCATTTGACGTTTTAAGCCATGACTGCAGGATTGTTTTTTCAGAGATTTTCATACCTGGCCTTTATTGTATGATGGGTTGTTCATATTAAATTACTCTACAAACAACAATAAAATATGTCCCATCTCTAACAAATGAGAGCATTTATCGAAATAAATTACTTATGACAGGCAAAATACAAAATTTGAAAATGTATTAAAAACACGAGCGTTTAAAGAAAAACTGCAAAACTTGAATGAAAAATAAATGGTTCAACTATTAGTATACATTCAAAGCATGACACAATAATACAGGTACAGCGGCAAAAACAGCTGGTTATCACACTAGTTGTCAAAATTCATTATTGTGAATAAAAACACATACAAAATGTAAACAAGCAATTCACAGTAATACATTATTGTGAGCAAATTTGACGTTTGACATGATTTGATGTAACACCTTTTTATTTCACCATGATTCAAATCATAGAAAATGTTCTATTATCTTTCATTGCAGTTACATTTTATGTCCATTGTTTCAAATTCGCGTAGAAATCTAGAAACAAAAATCAAATGCCTGCCTGAAAGTCTGTATACCAAAAAGTTATTTTGTTAATTTTGAAAATGGAAAAATTAAAAAGATTACTGAAAACAACATGAGAAAAAATAGAAAACATGAATGAAAATAATATAATTTAATAATAAAAAGATATCTGAAAGAAGGACAAATATTTTTTCACTTCATAGCTCTGTTCCAGAACTAAAAAGTTTTTACAATTTTTATCACTTTTACACATTTTGCGCTCCCGTACACAAAATTTATATGAAAACCGTTTACGACTTTTACAACTTTTACGATTTTTACCACTTTATAAAGTACGGGAACAGGCCACATAACGCTTTTAAAATCAGTGAACAGAAGGTAGGAAAATATGAATCATGTTGCTATGAATTGTGTACCTTGTCGTATGAACGAGTTAATTCGTGTACGTAATTATGAGAGCGAACAACGTGATTCATATGCTGGTATGAACATGGCATAAAGGTTTTTGATCCGATAATATCGATATCCAAAACTATCTATCGATATTGAATTTTAAAAAAATAATCTATACTATCGATTTTCTGTCAGCTCATGATACAATAAGAAGGTAGCATTATCAGCCCAGCTGAAGCCCAGCTGGTGGTAACATAATAGCTTTGTTCCCGTACTTTTTAATAGTAAAACTCGTAAAAGAGAGAAAGAGAAAAAAATAGATCGCACACAAAAGTTTTTTCAAAAAGTTCGGGAACGCTAAAATTGGAAAAACGTCAAAAAAGCTGGAACAAATGTCAAAGTCGGAGTACCAGCCAATCAGACGCCGGCAATCATGTTACTATTTTTTTACACGCTCAAATTTGTCGAGTAAAAAGTTTTTAAAGAGAGCGTCATTCAGCGCCATTTTTGTTTAAAGAGAAGTGAACATTTTACAACTTTTTTGTGTACAGGAACGGTTTTTCGAGTAAAATGTGTAAAAGTCGTAAAAATTGTAAAAACTTTTTAGTTCTGGAACACAGCTAATGTGTGAATTTATGTCAAATTTTGACATCTTATGTTACCAAAAACGGCAGTTGCTGCTACCTTCTTATTGTATCATGTGTCAGCTCTACTTTGTACGCAACGTTAAATTTTAGGTAGTGCCCTTTGCAGTTTGACGTTCGGCTTTAACTTTTTGCCGTCGTCAGATCTAATTATTTCGACACAGAGTTCTGCTTATTCTCAACTCACTCTCTGAAACGCAGAAAAATATTTTAATTAATAATTTTTTACCCATAAATATTTGTATATTAAAAAATATATATTTATATTTCTCTAACAATTGATTCGGACAAGAGAAACGTTGAATATAATTTCATATTAAATTGATATACAATTGAAAGTGTTCCTCCCAAGAACTATAAACTCAATTATCTCAGACATTTTTTGTGTATATCGGGAGATGTGTTGTTGCTTTTTCTATTGTCTGAAGTATGAATTATGTTAATTAGAATTTGTTCAAAGAGACAGGAAACGCTTTAAATCGGCACGAGGAAGAATAATTTGTCTGCGTTTAGTGTTGAAAACAGAGCTTAATTTTGGATTTACTAAACGAATTGGGTGAACAACTTTCGAGCTGTCCAGCGAAAGCAAGAGGGCTGTGTCACACGGTAAGTGTGACGGTTTGGGAGGCGATATCATCATTAGGCGGTGCTGCTGTGCAAAGAGGGTCTTGTGACGGATGTAGTTCTTCCGAAATGGGAACTGTCAAATCGAGGGATATATCGTCTGCCGACAATTCCATAGATGACACGAACATAGCTGCTTGCAGTTCCAACTTAAAACTAGATCACAATCAAAGGAAAGGATTTTGTGGCAATGGAGGATACTTGCAGAAAAATGATCTGTGCTACGACATTGGGAACAATTCCCACTACCAACCGGTGCGTCAACCCAGCATTCGTAGTCGAAGTCAGCACCCAATGCCAACAGCGGAGGAATTGGAAAGAAAATTTACCAAAGTGTTGGTAAGTAATAGATATGCAGTTTCTCGTTACTTCCGCTCAAATGAAAAAACATACATTGTAATGACAAGAGGCTATTGAATGAAATTTGAAAAACAAAGGCGCGACTCGGTGTGTCTGTCGCTCAAGCGTATTCTGTTTTAATAATAACATAACGCCAATTAAAATTCTGACTCATTTATACATCAATCGACTGGGAAATATACTCAGACAAACCAGTTTCTAGATTTGTTTTTTCTGTAAATGTATCCATTCATATAGCGTAGGTATTCATATGATAGCAATCTTACAGATAAACCTCGACATCATGATATGCAGGTAAATCTATAGAATTTATGATGTTGCTGTAAATCTCGATCATTTGTATCTTCTACTATAAAAGCTCTGTTCATTTACATGCAAGAATCTTCAAGTTTTTCAATTCATTTCCATGTTCACTTTAATTTACTTCCGATGCATTATTTCTAGAAGTCACCTTGAATCGGTTGTAGATGTGGTCACCTTTATAACGATTTTTATGAGAGAGTTTTTACTAAAATAGAGTTAAGGCAAATATACCGTATACGCATATTTTGGTACCCATCCAACAAATGCTATAGCAAACGATGGAAACGCTGCTTCAAATATTTATTTATGAAATCAAAAAAACATATGTTTATTAATTAGGCTTTGATTTTTTTTTTTTTCAATACTAATAATGGTATTTTGCTCTCAAAAAAATATTTGTATATCCCTAATATAGGTACATGGAAAATAGAAATAAGGCGCTTACCTAAATAATTGAGTGTACGTCATTCAAAACATAAACAAAATACATGTATTTCGTGTATTTTGTTTTGAATAACGCACATGCAACACGCAATTATTTTTGGAGCAAGTTGAATGTTTTCATTAAGCTCTGATCGGGACCAAATTTTTTTCACAGGTAGGTCTCGTCACCCTGATCCCAAATATATATATATAATATTTATTGCGGAAGTCCATACTTCCCGAGATATGAGCCTTTGAAGATTCGAAAATTCCTTTGTATGTATCTTCGCTATTTTTGAACGGATAATGATAATATGGGCACTATTGTAAAGCTTAAGGAATATACTATCATATTTATATATTTTATTATAAAGACTGTTCCTATGGACAGGTGCAAATCTCTGGAACGGCGACAACATTTTCTTTAAAATCATACATTTTCCCTAAATAGCCGGCCTTCGGCCGGGGATTTAACATTTTCTTCTGTGGACAGGTGCAAATCTAGGGAACGGGAACAAAATTTTCTTTAAAATCATAAAAGATTCAGGCTTTCACCCATGCACAGGTGCAAATCTAGGGAACGGGAACAAAATTTCCTTTAAATTCATAAATTTTTGTCTAAATAGTCGGCCTTTAACAAGGGCATTTTTGGAACTTCAGAGGTCCATATCTCAAGAAGTATGGACTTCCGCAATAAATGTGACGAGACCTACATACTTGTGACAAAAATTTGGTCCCGATACGAGCTTAATGAAAACATTCAACTTAAGCCTTATTTTGGTCCCTAACAATACAAAATGTCGTATGGAACCACATAGAAGTTTATTGTTGCGCCAAGGCGTATTGAATAGAGGTGACCCTGAGTTAGATAATCTCACTACTGGAATGATACCACTACCTATTCAATATGACCTTGTGTTGCACGTAGTACTTCTGTCACTAGTACAGTCGAAATCGCTTATAACGTGGTCGTTTATAACGTCATATCGCGTATAACGACGAAATCGAAAAGTCCAGAATTTTTGTCCTTTATATTCCACACAAATAAATATCGCTTATAACATCATATCGGTTGTAACGTTGAATTTTTGTGAAATACTTGAATTTTGCTATCGGCAATAAGGTCGAACTATACAAGGAAGAAAAATTTCTCTCAATATGTTATTGTATGTATATTTTTTTCAAACTCCAACTATAACAAAATAACAAACATATGCACAAAATATTCGAAGATGGGATTGGACAACTGAATGACGATGTCATGTAGGCGGTCTCAAATCAATTAAGCTTGAATTTTTGCAACCTAATGTCACATCTTTTTTAAAACACATAGACCAAGTAATAATAAATTAAATTAAAATCGCATTACCGAAATCGGCAAATATGCATTATCCAGGGAAGAATAGAAAATAATGAATATACTAAAATAAATGTTTGGATGCAGAGTTATTGTTAGATGAAGCCTGGATGAATTTAACGTCTTCTGTCATTGCTAATTGTTTTCATTATGTGGAAAAAATGGTCCATTGAACGAATCTGAAGACATTTGAGACACTCATTTCTCCCAATTCCTAGAAGACATTGTTGAATTAGTTGCCATCGATGACAATATTTTCAAATCTGCCATGACATAATATTGGATGGAGGCAGTTCTAACGAATTGAGGATACTACAGAACCAGAATTTCAATTACCGTCAGTGTCAGTCAGATGCGTGCCTAGCTGTAGAAAATCTTCAAAAATGTATTTACAAAGAGATGTTGCAACAAACAATGTGTTTTGGAAAAGCTTTCAAAACTCAGATCTGAGTTAAATTTAAAACTTATGAAGGGCTACGTCTTTGGGCATTTCAGGTGACGATATGAAAAAAAAAAACAGTTTTAATTTCAAAAAAACATAAATTTAAAAATCATTTATGGACATTTGCTTTAAGTTCAATTCTAATGTTTCCTATCCTTTCCTCTATATGGATAATTGTTAGCGGAAAGCTAAAAATTTAATGGAAATTAAAAGCTGCTCCAAACTTTTGTTCTTGTAATCAAGAGACAAGTGTTTATTAGGGCTTTATTTTTTTCAAATTTAACAAAATACCACACTTATTAACAAACCTTCTCATTCTATTTTTATTTGAAAATTTTGCCTATTAGGCGAAGGTCATTTTTTTTTATTAATTTTTAATTAATTTCTCGTTACAGACGAGCTTACTAACCAAGATACTTTTTGAAAAAGGAAAGCCGACGATACGAACCCACACAACCACCACTGTGTGACATGACATGTTTCGCCTTTTGTTTGGAAAGGCTCCTCAGACACATCGATTGTGGGGCGGCTTCGCTATCATCTAACTTTTTTCCTCTTTCAAATGCAATTTATTTTTTACAAAGTTGAATTTTTTGCTCAAATGTATGGCTTTCATGACAAACGCTTAGCGTAGCCTTTGAAAGTTATGAGTTTGGTTCTGAACACTAACACGCCGTGACAACACTTTTTTCCATGTGTTTTTCATGGACGTGGGTTCGAACCCCAGCCTATGTTATTCGAATTTGAAGGTAGCCCAATTTTTGTTAATTGACTCTTTAGTGAGGGTACAATTGTGGTTTTTTTCTGACAAAAGAATAAAGTACGATAACCCCAGAGATCATTGAAGATAACCAAACACTATGCTTCTGGTCAATCCGGTACGAAAGAACCCGCTGCCGTGGTATTGCAACAACACATTGTTGTTATCGGTCGGTAATTTTTATTTTACCGATTTTGTCGGTAACGGCAAAATAAGTTTGAGAATCCCACTACTCTAGTTATCAGTATGTTGACATAACAAATATATTGCACCGTTCAAAATTTTTGAACGTCATCTTTTATCAGATCGAGTTCGGATTTTATGGTCTTATATAAACATGGTTAAATATTGACTTTTTATTGCATATCGGGGCTATATCTCTAAAACTAATACGAATCTTGTTTTGACCTCTGCAGAAAACTTTTAGATACTTTTTATTTATCTTATATATAAAAGACAATGTGTGTATGTTGTTGTTGTTGTAACAGTGTTTTTATGGTGTTTATATGTTCGTTCCTCTGTTCGATCTTGCTCTGGATCTATCTCCAGTTCCAGAAAAATGGCTGCTTTGATGTGGGTAGGTTTGGCGGGGCAGTTAAAAAGGTGTTGTGTGTCGTGCGGGCCCATGCCGCATACTGGGCATATGTCTTGCACGGCGCGATCGATTTCCGCCCAATAAGAATTTAGGCGACTGCAATATCCCGAGCGTAGTTGAGCCAAAACTACTCTGGTTTGTCGTGGCAGCTGACGCTCCTCAGCTGCGATAGATGGAGGATGTACTCCGAGTACTTTATTCACACTATAATTGCTTAAGGCCTTGGCAACTGCATCCGTGTGAATACTATTTAAACCTGCTTGATATGCTTGTTGATCTAGGGGTTCTCTCCTGTATCGTTGGACCTCTCCCTCTAGAGCATGGATATCCTTCCTGATCTCCCTGAATGGGCCGGGCCTACCCACAAGATGGTGATTGGGATGGCTCACATCCAAGCAGGTACTGCAACGAAAGCATCTCATTGTGTTGCTTTACAGGAAGAATTTTTGCCTCCTTATGTAGATGGTCCACTGAAGATTTGAGGAGGCACCCTGTCGCTGTTCTCAGGGCGGCATTCTGGCAAGTTTGAATCTTTTTCCAGTTCGTGTCACACAATCTCGGGGACCAGACTGGAGCCGCATAGCTTACCACAAACCGACCTATCGTGTTATACGTGGCCAACAAGGTTTCTTTATCTGCACCCCAAGTGCTGCCGGCCAGGGACTTGAGGACCTTGTTCCTACTTTTCAACATGTCGCAGATAGCTGTGGCGTGTGCGCACGACGTGAATGTAGTGTCGAATGTGACCCCTACAATTTTAGGGCAGTTTGTGGTCGGAATTCTGCTAACCGTCGACCACGACATTCAACTCACGTCCAAACTGCGCTGTCCGTGTGGTGAACAGAGTAGCTGTAGATTTTGTGGAGGAAATCTGCATATTCCTCGAATGGAAAAAGGTGTTAAGATCGGTTAAATAGTTGTTCAGTCTCTCACAGATGTCATCAGGATAGGTACCCGACGCCAGGATCGTACAATCATCCGCATACGTTACTATATTGATGCCGTCTGGAGGGGGCGGAATACAGGAGAGGTGGAGGTTAAACAGTTCCGGAGATATCACCCCACCTTGGGGGACTCCCTGTTTCACTCTACGGGGTTTGGGCTTCTTATTCCTGAATTCCACGTACGACTGGCGTCCACACATATAGTTGACTATCCAACGTTTCAAGCTTGGCCGGAGGGTTGTTTGCTCACTGTCCTCAAACAGCGTGGAGTGCCTGACTGTATCAAAGGCTTTTGATAAGTCAAGCGCCACTATCACTGTTCTATCGCACGGCGTCTCTGCTTGAGTCCTTGACAAATATGTTTGGTAATGGCGTGCAGCGCTGTTGTCGTGCTGTGCTGCTTACGGAATCGATGCTGATGATCGGCAATTTGATAGCTATTTCTGATACTGGGGAGGAGCAAGGCCTCAAGTGTCTTGGCTACGGGCGACAAAAGCGAAATCGGTCTGTACGATTCACTTTTGCTGGCATTCTTGCCTGGCTTCCGTAGTGGGACCACCCTGCCCATTTTCCAGACTTCGGGAACAACGAGGGTGGCTAGCGACAAGTTGAAGACTTTGGTGAAATACTCGACTCCCGGCTCATCCAGCTGCTTCAACATTACCATGGAGATTCCATCAGGGCCCAACGCTTTGGATGATTAGCGTTCCTGATGGCATTGGCAACATCATCCATTGTAAATTGTGGTGGCTCATCCTCGACAGGAAGAGATCTGATGCGACGTAATACTCTTCTCTTCGCCCTGTCACTCTCGGGATGCTCGACAAACTGTCGATTGAAATTACTTGCGCACCTCTTCGGGTCAGTCAACGTGACGTCGCCAAACGTGACTGAGGTCCTATCTTCAATTCTTCCAGGGTTCGAGAGTGACTTAACCGTTGCCCACAATTCACCTATACCGGCTCCAATGTTGCAGCTCTTCAGATGATTTAACCATATGTTCCGCTTATGCTCGCCGACCAGCCTGTTAACTTCCAGTGTCAGCTCCCTGACTCTGGGGTCATTGGGGTTGATACGACGAAGCTCATCACGCTCATTTGCTAATTCCGTCGCCTCTGCTGAGAAATTTGGTCTTACTTCGGGTATTCGACCAGCAGGGATATGGCGAGCGGCTGCAGCAGTGATGATGTCCCGGAACGTCCTTTCCGCTACCCGAACATCAGAAGGATTGGGCAATTCTCTGAAGCGGTGATTGGTGAATTCTCTGAAACTCGGCCAATCAGCTTTTTTATGATTGACGAACGTGCGGCGTTCAGAGGTGATGAAGTCGGGTGGTTTGCTAATGGAGACAATTATGGGGAGATGATCTGATCCAAGGGAAATGACGGGTTGCCAGGTAACGTCATTTGTCAGACCAGGTGACACGATGGTTATGTCAGGCGAACTGTGACACTCTCCTCTAATTCTGGTAGGGGCGTCCTCATTGACCGTGCAAAACGGAGAGTAATCAATCTGCTCAGCCAGGGCTGTACCTCTCTGGTCGTTTCCGAGGGCCGAATGCCACATCTCATGATGCGCATTAAAATCCCCCAGGACCAGACGATTATGACCTTGCAAGAGCGGGCTAATGTCAGGCCTATAATTAGGGATACAGCTATTTCTCGGCGGGACACACCTGACTGCTACCCCCATACATTCCATGTACGGGTCATTAGAGACAGGCTCAAGAGAGATAGGTCTGTATTGGACAGACTGGTGCAATAGGAAAGCCAATCCCCCACATCCACTTCTGGTGCGATCTTTCCTCAGAACATTGTAACCATCACAATGCTCTAAGCTGTGGTTGTTGTTCAGCTTGGTTTCCTGCACCGCCGCGACCTTGATGTTCTTCCGACTCATAAAATCTACTATCTCCTCGATCTTACCTCGGAGTCCATTGCAATTCAATTGCAAAAAGGCTGCATTTTCGGGGATTGGGACAACAACGGCTGGTGTTAAAGGCTGCGTGTGCGGTTGTTGTCGAGGGGACTGCGGGGGAGTTTCGTAATCAGACGACGAGGGAGTCTCGTAATCCGACGACGACTCACTGGGGACTGTGTTCACGCAGCATGCAGCAACATAGTCCCTGTCGTAGTCCCTCACGTGGACGAGTTCAGAGCAACCCCTTAGATGCACCCACTCCTGATATCTATTGCATCTCACCGAAGGTTGGATGTGGGTGAAGATGCGGATGTGACAAACTGAGCACAGATATATTGGTCCTGGGTTTTCCTTCGTCCCGGCTCGGACCAATAGAATTCGGAGCAGGCATTCCGGGATATGCTGCTCCCAATACAGAAAAACGAAACAAATGTGTGTATGTTGGTATGTTCCATATAGACTCAAAAACTGCTTAACCGATTTTCTTGAAAATTTCAGAGAAAATGTATAGGGAACGCCCGTGGTGAAAATAGGCTACATATTTTTTTGAATTTCGGAGGGGGCGGGGCACCTCCCCCATGCCATACTTTTTTAAAACCCCTACTTTAGCGCGCCCATTTTTAAATATGTTGTATATCGAAAACTACCGAAAAGATTTTCCTTAGAATTTCAGAGAATGTACAGGGAGGATCCGTGGTGAAAACATATTTATTGAATTTCGGAGGGGCGGTGTACCTCCGCTATGCCCCATTTTTTTAAAAAACGCCACTTTAGCAAAACTGAAACAATCGATTGAATTAATTCTTCCGAACTTCCACCCTCCAAATCACCCCGCTCTGAACTTCCACCCTCCGAACCACACTGTTCCGAAGTTCCACCCTCCGATCCAGCCGAACCTCCAACGTATAGACTCAAAAACGGCTGAATCGATTTTCTTGAAGATTATATATATATATATATATATTTTATATATATAATTATATATATTTTATATGTATATATTTTTTGAATTTCGGAGTGGGCGGGGTACCTCCCCCATTCCCTACTTTTATAAAAACCATATTTTATCCAAAACTACTACCCTCCGATTCACCCTGCTTCAAATGCTATATATATGTAAACCTTACAAACCATAAGACCCGACCACTCCCACTTTCTAATTTAATATGTTACAAATCAATGGAAATAAAAAACACTAGGTTGACTTGATAAGCAAAAGGCTTCAAAAATACAAAAAAAAAAAAAATACAAAATACAAAAAATACAAATTTGTAATAATGGTTGTATAAATAGAAGTTATCAAATCAGCCTTTGACTTCTACCCATTCACATTCAATATGCCTGATGAGCTGAATTAATCCACCAGCGAAACGATCGTAGCATATTGGTTGAGTGTGTGGTGACTTCGCTAGAATTCACTTTGTCAATACAAAAACATCTCAGGTCATGTTAGCCCGATTAAAAATTCAATTAATTAAAAACTTTCATAAATTATGAACAATAAGTCCCAATTTACATTAGGCGAGTTTACTGGCGGCAATTGTCAGTTTGATGGAGAGAGCGGTGAGGTATATGGTAACCCTTTGCCTCTCAACACCCTCTCTCACCCACAAACTGACAATTGCCGCAAGTAAAATGGCCTAATGTTAATTGGGACTAAATAAAAATTCACAGTAGTGCCCGGTTGCCCCGGATGAGGTTTGAACGTGGGTCCTCTCCAACGAACAGACAATGTTGTCTAGGTCTTAGCGTTCCAAGCCACTGCCAATCTACTTCCGAAATGGAAGGCATTACAATTCATGAAGAAACCCCATCTTCGATTGTAAATGTGTATGTATTGAGAAAGGTTTCTAGACAAAGTCACTAGGTTGACTTGATAAGTAAAAAGCTTCAAAAATACTTCATATTAACGATGCAAGAAAAATATAATTGATGACTTAAGAAAAGGTAACATAAAACAGTTTCAAGGGCCAACAATGCGGACCGGGTCGGCTAGTAATTCTTAAATTGGAATGCGAAAAGCCTTTCAGACCAAAAAATTGCACTACCATTAAATACTAACATTTTGCTGATTATTCCATAGCCATTAACTAAATTTCATATACAAATTAAAGCGTATGTTTAACAAAGATTTAAGAGCAGAGATCAACAATAATATTTAAAGAATCAAATGAAAACAATTAATAAATTGAACTAGAAAAGCGGCTCCCCAGCCAAAGAATAAGATAGGTAATCAAATAAAACCCCCATGTTAATAATAACGCACTTCCTACGATAATAAGTGTACTATGCACGCACAGGTATAATATAATTACGTTTAAAAGGGTGTTAGGCGAAAAAGCAAAACTACGCAAGTTATATAGAAACTGATTCCAGAATTTAACAACTTCTTCACCATAAAGCATAGACACACGTGTGTCTGTGGTTGAGGGGTTTTTCCTTCTTTTTTTCAAATTTTCAATTGCGCACGACAATTAAAATTAAGGCAACTTGGACAACATGTTGGCAACTTGGACGATTATGGGAGGTAAAAAAGTAAGTAAGTAGTTTATTGTTCAGTTTATGACAGTGTGTTAGTAAGATTGTATGCAGGCAAGCTACAAAACTAAAACAAATCAAAACATTTGATCTATCTTGCACAATCTTTCTTTGCGTTCGGATCGTATGTGTGTGAATTGTCGAAAATCTTCGTAACCAGAGACAAATGGCTGTTCGGCACTGCCCTAAAGTAATCAATTTTAACTACATCCCACCTTAAACTTGTTTGAAAACAAAAAATATGAGATTAAGCTTGACTTACATACAAATAGTAAGTAAAATTTTACTTTAAAAATAAAAAGTAAAATTTTGCATTTTTAAATTGAGCATTGAAAATGATACACCACAGTAATCGGTTTTAATTTTTTTATGTTTTTATTTACATTTTCGGGAAAAATTTGATGTCATCTGGTATTTAAAGTTCGCAGTAGTTAAAAAATTTTTCCATCGAAAATTGAGTACATAGGCCCAAGTTGTGCTATACCCCCTACCCGGTACTGTTTTAGTTTCAAGTTTTTAGATGACTGAATTATTAAGTATTTGGGGTTCCCAGTGGTCAAAAAACTTCTCCACCTAAATAGTGGCATTGGTACTTTCGTAACAAAAAGAAAATCTAGTTATTCCATTTCAGTTCTGAATATTTCTTGGTGGAGGATATGCCAAGTTCGACCCGGCCAAACTTAACAGTTTTTACTTGTTTTATTTTGGTTGCTTATTCACATTTTCATTCCTTTAAATCAGAGTAAATACCTCGACACATAAGAAGCATGGCATTATTACTGAAGTCATATCTGATAAAAGACTAAAGACCAAGTTCGACCTAATAAAAATATTTCAGAATCACATTTGAATTGAGTCGAACTTGGTCTTTAGTCATTTACCAGATATGATTAAGCAAGAACGCCATGTTTCTTATGTGTCGAGGCCTTAAAGACGGAAAACTTCGTTGTTTTGAACTGTTCAAACAGCTGTTCAATTCAATTCAACCAACATTTATTTGTTGTTTTTTTTTTATAAAAAAGTACTAAAATATTTCAGAATTTGTGGACAGAATAATGCTATAATAATAATTAAAAAATGCTGAACAAATTCTAAATGCTAAATTGAAATTTTGCGGCTAAATACAATAAAATAATGCTAAATTTAGCTGCAAAAATGCCAAAATGGCCACACTGTCAAATACACATCTTAATGCAAATTAACGTTGCCGTCTGTCTAGGAAGAAATTATTCTTGGCTGCCAGAGCAATTCTTGGCTGCCATTTTTCATCTCTATATCTATAAAAGAGCTTGGCGATGACTGACTGACAGATCATCGCCCAGACGAAACGGCTGAAGCTAGAAGCATGCAATTTTGAGTGTGGGTTTTTGTTGGTGTGTAGGGGTGAGATAAGGCTGGATTTTTGGAAATTCGAACTAGAAGGGTACGAAAAGTACTAAACTGTACTAAATATTGTACCCTTTGTATTAGGCAAACGTGAAGAGCTATAATTCTGAAATTTGGAATGAGTGTAATTGATAGAGATTTGGAAAGATGTACCAAAGGGTTTTTTGGAAATTCGACCTATAAGTGTACGAAAAGTACTAAAAGTTATTAAATTTAGTACCAATTGTATATTTTAAAAGGCTATAGCTAGAATCTTGGAATGGTATGGAAATCAAGTTTGCGAAGTGGTGTTTATAAAAGGAAATTGTTTTGGAAATTCGTACTCATGTGTTCGAAAATTATTAAATGGTACTAAATTTAGTACAACTTGGATTTTGGTGAACGAATAGAGCTAGAAACCTGAAATTTGGAATTAAGATTACTGTTGACGTGTAAGAGTGGAATATGAGGGTATTTTTGTAAATTCATACTTATGTGTGCGAAAAGTACTAAATTTGGAACAATTTAGATTTGGGTGAACGGATAGAGCTGGAAACTTAAAATTTGGAATAATGATTACTGTGGGACTATAGGATTGAGGTAGTTTTGGAAATTCGTACTTATGTGTACGAAAACCTAAAATTTGCAACAATAATTACTGTTGGAGTATAGGGTTGTGGTAGTTTTGGAATTTCGTACTTCGGTACACGAAAAGTACTAAATGGGACTAAATTTGGTAGGATTTGGATTTGGATGAATTTGAAATTTCGATTAAGTTTACTATTGGACTGGAGAATTGAGATAATGAGATGGTTTTGGAATTTCGTACTTACGTGTGCTAAAACTACTAAATGGTACTACATTTGGTACAATTTTGATTTTGGTGAATAGATATGGAATCGTGAAATTTGGAATTATTATTACCGTTGCGTGGAGGATTGAGACAGATTTCGGAAATTTGTACATACATATGTGTACGAAAAGTACTAAATTTGGTACGATTTGGATTTGGGTGAGTGGATAGAGGTGGAATCCTGAAATTTGGAATTAAGATTACTGTTGGAGTGGATGATTGATATATGGAGGTGGTTTTGGAAATTCGTACCTGTGTTTACGAAAAGTAGTAAATGGTACTAAATTTGGTACAATTTAGATTTGGTGAACGCATCGAGCTAAAATTCTTAAATATAGAATAAAGATTACTGTTTGAGTAGAGGATTGAGATCGTTATTGAAATTTGTACTTTCAAACGAAAAATATTAAATGGTACTAAATTTGGTATAAGAACATAGGTGGAATTCTGTTGTATTATAGTTGCTTTGGTGTGTAGGGTTGAGATATACGTACCAAAAGTGAACGCAAATTACTAAATGCCACAAATTGTTCAAATTGTTATAGTGTAAAGGGGTTGAGCTGAAATGGTGAAATTCGTTATTAGGATCGCAGTTGGCGTTTAGAGTGCAGATAAGGAGGAGGTTTTTGAATTCCTTAATTATGTATAAGAAAAGTACTAAATACTGCTATAATTGGTATTGCGAGAACAGATAGAGATTGAAATGAGTATCGCGGTAGGGATATAGTTATGGATATAGGGACGTCATGTTTGAAACTTATACCTATTATAAGTACTATATTTGGTACCATTATTAGGGTCTTTGCTGGTGTTTAGATAAGGAGTTTTTGAAATGCATACAAATTCTGAAAATAGGCATGAAGATCGCTAATGATTGAATTATTGAGTTTGTGTTTTAAGAACGAAAAGTACAGAATGGTACTTTGGTTAGAGGTGGTAGTACAAAAAGTGTACTAGAAGTATTAAATAATACCAAATATTGAAGAACAGGTATTGGGTGAACCGATAAATGGATTTTGCCATGAGGATGGATCACTGTTGAGATTGGATCCGAATATTTATGAAAATGCGCTTTAAAATGGATGAAATGTTTCTACATGTAATACAATGGATTTTAAAAATTGTACTGAATAGTGCACTATTGCTTTCATGTTAACGGGAAGGCGCTTTTTAAATAATAATGCACTGGAAACAAAAAGTCAAAAATACGTTGAAGAAAAGTGTTTATTTTTTATACTGAACGTTTTAGAAATTACATTTGAAAAGGTGGATCTATGCGACTATTGTTTTACAAGAGAACAAAAAGGATTAAATTAAAATTTCTCAAAAAAAAAAAAAAAAAATAACTGTTATATAGAAAATAGGTATTAGTACATCGACAATTTCAGTGTCCCCCTTTTTTATATTAAATATTATTTATTTGTATATTATTCCTTTTGTGCATACGAAGTAGCGGGCATTTTGCTAGTAACTTTATAAAAATACGACATAAGCCGAACATAAACATATGACTGAAACGGAAGTCCGAAAAACTGATGAGTGTAATTGGAAACATGGTCTCGATAGTTCAAACGATAAACGGAACGAACTACTATATTAATAATTCTCAAAATTCTGTTAAGACATGTTTGACTAGTACCAGATATTATCTCAATACCATAAGTAAAGTTTGACGTCAATAACGAATACGTAATTTTCCTTCTAACAAAGAAAGGCATGTAATAGGTAGTGCAATTCAATCTACGCAATACAGATTTTATCTTAGGATATAGTGCATCAACATGTGAGCCAAAATCAAGTCGATAATCAGTAAGTACTCCCAAACACTTTACCCCTCAGTAATGTTGGCGACATTTCCTGAGTATTTCAGCCACGTAACACTTCTCTACAAGTGGTGTCTTAGAACACGCCGTTCGGACCCGGCAATAAACAGTAGGTCCCATATCATTGGGCTAATATAAATCGGGGTGTACTCATTAGAAAAAGAATCCGATGCATATAAACAAAAAGGCTCATTTAAAATGTTTCGCAGAAAAAAATATTTGTCGGCATTGCGTTAATTCTTAATTCTTACTTTGCATTTAATGATCTGAAGTTTCATAAAAAATAATGAATTTTCATAAAATATTTGTTTTTGAAATTCTCATTAATCAAAAAATAAAAAATTTAATATTATTTATGCATATTTATATTGCTTTTATTATAAATGCTGTATTTCTTTTGGAGTAGTTTATTATTCTTTCCATTCTTGGAGTATCAAAATTCAATTAATCAAAATGTTTTTTATTTACATTTTTTTTATTTTATAATTACTGCCCCCTTTTTTATACATAGTAATTATTTTTTTGAGTAGTTCTAACATCCCTCCCTTGTTATATTTAAGCTATTTTATATAATATTAAATTGAACATTATACTGTAGTATACAGCCTTAAGGTCGAAAGACTGGGCATATGAAAATTGAAATAAATAAATAAATAATATGCTGTAACTAATTATTTTATTTATTTAAATATTTATTACAATTAAAAATTATAATAAAGTTATTGCTAAAAGCACTAGCGACTACGGCTATCGGCAACATTATGAATAAAAATTATAAATGTTGACAACACTATTGTCCTACTGACGACTTAGCGGCAACTTTATTTTGATTTTACACTTACTGCAATATTTCGTTAATTACCGAAATTATACTAATACCTTATATACAAAATTTATTTCTTATTTATTTTTTTATTTGTTTCATTACATTGCAATCAAAGCCAAATGGTTATTTAAATTGCCAATTCATTAATAATTCCAAAGAATCCGTCTTTCTTCATCGTTACTCTATAAACATTATTGTTCTTAGAAACTTAATTAAATTAATTTTTAATTTCTGGGTTTTTGGTTTGGCTTTAGGTCAGAAAATTAAACAATAGGTTTTGTTTTTTATTTTATTTTTATTGTTCCAATATTTCGATCTTCTCCGAAGATAAAAATAAAATAAAAAATAAAGCCTATTTTTTTTATTTTCTGACCTAAAGCCAAACCAAAACCCAGAAATAAATTCAGTCCAAAGGTCAACAATAATTCTAAGAAAATTAATTTAATATGTTATAACAAAGATAAACATTAATATAGAATATTTGAAAATTAACGGTACAAACAAGATTTATGTTTTTTATAAACATTTTCATCTAGTTTAATTCAAGGTTCATTTAGTAAGGTTACTTAGAAAGCCATTCAGGCTTTTGTATTCTCTTGATGCCAAAAGTTGTAGAAGAAGAAGTTGTAGAAGTATAATTTTGGTTGAATTGAAATATATTTTAAAACAAAAATGTATTTTGACAACAAAAGAATACATCAGCAGCGATTACAAGTTCACGTGGTTATTGCAACATGGTTTAATTGAAGTCGAGTAATTATTAGTATGAATGTTGTGTCTCTAATTAGCTGACCGCTACTTCACATACAACACGATTATTATTATTATTTTTTTTTTATTTATTTACTTTAACTTGTATACAAAATTATATATTGCACCGCGCCTTTGAAGGCTACATATTATCTCCTTGCTTCTCTTTAACCAAATTATAATTCTTTCAGGCTTCAATGGATCTACCACCAGATAAAGCAAAGCTTCTAAAAAATTACGACGACGAAAGAAAATGGGACATTATTTGCGATCAGGCAAGTTTTTTTTAATATTATGTTAGGACGTAACTTATGTGTGAATTTACATTTTAGGAGATGGTTCAGGCGAAGGATCCGCCATCTCATTATCTCAACAAACTTCGAACATATTTGGATCCAAAAGCTTCACGAAGTCATCGGGTAAGTTGAATTTGTGTATAACCCTTCTCAAACAAGACATTAGTCACTTTGATGGGACCACTTACAAATATGGAAAGACATCTACTAACACGTTTCCATCTCTTCTTATTACGATTTTTCTCTTCTCAATTTTTCTTGTTCTACTTACAACATTACCATTTGTATATGTATGTATTTTGTTCATTCACCAATCAAACGCTTGGTATCATAACATCTTGTGGGTCAAAATTTCTCTTTATGAACAACACTATGTTTACAGCTTTACTTCCTCTATTTTTTCTGTCAGAAACGAAAAATGCTTGGCGAATCCACATCCACGCAGGTTTTACGTGATTTAGAAATTTCCTTGCGCACAAACCACATAGAGTGGGTCAAAGAATTTCTCGACGATACAAACAAAGGTCTCGATGCCCTTGTTGATTACCTCAGCTTTCGGCTTCAAATGATGAGACAGGAACAAAGGATCCAGGGCTCTTTCAGCGAGTCCGAAGAACTTTTGATTTTAAATAATAGTGGTGTGGGCAATAATACTTCTGAGGGAATCGGAGTTATGTCGTTAAGTGGTGCAAGCGCAACTTCGAACCTAGGGGGCGTAAGTAGTGTCAACCTTTTGGAATCCTCGCGGTACCAAAATTCGAACACTTCAGCTTTCAATGCAATCACAAATAGCATCTTGCGACCGTCGCTATTGGATGCCCTTGACAGTCCCAACATTAAAAGGCGTTCACGACATATTGCTAAATTAAATATGGGTGCTTCGACCGATGATATACACGTTTGTATAATGTGTTTACGTGCAATAATGAACAACAAATACGGTTTCAATATGGTCATACAACACCGCGAAGCCATCAACTGCATAGCGCTCAGCCTAATACATAAATCTTTGCGCACGAAGGCTCTAGTACTGGAACTACTAGCTGCAATTTGTTTGGTCAAAGGAGGGCATGAAATTATTTTGTCAGCCTTTGATAACTTTAAAAACGTCTGCACCGAAACGCATCGATTTCAAACCCTTATGGAATACTTTATGAACTATGAAGTGTTTAATATAGACTTTATGGTTGCCTGTATGCAATTTATGAACATCGTTGTGCATTCGGTGGAAGATATGAACTATCGGGTGCACTTGCAATACGAATTTACTGCGTTGGGTCTCGACAAATACCTTGAAAAGCTGCGACTTACCGAATCAGAAGAGCTGAAAGTGCAAATATCGGCCTATCTGGATAACGTATTTGATGTCGCTGCTTTAATGGAAGACTCCGAAACTAAAACAGCCGCCCTTGAAAGAGTTCAAGAATTAGAAGATCAAATAGAGAGAGAAATAGACAGAAATTCAGAATTACTGTATAAATTAGCCGAGATGGACACCGAGGTCAGGTTTTTAAAAGCCGAGAGAGAAGATTTATTAATGACCAAGCTCAAGGTTGACGAGGAAGTAACGACCTTGCGGCGAATATTAAAACAAAACGAACAGGAATTGAAAAAACGAGAATCTCTTTTGCAAAGCAAAAATCTTGAGTTACAAACCTTGACGCGGTCTCTACCCCGATCAACTTCGAACGGAACTAACTCATCTGACAACGATACATCCGTCAAAGAGTCCTTGGAGTGTCCATCGCCACCGCTACCCCCTCCTCCACCACCACAAGAACCAGTTGCTTGTCTGTCTCCACCACCACCCCCGCCACCCCTACCCCCCGCTCCACCACCACCACCTCCATTGGGAGCAAGTTTGCCTTTAAATATGTCTCCACCACTGCCAATAACTAGCGAAAGTGCCTTGTTGCCGCAGCAACAAAATCCCGCACCACCAATATTATTCCAACCTCCTCCACCTCCTGTTGCCGGGTTTATGCCAGCTCCAGATGGCGCAATGACAATCAAGAGAAAAGTGCCAACGAAATATAAACTACCGACGTTGAACTGGATAGCGCTTAAACCAAATCAGGTGGGTGGGAATCACCTTTTGTGATATTTTTAAAATTCTATTTTGATGATGTTCTTATTGCAGGTCCGCGGTACGATCTTCAATGAGCTAGACGATGAAAAGATATACAAGTTTATTGACTTTAATGAGTTCGAAGAACGCTTTAAAATCGGCGTCGGTGGAGGTCTATCGACAGGAAACAATTCCGAAGTGGATGGAACACTACAATCGTATCCCAGTAAGAGATTCAAGAAGCCAGACAATATATCTTTGCTAGAACATACGAGATTAAGAAACATAGGTAAGTACTTCGCAATTTTAATACGTTTGTTAACGTAAGTATGTATGTATTACGACTGTTATACATTTGCAGCAATTTCTCGCCGAAAACTAGACATGCCGATAGATGAAGTTATTGCAGCCATACATAGCTTAGATTTAAAGAAATTATCTTTGGAAAATGTAGAGCTACTGCAGAAAATGATTCCAACAGATGTTGAAGTGAAGGCGTACAAGGAATACATCATCGAGAGAAAGGATCAAAATCTTCTTACGGACGAAGACAAATTCATGTTGCAGTTGTCAAAGGTGGAACGAATCTCCTCAAAATTATCCATTATGAACTACATGGGAAACTTTTTCGACTGTTTGCATTTGATATGTCCCGTAAGTTGTTTGTTGATTTCCACCTACTTTGTTCGGTCATTGTCACAATTCAATTGTACTTACAGCAAATTCAGTCTATAACATCGGCATCAACTTCGCTAAAACAATCTCGAAAATTCAAAGCTGTTCTCGAAATTGTACTAGCTTTTGGCAACTACTTGAATAGCAGTAAGCGTGGACCGGCATATGGATTCAAGTTGCAGTCGTTGGACACCCTTATTGATACGAAGTCAACTGACAAACGTTCGTCTTTACTACATTACATTGTTGCGACTGTACGGCAGAAATTCCCAGAGCTATTAAATTTCGAGACAGAATTGTATTGTACCGATAAAGCGGCTCAAGTTTCCCTGGAGAATATTGTGACAGATGTTCATGATTTGGAAAAAGGTATGGAATTGGTTAAAAAGGAAGCCGACCTTCGGGTTAAAGGAACCCAAACGCACATTCTACGAGACTTTCTTAACAATTCTGAAGATAAATTGAAGAAGATTAGAATAGAACTGAAAAATGCTCAAGAAGCGTTCAAAGAATGTGTAGAGTACTTTGGTGAATCGTCAAGAAACGCGGATGCAGCTGCATTCTTTTCCCTTATCGTAAGATTTACACGCGCATTTAAGGTAATCCTTTGTGTCTCCCTCTTGTAGAGGCATTAGAAAGCGTTCGATTGCAATGTAATTTTTACCAAACCATTTTAGGCCTACGATCAAGAAAACGAACAAAGAAGAAGACTGGAGCAGGCAGCCGCAGCTGCTGCATCTAAAAAGGAAAGTGAGCAGGTCCAATTAAGGAATAAGTGTAACCAGAAGAAACAACAGGTAACTTTCTGATACAGAATTCCTTACGAATTGTAGGCGATCGATCGCATATGCTAGTTCATATCTTTTAATCATTTAATCACCATTATTTCCATAAATACAATTCATTAGAAACTCGGTTGCGTGACTATGGAAAGCGGTTTATTGCATAAAACGCTCATTAATTTGGCCTGACGGATTGATTGTTAATGAGTGTGTGTGTATCCGGTTAATTTCATGTAAACGTATTGGAAAAACTTTTTTGGTGGTGGCGGTGAGACAAATCTAATCGATCGTGGAAAAAGTTATTGGCCTACGTCTATCAATTTTTTATTTTTCGTCATCTGCTACACTATAATAGCACAATCCCAAAAGTAGCGCACTCAAAATATAATTTGATAGCAAATACATACACAATCATTTCATCCTCATCGAACGTAGTTGTCGTCGAAATTCAACTCATCTGACGATTTGTTTGACATTTGTAATTTGTCTGTTACCAGTGCGGCAAGCGCCTGAAATTTCAGAACTGGAGTCGTCCCGGCCACTGCAAAGTGAGCATATCAGACTTCATGTAAGTGGCTTATACGTGAGTTGTGTTAAACGTAATCCATTCATTGTTCTTCAGCTTATTTTCTATTATTTCAATTTGTGTAGAATATATTAACTAAATTGTTTTGCCCTTAACATTTCCAAAGTCATGCAACGACTGTACACAAACACGAGCATTAGTAGCTTCGCTTTATGTTGTTCAACAACGTCTCTATTGCTTTGTATCGGATGCGAACTGTTACTAATCACAATCCATTTTATTTTTCTTTGCAATACATCACTTCACAATGGACCTTCGCATGTACATATTATAGCTTCCTGCTGGAATATGTTTACAGGATGCCGTTATAAATGAATTAAAGTGCAAAGCGATTTCAGTTCGTGAAAAGAAGCTTCTACTGCAGGATGAAGTTTACAATGGTGCATTGGAGGACATCCTACTTGGCCTAAAGAGCGAGCCCTATAGGCGTGCGGACGCAGTTCGTCGCAGTCAACGTCGACGTATTGATAATAACCGCCTTTCACGCACTCTTGAAGAGCTTGACGTCTAAAAATATATACTTATACATATACCAGTATCAGCCCAATCGCATTGTGTTCTTTGCTTGCCAAAGAACGCAAGTGGACTTCAAAATAAACCTAGTTGTAAGAATCGAAACTATTTCGATATAAAATTTTCTCATAAGCCTATCGAAGATGCATTTTTATGGTAGCGACTGCAAACTATATGTTCTTTTTACATTCCCAAATTATATAACACTAATAGCCAAAAATGAATATTTCACGAAATAACGACCAGTTTTTATATAAGCTTCACTACATTTTTACAATGATCACTCATTCTTACGTCGAATCTCCTCGAATACTACATACACACTTTTAATTACATACATATATTTTGCAAGTACGAAAAATATAGGAATCAACATAATTATAGTTTTTATAAGCAATTTGCGTAGGGTTTTTATACAATTTATATCGAAAATATATTAAACACCAAATAAAAAGAAGATAATAGATTATCATCTGAAACTTTTTCTGATACTATTTTGTGAGAGCCTTCAGTTAATTATATTTAGTTCTACACATGTAAATAATTTTATTTTTTACGAATATTTATTGTTTTACACATATTAATTAAATGTATATTATATTATGTTTTTTTATTATTTCGTAAAAACTGTTTTTATCCTGGAAACGTAACGTACAAGGTAAGCTACTATATTCCATTAACTCAAACATGTTACCGTAAGAGATTTAGGAACTTTAGAAACAAAAGAAAATATAGACGAAGGAATGATCAATTTTTGAGCGGTCAAATCACTCAAACCCGAAAACTAAAAAAAAACTATTTCCAAGACGATTTGTTGGAAAAGTGTCAAGACCTTCTTACATATCTGAGAAACTAAACCAAACTTTTGTCAGAACAAAATGTAAAAACGCAAAGTTTTTAAACTCCTACCGCTTAATTTTATTCCATTTGATCCAAAAACCTTACTGCTAAACCTAAATATCGACGGAACGTACACAAATATTTCACCTTTCTACCACAACAACGCTCTCTGAGCGTCCGTATTACCCAAATACGTTGAATATAAAATCACATTTAAAACACCAAATCCGCGACCAAAACTTATTTAAATGTTTCCGTTCGTAAAATAAATAATTTTCCTTTGCAATTAATTGGATTTCAGGTTTTGTTGGGCTTTTGTTTTCAAAATACAAAACACACATACATATGTACACATGCATACAAAACGTTCTGTCATAGTTGAATTTGTTCAACTTACAAAAAGTATAAGCTCGACGTATTTCGGTAGTTCTCATAAGAATACATGTGTTCTACTTTTTATATAGACTGTATAGACTTCGGATTTTTGCATGTTTTTCTATTTCTTATCCGATTGGACTCAAATTTTGGATCTAGGCATTTTAAGGGTCAATTTTTTGATATTTGGGGTCATATCAAAAATATGCATCAGTTTTTGGCTGAAAATCCTCATAAAATCCTAAGTTGGAAAAATCATCAAAAAAACTTAACGTCGATTTTTTAGCAGATTATTATGTTATTTAGACCTCTTACTACAGTGTGGTGTAGGGTATAATAATATGGTATTGTAATACCCATGGTGGAATAAGAAGGTGTTACATCAAATCATACCAAACGTCAATTTTGATCACAATAATGCAGTGCTGTGAATTGCTTGTTTACATTTTGTATGAGATTATATTCACAATAATGCATTTTGACAACTAGTGCGAAAATCAGCTGTTTTTGGCGCTGTACCTTCTTATTGTGCCATGTGCACATCATGTTTATGTGACAATTATAACTACAAAAGAGTTTCTGTAGAAAAGTACCGTAACGTTTTGAGTAATACTGTTATTCAGAAATTAAGAGCAATTAATGCAAACAATAGTCCATCAATAAATGCTGCAATACAAATTATTGAACAAACAATACCTTTGATGAATCTTATATTCAACGAAAATAGGTATTTCGTCCAAAGTAAAATAAATATTTTAAATAGTTTTCTTACATTTTTGACAGACGTTGCCTTTCCAGGAAAAGAAACCTTTATTGCAACTATCAAACAATTGCTGTACATGTTAGAACATTATGAACATATTCGGTTGGCTAACTGCTCTACTCATTTCACCATCGAGGATTTTGGTCATCAGATAACAGACCGTTTCCGTTTACACGATTGGAGTACTCTAAGAGGAGATATAACGCAGTATTACAATATAATGAATCCTTGGATTTACATCCTTTCTTTGTGGAAAAGAAATTCCCTTTATGAATTATTTCTCTGAATACACCTTT